>NC_047627.2:9463244-10088244 GCF_009650485.2 Drosophila albomicans
TATATCATGATATACATTTGCTGTTATCGTAGCAGTCGAAAACATTTCAACACTTCTATATAACAAACAACACACACTTTGTATCTCAATGCATAAATAAAAAAAGAGAAATACACAATCGTCTATAAGAAACGTGGTGTTTAAATCCAAAGTTTACAGAACTTCTAAAAGAGGAACTCGCAACAATTATGACAAAGACTCAAGGTAACACTCACTCCATAAGTAGCTAAGCAGACATACCATGTATATGGCAGGTAATTGAATTCTGTACTTTCGCTTTTAATTAACATAATCAAAACAATATAACTGTAAGCCCAAAAATAATACTTAACTCTCTCCTTCTTATTTGCACACGTTCGCCCTCTTTCATTTCCCTTACGTGACTTTTTATGCTTTATCAACGATACCAATGGCTCGTTATTAACTGTAATCCTACACAATCAAAAGAACTTTAATCAATTATAACAAAATTTACAAAATTAATCATTCAATAATAAAATTAACTTAATTGCTGTCATCCGCTTTAAAGATATTGGGAAATGTATAAAGTGCATTTTACAAAAAAAAAAAAAAAAAAAAAAAAAACAAAATCAAGAAAGCCACAGTCAAGTGTGCTCGACTGTGAGATACCCGCGACCCATTTTGAATACAAGCAAAACAGTGCGGTATTATTCTTAAAATATGTATACCAAAATAATATACCGCAAAAATACTAAAATATGTCAACGGCCATATTTGGTATATCGATACAGTACTATTAATAAACATACTATCCTAGACATGATTGCAGTAGGCGTTACTTGCCATCTAAATGAATTTCTTAAATAACTTTCGACACCTTTTATCGGGTTTTGACGCTGATCAAGAATATACGTATATATTATACTCTATGAGGTTGGAAATGCTTGCTTTTACATATATTTCCTCCCAGCACATAATAATAATACTCTTCTACCCTATGGGTAGCAGGTATAAAAAGCATTAAGGTCAGCAAAACTTGCGCTTTTCCCCGAGAACTGCAAAGTGGCGCTTTAAAAATCACTCTCTAAGTAGAGTTTGCTCAACTGTTACGTTTACGTCATCGGATGCCCGATTTCTCCAGCGACTTTTGCGTGAGCGAACGAGAGAACAGTGGAACTTTTTCCCATTTATTTATGTAAATTCATCGAATGCGCCATTTAAGGCGTGTTCCAACAATCTCGTGGACAGGTGAGCTGTTCTTAATTACCGCTGCTGACTAATCTGTACCTATGAATAAATGTTTTTATTTGTTTGCCAAATGGCAGCAGCAGCGGCAGCGGAGAGCGATCAGAATTCAGAATTGCCAACCCATTAATAATTTGACATATGTATTTGCAGTTTAGTTTTTTGTTTATTTTCTGTCAGCTACCTACCTTTTTTTCTTTTCATTATTTTTGTGTTTTTAGTTAATTGCTGCTTTTCTTTTTAACAATGAAATAAATATTTTGTTTGGGTTATTTCAGTTAAGGTTGTATTTATTACATTTTTGTTGCTCTTTTTGTTGAAAGGCAGTTTGAAGGCTCTTACAATCTTGGTTTAAATGTACCTGTTGTTGTAATTCGTTTAACTTATTTTAAGTACAGTTGAATAAATAAATTGCGGTGGTTTGTTGTTGTTGTTGTTACTTTTGGGTATTCATCATGTGTGTGTGTGTGTTATTATGTTTTCTTTTTCGATTTCTGATTATTATACATATAAAATTATACAATATTTTTGGATTATGTTTGTCGCCTTAAAATTACATTTTTCGTTAAAAAAAATCAACACTATTCGTAATAATAAACTACTGAAAATAACTAATTTTAAATATGATAGTTTTAATTATACATACTTAAACATATTTGATTTTTTTTCTTTTAATTTAATTTAATTTAATTTTTTGTAAGAATAATCTAAGTATACTACAGAAAAAAAAACTTAAAAATTGGAAAAATTAAATATGTAATAGGAATGCTATATCCCCATATATTCATGTCTCAATGATGTGTATGATTGCGTTCTATCGACCTCTTTGCGTTGCTTCAATCACACTGTACACCACACACACATGGAAAGCAATGCTGCTTTTGTCCTTCCTTATTCGATGTCCTGAGTTTTCGTTTGTGCCACAAGGGGCTGACGACGAGTTTGGTGTACTTTGCATAGCTTGTTTTGTATACTCACTTTATAACGGCGAGCAATTGCTATATATTAAGCCTCGATCGATTTTCTTTCGACACTGAAATTGCAGAAACATTTCTCGCCTGACAAATCGGATTTCAATCGAAATTGTTTGTTTTTGGAAAAGCAACACGCCTAAAAAGCTGATTGCCTTTTGAATTATTCGAACGTTTGCTTAATTTGAATAAATATACATACATATAATATATAGTATTTAAAAACTATTCTATATATTAACATTAGATTGTATTTGAAACGAAATGATAAAATGAAAATGTATTTGGTTTGTATTGATCATAAACTAAGTAGTTGCTTATTTCAAAGGCAAAATTCGATATCAATCGATTTCAATCAACTAGTTTCTTGATTTCATCGATCATCTCGCCTTTAAATTTGTTGGAAGTTTGTTTATTGTTAAGGTAAAGGTGAAACCATTCAAATGCCGTGATGTAACATTTGGCACACGACGTTTGCGAATGGAATTATTTTGCAGAGTTCTTTTTACGATTGCTTCGATAATGTCGCTGTCCACTTGATACCATTCCCATTATTAATGCCGTTGCCGTTGCCCCTGCCATCGCCAAGCACTGCCTCCGATTTCGATGTTTGCAGACGCTTTTCACAGAAAAGACTGCCGACAGGCTTTGCCATCGATGCTGCCAAGCTCTTGGTGACATTCATATAGATATCGGCAGTGTCATTGCCACTGTTTCCATCAGTTACACTTGCAAGGTCTTGATCCTTTTTGAGTGGCAACGTAGCGGTGCGATTGCGATCGGTTATAGGAAACTTATTCTTGGTACAACTCAAATCTAGCTCCAGCGTATAGAAACGTCCACGCCTATATTGAAGATTGTCGTTCTCGGGTTTGGAATTGGTATTTGGATTGGGACATTCAGCTGTCGCATTGCTCGCTGTTGGTTCTGAAGTGTTTAGTTGTATTGTCGCTGGCGTTGACTGTTGCGTTGGCGGACTGTTGGATGCAGTGCTGTTACGATTGCTGCTTTTGGGGACGAATGTCCCGATGACATTCTCTTCTTTAGCATTGTCATCACTATAAGTTGCATCATCGGTCGTATCATCAATGTGGAGCTCATTGCGTGCGCCGGCCGTGAAAAGTTCGCCACGTGTTTTAGGGCTGCCAAGGCTAGGCGATTGCTCCATCAAGAGATTCTCCCAGCTCGTCTCATAAACGCTGGCCAACTGCGCTGTCGGCTTCGGCTTCTGTTGTGCCTTATGCGATAACAATGCTGCTGCTGTTCCGCTCGATGGCGCATTTGTTGCTGTTAACGATGCTGAAGTTAACGTCGTTGACGCTGACGCTGCTGTGGCTGGTGTTGATGCTACTAATGGCGATGTTGGCATCTTTAGTAATGATGCCGCAATAGATTCTGCCTGATCATCCGCTGGCTGCTTGCGCGAACGTATTATCAGCTGCGGCTCAACGTAAAACGTATCAAAGTTGAGGTCCAGAAATAGCTCTTGCAAAAAGCGACGTGCACTCATTCGGTAGCTGCTGCGTCCCAGCGTCTTGCAAGCCTCCGAATAGAGGCAAATATCCTGAAAGGCATGCGGATGCTTTTGTTTCAACTCGAGCAGTGCCATCTTCGATTGTTTCGCGCTGACTGGATTCGCCAGCCGTTGTACATTGTACAATATGGAAGCAGTTAGCTTATCCGGCAGACTATCCTCGCTTAGAATGCTCTCCGGCGAGTGGAAGCTCATGTCCGCCAGATGCTGTTTGCCCGTCGACGCAGTTTTACGCGACAGCGCTGGACCCGCTTGCATGCCAGCAGCCACCAGGGCCGCTGCAGCGCTGCTATAAAGTTCACAGGGCGCCATCGGCACAGCATCTCCTCCGCTGTTCACGTCCTGTGAGTGCGTTTGTGTCTGCAGCAGCTGCTGGCGACGCGAACGCGTACAATGCAGACAGTGACTGCGCGCATGCTTGGAGGCAGCAGCGCCTTGTTTGGTCAGCTTGCGACTCGTGGATGTTGAGACGTCGGATAGGGAGGAAATTACGGAGGACTCGTCACCCGCTTCATTATTGATTGAATCGTTCAGAAACGTTGAGAACTGTGCACGCACATTCATCAGATTGAGACTGGTCAGATCCTGATCGATGATATCACATGATACGTAAGTACGACTCAAGTTGCGTGTGGGGAACAAGTCGAGCACATTTTTGGGCAAACAGATGCCGGCATAGCACGGACCCTGCAGATCGTTTGTTGGCAGAAATTTGGGTGCATTGAGCGATGGTATTGGCACCTGCAACTCCTCCGACGAAAGACGTCTGCAAGAAAAAATAGAAACAATTAATCGAAATGTTCTCTTATATTTCTTTTTTTTTTGAGATTTATCAATTGATTAAACGTTAAAACATTGTTTTCATTCTACTGCTATTTAAATAATCTTTTTAAAATTAAATTTCTTTTCCTTATTCACGTTACCATACATCTCAGTGAAACAAATTTGTGAAATTGTCAATATTGAAATGAAGCCAAGCCAGTTTTTGGATTTAAAATTAATTAGTTATTTTAACAATCTGGATCAACCATAGGATTAAAGAAATATTATAAGCGTTCAAATTGAGTATACAAAATAATTATAATAACGAATTGACAAAGGTAACTTACGAGAACACATTGAGCATCGTCTGACGATCCAAGCTGCGCACCTTGATGCGTCGATTCGACTCTCCCCATGAGTATTTACGTGGCTGAGGCTCGCCACGATCGACAATGTCGATGAAGTCGTACAGCTCTGCAGCCGATTCGGAAAACACCGGTCGACTGTGAGCACGCAACCAGCGCAACTGCGCGTAGCCCTTCATGGCCAACGGACTAAGGGCGGGCGGTAAAAAGCTGGTGCCCAACAAGGAGGTGCGACGCAAGAGTTTCGCTGCCTGCAGAATCGGTGGCTCTAATAGATTGGACATGCTGGGTATGGGACTCAGCGCGAACTGCTGAAAGTCACTCATATTGGCAGCAGCAGCGGCTGCGGCTGCTGTGCGTCCAGTCACCGATTCACAGCTACTAACGCCCGATGTGTTGGAGTCTGTGCACGAATTGTAGCGTATTCTATGTTGATAGTGCATCGGATAGAATGCAACGCCTGGTGCACTTGTTCCGCCTCCACCACCACCACCCAGCAGACTGATAACATCCGTTGTCTTCGATTCCGATAGCGAACGTTGATGTTTCCCTTGGCGACCAGTTGTGCCCTCTGGCAGCGTTTTCGATTTGGCTGCCACGCCAATGGCAGTTGTTGGCGGTCGAACAAATGGCATTTGCTAATAGAGAGCGAGATGGAGAGATGTAAAGTGAAAATGTATGCGGCAAATTAGAATAAAATACTCACCTCTTCGCCAGCTGTTCGCACACTGTCTGTCGTAGTCGTTGTTGTGGTTGTGGTAGTCGTGTTGTTTACATCCTGCGTTTGCTGAGTGTTGGCCCCGACACCATAGTCCAGATTCCAGCAGCTGCCGGTGTAATAGGAAACATTGATTTGGTCATCGATGCTCATGTAGTTGTACGGCGGCACCTCTTCGTAGTGATGACGAGCTGGCGTAAATTGACTGGACATCCAATCCTCTGGCTGATGCACTGGCCACATTGTATTTCGATCGTGTCGCACGCTCAGCCAATCTGAAATAGTTTAAGTTTCGTTTTTTAGTTGACTGTTTCTGTTTCGTTTCTTGTGTATCGCTCTCTCTCTCTTTCTGTTTGGCTAAATTCTTATTCGTTTACATTTCTTTCCTCTCTTTCGCAATGCATTTTTCTACCCTTTTCACTCTTTTCCATGCACACAACTTGAATTTGCATTCATATAATTATAGTTAACGTGTTGCAGCAATTGAGTTCCTGTTTCAAGTGCTATGTAAGTAATTATAAGATATGATCGAATACTTGTCTATAAAAAAGGAAGCTACAGTCGAGTGTATTCGACTGTGACATACACGCTACCCATATTGAATAAAAGCAAAACAGTGAAATATTTATCTTAAAATATACTAAATTAATATACCGCAAAAATTGAACAAAATATTAAAACATAGTTTTTTATTGTAAGTACCAAAATTTGTGGCAAAAATTGAAAAAAAATAAAAAAACTTGATCTGTATGCAAACATTACAAGTGCTGCCGAAAAAAGGATATCTCTATCGCTTATAGTCTCTAAGATCACAGTGTTCATACGGTCGGGTAGACAGACAGACGGACATGACTATACGTCTTGGCTAATCTATAATATATATATTTTATGGGATCGGGAATACTCCTTCTACCTGTTAAATACACTTTTAGCAGGCACAAAGTTGTAATACCCGGGTATAAAAAGGCGAATAAATACTAATATAAATAAAAAAATAAATGCTACCAATTGAAACCTAATATAGCACGTAGTTGGCAATCATAACTTACTTAGCTTGAAGAGTAGGTTAGCACCGGCTTGTGTGCCAGCTATTAATCCTAGTCCACTAAAACAAGTGGCACGCACCGAATACACATCACAGAGTGTCACCAGTCGAACTAGCTTCTCGTAGAGTCTTCAAAAGCAGCAGCGAAGAAAAAGAGAAGTCAGTATTGAGGAGATATCTCTCGTGTTACAATCAGTATAATTACCTTGCGCACAGCTCGACAAAGAACGTAATACCGTTGGAGTGCGTGGAAGCATGACAGATGGCCCAAATCGCCGCTTTTAGCTCCAGACATTCAGCATCATCGGAGCATTTGCCACGCGTGATTACGTCGACAAGTTGCGGCAAATCGGCATACTTGCTGAGTGCCGTCATGCCCTGCGTAGTCTGCACCATTTGACCATAAAGATGCGGCGCTATGTTGGGCGGAACTGTTTGGGTTCTTTGGTTGCAATTGCGCCTCGAGTAATAACCATCCTCGTTGCGTACGTGAAGCGTTAGACTGGCATGCGTATCGGCCTCGACGAGCAGCACATAACGCTTGTTATAACCATTGCGCCAGTACTTGATCTCCTCTTCTATGTGCGCCTTGCTGCTATTGAGGCCACGCGATACGGAGTAGAATCGCGACATCAGCAGCCGACCCACATAGCCCAGTTGCTGCAAATTGGGCCAAAGGCTGACAATCTCCTCCAGATAGTATTTGTCGTGGCATGCCTCCTCGAGCACATCCATGGCGGCGAGGACAACACTGCGATCGGGATCCTTGGTTTGCTGTATTATCAATGGCAGTCCCCATACCTCGAAGTTTGGCAATCGGGCGCGCAACAACACGGTCAGAAACTGGGTAGCGTATAGACGACCACCGCGTGTTTTAGACAAGGTCAGCGCTTTCTCGAGCACTTGGCGTGGCATCTTTTCGTAACTGTAGTTGAGGCCAGAGACAATCAACTTCACATAACACACATGATCTGTGTGCTTTACTAGCGTAATAAGACTATAAAAAAAAGAATTTTGTTGAATATACTTGCACATTTTACAAAATTATATGTGGTACTCACTATTCGAAGACTGTGGTGTTTTTGAGCACTTCAATTCCCTTGTTGCTGCGACACATCCGTCCGATATATAAAAAATACTGTTGACACATTGTGTTGTTCATATGCTGTGGACTGAAGAGACAATCGTGCGCTCGATTCGATGTTGTCACCGCCAGCAGATGTTGACTTATGTCCGAAAAGTAGTCTGTTATGTAGCGCATGCATTCGAGCTGTAAGATGACACAACAAAATACGTTTGAAATCTAAACTATCTTCTGACTTCGAGTGTTACACTTAGGAATGCTTAATGCAGGTTGCATGCAAATCACATTTTCTAATTTCAATGCTCTTACCTCATTGCTGCTGAGCAACACGTCAATGAGGTCCAGTCCAGCGTTAACGTACGCAGGCAGTGGTTGGCCAGGAACTAGATCCTGATGCGAGAAACGATTATTGCTTGGCTTAAAGAAATCCACCAGTCGTTTTAGGAACTTGTTCAGGAATTTGCCCGGCGAAAAGTCCAGCTTTCGTATGAAATTCGACTGCAGAAAAGCAAGAAATGACAAATAAAAACAGCTCTGCAATATTATTTGTATTAACTTGTCACTTACCCTAAGTATAGAGCTGACCACTTCCCAATCCCATGCATTGGCATCCGATTGCGTCAACACATGGGAGCCAGTCAGCAATCGATTGAACGCACGAAAGCTATCCAGATTGAAGACGGGCAAAAATTTACGCTTCAAGCGAAAACTGGAGCGCAACGAACTTGATGTTTGTGAATTGGATTCATCACTGGACGAGACGGAATCCAAACGCGGACGATCCAGCGTTGCTGTGCCTCTATACGGTCGAACAAGCGATGATGATGATGAGGAGGCAACAGCCACAGCAGCGGCTGCTGCACCAGCTGTATCCTGCAGCTGGAGCGCACTGGTTTGATCCTGTGCATTGATGTTGCGTCGAAAGAGACGCGTCTGAATGAGCGCACCGCCCTGTATAATACCATCGAGAAATAAACTACATGATGCCGGCCGTTGGCGCAGCATATTTTGGTAATTTTGCAAGGCAGCCACTGCCGCATTTGCCTGCTGATTGCCTTGCGTGGCATGGCCGACAAGCGTGGGCAACGCTGGACTCGTGCTGCAGATGTCCGCCGGCAGATGTGTGTGCATCAACTGTACGATTTTGCCAATCAATATCGTTGTGCGCACCGAGACGAACTGATCGCTGTTGACAGCAACTTCGACCAGTGCATTGAGCAGTCCAGTCTCTAGGAAACAATACAACAGCAATGCCAAATGCTGTTCAACCACATTGGGCGCGCGTGCTGCTAGACTCGGCAGTATCGAACGTCCCTCAGCCATTACGAAGCCGTTGCTCAGCAACCATGTGTCCTGAAAATCGGACGGATCAACCGTTTGCAATGCAACCACATAGTCATCAGTCCAACTGGGTTGCGGCACAGCGAGCAACTCATACAGCAAGTCCAATATTGCTTTCTGTGCAGTGAAAAGACAAAGGGAAACATTAGATATAAGATAACCGATAAGTTGAGGATATAACATGTACATATTTAGTTTAGCACATTCAATAAGTAATGTTAAAATCAAATGAAGTTGTTTTGAATCCGCTAAAAATGTTCTTAAATTAGTCGAAATTAGTATTGTGCAATATTTTTGTAAAACTGGTCAAAGTTCTGCTCAAGGCAACGTAAATCGACACATAGATCAGCAAGGAAACATGTAAAGTGGGTTTGTGTAAAACATCGATAGTGCGAAAAGGCACAGAAATATGTTTAAAGCTTAATGAACCGACTGTTTATCATTTTCATTATGAGCAGTGTAGATAATTAACACCTTTTTTGTGGCTGCAGTGAATGAAATTCGGATTATAACAACGAATGAGTTTGGGATCAACAAACTTTTGAAACGATTTGCTATTGTGGCCTAAATCTTTCTTATGAAATAGTAATAGAAGTTCAGAACTTACTCTAACTTCAATTTGATTTAAATATAAAACATCGACAATTGCTTTCAAACCGGAAGGTTTGCTTGGATCACAGAATTCGAGGGTGCCTGTCCAGCTGCGGAGTACGGATAAAAGAGCCAGACGGCAACTGGTATAACGTAGTTCCCGAGCATCCCTGTAACGAAATGATATAGTTATAGTTCCCCTTAAGGATTAACTAATGACAACAGCAAATACTTACTTGTTTTTATCCATAATGCCAAGTCTGTAGGTAAAGTCACAATATGGTGCCGCTAGACAATCGAGCCGAACACCGCAAATATTGCGCGTTTGTGGCCATTCGAGCAGATAAAGCAGCACACCACAAAGGCTTTCGGCAATCCTAGGATTGTGGCATTCAAGAACATTTCGTGTAATCGAAGTGACGCCACCGCAGACAATGAGCAGCGCCGGATTGAGGACAGCAAACTCCGCAAGTGTTGCGAGACAGGCACGCAACAGATTGTCACTCTCCTCAATGCCGCTGTCTGCTAGAGAAACTAAACATCGAACTACCACAGGACTGATATCTTCGGGTGCTATGGACAGCATCTTGCGGACAAGTTTCAATGCCTGGACGCGCTCATCGTCATTCTTGAGCATCAGATCGATGGAGCGACATAACAGATGCTGTAGTTGCAGCGAATTGAATGTCTTGATGTCTTTCGATGTTCGCAGTGTATAACGAATGGTGCGTAGAGCAGCAGCTCTCACCTGTGTGAACGTGTGCACCAATGATGCACTCAGGCTGCAAGTAAATGAAGAAATGATTATCGAATTTCCGACTCAAGTGATATCATGCGTTCCTTACCAAAAGAGAAGCTCCTCAGTTGTGAATCGCAGGTTGTTGTTCGGCGATCCGCTTGAGGCCGCCAGACATAGTGAGGCCAATGCATTGAGCAGAAAGAGACGCTTTGTGTCACGCGTCTCCTCCATGCAGAGCATATTGTAGATATCGTACGCATTTTCAGCCGCTGATTTCTTTGAATCCAACCGATAAAAGTCCTCCGGATCTTGGGAAACTAGACATTAAGTAAGCCAACAAATTAGTCATTTTCATAGCGAATTATTTTAAATTGAACTGATACAGCTGCATGTTTAATCATTTGCATTGATTATAAAGATAATTTATTAGACAACTGTTCAAAAGAATTTGAAAAGTTTTAGCTTCAATAAAAACTGTTTAACTAGAATAGGTATCTGCTAGATAAAACTCACGAAAGCCAGCTGAACAAATTGTTATGATCTAATTTGTATAGGCAAGTACTATAGTTGAGTATTTCATAATGGGTTTTAGAGCGACACATGTTTTGTTGAGTAGAAAATCACTCAGTTCGAAAAGTATTTAATTTAATTTAGCATAAGGATTGGGTTTAATCAAAAGTTGGTCAACTTTAATTAAACAAAAGTGAATGATCGTAAGCGAGCTAAGAATGTTTAAGAATTCTTCTTGCATTCAACCGGATCACATTCATCCCGTTTGGTCATACTTGCACATTTGCAGTTTGATCTCAATTATCGGTGGGGTAAATTCTAGCATAATTATTATTAAATTAAATTCATTTTATAAAAGTTTTAGCAATACCAGAAAATACAACTTTTTTTAACTTTAAGTTTTTTATCTCAATGAAGAAGTGATTGAAATTTGTGTTCCCTAATAGTTTAAGCATTATCGTTGTTCATTCATTTTAAGCTTTAATTGAATTTGAATGTTAAGCGTTAAAAATGAAGATATAAATGAAGTAATGTTTTGGTTAATTTGATGCATCGCAAGTTTTTTCCGTTAGAACACACAAATAACGATGTCTGAGTTTTCGTGCATTGTTGGACTCGATCGTCTTTTTCTGTACAATCATTTTCGATCATCATACCGGAACCAAAACATTTTGAATCTGTAAGCAGAACAATTAAACAAATTGATCGTACTTGTTCGTTTTGTGCACGAAGCTCGATCGAACAATTTGTAGCGAACCACTGTGTTGAGTTGTGACGGTTTTTAGCGAGGCTGATCAAACCGAATCGATCATACTCAATGCACGTCTCTGCTATCTACATATGTTTGTAGGCGAATGGTTGAGATTCTACAAGTGAAACTTATCAGCCGCTGTCGCAGTCGCAGTTGCCTCTTTGCTGATGCAAGTAAAATAGTTGCGCGTCAACGCAGAGTTAATGACGATGTACTTTTGGAAAACAAATGATCAACAAATAGTTTGTTGTTGTATTTAATGTTTCTGTTTTTGTTTTCGCTTGCTGCGTCATAGTTTGGGGTTCTATAAATGCGATGTGTCTTCTATAAATAAACACTAAACATGTAGACACACACATATTTTGGTCAAAGAAACTCATGTACATGCATGCATATAGTATGTAATACAGTTCATATATGTACAAATATAGCGGAGATATGGTACATACATACATATAGGAATACATTGGTGGCACAAACTGGTAGCAAACGGTAGTCGCGATACCGTTAGAGCTGCAACTGCTTTTTGTTGTGAAATCGAAATGCAAACCCAAACATTGCCACAGCCAGTGTTGTGAACACCGATTTAAGGGTAATGTCAAAGAAAACAACCAAATGCATACGTATGTGTGTGTGTGTACACGTACATATGTACATACATATGTAGGTATTTATTTTGTCCACTCAAATGAAGCAGCAGCAGCAACATCAAAAACAGCTGCTGATATATTGGGTGCATTGTGTGTCGCAACCAAGCAATGGCTACAAATAAATATATATGTATGTATGTATATATGTATGTACATATATAAATATACTGTGTACATAATGTACTTGTAACAGAATACACAACACATCAAAACACATATACACGCATATGTATGTATGTATGTATGTAAGAAGCTATGCTAATAAATATCTGTTATAATATTCGATGCATGCATATGTTAATTAACATTTGTCACAATAACAATAACACCAACACTCATATGTACCTTTAATGCGTAATTGAAATTTGGGTCTCTTTTTACCAAAACGCCAACTGGAATGTAGGGAGGCCATATCTCTGGGCAACCTCGACGATGGTGTGGCGGCGACGACGAGAACGACGCGGCGGCGGCGCCTTTTTATTTATCAATATCAAAATAAAATGAGTACACGGGAAAATGAAAATATATTGCTTTAATTTCACTTTGGGTGCCTCTGTTTACTTTCTACATTTCATTATCATTTCATGGCACCTTCACAGCAAGTGATTGATAGTTATGTTAACCTTACAACTCGTCTCTCAGCATTAATAACATCTCGAAAACATTAACATTGCTGTTCACTGTTCAAATCACTTTCGACACCGCACATTTTTTTGAGCAATACACTTTTGATTCGATAATAGGCACGTTGGTTTTCATTTATATCAATACTTTATTTGCAAAGCAAACCAAACGCAAAATTGACCATGGGATTCGTTTTGTCTTGTAGAAAAAGACCAGCACAAGGGTGACCGAAACAGGGCTTCTGAAATGTAGAATTTAATGACAAATCGAATATACCACAAATATACTAACTTCACTAAATGGCTTGAAATTTATTACATATATGATATGCGACTATTTTCAAAACATTTTCTTTTACAGTTTCTCCATACTGTTTTTATTATTGTAAAAATATGAATTTTTGAAAAGTATAAGAATTGAAAGTGTTTATTCGACAGATCGCTAGAAAAACAAACCCTCCCTTAGTTTAGTATTTTTACATCATCAGATGTATAATAAACGGTAACACTAAAAATAATATGACACGGTTGCATTCGATGTATATATGCAAGATATCACTTAAAAATTCTTTTGGATTGATGTACGTTATCGATTTTAATACCAAAATCGAATTCTTTTAAAAAAATACTAAATATATATAAAACTAATAGAGCGCGCATTTCAAATGGGTATTAAATATACATACAAGCTATTTATAAAATAATTCAATTTTCAAAACAGTATTTTTATTTATATATTTTAACAAAATTTTTAACATATTATCCAAGTAACTTTTCACAACTAAATTTTCACAAATAAAGCTAAATCTGGAGTCACTATATAAATCAGTAGATTTAAGATTAATTTAAAATAGTGTTTATTTAACTAATAAGAGATTACATTTATTTATATATACTTTTAAAGGGTTTTTTTATGTTGATAAGTATTTATACGTAGTAAGTTGTCTAAAGTTAAAAATAAACATTAAGTGGTATATTAGCAACTGGTTTATTGGTTTAGTTTAAAATGGGTTGGGGTATAGCTTTCTGACTTGTTGATGTTGTTTTTGGCATGCAATGCAACTACATATTGATATTTCTCAAGTTTCAGAAAGGTGTTAACTAATACAAATTGTTGTTCACAAAAGGCCATTAAATTTTATTATTTACTTAAACTACTGCTGTGCCGGTACAGTTGATTGATCAGATTTGAATTTATTTTCTCATGAATGAAAGGCTTGTCCAACACAGATGTGTAGAGAATGTACATATATACGGCCATTAAGTGTATTTATTACGGCGTGTGATTGGAAATAATACGAGCTGGTGTCTGTTTTTACTATATGCAAATATGAGTTCAACAGGTTAGTCTATTTGTTACATCTATATTAGAAGTACAGTGTTGACTCTAAAAAGTTAACAAATAAAATAAAATAACCTTAATAAAATCACTTTTTACTCATGAATAACTAGAGTAAATAGTTTAGTATATAATCAAAAAAAAAAAAAACATCAACAAATCATGAATAAATTCAGTATTGAGAAATTATGAAATTATGTATATCTTTTCTTGGTGGGATATTCAATTTAAACAGATTAACTAAACAAAGTACTTCAACCATTAGTGAAGAAATAAAGCAACACACTTTCGCTGAATTTTCTGTTGTAAAGTTGTGCAGTTTTCCACACGCAATGTCTCATAGGACTTGAAGATACAACAAACCGAAATTTCTGCCGCTGCCGCTGCCCATAGATAAATTCATGTCAACTTGTAAACATGTAAACAAACAACCAAAACACAAATTGTGTAGCGCAAGCGCAGCCATCGCACAGATCGAGAAATGCGCTTTGTCTATGCATTGCGTTGCGTTGCGTCGTCTCGTGTCGCGTAGCCGTAGCGTTGCTTTTAAAATGCCGCATTCGTCGATGTTTTGAGCTCAGTCTGAAAATAGCAGTCATAGATAGAAGATATTCGTGTGTTCGTTTCAACCAGTCCAAGTGCGCAGCAGGGTGCTGAAACTAGTCACAGGAATTTCTTTGATTTGAAATTGAACTTTTTTTTTTGTTGTATACATTATTTGTATTTGATTTACATAAATATACTATCCGCTATATTCAGTGAGTCGTGAATTGTGCCCCAGAGAAGTCGTCACTTCGCAAGGAAAAGCAAAAATTCAGTGATCCTAAAAGCGCAATTGAAACTTGAAACCACAAAATGTCGCAGTCATTGAAGTTCTATTTTGATTTCTTAAATCAATCCAGTCGGGCATTGTACATCTTTCTGGAGGCATCGAAAATCCCTTTCGAGGCGATTCCCATTTCCATGGTCAAAGGTGAGTTGAGTACGTGCCCAAACGCACGCACGTTACAAGTCAAAAGGTCGACCAGCTGGAATGGTGAATACTCAAGACTGAATATGGAATACTGAACACTGAATACTGCATACAAATGCAAATCCAATCGGAAACGGTTTTTAGTGTTTCGAAAAAATTTTCCACTAGTTTTATATTCCGCTTATCAAGTTTTCAAAGGGAAAGTGAATTATGTGTGTGCGTGTGTTTTTTCTTTTATTTTGTTTTTGTTTTTGTTTTTGTATTTTCGATACTCACTCGCAACGCACAAACAACCTGTGTGTTTTGGTTTTTGGTTTTTGGTTAAGCCGATCGATGTCGATGACCTAATTTTAATAATATTGCAGGAAATCAAATTGAAACGTAAAAGAGTTTCGATAATCATTCGGCTGCACATGAAAATCGTTGAATATCTATTGCGTAATGGTTACCGGTTTCTTTTTGCATGTTTCCAAATACCATTTGACAAATATGTTAAGCGTATATAATTAATAACTGATATCCAACTTTGTGTCATATGCATATAGCATATAGATAGAGGAAGAAAAATAGCTACCACAATTGAATATAATCTTCCTCTTTAGAAAAGTTACTTACAAATATTTGCCTATTTACAATGGATCGACATTAAGCTATATCAACAGATAGTTATTTTTGTTATGATTCTGCAATTTGAACAATTGTATTCAATGTGTGCATTGGTAATTCTTATTATCATATGAGTATCAGAAAGAGCGCATACAGAGTTGTTAATAAAAAACAAGCGCCAAACGAATTTGTTTATGAGCAAATGCACACATTCATTTAACTGAATAGATTTCTGTCAACAAGTATCTTTGTATGTATGGTCCGGTTCTTTGCGAGGGTTACTCTTTATATATCTAAATTAGATTTTGACTTTAAAATGTCTCAAGTTGAACTTAATTCGGCATACTTGCACTCAGGAGGCAACAGTGACTTGAGACATTAACCTTTATGTTACCCGATAACTAGAAGTATATATATTTTATGTATTCATTTCAATATCCAGACACAATAGTCCATCTTCACTTTTTAGAGTAATTCTTTGGCTTTGTTTACAATCAGATGATAAAAGTAATAATAAATAAATAAGTAAATGAAAAACAATAATAATAAAAATAATATTTGTTATCAAGATCACTTTCACTTACTAAAGTTCGAAATATCGTCGCTTGAGAAGAAACCCAGTTTACGACCCTCGAATTCGAACATGCGAGCAAGCACAAAGTGTGAGAATTTCTTAGTGTCGATTTTGTATATTTGCAAATGCAGCTGTGTGTGTACAGATACAGATACAGATATGTATGTATGTAAATATAAAAAAGACACAAACAAAAACGAGTATGTCACTCGCCAAAGCAGTGGGTAGAGTATTTTGTTGGTCTGTGGTCTTGCCCAAATTCAATGAACTTGATCAATTTAATTCAACACGAATCCCAATATTAAATTACGATATTAGAATTAAGTTTAATATCTTTCCAATACTGAGTTGAAAACTGTCTCACTTAGGCTTGCTCTAATTTTTAACAATAAATTTATTACTGTTAACAACTCATTATATTCACCTTCTCATCTAATTGTCTAGCGCTACTTTGCTTAATGAGTTACTAACATCTGCACAAAAACAATGTACCCCAAATAAGGGGAATAATACGTTGGATAAATAACAACAATTATTGTGTTGTGTTTGTTGAACTGCGCGTGCGCAAATGCCATTAATGCCAGGTGAAATATGGCTAAATATACTCTCTGTCTGTAAACAAAGAAGTCATACAGCAGAATACTATATATATTTAAATGTCTATATGAGTGGGTATGCGTCTATATGTATTTTAAGTATATTGTATACCCATGGACGTACTTTGCACATTTAATAGGTACTTAAATATGAAGCAGCCTTGACTACTTACTACAATGCACACACATACATACGAATGGATAGAATCGTAGATAACCGACATTTATTGTAGATATATACATACTATATTTCGAATTTATTGCTAGTCTCTATCTCTACCGTATGCAAATCAAATCTACGATTGTTGCTTCCTTAAAGCGCAGTTGCAATTGCACTTTACATCGTAAGTCGAAAGAAATTTAATAGCAACGGGTTTACTTAAGTAGCTATACCGCTTCCACGCCCCAGCTGACGCCAATCAAACGACCCTGAGTTAGTGCATTGAGCCCCCGAGTCGAATAGCAAAAACGTTAACGTTACAAGTCTCGAAAAACTCTCGACTCTTGGCACTCGGCTATTGAGAACGATGCCAGCCTTGGCAAAACAAAAACATAAAAGTCTACGACTTGTCTGCAGTGCGAATCGAGCAACTGACACTCGTAATATAACAATTTATTACTATGCATTCTATACTTTTGAGGTGGTCAACAAGATTATTGTAGCTTTGTAAATGTTTAACCAATGGGTTAAAATATGGAAATCATATTTTTGAAATGAAGGAAATAAGAATAAAGTGATAAAAAGATGCAGTATTTTCATACAAATTTAACCATCGAATATTCCAATCCCATCTTTAGTATAAATATATTATATATAAAAATAAAATATAGATAAATAGTTAAATAGTATAATGGTATAAAATATAGTATAGCTTTATAAAAATGTATGTCCTTCATTGTAAGAACAATGAAGTAAAGTAATAGTGGGCCATATTAAATTATAGAAATTTTACTTTATATGTTCCAACAAAAGAAATAAAGAGAATAGACTTGATCTCTTTACTATGGAATGATTATTAAGTAAAGTAATAGCAGGCTAAAAACAAATATTATATAAAACAAAAACGCTAAAAATATATCATACTCGGTATATCAATGAAGGACTAGATTCGATATACATATATGATACATATAATAGAAATCAAAATATGCCAGATCGTCAGCCAAAGCAGCTTCGACCCAATTGCAGTATACTTTAAAATAATAATAATAATTCATATATGTATATACTAAAAACAATTTTGTTTAACAGAAATAATACAAATCAAGTTTTAGAATTTTAAGCGCATTGAACACAATTTCCAAGAATTTCAGTGAGATCGAATTATTATTAAAAGGTTCTAAATTAAGTGCACTTGAATTGTTTTTAATTTTCTTAAAAATCGTAGCTCGTAATTCACGGTCAAGCACACTTAACTTTTAATACAATTTTAAAAATGAATTCTCAAATCGAGAACAACTAACTATGTTTGTTGAATCTTAACTGTCTTTCAAGGTGAGCATTTGACGGGAGAATTTCGTGATAAAGTCAATCGATTCCGCAAACTCCCCGCTATTACGGATCACGGCTATCAATTGTCCGAAAGTGTGGCCATATTCCGGCATCTGTCACGCGAGAAACTTGTGCCAGAACATTGGTATCCTCGTCGTCAATTGGGACGCAGCCGAACCGATGAGTATTTGGCTTGGCAGCAGACCAACATGGATGTGGCTTGTACCGATTACTTTCAGCAAAAGTGGCTAATTCCGCACCTGCAGAAAACGCGTGCATCCGACAATGCGGTAAGATATTTGGGCAGTGATTGAGTTTAACATTATATCTTCAATATTACTAGTCTTCAATATTACACTCACTTACACTTTAATTGTAGCTTAATGTGGCTGGTAAGCATTTGGATGGCACACTCAACGACTTTGAGCAATTATTCCTGAGTTCGCACAAATTCATTTTGGGTGAAAATATATCATTTGCGGATCTTAGCGCTATTTGTGAAATTGATCAAACCAGTGAGTAGTATTTTGGGTCGTCAAAATGATGGCTAAATATTTAATATACAATTTTATAACTTGCAGAAAGCGTTGGCTTTAGCGCCTTCAAGAATCGCCACAAGCTTTCACGATGGTACGATCTGGTTCGGGATGAGTTGGGACCTTATTACAAGAGTGTTCAGGAGCAGTTTGATGCGGCTCTGAAGCAGAGCAATCAGCGGGAGCAGCGGCAAGGCGAAGTTCAAGCTCAGGCTTTGAAGCAGTGAATAAAAGTGGGGAAGAAGTGTGGGTTATAAGTTGTTATTTTAATATTATTTAAAAGAAGCAGACGTGGGGCAGCATCTTCAAAACGATAATAGAAATTATTCTGAAATTAATTATTATTATTTTTTCCCCTTTTTCGAATTAATTTAATTTGTAAGTACTCTCGTTAATTGTTGCTCTATCGTCAATCTCAAATTGTTACAAAATATTAAATGAAACAATCAATTTTCATTTTAATATTTCTTTATTTGTGTATTTTATTCTTATATTATTATTATTTTGTTTTTTTTTTTTTGTCGAGTTATTGTTTAATAAGTTGTTTTTACATCAATTCATTTTCGCATTTTCGAATGTATATCTTGAATGACCATTTATTGCACAACTTGTTTTAGTTCTATAGCTAAGAATTAGATAAGCTACAATCAATTTCAGGAATATACAGTCAGCCGAAAAAAAACGATTTATACATTTCTGACGTAATATTATTATGTTCTTTCTTTTGCTTGTTGTAATTAATTCATATCATATATATTGTACGTATAATATTAATACAAAAAAAATAAGTATTTTTAACCAGTAAAGCATCTTATAAAATAATACAAAAAATGTGCACTTAAATTATTCGTTCAGAATGCGCGCAATTCACATTAAATTCCCGAAAATGGCAAATTGTGCAAATCTATTATTATTTGTTTATATTTTCATGTCAGTTTCTAAACATCATTGCTTTGTTCACCAAAGAATTTGATGAACTCAGCTCGTGATGGGAATATTTGTTGGGCTGACTGACGTTCAAATGAAATATAGTTGCTTTTCAATGTTTGTCATTGCAATTTCGAAATATATACACATACACATATTCAATTGTTTATTAGCTATGCTCTCATCATAATTCTTAAGCTTGTTCGAAATACATGTCGTCGATTAATTCTTCTGTTGCACATTATCATTATTGATTGTTTACATATTTTTATCGCTTTTTTTCATTTTTTTGTTTTGTTATTTTTTGAAAGGCACTGCTGCATTGTAATTCGTCACTTTTATCCATATTATTATATATTCTGTTCAGATCTTATTTATTTTTGTATATAATACTTTCCACTATACTTAAAATTGTTTCCGGTTTTATTCTCTCCATAGTTTTTAGGCGGCTTCTCTGTCTGTTTTCTGTCTGTCACCATCGAATGTGCAACAGTGAATGTGTGTGTTGTATTAAAACTGTTTAGATTAACATATTTGTTTATTGTAGATCTAATGTAATTATCTCAATACCCTACAATAAATGTGTAATAAAAATGTTCTAGCAACAATTTGGAGTGTTTTCTGAGAGCACTCTATTGCATTTTTTCTTGTTTCTTGTATGTACGTAGACCCGTTACCCATAGGGTACATGTGTTACAAGTATTATAACTTAGTGACAACCGCAAATCTATGTAACACGCTGAAGGAGGTGCCTCCGACCTTATAAAGCAAATGCACATACTATGTTATATATATATTTTTTATATTCTTTTTGAGTAATCTGTCTGTCTGTCAGAATGAACACCTAGATCTCAGAGACTATGAGATCTATAACTACAAAATTTTGGTGACAAAACTCTTTTGCGTTGCATGTGGATCAAGTTTGTTTTTTCTTCGTATAATTTGATCAAGCTCCCTTCATTACAGTCACTACATTCTGTATGAATCCTCCTAATATGGCCATCGAACTTTTAGGTTTGTTCAAGAAACAATTTTTATAGACTGAATATCGGTTGCAGCTGGCACCGAGTTCAGTTTGCTTTGGTCAGACTTATTTTTGTTTGTATTTTCGAAAAATGAGTAGCGGGTATCTGTCAGTCGAGCATACTCAACTGCAACTTGCTTAGTTGTTTTCATTTAAATTTTGTGCTCATCCTATCATGTTTTGCTTAAATTAGCTTTTAATCGTGATCAGTGCTTCAAGTCATTAATTCAACATTTTGCATTTCTCACAAAAGCATGACAACAATTTAGTGGAAACTGTTCGAATACAAGATACTCTTAACCCATGTGTTACCCTTTTTAGTTGAAATTTGTAAAATAAACTTTATCTGTGAATTTAAAGTGCAAATTAAAAGCTCGATTCTTATTTTTATGTTGCTGCAACAGCTATAAAATAAATCAAATAAAATTTTTTAAATGACAATAAATATTATTGAAACAATTTTTAATGAATCGTCACGTAATACATCAGACGAATCAACTTTTCATTGAAAGTCAAACAAAATTAGACTTGGAAGTTAATTTTGCAATTGCATTAGAAATTGGAAATTTCAGGGCTTCTTTGGACTATTAAATTGAAGATGTATGGCATATATCTCTATTATTGGGCTGTGCGTTTAGTCAATAAGGATTTCATTCGTATATTTTAAGCAACTTTTTGATTAGAGTATCGACATTATGGCCTCAGAGTATTCTGGTAGTTGAACAATCTCGACTAGTTCGCCAAATACAAGATTCAATTGTAGTAATTAAGAAATTAACATCTATCTACATATGTATATACATATATACATATGGGTGTGTACATGCACACACACACACACTCACATAGATGTACAATATGTATGTGCGATTTGTTTTAAGTTAAAGTAGCCAATAAAATATAAAATTATTACATACTACATACACTAAGATAAAGAGCTACATATATAATTTACATACACATATGAAAAATCTTCAAAAGGAGGTCTCACAATGTACATATTTGACATACATAAATTCATTTTTTGTTTTTTTTTTTTCGGTGATGTAATGTAATTTTGTTAAGCGATACTAAATTGGCAATTGGTTCTCACACACGTATATCTTACATATAGCATCAGCATATTAGAATACATGACAAACAACAGATGTGTGAAGCATTCTTTTATCTCGGCTCTTTGATTGTATGCTATGCTCAATTTTATCAGAGCCACCTTCTGTATTTGTTTCTAGATTAGTTCGGCTAAATAAATATCACTGTTGACAGCACTGTTCAACAAAATCCACAAATCACGGATTGCTTCAAAGAATGCAATTCTTTGCAAAAAAAATGTTGCATACTTTTTTGCGCAAACCGATATTATTGAAGAGTTTTTTGTTTCACGAACACAAATATCGACAGATGCTCAGTTATTTATTTAAACTGCTGACGACCAAACTTTCATAATGATTGTATTGTTAACTATTATTTGACTTTTAAATATTCATTTTGAATTTATATGAATCAATTATTTTCTGCATCGATTTATTCTCAACTATTTTTGCTTTGCAAAATATTCATCATTAGTTGAGCATAGCTTCAAAGAAGAAATTTGCAATCTTATGACTTCACATTCGTGTATTTTCATATTCAATATTCAGATGCAATATGTTGGGTCATTTGTGTGTGAGTATCTTAGGGCTGATCCTTCCGAACAAGATAATGTTTTTTCTATTTATTTTTGTGTTTGATAATTGTGCGAATGTTGTCTAAATCATATATTCAGCGATAATTATTCTGACTATTTCGGCAAGTATTAAATGTGGAAGTTGTTTCTTTGGTTACTCAATTCGTGATTTTCTATGTCCCAAATGTCAATATTCATTATGGTTTTCTTATATTTTGATTTGTTCCATCAGCTGCTTTCAAATTTCGCCTTAATCCATGTTCAATTGGATTATCATAGATTAACTGGTTGTTCCAGTTTTTCGTATGACAAAGGCACCAACAAGTAGTCAGTTTAAGTCCAGTATTATAATTGTTTCATAGGAACAATCGGTCAAACAGTATTTTGCTAATGCTAGCTTGCAAATCACAAATGACAAAAGAATCAGACCACTTTTAAGTTTGTTCTTGGTATGAAAATTCGTTTTGTAAATACAATAAAGAAAATTAAAGGAAGAAATCGAATCTGAAACTAATATGAAAGCAGATTCCACAATCTTTATAATCATTGGGTTGCCAAATAAAAACTTTGAAACTATATATAAAATTAACCGGATAACTATTTTCTTAAGATTGATTTTTAATAAATAAAACAAAATTATCGGAGTAAATCAAGTTTCAAACGAAAAAGCAAGTTTTTAAGCAATCGAAAAATATCCGTTTCGTGAACCGCATTCTGGTTCAAATCCAAGCTAAAATTGGAATTTACTGCCTTGCTTGATGCAGCTCGTTGCGTTTAACTTTGGGAACTCAATTGGCCTCAAAAACAGGCCCATCTATTTACCGAGTGTTCTACAAACTAAATATCGTATTTAAGGTCATTTATTATGGAGTCTCTTCGCATTATTCATACTGTTCTCCATGTGCCTCATCGATGGCCTCGTCCTCATCGTGCTCATTGAGCAACGGGCTGTCATCGCCAAAGCGATTCGGCGGCAAGCCGCTGGCCGGTGTTGTTGGGGCCGAGCGTGAGATCCAACCTTTGCGCACCACGCGTCCACGATTGACCAGGAAACTGGTGGCACCGCTTGCCACATTGCTGACGGGACTCTTGAGCACACAGCGCTGGGCGGATGAGGAGGGCGCCACAATCGCAGCCATCGGTATGTACAACGCTTTGTTCGGCGGCTTCGAGACATTCAATTTGCTTTTGCTTTTGCTACTCGTTATGGTCATTGGCATCGGTGTTGCTCCCGAAGCTGAAGCTGAAACTGAAGCTGACGCTGAAGTGGAGTGCTGATGTTGTTGTTGTTGTGGCTGCTGCTGTTGCAGTGTTGAGGGTCTTGCCATGGGTGTGGAGAGTGTGTGCTGCAGACGCGGCTTGTGGCCACCGCCATTGGCAAGCAGCAATTGCTCATAACTAACGCCCGCCTGTAGATGCCTGATCTGATCGAGTATTTCGCGCACCTCATCTGTGGGACTTGTGGCCTGGGGCGGTGAGCCAGGTGTGCCGATGTTCGAAAGGCTGCTCACACCTGAGACCGAGACTGTGCTTGCGGTTGTCGGTGCGGTGACTGTGGCACCCGCCGCCTCCACTCCGGACATCGACATCAGTTGGCAGCAGTTCTCGAGACTATTCAATGGATTCGGCTGCACACAGCCATTGCTATAGATGACAGGCGTGCAACCGGCTGCCAAGGCCAGGCTGCACAATGATGTGGCCTGTGTGGCGGCGCCACTTGCAACCTGATCGCCGCCCACATCCGTTGGCGCTGTGCCGCCCAAGCCGGCGGCGCAACTGTTGTTCACAAATATCTCACTAAGGCTATTGATGCTGTTGGCCATATAGCGAAAGTGTTGATCGCTGCGTGATTGCAGAAATCCACCTCCACCTCCACTTCCAACTCCTACTCCAACTCCAACTCCGCTCAATTGACGCATTCGATTCCCTGACTCGCCGCCAATTGACGAATCATCTGGTGAAAAGTGTCCACTGTTTAGGGCGTGTGTTGCATTGAAACGCGTGCTATAATGCGTCCCATCCACACTGTCGCCCAGCGCCACAGTCGCGTAATGTGCCGGCATCACCTGATGATGCCTCGGCTGATACTCCAGCTCCACCAGCTGCGAGGCGGATCGCGGCAGGCCGTACATCGGCGCCGCCAGCTGCGAATTGCGCACTGGCTCCGGATGTGAGATGCCACCACCTCCGGCAGCATACTGCAGACTCAGCTCGGGGCTAGCGGCACGAGAATATGGAGGTGGAACCAAGGTGTTCGCCTCGTTGGCATTGCATATGAAACTGGAGCTGAGGGATTCCTCGGTGCTGGCTGCACTCAGAGATCCCGCAGGTCGCACAATATAGTTGCGGAAGTATTGCACCATCAGATAGCTGGAGCCAGCGTTGCCTTTGCTATTGTCGCTGTTGCAGGTGAAGACCAGAGGATACAGATCCGGTTTTGATGTGACCTGACAAGAGGCAGATAAAATTCATTAATTTATGAAAGTTTTCGAATTCATCAATTGCCTCTTTTCACTGCCAAACATTAGATATGATATGAAATAAAATATATATTTTAAATATATATAAATATAATATTAAAATATGCTCAGTTAAAGCAAATATTGCTCAAAAAAAGTTTTTGAATCATGAGGAATAAATTCTTAAATTGGCATCAAAATTCTACAACAATTCTATATAGAATATATTAGAAATTCGTGAATATATAATTACAGGTAAAATTTACAAATCAGGATAAAAAATAAAGTTTAAATTAAATTAAAGTCAAGACAATCAGAGATAATAAAGATTAAAATTCATCAATAAATCTAGATTGAACATGTTCGAAATTTAAGAATATAGTGTTTTTCACTCAGTAGTGAAGAATTATTTTGAAGACATAAATTCCAAATTAAGATCATGATAATGTATTTCAAATACTTAAATAATTGTTTTTATGCTTGTTATATATTTCATACTAAATTATAGAATTTCGGAATTGAAAAAGATTGCCAAATTTGAACGTGTTAGAAATTCAAGAATATATTCTTAACTCCGTATTACAAAAATGTTGAAGACAATAATTTCAAATAAGATCAATGATAAAATCTTATTCATTCATTCATTAATGGGAAAATGTCTACATCGAATTGTATCAAAAATACCAAATCAATATGAAGTTGTTTTTTATTTAGATTATTTAAATTAAATAGCCAAATAATTTTTCTTACGTTCTTTTGTATTGGTTTCTTTAAAATTTTATACTTAATTTAAGAATTTTAAAATTGGGTATTAATCGGTATAATTGATAGGCCGCTTCGTATTAAATTCAGCGTATCCAATCAGCCTTTTTTTTCAGTGTATCTTCTACTCTTAGCTCACAATATAGAATGTCATGACATAGAAAGCAAATCAACGGATATTTTTGCATAGTCATATCGGTTAAGAATCACGCAACACAACCCGGAAGCTAATGCTATAGACTTACCTCTGTGTACGGCGGCGGCGGATGATGAAATGAATTGCAGCGACTGTATTGCGGA
This sequence comes from Drosophila albomicans, assembly GCF_009650485.2. Classification (NCBI taxonomy): domain Eukaryota; kingdom Metazoa; phylum Arthropoda; class Insecta; order Diptera; family Drosophilidae; genus Drosophila; species Drosophila albomicans. Next base: position 9,489,389 of record NC_047627.2, read on the forward strand.
GGTGCATAACAGGAACCCGCGGAATCTCCCTCGGATTGTGTGTGATGATGATCGTTGAAGCCCCAGCCACAAAGTGTGCGTCGTTTTTTCCACAAGGAATAGGCACAAAGAATGGCTAGGATGATGGCAACCACAACGCACCTACAAAGTAAGAAGTAAGACAGAGCAAAGATTAGAGATGGAGTCAAGTGGTTGGAGATTCTCCCTTAACTGTTCGGTTTGTAGCTGCCGGCTATGTATGAAGAAACCCATTTGAAAGTGCAACTTTTTTTTTGTGTTGTACGGTTTTGGTTGCAGCTTGCTGCTTGCTGCGTTCGTCATCGAATGCCAACTAAATGGTCTGCTATAGTGTACGAGTAGTTTGCTTTTTGGTGACTTGAGATTTGATTATGTACCACCAACAAACCAACATATGATGTATGGCGGGGGGTAACACAATGGACAGTACCTCATTAGTTGCCAATAGCTTTTTGCATTCTCTGCCTCTGTCTCTGCGTCTGCTCTGCTCTGCTCTCCTCTGGTCCGTTCTGTTCGGTTCTGTTCTGTTTGGGGACTTTGGGGCTCGGTCGACTTGCATAAGGTCTTGACTTGACGTAACTCAGTCAAGTTAGGGGGCACCTTTGCTGCCAATAATAATATTCATTTCCATACTCGTTCTCATACTACACAGAGAGAAAAATGAGACTCTAAACTGCAAATTATAAAATTGAGTTTAAAGGGAAACACTTTTAATTTCATCTAACGCATTAAATACCTAACTCAAAATAAGGTTAATAATGATGAACAATAATAAAAAATATTAAGTATTAAAACTGGAATATTCTATCTCCAACTGAATTAACAATATCTTTTATATTTTTCTCTCTGCTCTATTCAACAATTTCTTTTGATAATGAATACTCTTTTTAAAAAATAAGGTAAACAAAAATGTACAAAGACAAAACGAAATAATTTGTATTATTTAAGATCACATCGAATGCAGGTCAAGTAAGGCATTTTAATATATTGCAAAAGAATCGTGATGGCTCAATTGGAAACGGATTGATTTTTGCTCTCTCTGTATACTACACACTCTATGTGCCGCACAATGCCAATTAGCTCCGGCTGTGCAACCTTGAACGCAATGCAGCAGAGCATCATCGTCATTGGGGACCCTGAGAGCCTGAGCCTCTAGACCCGAGACCCGAGCAACTGTGATGATGTTGACACTGACGAAATCTCTCTGCCCTCATTGTCTTGTTGTCTCACTGTCTGTCGCACACACTTACCAAAAGAACCAGTGGCTGATGAAGAATAAGTTCAGTACGTGCTCTGACGGAGGGGGCAATTGACGCGGTCCACCTTGATACGGCGGACAGCAACCCTGGGTGCAGCATTCACGTGGCAACGAGCAGATGTGTCCACCTTCACAGAAACGCGCTGTCACCTGTGCCAATGAGAAATAGATTTTATTATAAGCATTTCGTTATATTTGTTATAATAATGTGCATAGAAGAAATGTGGGTTAAGCACTTGACATTCTTGATTCTTGATCGAAACTAACAACCTTCTATCTACTAAATTGTCATGAATATCTACATTGTTCATGGTATGAATATCTTTCTTAAGTTTCTAGCTTCCTTATTGTATTTGTTTTCAATAACAAATTAACCAAGGTTTTTTTGTTTACAAAGTATGTCTTTGCGAGATCCTTAATGGCCTAGTATTTGAATATACATAGATGGAATCGTAAATATCGCTAATCGCTACCGATCGCCATCAAAACGATATGGCATGATCTATGAATCGAGCACTTGTAATTTATCATTTAGGTGCATTGAACAAGAATTGCGAAAAATAAATAAATAAAATTGCGAGGTTTAAGTCCGAAAATGATATTCCTATACCACAGTGCGGAGGCAGAAAAAGCAGTAATGTCCTTTTTTGAAAGTGACGTGAATACGGAGAACAAATAAGTTTGATTTGAATTTGGACAGCTCAAATTTATGGGACTTGAAATAAATTTGATATTTTGTCGAATAACAATGGGCGCGCCTAGAAGTATGCAATAAACTTTCTTTGAGAATTTAAAATGTATTTGAAGGCATCGTAAAAAATGCATTTGGAGGTATAACTATTTAAATGTCTACTATATAAATATATAATATAAATACTCGTATCAATTAAATTATATTTTCGGTACAATGTTAACTGCTTAATTTATGTGCTTAGCGTCTTCTGTCATCGAATTCCTTACATCAGAAGCACTAAAATTCATAACACAAACCACGTAAACTTTTTGATGGCTAATTATAGAACAGTATATGATACTTGAAGATGTAAATTGTAATATTTTTCTGAAAAACTGATAATTTGTACTGTCTGAGATTAATTTGTGATGGAAAAAGTATGTAAAATGTTTCAGATAATGAAATGAGCCTACACCATATGATAAACTGTCTTTAACCTTAATGAAATCTTTGGCATAAAATGTTTACAATCAATGAATGTATATTACATACTATGTACAGACACACATACATCTAAGAAGGGAGGGAAGGAAGTGTACTCACATGAACTGGCATCAAGAGTAGCAGATGAAAAAGCAGCGGAAACAAATGGATCATCACAGAAGCAAGAAGCCACATGGTGGCTTAAGCTCAGGCAGCAGCAATTGTTGTCCAACTGGCGCCAAATATTCTTCTTTGGGGTTGCTTCGCTTTGCTTTGTTGCTGCGTGGGTTTTCGTTCGGTTTGGGGTTGTTGTCTACTGGTTAGTTGATGATAATAAAGCTGGTGACGATGATGATGATGATGTTGCTGCAGCCTCCTTCGTTTTGTAATGTAATTTGTTTGTCTGTGTTCGTGTCTCTGTTTCTCTGTGTGTACAATATTTCAGCTGCAGATTTGTTTGTGCTACTTTCTTGCCTTGCTCGATGTTGTTTATTTGTTGTTGTTATTGTTGTTGTTGTTGTTAGCTCGCTACACACACACTATCACAGTGGGACACACACGCACGCCGCTACATATGTATGCATGTATGTACAGGGTGTTTTTTGTTTTGTCCTTGACAGACAATGCCATTTTTCCCTGCATTCTTTCCGTGTGTCATCGGGTGAATTGCCTTTGTTTCTGTTTCTGTTGTTGTTGTTTCGTGCTATCACAGTTGTTGCTGCCGCGTTCGATGGACGATGTCGTCGATAGCTAAACTGTATAATTATTGCAATATTATTCACTTTATCTTCAGCAAATTACTTTGCATGATAGATGACAACATAACGAGTTACACATTCACACACATACATATATGTACATATGCGCATGCACACACACATACACTTACATATATTTGCAAATATACACATACACGTAAAGTAAAGTGAAGGCAAGCAGCTTGTCTTTAACAATAACAAAACTGCTTTTATTTCTCGGTATTTCTGTTGCTTTTTTACGAACACTCAGATACACACTCACACTCACACACTCACACACCCCCACACACACACACACTTAGTGGACACAAAGGGGAAAAAAGCGAGGAAAATTTATTTGTGCTTTTCTTTTTTATGCTTTCAATCTTCGCTGCACACTTTTTCACTGCATTTTACTTCACAAATTTAAACTTTGTTCAACACTCGTTTGTAGCTTGCCAAAAAAAATACCCAAAAAATATAAATGTTGCCTCACCTTGAAGGCATATGAAATCCTGGCTAACAGTCACATAAAACTACGACTACGACCACGACAATATATATATATATATATATAAATGTATGTGAACTGGAGCGAGCTAGAACGAACACGTAGATGTCGCAGACAGTATTTCCTTTTGGAAAACGCAGTTTGGAGTCGACTTTTTAGTACGAAATTTTTATGTGTGGCTCCAAGTCGTCGACAATCGAAAGTCGAGCGTGGAACGCCCACAGCAACAACTGAAAATGCTTGCAAAAAATTCCAAAAGTCGAAACAGCGACAGGATTGCCAAGGTACTTGATATTTTTGCCTGCTGATAAGCTTTTGCCAAGGGACAACCCTTACAGCTGGCAAAAGCTTATCGCGAGCTTTAAAAGCTATTTTTAGACCCAACTATTGATTTTCCTTCGCTGATTTTCCTCCCTTTGAAATCAGCTGGTTACAGTTGCAAACTAATAAATAAAATAAATGAAAAACAACTTTCGGAAAATCTGTGAATATTGAAGCTAAACGAAAACTTCGTTTGAATTAACATTTTATAACTACTTCGGTACATATACTTATAAGTATTTTATTTTTATTTTAGTAATGCAAATTCGTAACGAAGTTGGCAAGCGATGTGTGAGTGTTGTTATCAAAGAATAGCTATGTATGAAATTTTCTAAGCCGTATACTTAATCCGCATAGCATCTACAAATGTTCATGGAGAATAATATATATTAATATCATTTATGCAAGGAGAATAATATATATTAATATCTGACGTATGTAGTATATAACATATTATCGAGCAGTGTCTCTATTTGTGACTGCCTGTATGTCCGACCAAATAAATATCTAGATATCCGAGACTAAAGTTACCAAGTTTTGCGTACTGCAAATTGAATTAGTTGTAAATAAAAATATGTACTATAGAGTTGAATCTGTATATGTATCTGCATATTTATATTTTTCATGATTTCTAAAGGAATCCACACAAATTGAAAAGCATTCTAAAGAATCAGAAAGTAATGGCAAAAGTTATTTGGGAAATAATTTCCTACTCTACTCTAAAACCTGCTATATTTTGTACTCTATGGTAAATTTTGAATGTAGTATAATATCGACATACATACATGATGCATTTTTACAAGATGCTTGATTTGAACCATGCCAAAGAATCATAAAGCGTTGAGTATATTATTCACAAAGAATATATGCGTTTATTTTGTCATGAATTTATATAATAGTATGAAAATTACTACTCGTTGTTATCAAGAAAAAGATCCAATTGTGTGGTTTGGGTTCTTAAACTCTAAAGTGCGACATTCGATGAATCATTTTGTCCATTGGGATTGTGGATTCCTAAATTGCTTGAGAATTTAGTAATCCTTCTCGTTCTGCCAGCCGTTGTGGATGCCGTGGTAGTTGTTCTGCTTCTTGGCGGGTGCGTTGCGACCGAAGGGGCTCTTGGGGTTGACCTGCAGGATGTAGTCGCCCTCAATGTCGTAGGCAGCATCGATGCCCATGTAGGCGCGCTTGCCAAAGCCATCGTTCTGCTTGTATTGCTTCAGCGAGTTGGCGGGAACAGCGGGGAAGCTGCGCTCGTTGCCGGGACGGACAGATTCGGCGAAGTAGCGAGTGGCACGCATGGCGGCCTCAACGACGTTGTCGGCTCCGGGAACACCAGCACCCAGACCATTGGGGTAGAAGTCAACATCACCGCTGCGGATGGGTGTGCCCATGCCGTAGACCGAGGTGTGGATGGCATCGACGAATTCGGCATCACCGCGAGACAGACCCGACAGTGTGTTGCGGTTCTTGGCAATGATGTTGCTGGGGTCCAGACCGGTGACACGGCGCAGTTTGTGGCCAGTCAGGCGGGTGAATTCGTTGGCAGCAGCGCCGGCAACATGGGCACCAATGTTCTGGCCAATCATGTGGATGGTCTCATAGGGCAATTCCAATTCGCTGGTCAGCTGAACGATCCATTTGCCGAGCTTGGCGCCGGTCTTCTCAATGTCGAGCATGGCATAACGCTTGTAGTTGGTCAAAGTGGAGCCCAAGTCAACAACCTGCCATGAAATGTTTAGCATTAATTGAGCCACTGTTAATAGTACATGTATTAAACATTCTGACTACTTACGATGATGTCGCCGGTGTTGGTGTTGGCATTCTTGGCCAGCTCACCGTAGTCCTCCTCGCTGGATGTCTTCTTGTTGTCCTCCTCCGAGCTGCGGCTGTATTTCTGGCCCTCCTGCTGCTGCTGCTGCAGGTTGTAGCGCTGCATGTAAGCCTGAACCAGTTTGCGGGTGGATTTCTTCACGGTCTCGCTGGTCTGGGGCAGACCGGTGACAATGATGGTAACCTCATCCTGGCCAAAGTTCTGCTTCTGCTGCTTCAAACGCTGGGTGATCTCGTTGATGGGGGCAACGATCTTCTCGCCATTGATCTGGGGCACATAAACCTGCACGTTGCTGGGCACATAGTTGGGCTCAACATCGTGGTTGATCTGCGACAGATGGTCTGAATTCAAGATGATTCAGATTAGCATTCCATACATAATATACAATTTATATGTATGTTAGTTTACTTACACACTTGCTGCAACAGCTCAGCGCCCTTCTCCAAGGACATGCGCTCCAAACGCTCCAGCGTCAGATCATCAACAGATGGAATAGCCTCCAGCTGCTGGGATGAGAGCCATTGGGATGGCTTCAGCGCCTGGTTGACCGAGTTGTCGTTCATCCTGCCGCTTGGGCTGCCCATGGCGGCCACGACCAGCAAGGCCAGAAGGCTAAGCACTCTCATTGGATTCATGTCGATGATGATGATCAGGAAGGACTTCAACTACTGCTCTGCGTCGCTGTGAGTTGAACTGCTTTTCACTGCTCAGCGATTGAGTATTTATACTTGTTGTCTGCCTCGCATCGTGCATTCGTGCATTTTGTTGCACTGTCAGACCATTCAGCACTTGCTGCGATTTTCTGCAGCGTTGCAGTTTGTCAGCAAATATATTTCAGCAAGTTTAACGCTTACATATTGCTCGTGCTAACGCAGACGACATCCGTCTACTTTCTATACCTAGTCTTCGTATAACAAAAGGGTTATTTAATCTTGTGTTAGCAGAAATTATAATCTTCGTGGTTTTAATTATTTTAAACTTAATTGCAACATTTGCAGTTCAATTGTGTTTCCTAACTTTAATGCCATCTCGAATCTAAGATGTCAAGCACACAGTATTTTATGAGATTCCTATGAAATTCAGGGTCACATAAGTATACCTAACATATACATGATATATACATACCATTTAACAATAGAAAATAGCAACGTTAACAGTCTTAGTCTTAACTTTTCAAATAACAGACTTGTCAAACATTTCGTTGAACTCTTGAGATGTGCAGAATTGTTTGGTACATTTATGTAACGGGTATCTTTCAGTCGAGCATATGCAACTTTCGTTATACTTGCAAACTCATGCCTCGAATATAAGCAAATGTGCATAATCAAATGATAATGGGCGCAAAGCACCCGCAACAAAGTTAAGCCACTGATAAGAACACCTTTAGTTATGAATTAATTTGCATTGATTGCAATTTGATCTACAAGTTATTACGTTAGATTACACTGAGTTACAATGTAAGAATAAGTTATATATAAATTGAATAAGTTTGATTGAACTTCTAGAATCTCCTCAGCAGATTCTGTATAATTCCTTCATATACGTATGCATGTCATTGACATGTTTTAGCTAGTATAACCTTTCACTATAAGGTGTATATCATATACAAATCAAATAAAGTTGGTCTAAGTCAATTTTGGGGAATTTGCTCTTGTTTTTTTTTTTAACTTCGCGGATGTTATTTCACTTATTGTGAATGCACATAAGTTCATTCAAACACATTTCTATTACTTATTTCTTTTATGTATATATATATAATATAGCGTGTCTTTATCGGTATGCAAAGAAAAATAAACTGACAGAAGTTTGAACACAACATTTGCATATTCAGCACTTTTTCATTCAACATGAAAATAATATTCTGTACTAAAGACAAGTAGTTTTATTTTTGCTCAATTTGTACTATACAATGAATTTGAATGTATACAAATTATATTCATTATTAATTTCAATAATAAATTTATATTAATAAATTATGCAAATAATTGTGTTTTATTACTGCAGCGAAATAAACTAAAATAATGAATGAAAAACAAAATTTGTGTACTATGAATCGGCAAAGCGAAGCAATGAACCGCTGAACAGAAAAATGTCCCAATTTTGGGACAAATCTCCCAAATGTCCCAAATGTTAGAACTGAGTGTCTGCAGTGTGCATTAGCCATATAAATCTTTTGCTGATATTAACAGTTATCGATATTGCAGCTATCGCAGTCAATCAGAACTTGTGCATTGTATTTTGAATTGGTTTCATATTTACAACTTGTATGTTAATGTGATTGTGAAAAAATAAATTGGGTGCTCATATATGTGTATAAATTTGCAAGATGATTAAGATAATTATATTCTATTCAATATTAATATGCAAATCAATATGTACAAAATTATAAAGAGAACTAGGTTAAAATGTATTGAATAGAATACTATTTAACTTCCGTATTAGTACATTTCATTGTGATTGGTACAAATATGTACTAAAATAATCAGAATATTATATTCTAAGAATTTTTGAACTTATTCAAATAAATAGAAAATATAAAGTTATTCTTTTAAATATGTAAAGGCATTGGCGGATATAAAGTTTAGTTGATTGCATAATTGTCAGTTGCATAAGGCGCACATTGTCCCGAATGGACTTGCACTTTACTTGCTGCTTTGTGTGGCAACAAAATGTCGCTTAATGTGCATCGTTGTTTGCTGACTGCGCTAAGCACGAGCTTAGTATTCAACAGTTGCCAATCGCCGCCAATCACCAATCACTGATAAAGCGAAAAATGTGAATTGTGTAAATTGTCGAGTAGTGCAATTGTCGCCGATCGATCGATTGATTGATTGCTAAAGTCAAGAAATCAAGTCAAGAGTTTTCAGTTTCATTTCCACCGAAATATGCTGACCAAGATGCAGTGCATCATCATCATCTATTTTGACGACACGTGTGCTCGAGCGGTCAATGAACGTTGATGTTGGTTACGTATCAGTCGAACAGTAGAACAATGCTGCAGGCAAAGCTGAGCTATAAAATCGCTGCTCGATTTGGTTGAGACATGCAGTACAGCTCGTTGAGGCGTAACGGCAATTTGGAAAGAAGGCTCTGCTCTCTCTGGTTTAACAATGAATCCTCTGCGCACTTTGTGTGTTCTCGCTTGCCTGGTGGCAGCAACATTGGCATCGCCAAACAATGGCAACCAACAGCAACAGCAACAACGTCGCTCGAACTCGTTGAACAACTACGAGGATCCCAGCAACTGGGTGAGCCCCAACCAAATTGAGCAGTTGCCCATGCTCAAGGATGTGACACTGCGTCGCCTCGAGGAGATGACCGTCGATGAGGGTGGCTCCATGCTCTCCAAGTTGTGTAAGTCTTTAGACTTTAGATCACACACATTCAACACTTATTTACTATATTTACTATATGCTTATATTTCTGTCTCTACAGACCACTTGTCGCAGTTCAACCGTGTCTTCAAGCCCGACTATGTGCCAGAGGCTAGCAAGATCAAGGGTTACATTGTTGGTCCACGCGGCCAGAAGACCGAGTTCAACCTGAACACCTTTGTGCAGACCGTGAAGCGTCAGCCCAACTTTGGCGACGATGAGGTGACCATCTTCATCCAGGGTCTGCCCCAGACCTGGGGTCAGGTGAACAAGGCCAACCGCAAGTTGGTCCAGGCCTACGAGCAGCGTTACAACCTCCAGCCCTACCCCGGCCAGAACGACAGCGATGAGCAGAAGAGCAGCAGCGAGGAACAGCAGCAGCAGCGCCGCAAGCAGAACCAGGAACAGGATGATACCACCACCGGTGATTTGGTTGTGATCAAGCTTGGTGATCAGATCGAGGACTTTGAGCAATTCGCCACCCTGAATGTTGAGCGTATTGGTGAGATCATCGGCGATCGTCTCGTTCAGTTGACCAACGAAGTCAATGTGCCCCAGGAGATCATCCATCTGATTGGTCAGGGTCCAGCTGCTCATGTTGCTGGCATTGCTGGTCGTCAATACACCCGCCTGACTGGACACAAGCTGCGCCGCATCACCGGTCTGGATGCCTCCAAACTGTTTGCCGAGCCCGACAACAAGCTGAGCGGCCTCGCTCGCGGTGATGCCGATTTCGTCGATGCCATCCACACCTCTGCCTACGGCATGGGCACCCAGGAGCGTCTCGCCGATGTTGACTTCTACCCCAACGGCCCATCCGAGGGTGTTCCCGGTGCCGAGAACGTTGTCGAGGCTTCCCTCCGCGCCACCCGCTACTTCGCCGAATCGGTCCGTCCCGGCAATGAGCGCAACTTCCCCGCTGTCGCTGCCAGCTCTTACAAGGAGTACAAGCAGAACAATGGCTATGGCAAGCGCGCCTACATGGGCATTGCCACCAGCTACGACATCCGCGGCGACTACATGCTGCAGGTGAACTCGAAGGCTCCTTTCGGCCGCAACACTCCTGCCCAGACCCAGAGCGGATATCACTCCGTCCATGAGGCATGGAGGCAGCAGCAGCAGCAGGATAAGAAGAACCTCGCTTAAGTCACATTGACAGTGCCACAAAACAACGACGATGACGACGACGATCGATCGACATGTGAAAAGCCAACGAAATGACATTTCTATTCTACTGTATCGAATGACTAGACTACGCTTTGTTTTGTAATAAAAATTTTGCATTTTTCAAAAAAACTCCTTCACTTTCTTCTACTGAATTTTATATAGTTAACATATAGTAGGTGGTATGTGTATAAACTTAGAGAAGATCGTACTAAACTCAATGTTGAATAGGAAAAAAGAAGAGAGCAATATAATTACAGCTAAATTATTCGGTGTAGCAATTCATGAAATTGAATTTACAGTTTACGAAATTAAAGCCTATAACATTTTATTTTAATTACAGTAATTGAATTCATTGCGGTTGCTGTTGTTGTTAAAAAGTGTTAGCCAAGAACTAAGCTAAGTGCTTACCAAACTTTAGTGCAAGTTGATATTCGTCTAAGTGCATATTGTGATTCTTCCTTAATAAAGTTTGAGGTTCTTCAAGTGTTTTGTCGTACCTAAAATCTCTGAAACCTAATCTAATTTAAATATACATTTGTCTATGATGTGGATAAAGAAAACCATATTTGAATTTTATATTTTTTTATTTTTATTTGATATAAAATTTTATAATAAGCACTAAGTCAGTATATAAGCTTATAGACTTATAGATAAGTATATAATGATGTATACAAGTGTATACTATTAAATCGATTGCAATTTGAGACTAAGTTCTCAATACGACAAATTGCAGATGAACATTTATACGCTTATTATAGTTTTTGGGAGGTGTCGAGAAAAAAAGACATTATTTCTATGCTTAAAAAAAAGAGATTAAATAGTGGAGGGCACAAACGAGGATAAAGACAGGATACAATTAAATCGCCTGACCAAGACTACATATGATGAAATAGTTCTTTATTAAACTTCTATTCTTTTAGTTTTGCTTTATTTCAAAGTGCTGTAAAAACATCGACTATTGGCAAGACGTTCTTTTTCTATTTGTGTATTGGTTGGCATTTTGAATTTCTAGAAAATCGCCATAACAAATTTTTGTAGACTGTACTTAAACAAAGCAATTTGGAAAATAATTTCATAAAGATTTTATAAATTACATCATACAGAAAGATTCTTTAAAGTACTAACAAGCAGATGTCTTGAAATATTTGAAAATTGCTGTGAGTATTCATATTCAATTACTCATTGATTGATGTCATTATCAATCATGAATTTGTTCAAAAAAATTAGTTTCACGTATTATTCAGCTAACAGATAATACTTCTCTTTATGAAGTTTAATAAATTTTGCAAGCTTCACTTAAATAATCACAAAATCTTCATGGGCATCAGCGCAATATACGAAAAAAAAAACACTCCAAATTGATGCTATTTAATATTTAATCTCGACAGGCTTTGCCATCGCTAGTTGTCACATATGTGCACATGCCGCTGAAGCTGTCGTAGCCAAGCCCCTTGGGACAGGTGTACTCCCATCCGACGATGCCGCCAGTCTCCACGAATTTGGCACAGGATATGAACTTGCGACAGCTGTTTGGATGCGGAAAGTTGCCCTCATCCAGGCATTCGATAATGCCACGCCCATGTAAAACCACCTTGGGCGGTGACTGTGGTTGTTGCTTCGACTTTTTTCTCAATTGCGGCTGGCTATCATCAGTGTAATCGTTGTAGGCACTCGATCGTCGAATAGCCGCTGGATTAGTCGGAGCTGGAAGTGGAGTGGTGAGCGCCGGCTTACCTGGCGGCCGATTGTACACCTCGATGTATTTGTGCGGACGACGACGACTCTGTTGGCGACGGGACAAAGGCGGCGCGAATTCCGGTGCTGCGGTCGTTGTGCTCGTCACAGATTGTGGCCTACGTGGACGAGCAATTAGTTGACGACCTGCAACAGTAAATTCAATTACTATTGATGTTTTTAAGTTCACTTAATTACAGTTGCCAAACCCAAAGTAGTACCATTTTTTATTCTCAACTATTTTAGTTAAACTAATGGTTATTGAAAAAATATTCTATAAACTTTTTTTATATATCGTTTTGATACTACTTAAAGTAATTAAAGTTTAATTGAGAAATCGAGAAATTTATTTATAGCGGAAGAATATTTTGAAAGATAATCATCTAAAATAGAACATTGTAAAATATCGGATCTTGAAATATATACTATTTTGGTATATTTTAAAATTAATACCAAAATATTTTGCTTTTATTCAAAATTGGTAAATTAAAAAACTAAGTGCGTCTATTGTAATTACCAAGAAAAATGCATCTTATTTTGAGTAGGTTTAAGAAAATGATAAAAAATACAATTTCGTTAAACTTGTATAATCATTTGAATATTATATTTTTGAGTTTCATTTAATATCAAATGTTTTTGCATATCAACTTCATTTCAGTTCTCATTAAAATAATAAATATTACACAAACCTTAACGCAAGTAAGCCCGCGTCTAACCTAAGACCAGCTGTGTAAATATCAACAGACAGCATGCACGTCAAGCGCATAATGCGAGCTTACGAATAATGGCCCTTGACAGCGTGTTTGTTGTTGTCCATCACGAATTTGTCGCAAATATGCAGTATCAGTGGATCATGGGTAGAAAGCTCGTGAGAAAGCTTTTGAATGTAAGCTCTCTCAGAGCAGCGCTTTGTACTAAGAAAGCATTTGACAATATTAGCGTAACAACAGAAAAGAAGGCAAATTTGTATGGAAATATCGAAATTGAAAGAGCGAGATAGAGCGAGTGGGGTGAGCGAGCGAGGGATATGCTGAGAGCTTGCACAGTGAGCGAAAGCGCCGAACATGCCTCCAATTTTGGTCGTTTTGCGTGCAAATCGGGTTTCGCACCAAAGTGCAGTACTGCCATTTGACTGCCAGTGCTGCCATTTACTTTACCTGACACCGCTAATAAGTGAGGTTCATCAGAACATTTTCTCTTAAGCATACATACGAAGGTGGACGTACGGAAGTGTGTATGTAAAGTATTTTGTTAGAGCGGCATATTTGTGGCTGCGCATAATGTCGCATATAAATAGAAATAAATAATATTATTATATTATTTGTAAAAGTGATTATCTGAAACTTTCTTGAGGCAACATTTTTACTGACCAAATAATTAAAAGTCGAGACTTTTTTGGAACATTAAAAATTGTGGTCACAATATAACGTCATTAAAATATGTATTATTATTTTTCTTTTTGCATTTTGATATTGGGTATCTCATAGTCGAGCACACTCGACTGTAGATTTTTTTCTTATTTTTTTTTAAATTTGAAGAATTTGCATGGCATTCGATACATTTTTTTATCAATTACAATAACCTACTTTCGATGATATTAAATTAGAAAACTTACGCGTACTATTGTTGACCGTAAAGTGCGGTGCCGTTGTGCTAATGCTTGCTGGTCTCACTTGCTCCGGAATCTGATTAAATTGACTCGATTGTATGCTCGACTTGGCCACCTGATCGCCATCGTTATCAATGCCAAAATCAGTTGTTATTTCTGGAGCTATTGTTGTTGTACGTGGCGGTTGTGCCGTGGATGTCAGCGCGAGTCTTCGCTTGAAGAGCGGATTCTGTGTTCGCGGCACCTCCGTGGCTGTTAATGAAAATAAAATAAAATTAATTTATTGGTAACTACAACAAGTTGAGATGCGTGCTTACATTTATTAAATTGGAAAACTACGCACATGTTATATGATTAAAAAAAAGGTTAAACCCTTTGATAATCTGCGTTTTCTTATTCAATCTTTTATATTACTAATATATGGTTCGCTGTAATTATTGTTTATGTATTGTATATGTACCAAGTATAAAGTCATTGTCATCATCGATACAAAAGTGTTGTTTTTTATAAAACAACGACCTATACAATGCATTTCCGTAGTTACTTTGTTACATTTTATGTTCGAAGATATATTGAATCACGTTATCCACTAATGATATTCTTGCATGCTCAAAATTACTCAGATTTAATTTTTGTTTCTGCCTGGCACACTTTTCTTACAAATGGTACACGAATCTTTACTTAGAGATTTACTATTACATTATGTGTTATCTGTGAGCAGTTGTCTTAAAACTTGCCAACAATAGAATTTTGTTCATTGCAAATATTCTTAGCATAAGCACATTTATTGATCTGTTAAGGTGCATTCTTGTTTGGGATACTTAACATACATATGTACATATATATAAAATGTTGCACTGCTATGGCAATATAAATTATTTTTATGTGGCATCTTATCATAAATTGATATAATTTTAATCGTTGTCTAATAGTTGTTGTCTAAAATGATAGTGATTTAAGAAAAATGTTCGAACTTTTCCTTTTGCGTGCGATTTGTGTCTGACACAAATTATCCCAAGCAGCTAAGATCTGTCAGCGATCTCTATGGAATTCGATGGTACAAACAAGCCTTGACGAGAAGTATTCAAACTCTTATTGACCAATAATGCTTGCGATGGCTGAATGTCGTCAATCAACAAATACCGCATTGCCATTTAATTGCAAACTGTTGATAATTTGCAGGCAACAAATTACGTACTTATCAGCGTATATCTTATATATGTATCTATGTATATATGTATAATATATGTACAAATCTTCGTATACTCACAGCTCTCATCGTTGTTTGCTGGGGACGCTGTTGTTGTTAAACGTCGTGTTTGAAATTGACGACGAAGCGCAAAACTCGCCGCCTGGAATTTGTGTTGCTTTTGTTGCTGTTGTGTGCTATCAACATTGATGTTGCCAACACTACTGCCGTTGTTGTTGTTGTTGTTGCTGTAAATAGTTGCTGACGAGCTTTGCGTCTTCAGTTTGCTCAGATGAATGTTGCTGGTTGATGTTGCTGGTGTCGTTGTTGTTGTTGCTGCTGCCGTCGCTGCTACTGCTGCTGCTGCTGCTGTCGAGTGCTTACTACCACGGCGAATATATTTATTGGAGGTCGTCGTTAGCAACTCGTCTGTTGGCTGCGTGGTTGCCTCTGACTTTGCAACTGGCGTGTTTATTATGCGCCTGCGCACGCTCAACACCGGACGTCGCGACACTGTTGCTGTCGCAGTTGAAGTCAGCGCTGCTGTTGCTGTTGCCGTCGTCGTCGTCGTTGCTGTTGCTGTTGTAGTTGTGGTTGCAGTTGGTGTTCGCAGCTGCCAGTTGAAAGTTGATTCCAGTCAGAGTTCCGAGTTATTTTTTGTTAAATTTATGAAATGAAGTAAACAAATGTCATTTAGTATATACAGTTTTGTTGGTGCCAAAGATAAAAACATTTTATAGTCATTTCACTTAATTATATGCATTTGAGCGCGAACGCGACACTCATCAAGAAGAGATTTGTCTCATTTGTGTGCAAACTTGTGCTTTTTTCATCAGACATGTGTTTTTGTGAGTGTGAATGTTGTACGATTTCTTTATTTATGATCCGCGATCAGTGCAGTTGCAGTTGCAGTCAACAAATCTAAAGCTCTAAAATTACTCGGCAAAATAAATCAAATAATATCGCTTAGTTTAAGATAGAATCAATTTTACCATACCATGTGTTTTTATCAGTTTCTAAATACGAGTAAGAAGCATTAATTAGTGAAGACTACGGGATTGAATTTCGAGGGTTCAACATCTACATTAGTGAATACTTACATTTAATGTTCTCTAATAAATTTGTGTGTGTGTGTGTGTATGTATGTGTGTGGGTTTGTGTGTAGGTGTGTGGGTGTGTGGGTGTGTGTAATGGTGTGCCTGTAATTCATATTAATAAAATACAAAGACAACTAAGAGTGTTTCAAGTTTATTCAGCATCTCGTTATGACTATTTAAGCCCAACTTTAAAATTTCCGTTCTCAATTTAGTTAGTTTTCCAACGTTCTGTGTTGGCGGAAATAGGCGTGGTTGGAATCTTTGCTAAACATGGAGATAATTCTAATGGATAGATTGGCATCGTTGAAACCTTTTGCAGCATAGTTAGTTTGAATATAAACCACTGTAGATTATTCAATTAAATTGCATGTTCTACTAAATTACAATTGCCTATCCATCAAACCCGCTAAAATTGACTTTGTCAATGGTTAAGTGCAATAGCTAACATTTTTTTGCAGCGCTCTCTAAAACAAGTTGACGAAAACAATTTGCAGCGAACTCGTTAATGGCAACTGAGAACCGGTAAAAAATTGTTGTTGCCAACAACAAAAGTCAAGAGTGAACGACTTTGGTGTAATCCCAGCACACACACACACACACACACACACACACATGCTCGTAAATCAAATTTGAGTTTTTAAGCCGCAATGGAATGTGTGCCAAAGCTCAACGAAATGTCGAATGGGATTATATATAACATAAGTATAAAGAGCAAAGCTAAAAGTCAACTAAAATAATAGATGCAACTACACTGAATAATCGAAATAAAAGCAAGCATTGCAAATTTACGTTGCAGACTATTAAAGATCACTTCAAAGGCAGCTACGAAAAGGCTTGTTTCACTTGTTTTCTTTTTTTGCATTGGTGAATTGGGTACTTGGGAGGTGAGTATACATGAGACAAGAGACCATTGGAGGTGAGTATACTTGAGACACCACAAGTACTTGTAGTAGGTATGTCTGTTATTGTCGTTGTTGTTGTTGTTGTTGGCATTGACCGCAAATGAGAGAGAGAGAAGGTTGCAAAAGTCACACGATAGCTTTGGCAGTACTCGAAGCCGTAATGCCTGCGGTCAGGCAATGGACTTCTTAAATGTCAATATCGCGACATGCGTGTGTTCATACTCATATAAACCTGCAGAGATGCAGACGGAGATGGAAACGGAGACGGAGACGGATACGGAGACGCATATACAGACAATTGCGTAATCCACTGAAGATGTGGATTTAGTGACGACTGCGATTACATCATACCAAATAAATAGTCGTGTATATATAGTTAACATAGCTGGGCTTGCTTTGCTTGAGCAAAAAAAAAAGGCAAAAAAGATGAGCGTCGTTTGCCTTTTGCCGAGTTTTACGAGCGAGCTTACGAGACGAAGCTGAATGTGGCGGCTTGCATGTCAACAAAACTGGTTGGCTTTAATTAAATATTGTACAACTGATCGAGCAAAAAGCAGCGATTGGTAATATTAAGACACAAGGAACTGGGCGTCATCTTCGGCAGATGGGAAAGTTGTTTCCCTTACGTAACAACAGCGAAGCTACTCTTAAAGTGGTTTGACATAAAAATTCACAATACACAAAACCCGGAGCCTAACTCTAATCCCCTCAAAAATTTGTTCAATTTGATTTCATTATATAATGTAGTATGTAAATTAAGAATACAAAATAGGCTGCCAATAAAAAAATCCCAAAGCATGTTAGGAGAAATAATAGAGAGAAACATTCAAATTACTTGAATTTCTGGTCATAAATAAATTTAAAATGTTGCAAATTATGAATATCAACTTTAGGAATCGGAAATGCTTAAATGAAAATAATAATCACTTGGGTGCTAAAAAGCTCGACGCTAAAATTACTAGGAAGTAGTTTATAAAATATGATTTTTGATTTGAATTTCATGGCTCAAATATAGTTGATGACATTGAGAAAGTTGTGCCAAGAGCTAACATTGGATCGAAATTACAATTAATATTAACTTTTACGATTGCTGCTCCAAGATAAAATTTTTATGAAGATCTGTTTGTTGAAGATTATGTAAACATTTTATGGCTAACCTCGCCCTGCTAACTCAATGAAATAATTGAAATCGTATCAAACAAAGTAAGGAAATGTCGATGATAAAAGCGTATGACACTCAATTGACTTGAAGCTTCATAGCTGTTGAAGATAAATGTGGCAAATGTTTTCATTCAGCATCAAATGAACAAATAAGCAAGATGTATACGTATACGTAATATAATTTTGGTCTCATCGAATTCAACTTTTATTCTATCAAATATCAACTTTAAGTCAACCAAATAGTCTAATTTTGAATACAAAAATGTTAATGGATTGGATATTTCCTATATATACTATCGAGATTTAATAGTGTATTGAATAATACAAAATTTAAGTCACAAATTCTATTTTTAAAAATGTTTTTTTCAGTAGGTTTAAAAGTTATGCCAATTTTGTTCGTCTGTTTGTCTAAACATATTATTCGCTTGATATCAGTAACGATAAAGGTTAGTTTCCATATTGGATATGTGTCTACCATCACACAGATCTACGCTTTATCATTTGTAAAAATATAAATATTACTTATTTAAATTGTATTTACATGTTGGAAAGAAATATCAAATTATATTATTATTGGTGTGTAATAAATTCATGTCCCTTACAAATTTGTTTCGTGTTTTTCTTGTGTTCATGTGGTGTTCATATCGGGGATCTATATAGTAGAAGGAACTCTGTATACAAAATAACTATATATATTTTTTTGTAGTATTTTTTTTTTAGTTTATTTATGTGCATAAATATTTTACAACTAAAACTAATTGCAATAAACTTAAAATAGTTGAAAAGATTTGGAGAAAAAAATATTTAGAACTGCGCATTGTTAAAAGCAAATTATTCGTAAATAAAAAAAATTATTAAAGGGATTTAAATAAAACAAAAATTGTTCTTTTACAGCTTTTTCGCTGTGAGTCGTTAAAGGATTTGATTGAACCAATTGGATATATTGTTGTTGATTTTTTATATTTTTTTTTTTTTTTGCAATTCGTTACTGCGTGTGAATATGTAAGAATTTTTGTTGTGTTGGTGTGTGTGTATGGGTGTATGTGTGTGTGTGTGTGTTTGTGATGTGTATGTGTGGTGATGTTAGCATATGCGTGTGTTTATGTATATGTTGTATGTTGTATGTTGTAATTATGCATGGCAGCTTGAAGAATACGAATTTTGAAAATGTACATACGAAAAATAATTAAGTGACCGCACAATGAGGCAGCTGTTTTTAAAGTATATGCTTTATGTTTTTGCTTTTAAATTATGTATATATATATATGTATATAGATATATAGATATATGTTTGTTGCACAATTTCAAGAAAATTGTACGATTTGTTTGTTAAATAATTAATTGTTTGATTTTTGTTTGTTTTTGTTTTCATTTTTTGAGGACAAAGCAACGCAGTCAATTATTTACAGGGCGGCAGTTTGATCAACTTAGTGCTTTTGTCTCTGTACAAAAATAAGACTAGAAATAACTAACTACGTTGGTATTCGTATTGGTGTTGTTGTTGTTGTTGTTGTAGTGTGTGTGTTGGTGTGTGTGTGTGCGTGGTGTCGCCTTTCAAGGCAGCACTGTGGTTATTGTTGGTGTTGCTATTGTTGTTATTGTGCTTGTGATTGGCGTTTCGGTTGTTGCTGTTGTTGTTGCATTGTTTTTGCTTTTCAGCTGACGCTGACGTTGACGCAAACGTCGGCCACGTCCTCGACGAGGTTTCTTGCGTCGCTCCACATGCATTTCGCTGCTGTAGCTGACAATGCTGTTCACTGTGGTTGTACTTGTTGTTTGTGTTTGTTTTTCTTGTTTGTTGGTGATGTTGTTGTTGTTGTTGTTAATCAGCTGGTTGCTGACGTCAGTGAGTGTGCCTGTTACAGCTGTTTGTATTTGATTGTTTTGGTTATGGTTCCCACTAATAGCGCCATCTAGCGTTCGTGTTGCATTATTCAAGTTGTTGTTGTTGGTGGTGGTGGAGTCAAGCGACTGCAGCACAGTCGAATGACGGACTGAGTAATCGGAGTTTGAGTCGGGAATGTTCGTGTTGAAGTTTGGCAACAGTGTGCTGCTCTCGCTGCTTGCCGTGGTGCTTTCCAGTGCCAGTTTGCCGTTATCGATATTATCCGACGCCGACGCTGACGCTGGCACCTTGCTTAGTATGACCTTGTCGAGGTTCGCTATCGAGATGATCAGGGGTGAGGATTCATTGGATTCGGGGCGAAATAGGGGTACAATGGGTCTTACGTATGTTGCTGGTATCGCTGTCTCTGTGCTATCCTGTTGCTGTTGCTGTTGCTGTTCCTGCTCCTTTTCCAGTTCCTGGTGTATCGTGCTGCTTTTCACTTCCTCATCCTCACTGTTGCTGTTGCTATTGCTGTTGCCGTTAATGTTGTTGTTGATGTTGAGCAGTTTCGCCTTGCGCGCCGAATCAAACAGACCTTCCAACGAGATCGTCGATGTCTCGAATGCCTCACGTATCACCTCCGGCAATAAGGATTTACCATTGCGCTCGCTATCGCTGTCTCCCACACTGCTGCTCTCCGTCTCGGGCAGACTATTGCGAACCGGCGCCGATGAACTGACGCTCTTGGGTATTATCGATTCAGTGGGCGTGTAATCGGCAACGGTGCTGTGACCATCGTTCACTTGTATATCACTGCCATCGACCAGATGTACATATTTCACCACACTAATCTCACCCAGCTGCTCGACATGCGGCAGCGATTCGACACGCAAAATGCCGGGACTAAACTCTTGATTTGCTTTCGACTTGCGTTGAGCGAGACGTGCCTGCTTCGAGTTGATCTCAACAATGCGATTGATCTCGATCAGTTTGTGCTTTGGCTCAACAGAAGCGGTGATCTTGTGGCGGTTTTTGCTGGTAGTGGCAGGACGACCCGTTGGCTCGTGGTCGTCCCCATCGTTCGTCTCGCCGTCGAGCAGGGTGAACACGTGCAGCAATGTTGTTGCCGGGGGCGGTGGTGAGGTGGTTGAGGATAATGCTGATGCTGGCGATCTGTGGTTCTGTGTGAAGAGTGAAGAGATGTTTGTGGCTTCATTAGCATTGGCATTGAACACGTTTGTTGGTGGCTGTGCGGTATCGTTATCGATAGAATCGATAGTTGTTTCGGTTTCAGTGTTTGTGACTGTTGTGTCTGTTGACTGTTGTGTTATCTGAGTTGGATTTGGAGATGTTGTTGTTGTTTCTGTTGGTGTGCTTGGTGTGGTTGTCACATATCCCTGATTCTCTTCCAACAGTTGCTGCTGTTGCTTATTGACCACCTCTGCCTCTGCTCCTGCCTCTTGCTCTGTCTCTGCCTCTTTCGTTGCTACCTTTGGCTTAAGCGTTGTGTGCTTCTTGCTGTGTATATCAAAGATCTTCTTGTTGCGCGCATTGAGCGCATCAATGTTCAAGTCCTCGATCAGAGAATTCTCTAGAGATATCTCCGGTGTCTCTGTCGATGGACCTGTGTATTTGCGCTCATAGCTGCGCGTATTGCTCGGTATAAATGGCGCCGGTTTCAGCGGTGTCAACGGTGTGGTGCGCTCATAATTGTTGGCCACCGGACGCAACGTTAGATTTGGTGTTGCAACGCCCAGCGGACGATTCACGACGCGTGGTCGGTTGCTACTACCAAAGCGATTGGCTGGCGTCGACGACGACGACGAGGTGGAGCTAGAGGAATTGGCAGAGGAACTGGAAGCGTTGCGGTTACGTGAATTGTATGGCACATTGCCAGCATTGCCGCCAGCAGTTGGGGCGATATTGGGTCGACTGCCGGGCAGCACACGATTAGGGCGATAGGGAGAATTCGATTTGGGCTGATTGGTGCTGCTGTCGAGCTCCTGGCTGGAGTGAGGGGCTTGGCTTTGTTTTTCCACTTGCTCGTCTTCATTGTCATCTTCACCTTCGTCTTCCTCATCGTCCTCGTTATCGTCCTCATCATCGTCCTCTTCTTGGCTCTCCTCGGTCTGACGAACTGGCGGTTGTGGTAGCTTCTTTATGGGCACAAATGGTCGACGCACAATCTCCTGATTGGCGAGTGCTGGCCTAACATTCACTTGGGTCTGTGGCAGCTCTTGTTGCGCTTCGTATGAATCATCATCCTCATCCTCATCATCATCATCGCCATCTTCTTCCTGTTGCTGCTGCTGTTGCTTGAAGCGATTGGCATCGAGTCGTCCTCGGGGATCGGTGCGCACAAAGCCCTCACCCTTGTTCTGCACACTAGAGTTGAAGGGATCGAAACGTCCGTTCTTGCGGCGCTTGTAAGTTGCTGTCGTAGTTGTCGATCGTGTGCTATTGATGGTGCTAATGGTGGCGACTGGTCGCTTTGCCACCAGCTTGCGTCGGAAGAATGGACGTGGTGACGAACCTGTGCCAAGGGTTAGTCCTGCCCTTGTTGACGTTTCAGGTCTATCAGCAGCGTTGGCATTCTTCTCGGCCAGCACCTTCTTTAGACGATCATTGATCACACCCTGCTCCCCACTGCCACGTGCCTGCTCAGCCTTCACCTTGTCGCGTAGTTTTTGCAATTCCGACTCCTCTCCTGTGTGAGCGGCTTCATTCGATTTACCACCCGTCAGTCGGGTGCTGATGACACCATCGGTGCCCTCGCCCTGAGCTTGCTGCGCCTTGAGGCGATTGCGCAGACTCTGCAAATCGTTTGGTCGTCGCTGGGGCAACAGCACTTTGTTCTGCTCAACATCAACATCAACGTCATCATCACTCACCTCCTTCTCGTCCGACTCCTGCTTTTGGGAGCTTTCGAAACGTGATCGACTTGGATGGAACGGTTTGCGTGTCGTTGTTGTAGTCTCTGAACCTGAAACAGCATGCTGATCTTGATCGGTTTTGACCTTGATCTCGGGCTCAACAGTTGTGGCTTGTGCAACATCAACGGGTCGCAGCTTGCGTACAATTTTACGGAAACGTTTACGCGTTGTGCCATTGTTGTTGCTCTCGCTATTAAGGATAGTTGTTGTTGTCGTTGTTGTGGCTGTGGTTGTATTTGTGTTTTGTGATTCAGTGTGTGTGCGAGTGGCGACGCTATTAGTGGTGCTTTTTGTACTATCGTTATCGCTATCGTTACTATCGATCGACTGCAGCGGTCGTCGATATTTGATTACGCGCACGCGTTTAAGTGTTGGCTTTGTTGCTGTTGGTGGAGCTGTTGTGGTTGTCGTTGTTGTTGCTGTGAGTGTTATTTTAGCGGTTGTTGTCTCAGTCGCGGCATCTTCTTGATCTTCTCCGCTATCGGCTTCGCCCTCTTCACCATCTTCTTCTTCATCGGATTCATCGTTTGTCTGCGGATCACGTGTGGCTAGTTTAGTTACCTGTGTGCGGCTGCGTGTACCAAATGCAAAGCGACGTGCTGTTGGTGGTGCTGTGGTTGTGGTTGTTGTTGTTGTTGTTCTTGAGGTCGTGCTGCCGCTGCCTCGAGTGCGGCTCAATTGATACCGATTCTGAAAACGTCGTTTAGAATTAACGTCATTACCTAAGTCATTTAAGCCAGAGCCACGCTCTGGTGAACCACTTATCACCACGCTCTTTTTCTTATCACTATTATCATTCTCATCCAATAACTCATCATCATCTTCATTCTCATTATCATTATCACTCGCCTCTGCCTCTACACTATTCGCATCGCCAGTTGTATCGTTAGCATTAACAGTGATTGTGACTAGTTTGTTTTTGATGTAGTTTCTTGTGTAAATGTTTTGTTTGTTGCCGTCGTTTGTGGTGTTTTTGTTGTTGTTGTTGTTGTTGTTGCTGATGTTGTTTTTGTTAGCATTTACATTGGAAAACTTAAAACGATTATTGAAATAATTGGCTACGGTGCTGTTACTCGTACTACGTTGTGAACTCAAATTACGTATATCTACAGTATTAGTACTATTATTATTGTTAATTCTATTATTTAAAGATACCTCTACTGTGCTGCCATCATCATTTACATTGCCTTCAACATCATTTCCATCGTTATCGTCTTCGTTTTCGTCCTCGTTCTCGTCGTTCTCGTCATCGTTCTCATCATCTTCATTGTCGCCAAATTGGCTTTCAGTCTGTGTTCGGGTTCGAGTCTTTGCTGTTTCTGTTCGCAATTGGGTTAAAGTCTTTGCTGTCTGGGTTCCAAATTGTGTACGAGCATTTGCTGTCTCTGTACCCAATTGGGTTCCCGTCTTTGTTGTGTCTGTTCGCAATTGCGTCGCAGGTCTTTTGGCAAGCAGCTGGCTGAGAAGCGGATCAGGTCGTCTGCTGTTCGAAAAATTCCTAACATTCTTCTCATTATCTTCGTCCTCTTCCGCCTCCTCGTCTTCCACGCTTTCTTCTGGCTCTTCCTCCACATCGTTTTCATTTTCGTACTCGTCCTCTTCCTCATCGTGCTCTGGCTCTTCGTCATCCACATCCTCGATTGGCTTATTGCGACTGTAGAGATTTCTATTGAAGGCAACAATATTGCGTCTCGTTGTCGAGCTCACTCTTCGAGGTGCAGCTGTTGTATATGAATCAAGTGTAGGCAGTCTTCTATTCTGTTGGCTCACTGTCGATGTGGTGCCTCTGTTTTGGCCAAACAGAACTCTTGGTCGTTGTTGCGTTCGCTGGAATTGTCTTTGGCCTGTTGAAGTTCCCACTTCATCTTCATCATCATCTATGCTTGCCTCATTCTCGTTATCAATTGGTGTTGCTGCTGTTGTTGATGGAGTCCTAAAACGACTGCGTGAACGATTCAAAGGAGCAAATGGTCGTCGTGTTGTTAGTTCATCAGCAGTTGTGCTGGACACTATACTTGGGCTAGCTGTAGTTGTGACCAGTCTTGACCTTGTTCCGAAGCCACGTCGGAAGATATCCGTTCGCGCTGCCGATGGTTTACTAGTTGTACTTGTCGTGACTTCATCTGAACTATTTTCATCTTCAGGCTGAGCGGGTGTTGTTGTGGTTGAGCCATTCAAACGGCCTCGAATCGGAAGTCTACGGCTTGAATAAAGTTTTCTTGTAGTGGCCTCTGTAGTGCTTTCGTTTACAGATACACTTTTCTTGGCTGCTTCGGTGGTATCCTCATTCTGCTCGGTGGTATTGACTTTGGTTTGAATGATTCTTGTGCTGAGGTTTTCGGTTGTTTCACTTTCTTTGGCATTACCAATCTTATCGGAACTTTCCTCTTCCTGATTAATTTCGCTTACTTTATTTTCGGTGGTTGTGTTAGTGTTGACTATTGTGGCATTAAGGCGACGGCGTATTACAATCCTTCGTCGTGGCAAAGGAGTTCCACTGCTATTTTCACTGGTTACAGTTGGAGACTGGGTAGTTTCCTGTTCCTTGTTTTCCTCTTCGAGATCAGAAACAGTTGTCGTACTCGCTGTCGTTGAAATAATTCGTTTACGAATTAATACTCGACGACCGGACTCGGTGGTTTCGGTAATGTCCTCGCTATCATCGGGACTAATTGTTGTGTCTAAATTAGTATTCTCCTCGTCGACTTTAATGCTTTCACTTTGACGAGTTTTCTCTTCATTTTCCGTGTTTGTTTTTAGGTTCCGATTTTCGAAAAGTTGACGTCGCCTTGTAGGGCTTGGACTAGTTGTTGCCCTGGCTGTTGTGGTAGAAAGTCGAGTACGTGCACTCGTAGTATCGATTAAGTTATCCGGATCCTCATCTTCATCGACACTTTGACTAGTCGTTTCCTCATCTTCATTAATCTCTGTGTTTATTTTAGCGTTTGTCACACTAAAACGATTACGATTGGCGAAAAGTTGACGCCGTCTTGTGGGACTTCCATTGGTTGTTGTCCTGGCTGTTGTCGTCGAAAATCTTGTACGAGTACTTGTGTTATCGATCAAGCTATCCTGATCCTCATCTTCAATTTGACTAGTTCCTTCCTCGTTTTCATCTTTCACGTTTGTCGCAATCGAGCGATTACGATTGGCGAAAAGTTGACGTCGTCTTGTGGGCCTTCCATTTGTTGTTGTCCTGACTGTTGTGGTCGAAATTCGAGAACGAGGGCTTGTGATATCCTCCTCATCCTGCTCTTTATCATTTATTTCGTTTTCGTCGACTTTACTGCTTTCACTCTGACTAGTTGTGCTATTTCTTATGTTTCGATTTTCAAAAAATTGACGACGTCTTGTGAATCTATCATTGGTTGTTGTTCTGGCTGTTGTGGTCGAAGTTCTAGTATTAGAATTATTCAAGTTCTCATCGCCATCGACCTTAATACTTTCACGCTGACTAGCTGTCTCTTCATTTTCAAGTTGGTTAATCTCTGTATTTGTCGCACTCGAACGATTTCGACTTCCAAAAAGTACGCGTCTTCTTGTTGGTCTTTCAGTAGTTGTTGTGGCAGTTGTGGTCGAAATTCGAGAACGAGGACTTGCGATATCTCCATCCTGCTCATCATCATCTGCCTTTAAGCTAGAGGCTGTTGTAAAACCCCCCAACAGAGGGCGACGACTTGAAATCGGTCGTCGAGTTGTCGGCCGCTCGACGGGGAGCGAAAATGATCGTGTAAGATCTATTCTGAGTCTTGGAGTGACTGCTTCAGTCGCAACGCTTTCATTCTCATCCTCAATATTAGCTTCAAGTCCGTCATTCTTCTCCGCTTCGCTTGGATTCTCTGTTGTTGTTGTTGTGGTTCTGCTCTGAAAACGGCGAGCTGTGTTAAAGATAGTTTTGGGTGTGCTATTTGGTGAGTCGCTTTCAGCAGTCTCTTCGGTTGTAGCTACTGTGGGATTCAATTGACTGTAAGTGCGAAAACCTCTGGCTCGCTGTGTTTCATTTGATTCCTTTACAACTTCCAGCTTAGTGGTTAAAGTTTTCCCCTGACGTTGCGATATATCCGTTATAACTCGTGTTTCTTCCTCCTTTTGTATCTCGTGCTCATCTTCATTCTTAGCGACCTCCTCAGTATTTGCATCAACTTTAGCCCCCAGGTGACCTACACTGACCCGGGGGTTTTCAATAAAAAATGACTCAGTTCCGAGTTGATTTCCTGTGCCTGCTCCATGGCCAAATAATGCTCCTCATCATCTTGATTTTCCAATGCGTTATTCGGTGTTGCATTGTCACTCACGTTGAACACATCGTGGATCTTTTGGCGTATGCTCACCTCACTGGTGTCGGGCTCGGGTGGCAGCTGTGTCTGGGCAATATACGTGATGGGCGAGTCCTTGGTGTACTGATAGTATTTGCGACGATGATATATCGGCAGCGATAGCTGATCGTTGCTATTCGAATCCTCCTTTGGCTTGACTTCCTTGCTGGCAATATCGTTGTCGCTCTCAAAGTTGCTCAATGCAATCGCCAACTTGCGTTGCACCTCAGTCAAGTCATCACCAAGTTCACTCGGCGTTGTTGTGGCTGCTGGTGTTGTGGTTGTTGTTGGTGGTTCTGTTGTGGTTGTTGTTGTTGAGCTGCTGGTTCTAAACTTTAAAAAGTTTCTAGCAGTCGTGGGTTGCGCTTCCGATTCTGTGGCTTCTGTTGGATCAGTTTCAACTGGGGAGGATTCTGTTGTAGTTCTTAGAGGACGCCTGAATTTGAAAACTCGTCGTGTTGTTGGCTTGCCATTAACTGCAGTTGTTTCTGGTTCCGAGGTAGTTGTTGTGGTTGTTATCGACGTTGTTGGTGTTGTTCTGGCAGTTGGTTGCTGGAATCTGAAGGCAGAACGACGAGTGCTCGCCTCGGTTTCAACTGTTGTCGGTGTTTCCGTGGTAGTGGTTGTTGTTGTTGGTCTGGTGCGGCGCAGAATTGGTTTCGGTCTGCTTGGGGATGGTCGGTTTGTGGGCTGTCTGGTTGTGGTTGGTCTGGTGGGTGCTTCATCCTCGATCTCAGCCTCCACATTGTCGTATTCAAACTCTTCGACCTCTTCCTGTTCAACGGTTTCCTTGGGCTTCTTCAGCAGGCGACGACGCGTCTTCTTCACCGTGGGCTGCGATGTCTTTGTGCGCTGTGCCCGTGATGCAAAGTCCAATGCCAGCAATGAGGACAGATCGTTGCTCTGGAATTTAACCGCGCCACGATTGCGTGTTATGATGCGGGGCGTTGTACTAACCGGCTGCTCAGTGATCTCATCGTAGATGTATTCGTATTCAGCGGGCTTCTCGTGCACCGTCTTCGTGTGCACTCGCTTCACCACCTTGCCACCATCAATGTTGCGAAGATATGTGGTGCGCGTGCGCGTAATGCCACCGCCCAAGGATTCCGTTTGACTGGTAGTGCGATTCCGCACCGGACCGTGCAGTACTCGGCCATCCTTTCGCTTGCTGCTGGCATCTACTTGACTAGTTTTATCAACTTCAACTTCACTGTCGCTCTCTTGTTTCGATGTTGCTACTGAGCTTGCGGTTGCGGTTGCGGTTGCAGTTGTTGCTCCCGTATTTATTTCACGGGCAACTGCTTCTGGTGTTTCTCTGAATGGCGCCAGTTGTGGTCGCGCCTGCGGTTCTTGATGCTTGTAGGCGGGTCCACGTTTGTTGGCATCGACTGCCAAAAGCGACGAGAGATCGCCTTCCTTGCGTGGTCGATAGGTTCCCCTAACTAAGACGCGACGTTTGGGCAACGCTGTCGTCGTTTCCTTCGCTTCATCATTCGTCTCTGTTGAAACAGATTGTGTTTCTCCTTCAAGTGCTACTTTACCTTCGGTTGTTTGTCTGCTTAAGGCCACAGGTCTGCGAATAAAGTTAGTTTTCCTGTTTTGTTTCTTGGGTGTCTCGGTGGTAGTCAGAGGAGCTGCTGTAGTTGTTCTTCTCGTTGTCGTCTGTCTGGTTGTTCTTCTGACTGCTGCTTCTGTGGTGGTGCTTACAACAGCATCGCTTTCGTTATCATCATCGGGCAGTTCAGCTGCCAGCTCGTCGTTAATTTCTTGCACTGATTCAGTGCTTGATTTCTCCGCATCCTTCTCAGTTGTGGTGGTCACAAAATGCTTCTCAGTTGTAGTGGTTACTATATCCTTCTCAGTTGTGGTGGTCGGTAAGTCCTTTTCAGTTGTTGTGGTTACTAAATCCTTTTCAGTTGTTGTGGTCACTAAATTTTTTTCGGTTGTGGTGGTCACTAAATTTCTTTCGGTTGTGGTGGTCACTACTCGTAAATCTTTTTCAGTCGTGAATTCTGCCAATTCTCTTTCAGTTGTAAAGCTCGCCAAATGTTTTTCCGTGCTGCTATCCTCACTTGTTAACGATTCTGCAACAAGCTGATGCTTAGCTTCTCCATTTTGTGATGTATTCACATGACGCACAAAGCTTGAGCTGCCGCTGTCAGTCAGCTGCACGCCGCTGCTAGTGCGAGTTATGGCATTGTAGTGTATTTGCTCGTCGTTCTGTCCACTATTTTGCCTGGACGAATGATCGATATTTTGATAGATTCTTCTGCTGTGTTCGTTTGACGATGAGCTCGTTGCGCTTTCATCCTCAGTTTGACTAGAAGTACGTGCTATATTTTGATAGATGCGTTTGTGGACAGTCGGCGTTTCATCTGTTGCAGCTGCAACATCGCCCTCTCCACGAATTGAATTAAAGTGTCGACCACGTGACTCGCTCTCGTTGTCGGTGGCCAAACGCTTGCCGGCAAACCTGCGAGTGTCTTTGTCGTTGCTGTCGACGAGTGCATTGTGCAGGTCGATGCTGCTCTTGATAGAGGAAGGTCTTGTGGGTTTTGTTGGTCTGCGTGCATCACGCCACGTATACTTAATATGTTCGCGGTTGTCTTGTTCGTCGTGAACGTCACGGTCATCATCATTATCATCATCATCAGTGCTTAAATTAAAGGTACTACTAACTACGTCATGGCTTAATTTATTGTCACCATTACCAACTAGATTAACGACTACTTCATTGTGGGTGCTAGTTGTTTGATGGGTGTTTGTTGTTTTAGGTGCTGTGATTGTTGTGCTTGTGGTTGTTGTTTTTGTTTTGATTTGGGTTTGAGTTTGAGTTTGGGTTTGAATTTTACTTGTGGCTGTGGTTGTGGTTTGGTTTCTTGTTGTTGGTTGTTGGGTGTTTGTGCTAGGGTCCAACAACTTTTGACTATTAATGTCACTCACCTTGGGCCTATCCACTTGTGATAAACGTGTTCGTGTTTTAGCTACGTCCGTTAAAGTCTTGTTCTCGTTGTTATCGTTCTCGTTGACGTTGACAGTGCTGTTGGTGGTGGTGGTGGTGTTGTTGTTTGTGGTTGTGCTTGTGGATTGTGCGGTTTGGGTTTGGGTTTTAGTTGCTACAGGACGTGTTCGACGTCTGGGATAACCGAAAGGTCTTGGACTAGAAATGCTAGGTAGCTCAGTTGTTGTGGTTGTTGTCAGTTCAAGTTGGGATGTTCTTTGTGGTTGCCTTCTACCGGAGTAGTTGGTTCTTATGCTATTTACACTAGGATTAACGCTACTCAAACCTTTCGAGTTACCAACATTGGGACTAGCTTCGTTGACTGCTTCTGCATTATTGTTATTAATATTATCATTGTTGATCTTGTTGATGTTTCTGTTGTTGTTCTGGTTGTTGATGTTCGTTCTTATGCGTTTATATGGCGTTTTGATTGTTGTTGTTGTTGTTACCTCACTATCAATATTGTTCTTGTAATCGTTCTCGTTCTCGTTGTTGCTGTCACTCTTGTCCGTAGTTGTTGTTGTTGTCCTTGTTGCCTGTTGTTCGGACTCCGTCGTGGTTGTAGAAGCAACTTGTGCTAGGTTATTAAGTCGGTTGTTATTTGTGTTAGGGAAAGAATCATCAACATTGGCTGGCGACAGTGTTGTCAATTGTGGCTCGAATAAATCGTTAATGCCATCGGCCAACTCCAATGAATTGATGCTGGTTGTTGGTGTTTGGATAGTGGGTAAAATTGTGGGTGTAGGTGTGGGTGTGGTTGTGGGTGTGGGTGTGGGTGGTGAGGTGGTTGTGGTGGTTGCAGTGGTGGTATCAATGTTAGTAGCGCTCGTTGTGAGCGTTATTCTAGTGTTTGGTTTATCAATTGGTTCAGTGGTTTCGTTAGTGATTGTAGTTGTTGTTGCTGTTGTTTCGGGTTCTTGGGTGATTATTTGTGCTGCTGATGGTACGTTGTTAGTTTTCACATTGTTGTTGTTGTGGTTGTTGTTGTTGCGGCGGTTGTTGTTGGTGTTTTTGGTGTCGGTGTCGGTGCTCGCCTTGGCAGTCTCAGTGCCGGTTGCTGTTGTGGTTGTTGTTTCTGGTGTTGTTGTTGTTGTTGTGGTTCTGCGGCCGATGCTCGCGTATTTACGTGTATTTGTTGTTGCTGGTGTTGTGCTTGTGGTGAATTGATTTCTTTGGAACTTTACATTTTTCTGCTGTGAATCATCCTCGTATTCCTCCTCGTCATCTTCATCAGCCTCATCGTCAATGGCATCGGACACCGCATTCCTTGAACCGCTGCTGCTCGTCGTTGGCCGCGTCCTTTCAACGTATTTGTATCTGTTAATAAATACAAATTTCTATTAGGTAGTAGCAAATATTCATCGACAAAAATACAAAATAAGGTAGCTCTCTAAGTAATTCAAAAATATGTTAAAAATGTTGCTCCTAAGCAAAGTCAATCGTTTTGTCTGTCATCATAAAAACTGAGTTATACTCTATTTGCATTTCATGCCAGTTGTTTATATACAAATTGAAATTGGCAAATTTGGAGTCGATTGCACAAAAACAATTTGGCGAATTGAGCTTTCTAATTTTGCGAATACAGAATTCGAAGCCTAAATAATAAGTACAGCGCAATTATAGACCATAGTATTTTAATTATCAATACATTTTCATTACTTGCTATTTTTGCATGATTTGATTGCATCAGAGTGAACAAGTCAGGTTATAAAAATTCCATGGCAATTATTATGAGTGAATTTTTGGTGCAAAGTAAAACAACAATATAAAAATAAGTAACAAAGCTACTGTCGCGTATGCACGATTGTGGTACATCCGTTAAAAAAAGAGGTATAGGGTGTAATTATTTTAAACCATATTAACATATCAGTGAACTACGCACAAATGCAACAAAAGCAGAATTGAAAAGTCCGCACTCAGCAACTACTTTAGTAAATACTTTTTTCCTTAAAGAAACAATATACCTTACATTGCTTTTCATTTAATTTGTGTAAGTAGAATACGTTTTTGAATATAAAACATTTTCACTTGTAAAGAATTTCTTTCTACTATTTGAATTGAATGTTCTACTTACTTTTGATTTATTATTATTATTATTATACTTTCTTTAATGTAATTTGTATTTCAATTTCATTTTAATAAACATGTAGGGTAAATAATTTTACCTGTTTGTTGTTGAACTAACTGACACACCAGATCCCTCAGATTCACCGATATCCGATCGTTCCGTTGTGCGTCCACGTGTGCGACTCAATGTGGCATAATGCTTGGTCTGCGTCTGCTGCTCCTTGACGACAGTACGACGTTCCTCTTCCTGCTCCTCTTCTGACTCGGATTCGAGCGGTGCTGGCTTCGTAGTTGTGCTCGGACGTGCGCGTCTCAAGCTTGTATACGATGGCGTTGCAGCGCTCAACGAACGCCTTGTGGTCGTCTCAGGTTGTGACACATCGAGCTCCTCGTCATCAGTCTCATTGTTGGCGGTCAGCTCAGTGTCATGCTCCTCACGATTGACACCACGATTGCGATTGATGGTCACGTACTGTTTGCGTTCCTTAAGGAAGCCCTCGGACTCGGCAATCTTGTCGATGCCCTCGTTTTGTGGTCCCTGGCGACTGTTGCCGCGCACCACCGACGAGTACTTCGAGTAGCTTGATTGCGATTGTGAGTTGCCTTCGCCGCTGCTCTCCGCACCTGCATTGTTAATAGTTTTGCTCGATTCGGTTTTCTCGGTGACTTGCACACGATTGCGTGTGAACGCACTGAAGGTGCCAGGACGTTTCAGGACACGATCGTATAGTGATTTGCTGATCGTTGAGGGTGTTGTGGGTGCTCCGTTGCCAGAGACAGAGGCCGAGTGCTCCTTGAGCGTAATGGAGCCATCTTTGTTTTGCAACAAGTGCTTCTCGAGTTTCTCGACTCCGCCGACCTTTCGGATCAGATCGATGAGCTCCTTAATCACTTGTGGATCCTCTTCAGCATCGTTGAACCTGTTGGCCGAGTGCTCCTCATTGCCGTCCTCTTCGTCGTATTCAATCACCTCTGGTGCAGCTGTCGTTGTAGTGCTCGTTGTGGTTGTTGTGGTGCTTGTTGTGCTCGAGACGCGTGGATAAATTGGACGTGCCACTGGCGCTGCTGTCACGCGATTCTGGTTGCTTGCTGGTCGCCTGGTTGTTGTTGTCGTCGTCTTAGCTGTTGTTGTGGTAATTGGAGGCGATGTCGTCGATCTATAAAGGAGTGCAATTGAGCGTAAATTAAAGCAAACAAGTGATTTAAATACCAAATGCTAAGCTAAATTCAACATAAAATAAGCTCATTAATGTAAAATGTATTTTACTATTTAATACTCGTTTCACAGCATAGAAAATAAATTTATTTACACTTACTTCTTTGTTTTGCATGGCACATTACGAGCAAAATCGCATGAATCGGCAGCAGGATTGAAATACAATCCCGATGGACAAGTGAACTGATGTCCAACAATTCCCAGTCCAGATGGACCGCTATCCAAGCACCAATAGTATTTCTTGCAGTCGCGAGGATGCTGGAAGAAGCCCTCCTCTTCACACTTGAAGTCCGAACCAGGATCCGGTGTAGTCGGTGGTGCAGGTGTCGTCGAGCCACGTCCACCAATGTACAGAGATGAGCCCTCGGCTTCAGTTAGTCGAATTGCGGCTGTGCTCCGCGGTGTCACTGTCGTTGTACTGCTGACAGCTGGTCGGCGAGTGGCAGACTGTCTGCTGGCACCTGAGTCGGGCTTGGAGGTTAGTTGATTGCGGTCGCGACCTCGCGAGCGTGATGGCTTCTGTGGACTGCTTGGTTTACCCACCTCATTGATGCCCAGTCTGATGAATGGATAAAACGCATATCGATATTAAATTAATGGATTGACTTCTTATATTAGCTTAAATTACAAACCAGATTATCAATTTTTATAATAAGAATTTTGATTTTTTATAACTATGCTATCGATTATGAAACAAAATTGAAGGGATTCTATAAAACATTAATGTCAATTAACGCAGAAATCATGTTCGCATTTGAATGTCTATTTAGTGATGGATTTTATCCATTATTCATTGTGTATTATCCATTGGATAATATACAGCTGTAAGATTTGAAATAGCGGTGGGACAGAAACAAAACTAACTTTTTGTTAGTAGATCGTTTAAAATATCAAGATGCTTTCTAATGTGTTTCCAATTGTGTGACGAAGCCCGAAAACCGTGATGTGCATACTTAAATACATTTGTTCTATTGCGTTGGGAAACATTGTTCAAAGAAAACTACGTTTCAAACCCTTATCCAAATTTAGTACTGAGATTTGAACCCATCACCATCAGCATTAGGAACTCACCCAAACGCCTCGAGCATTGCCTCCTTGGCAGCCTCAATCAGCGGATACGGTTTGCCGCTACACGCGCCACGGAAATCATCGTTGTCAATGGCCCAGAACATAATACCTCCCAGTCCATGCGCAACCACATACTCGGCCTTTTTGCGGACAATCGCTTCATCATCGTAGCCAACCCATTGGTTGCGTCTATACGCATACGGACCCATCACATTTTCATTCGGCTGCACTACAGTCCAATCTGGATCGTCTTTGAGTGTTTGACAAATCTATTGAAAGAGCGAAAATGTCAGCGAAAGGCAACAATCAATGAAAGAGTCAACAAACCTCGTAGTAAGCCAAATATCCCTTCTCGCGGGTCGCATCGCCCTGTTCGCCGGGTCCCTCAGATGGGGCGCCAAGCTCAGTACTTTCCTCGTTGATGAGCGTGTAAGACCGTCCATAGGTGGGAATACCCAACACCAACTTGTCGCGATCAGCGCCAGCCTTCAAATAGTACTTGATGGAGTAGTCCTTTAAAAAGAGAACATAAATCATTAATATCATTTCAATTAATATGATTTCATACTGTCACTTACGATATTCAACTCGGCATCGTAATTGTACTCGGAATCATCCTCCAAAGAGTAGAGGGGCGCATGATGATTAACCGATGGCTCATGCGACGAATGGAAATCGTAGGTCAACACATTGAACCAATCCAGATACTTATTCAACTTGGGCACATCGTATCCCTTGTCAATGTACTCAATACCCGCAGGAACAGCCATTGTAAGCAGCAACCTTGTACGTCCAGTTTTCTCCGATTCACGTTCGAATTCCGCTCTCAATTCACGCACAAATTCAGCATAGTTATCGCGATCACGCGATTTGCCACCTTCACGATGTGCCGGATATTCCCAATCCAAATCGATACCATCAAAGTGATTTTGTCGCAAGAACTTCAAGATGTTCTTAATGAATTGCTGACGCCGTTCGGGATTGGCCACCAATGGTGAGAAACGTGAAGAGGCTTCATTCCAGCCGCCAATTGCAATCATTGTCTTCAATTGCTTGTTGTACGTTTTGAGCCCGGTGAATTTTGCATAGCCACCTAATAAAGAGAGAATGATAAAATAAATGCACAAACTAAAAATGAGAAATCGTAAAACGAAAGCAATATCAAAAATAAATTAAATATTTAAATCATTTTTTGTACATTTTAAATAAAAATTGCAGAGTAACGTTTGTCTTCAAATTTTATTACGGAAATAATTCACAAGTTATTTTTAAGCAAGTGATTAATAAAATTGAATATTTTAAAATGAGTTCTAACATATCGAAAAAAAAAAGTTGTAGTTTTTATTTTGGAGATAACAAGAAATATAAATGGTTTAATCTGCCTTTGAATTAAGTGTTTCCTATTAACAGTTCTTAATGAATTTAAAAATTAAAATCTACCACAATGAATCTAATTTTAATTCCTTTGTAATAAAAGTTGATTTCATTGCATTGACTTCAAGAATTATTTTTTTTTTTTAATTTTGTATCTCTATTCGCTTTAAATTCTCGGGACTTACCCTGTTCTATGTCTTGGTACTTGTCGAACGGCTTCATTTGATTGTCCTTCGTGAATCCACCGAATGCATAGATTAAATGTGTGCACAAATATGGATTGATGTTCTGTGGATTGAATTTCGCAGTACCCGGTCGATAAACACTCCAATTTGTGTAGTAGCAAACAACTCGGCCTTCGGAGCTCGCGACTGCAATAATCACATAATTGAATTAGGTATTTCTTGAATAATCGAAAGTACACGGAATGGTATTGGGCAATCAAAAAAAAAAAAAAAATATGAAAAGAAAACTTACCATTTATAAAATAGGAGAGCACGCAAAGTAAAAAGAGCGCTCGCCAGGCCGTTCCATGCCGGAACTGAAAGATGATAATACGATTATTGAAAATGATGAAGCCGAAAAAAAAAAAAAAAAAAAAAAAAAAAAACACAGACGGAAGTATTTTGGTGGTGCATAATTTATGAAACATTCGATTGACAATCATTGACACTGATTTTGATGGAATCGTATAAAAATCTTTACATACTCTCGTATAATAATCAACTTAAAAACAGAAAAAGAAAATGCAAAACCAATTCATTCACAGTGAGTCCCCATGAAGGTCGAGTTGGTATCAAATATGTTACACAATCTCATGAATTTTGTATGCAAATTCCATTTAATTTTATTCAACATCAGTATGATAGATACGTATGTTATTTTTTTCTCTCTTTTTCTTTTTTCGATTTCATTCTTCAACCTGCACAGTGGCTAGTTTTATGGTGCGCTTGTGTGTCGAAAATACAGGTATTATATTACCTCAAACTCGAAGAATGCGGCAAGGTAATGTCAAGCATAAGTAATCAAAGCCAAATCAAGATTAGAAACAATCAAACGTTTGATTCACTTTTAGCTTGAGATTTTGTCCGCTAGATTAAGATGTTTTGGGCTAACATCTTTTAAAGGGTTTAGAATTATTAAAATTGCAAATCAACATTATATATATATATATATATATATATTTATATCTGAGATCTGAATGAATAAGTAAGAAATTAAAAATTTAGTAAAACTAATATATGTATATCGGATATTGAAATGTAAAAAGGCATTGAACAGCATTTATGCATCTGAGATAGAAATATAATCAAATATGTTATCAACAAGACTAACTTTTCATCTGCCAAAAAGAGAGAGATAGCCATATCTTCGTATAATTCATTCCACTAATAACATAAATTACATGCCTCAAAATTCGAGACGATCATTGATCATATATTAATTGCCCGCATTTGAAATTGGAGTGAAACTGATTTGGCTGTTTTTTTTTGCAGATCGTGTTCATCGTTGAGCCGGAGATGTCTATAATATGCTGTGACATAAGGCTATAATCGTAGTAATTAGAGCAAATGTAAGCAGAGCAACAACAAAAGCCGCATCGGCTGAGTCAGTGTCAAAAATAAAACATTTTTGTGTTTATTTTTTCACTTTTTGCCAAACGTCTCTCGTTCATAATAAATGCTTAAATAGCAAATATGAACAGACATATGTATAGTATATGAAAACAAAACAACGGATTTTGGAATTAAAATGCCAAACGTTTGGTAACATTATAAAAACAACAACACAAACAAAAATAAAAACAACGTAAGTGGCCCAAACTACAACCATCTCCCTTACACATATTCGGATATTGAACAACGGCGAACAACGAAGTTACATAAGCAAAGGCAAACAGCAACAACAACAAGTTGTGGATTGTGTGTGTGAATGTGAGGCATGCGGGTTTTTAGCTCACACAATGATCTGCACACACACACACACTCAGACACACGCATACGATGCACACACTTGCACACACACACATGTGAAAACATGTCTTTCATTTTGTCCAAGTCAAAGTGATTTTTACACGTCCCCTAAAAAACAACATGAATGATTACCATCTAACAGTAACTCAGAAGAAAAAAACGCCAATTGGCCATCATCATTATCATCGAATAGATGCGGTTTTTCTTTATTAAATTTATTAATACTTTGCTTTAGAAATGCATGTCTTATTATTATCGAAGCAAGCACTTTGATTTAATGGAGATCAAGACGAGAAATCTGTGTTTTTGAGGGGGGAATCAATGCATGTTTTTTTTTTTTTGTTTAACTATTGGAAGTCCTGGGATCTGAATTAATTGCCAAACTCAAACAACGTTTGGGCTGCAAGGTGAAAGTTTTAATTGTTTTTGATGTGATATGAAAAAAAAAAAAAAATGTAAAATATGAACAAGTCATGCACAATATTTGTTTTTTTTGTGAAATGGAAAACTGATGTCTGTATCAGCAACTTTGAGTTCTATCAAGTTTCTGTTGTAATGCTTTTCCACTTCAAATTTCAATCGAACAATCGACTTCGTACCCATCCTCAACACAAACAAAGAGAAATAAGAGTACAATCGCATAGCTTTCGCCTCAAAGAGTCCGTAAGTCGTATCCATATCCGGGCAAGTACTTATGCCATTTGGAGTATCGGCTTGGAGTGTGCCATTTGCTCTGACGACACTCGAGTGGCGGAACATTCACCAAAGCATTCTCTCTCAATCTCGAGATTGACGGGGGAAAGTGCATAGGATTGTATTGATTATAGCGGCATATTAACCTGGTGCCAGAGACTGGTGTGGACCAAAAAACAGAAAAAAAGGAGAAAAAATGCAATTGATTGGGTCATTGGACATCATTGAATATGGTCGATAAAACAGCAACGAGAAAAACAACAGTGGTGGCAATTTACATGTATACACCATACTATATATAGTCATACCATAGTTTACATTGCTATTGCTTGTATTGCGGTTGCTTGTTTCGTTAACGCTGTCTTCGTCGTGTTGTCGCACGCATTGCTTAACATTTCTTTACTGCCGATATCGAAATGAAAAGCGACTGCAGCCAGTTGCCTCCAAACGAGTCTTGCATTCAGCGCAAAAACCAACAAAAACCAACAAAAACAACAAATAGAGAGACAACAAATATCCAAATAAAATATTAACTATTTGGGTTGCATAATGCGCGCATGCGCATTGATTGGTTTGACTGTTGACAAATTTGTCAATCTGATGCCAAAATGCATGGCGCGCACAGCACACGCATCAGCTATAATGTCGCATTTACTTAATCGAGTTTATGCCTCTCAGACCGTATAAATATATGGTTTGGTATTTGTAGAAAGAGTTGAGCTACGCTTGTTTTTTTTTTTAGTTTGAAAATGGATTTTAATTGAGTGTACTAATTGTTTTACAAAGGGTGCAACAGCTTTGGCTTCGGCATCAGCATGCAACATTCGGTATTTAGCATTATAAACTGTGTCAGTTGTAATTTAACGCCAGACTTTGCAAACTTTTTGAGATCACTTCAATTGATGAACCTCCTTCTTCCTCCCATTCCCCTCTCTGTCACTCTAAACGGGGGACGGCCACAAATTTATGGCCAGCAAGTTTGCTGATGATGTCGACAAGTTGCAACACTGGGGCAAACAGACGAAAAGACAAACGGCCTGATGGACAGACAGACGGACGGACGGACGGACGGACAGACGGATAACTGTGGCATATTTTCATAGTTGTTGTTGTTGCTGCCTGGAGTCTATTTGCCCAAAGAGGCAACTGCAGCTGGGAAGCCTGAGTTGGTTGCGGCTTATGTAAGCCACAACTGCGAGATGGCCGCATATACTCGTAAGTTTGCGTTACGCCTGAAAAAATGATTGCATACAAACACACATACGAGCCAAGCCGGACCGAGCTAAGGTATGCACATACTTTATGTACATATTTGCAATTTCTCATCTAAAGTTGTCACTGTTATTGCTGCAATTACTGAGCTGTTAGTGTTGCAGTTGTTACTGCTGTTAATGTTGTTGTTGCTGTTGCTGTTACTGTTACTCTTGCTGCTGTTAATGTAGTTGTC
The DNA here is from genome assembly GCF_009650485.2 of Drosophila albomicans. Classification (NCBI taxonomy): domain Eukaryota; kingdom Metazoa; phylum Arthropoda; class Insecta; order Diptera; family Drosophilidae; genus Drosophila; species Drosophila albomicans. Next base: position 9,529,373 of record NC_047627.2, read on the forward strand.
GCTGTTACTGCTGCTGCTGTTAATGTTGTCGTTGCTCTTACTGTTACAGTTGTTACCGCTGTTAAAGTTATTGCTGTTACTGTTACTCCTGCTGCTGCTGTTAATGTTATTGTTGCTGTTACTGTTACTCTTGCTGCTGCTGCTGCTGTTAATCTTACTGTTGCTGTTGCTAAGGCTGCTCTTTCGATTTTTGCGCTTTGCATATTCGCAACGAATCGTCAAGTTAGCCTTGAAAACGTAACCGGCTATTAAAAAGTGCTCTCACACACATGTGCATAACTTTTATATACGTACTAGTATTTGTTCACATATCTCTTTGGTCATTGCTTTTGTGTGCCGTGTGCTCTAAATTCAAGAAATGCTGCTTTACGTCATTGTTAAAGCCAGTGGTTGACAAAAGACCTGTGTGATTGCTCTGAGACTTGCGAATTTGCGTTAGAATTGATAGTAAAAACTTTAAACTTGTTTTTTTGTGTGTGTCTCTCTCAATTAGAGCGACATTTAGCATATTAGCTGAATACACTGTCCCCAAAAGCATACAAAAAAAAAAAAAAAAAAAAAAAAAAAAAAAGACTGACTAAATTCGCACTTTCTAAAAATATGAAGGAGTAATGTTAAGGTTAGGAAAGCACTTTCATTGTTTATAGATAACAATTATGTGTGAGAATTAGGTGTTACGATAAAATAGTTAGTAAATGCTGCATTTTATTATAGTTTTCTTTTAACACTACTAGTTCTGTGAACTTCATAATGCATTACTTTTTGTTTATACAAGTATATATTCAATAAAATACTGAAGTAAATAATATTAAAGAAACTGTTGAAGCTGTTGTAACTAAATTTTGCCTCAAAACATAAATATAAAAACATTTTTGAATCTTCAATATTGTTTGTAATCTGTATTATAAGTTTCTAATCTTGGTAAAATGTAGAAATTAACTGCATTTCCTCCGAAATTACCAATTCAAAAACAAAAGTTTTAATCAAGCAGGTCGTAAGCACTTCTATTTGAAAGAAAACTGCTGTAGCTTTTTATGTTCATATATATTTTAAAATGACAAACAAAAAATATAATAAACCTTTTTTTCTCTCCAGAAAATTATATCACTATTCTTAGAATGGAATTTAAGCTTATCGAAAATTAAATTAAAATCGTAATAATTTAATATAAGGAATTATTCAAGAGTATTAAATTATTATTAGTAATATAACAGTTGCAAGCATTACAGACTTTTCAACATGCTTCCATACTAATGAGGTGTGTAGAGTTCGTCTCTATTAAAAATCAAACTGAATGAAATTAAAGAAAAAGTTGCTCGCTTTTCGGTACAGTGTATTTGTATAATTAATTTATAATTGGAATGCCACTACGCTGTTTGTTAAAAAACACGATGCTACTCCTAATTAGCTCGAGATTTGATAGTATGCAAATGAGTGCAAAAAACACTTGCATTGAAACAACATTTTTGTTTTCTATGAAAAAAAGGCGGAACAAAAGTAACCGACCTCAAAAACTTAACACATAAATTACCGCGTGCTTTTAATAAACGCCTAAAATAAACTAACATATTCCTAGGAAAAACATAGAAGTGCATTTTATAGTTATCACTGAAACGTTAAAAATTGGAAAGGTATTTCTACTATAAAGTGTGTGATTCCAATTAAATGAATAGATCCAGAAATAGTAAATAACACATTCAAATACATTTCACATAAATTACTGCGTGATGTTAATAAATGTCTAAACTATTCTTTGGAAAAATATAAAACTGCATTTTGTTGTTATCACTAAAATGCTAAAATTTGCCAAAACTAGAAAGTTTTTTTTATGTGTTTTATTCTAATCAAGCAAACATATCAAGAAATAGTAAATAACACTTTTAATGAATGTCTAAACTATTCCTTGGAAATACAAAAAACTGCATTTTGTTATTATCACTAAAATGCTAATATTTGAACAAAAAAATAGAAAGGAATTTCTAATCAATTGAATTTAGTAATATTATAACTAGTTGCATAAAAGTGATCACAAGTTTTTGCGTCATTTCATTAAATGACGAATTAAAATAGTAAATTGATTAAGCGATAAGTTAGCAAATGAAATTCAAAGCACTTTATGTAAGTTTGTATCTTCAAGAATTTGGAACGTAAGCTGTTGCATTTTGTTGGTTGAAAATTTCGCGGGCGATTTTGTTTTTGTGCCGTGCGAAGTCGCATTGTTGGCCAACAAAGCGAGCTAACAAGATGTGAGAGATTATCGTGCGAAATTCGCTAGGCCAAGCTGAATTATGACCCAAGGCATTTTCAATTAAGTAACTATGAAAATGAATCATGGTCAGCGGATGGAACAAAAGAGCCAAAAACCAAAAAAAAAAAAAAAAAAATAGCAAAAATGAAATAACGAAACGAAAAAGAAACAATATTTTAAGTTTAACTTTTAGTTTTGGCCACAACAGGCTTGCAACGTCAATGACTCCAACGCGACGCGACGCGACTAGAGTCAGAGTCAGAGCCATGGGAACCTGGTCAGATGCGTGAACTTTCATCATCAGAGTTGTCCACCGGTTTGGTGGCCGATATGGCAGTTGGCTGGTGAAAATGCAGTTGCTCCTGTTACAACTGTCTCCACGCGATGTGCACCAAATGGAAAAACACCTGCACAGCAGCTAAAATGGCAATTAAAAGATATCAGGCGGCTAACCTGATCGAACTAAGCTAAGACGACGATGACGATGATGATGACGACGAAGAAGAAGTGTCACGAGTGCAGTGCATTGACTGAGTGCCAACCAGTTCTCTTCGATTCGAGTCTTCTTTTTGTCTTTAATCGCTCATTTCGAGTGACAGTTCGCCGAAAATAGTGAAAGTCGTCATCATCATTGATGACGATATCGCCGGTGAATGAACAGCACAGACATTCTAGACATCAACTTTTGCCAGGTGGGGATGGCTTAGTCGCTTGCATTAGTGGATGCATAAAAGATAAAAAAAAAAAAAACTAGTAAAGAAAAGAAAAGTCCAGACGTTGTGATGTCTGTGAAGCGGATTTTGACGTGGCTCTCGAATAGTCAAATGTGCCATCAAAATGCCTATTAACATGTTGTGAAATTGGACATTTTGATGTCCGAAGACACGCCGATAATGCTTTCTTTCATTTAAGTAAATTAAAATAACACTCTCACTCACTGGTAGCAGCGGGATGCTGATTGGCCGGTGTTATATCTCAATTAACCACAATTTACGTCTATTAATGCGACGCGTCATTGATCAGCAGATTTATTTCGAATTTTTTTTGGGTGATGAGTATTGAGCACGCAAAATTTACAGTTAGCCACAAGAATCAGTTGGAATAATTAAATTGGTCACAGTTTTAGCTTTTAACTTCAAGTGGCTAAAAGCGAAAACAAAACTTAATCTATTTTGCTTCCGGCGTTCAATTTTCCCACTCTCTTAATGTTTATTCATTTATTTTAATGGCTTCGAATGTCTTCTCCTAAAATCAGTTTGTTTTAAATAAAAATAGCTAATTTATCAAATATTATATCACTTAACTCTTTCACTAATTGCAAATCTAATTCAGCTCATTTACCACATTTTACTCAAATTTGATTGGCGTAGGTCGTGATATTTACTTTATTTATTGTTCGTGGGTGTCTTTTAGGCTTGTTATTTTGTTTTATTTTTTATTCACATGCACTATTGTCTTTTGCCAACTAATTTCGTTAAAAGCCGACAAAAGTAGATGATCGAAAAAAAGAGAATGATGGCCTTTAATAAAGTGTAATCGAGTATTAATAAACATTCTCTTGCTCCATGGAGCCAAACAATAAGTGTATAATTTTGCAACATCTTTGTGTCTCTTTTATTTTTGGCTTAAAAGTGATTGTTTGTATCCGTGGGTTTCTAAGGGGTTCAGAGAGCTAACATTTTTTTGGTTTTGTTTTTTGGTAAAGTGCTATAAATATATTTAAGTTGCATATTTGCACAGCACAAAACTACACAAATTATATATACATTTTGTTGGGCTTGAAGTCGTGTCTGGCGTTTCATAAATGTATACAGAAGTCATTTCATTAAAACTTTGCGAATTGCCGCCTTCATGCACGCCTACAACTTAACATCTATGCGGTTGAAAAGTTTCAGCCTCCTAGCTTTTACAATTAAGGCTGTTGTCCAGATCGTTCACTTAGATAGTCAAGTGAGTCAGCCAGGGTAAAGATCTAAAACATATAGTACTATGTAGATAAACACATTAAAACACACGCACAATGCTACGTGCTGTTTTTTAAGACCCGTTTCTTTGAATAAAATAAAGCGGGTCTAAGAGTTTTGTCAAAAAAAAAAGAAAAGTGTGTAGGAGGCAGTTGCAAACGAATCATAAAAGTAACTGAATCTTTTATTTTTACAGAACTATCTTCATTTCATTATATTCGATTTATTGTGACCACTTCATGTGGTTTGTGAAGTTTTAATAGTGACTGACTTTAGCATAACAAGAGGGCTTACATTGACAGTGTTTATCTCTGGAATATAACATATTAAATGATTACATATAAGTTGCTGTTAAGCTAATATATCGAATACGTTAGAATAATAACTGTAGCTAAGCAGGTATTTCAATGTAAATAAATGAAAGTTGAGAATGGAATTCCATTAGTAATGCCAAGTTATGCTCGCATTCAAGTGCAGAAGTTACGGGTCTATTACAATTATAACACAAATTGCATGTAAGCATTGTTACTGGTTTCGCTTGAACTTTTGGTGTGTTAACTAGTTTTTTATTGAGTCATTTCTGAATTCCACGCAGCTGTTTGCTGTGTGCGTGTGTGTGTGCTCCAGAGTACTCTAGAAGCATATTTCCAGAATGCTTCAGTGTTTTCTTGTGGTTTGCACGTTCATAACAAACTCTGTAAAGCGTCAGCCACAAATGTTAAACAAACAAATAAATTTAATATGCATGACAATTTCACAAATTAAATCTTTAATAGTCTATTACTTTAACTAATTTTATTTTAAGAAATTTTAATAAACAGCAACAATTTTAAATGAGTTGAATGAAAATACAACCAGATAATAAATAACAGACATTTCTACATATATAGTAAGTACACATTTAATTAAGCATCAAAATGCAACTTTTTAGTGCTTACTCTCATTTCTCTAAATTAATATTGTCATTTAGTTTTTTTGGCATTAAGATCCGTTGGGATGTCTAATTATTCTATTATTGCCAATGCAGGCTCATATATCACTCGCATGATTACTCAGTTCATTCTTTTAATTAAATGTTCATAGTCTATTCAAGTTTTAGGATTTGCTTTGCAAGTCTTGCTGATGCTGTTAGTTTTTTCTATAACAGACAACAACACAGAGAGCACATGCTTAGTGACATGTTTAAATGCCAACGAGAGCGAGTCAGTTCAGCTGGAATTTAATTTGTTTTCTTTTGACTTTGATTAACTTGATGCAAGCAAGACAGCCACAGTGGAGTCCATTCGACTGAAAAAATACTTGAACATCTATGGCATGCATATATACAAATTATTTATTAATTTTAAAATTCAATCCTTGAGCTTGAGGTGATTAAATTGATGAATAGCGAAGACAGACAGACAGATGGAATGCCGCAAGCTTTGTCGCATATTGATTACGCTCTCTTATCATTGACGCTTGCCAGGTATACAAAAATGTGTGATTTTGTTTGCTGCTTTGTGCTTTGAGCTGCGAAACAAGTCGACCTTCAGGCTGAAGCTGGGGGCATGCGTCACGTTTACAGTTACCAATATTGTGATACACTGAGTTTAATCAGAATTTAATGCTGACAGCTGAGACATTTAAAGATCATTCATTAATGGGACACATTCCGAAAGGAATGCAACAATAATACCTTTTATTTATATTTTTCCAAGTGAACATTTTACTTAACTTGAGCAAACAAATCGAGTGTTTGATGCACGCAAATTTGTTTGAAATATTTGCAACAGCTCAACAAATGTTGCTGATTAGAAGAGAATCAACGCATTGAAGCAGTAGCAAATTTCAACTTAATCCAAGCTAAAATATTTATAGAAAATATCCTCAATCTTTTGCATTTTGCTTGAAGAGCTAATCGATCTCGATGTGCTCAGAAATAATCATGACATCGATTTGTCTTTCAAATTGACAATATTTTATGCACTTTGAACAACAAAGTTCATGAACATCTAACTCTTCAGTTTGAGTCAACTTCACAATCGTCTAAGGTCGTCTTGAGCAAAGTTATTGTTATTTCTGCGCCAAGTCTTATTCGCATAGATAATGATGCATTCACAAATTAGCGAAATTCTTCACGAGATACTTATATTCACACTTCATATGCTATATATATATACTAAATATCGTACATATCAATGTGTGCCTATCTCCCTCTATCTCTCTCTCGCACTCTGGGGCTCTCTCTATGCATTGACCATCTTGATAAGCAAGTGCGTGCCTTGACTAAAACTTTCGAGTGAACGCAAGACTCGCATGCAAAAAAAGTTTTACGCGAATTTCTCTATTTACGAGCGAATTAGTTATGAAACATTCAGGATCATTAGATAACGTCAAACGTAAAATATGTCTTAAGTAAGAAATGTTTTTAATTTGCAATTATTCTACTTAAATGTCAAGCGAAGGACAATAGTGTGAATTAGAAGAAATGGCATAAATGCACAAAATACACAACAATATTTTTGCATTTCCCTTTCGAATATCATATTTTTGAAAATAAGCTTGTATTTTTTCATTATAATAACTATATTTTAATAATATTAGTTACCGCGAGAATTAATATTGGCAGGGAATAGTTTTTCTATTTGAATCTTTTTTCTATTCAACAATCTTTTTGTATTTCCCATCGATTTTGTATTATAACTTTACTCTAATTATATAACTCATATTTATAATGGTATAAAGTAATTTACTATTTGAATGTTTTTTTTTATAGATATATGAAAATTTAAAACAATATTTTTGAGTTTCCCTTTGATAAGAAACATTTATTTATATTATAACTATATTTTGGTTGTTACTCATCGCTAATATTTATATTGGCATACTTTTTGCAAGATTTATAAAAAAAGAAACTATAATCTTTTTGTGTTTCGCCTTCGAATTACATATTTTTGCAATGAAGCTTGTATTTTTTTACTATATTATAATTATATTACTCATAGCTAATATTTATATTTGCATAAAATAGTTTACTATTTCAATTTTGTATATATAAAAAATAAAAAAAAACTACAATCCCTTTGTGTTTCCCCTTCGAATTACATATTTTTGGAAATACGCTTGTATTCTTTCTTTATTATAACTATATTTTAATGATGTTAGTCATCACTTAAAAGCATATTGACATAAAGTAGTTTACTAGTTGATTGTTTTATATATATAAAGTAAATAAACTACAATCTTTTTGTGTTTCCCCTTCGAATTACACATTTTTTCAAACACAAGCGGAAATTTTTTTTGCAAAGTAGATGACTTCCAAAAAATAAACAAAAACAAACACAAAAAAAAGATTGAAAAAAGAAACAAGTTCGCAACAACACCTGTATTGTATTGTAGTTAGTGGTAGCATCATTAGCTTGCAGGCGAGCTAATGATTTGTATGGAAAAATCAAAGCGGAACACAAATAATACTGGGATTGAATCATTCACGTGTGTGTGTGAGTGTGAGTGTGTATAAGTGAACTATGCACCAGAGTGCCTTATGGCCCTCCATCCATGCATACACATATACTATGATACACTCATACTCGGTATCAACATCAAAAGCTGCAATTACGAGTGGAGTATTGCTTCCCCCTACTACGTAATGTAACAATGTATCTTTTTTGTTGTTGTTGTGTTTCGCTTTTTTTCAATGAGACCGTGTACAAGTATCTTGCAGATTCATTACAAGCTAAGTATGGATGCTCTGATAGATTTGCTGACGCTTGTTTTTGCTGGAATGTTGCTTAACTGTTGCAAACCGGTAAGTTAAAGTGCCCACAGCTTATAGCCAAAAACAAAAAAATGGGGAAAAAAATGTTGCCAAATGACCTGCAAAGCAGAAGCGCGTGTGCTTAAATTTAAATATAGTTATTGCTGTCGCTGTTGTTGTTATTGTTGTTGTAATCTCTTCACAGCATTCACTTCTTATTGACCGGTTTGTCACAATCTAATCTGACTGACGAGCAAAGCAAATAACGAACAAAAAATTGCAGGCGGGTCCCAGGCAAATACAATAAGTGTTATAAAAATGATAAATATATGAAGTATAAGTATAAGAGGAATGCCATGGAAGACGTTGGCGTTCGTTGCTTGTTGTCAAGTTTGTTGGCTTTACATTTGCAATTTTTACGCCCTCAGGCAGCAGCAACAGCAGCAGCGAAAAGAGATGCAGAGGCTTTTGAGCCAGCTTTTGAGACGCTACCGCGTTTGAGAGGGTGCATCACTTCCGCCACCGACAGCATTTCAATTCGAGAAACCAACGAACAGAAAGAAAGATCCACACACACGATGTGCGTATTGAATGGGAATGATAATGTTATTATTATGTATGGTCACCATCATCATACAACAAAAGGTAAAAACACGTAACACACGCACACACGCACACACATATATTTTAAAGCCAAACTTATGATGAGCAGTTATCCCAGACTTTTACACTTGTCGCAATAAACTTGTTTCGCCCCCGCCCCTAAAAAGCCGGAATACAGTCGAAAACATATTTTTGGAACTAGCGCATATTATCGAAAAAAAAGAGACCTGAAAGTGAATCTATACCAAAAATAAATGTACAAACAAGTTTTGTTGCTTCTTTTTTTTCAGTCTTGTGTTGGGTTGTGTTGTGTTGTATTATTTTAATGCCCAACGGTGATGATGATCACTTTGTTGCTGTGAATGCTTAAACGAAAATTTGCATGACAGCTAAAATTGCGTGAATATGGTAGTTGGGAACGTCAATAGCATCTGGTCAGACAGATGATATTACTACCCAAGCTTGGGCACAAAGCGGATGTAAAAGAAACTACATAAAAAAAAAAAAAATAAAATAAAAGTGGAAACCAATCGTCAACGCAAAATGATCAAAAATAAAACTCCAATTGCCCAGCTAGGCACAGAAAAAGCGAAGAAAAAAATCAGCGAAGAAAGTATTGCTTATTTATTTGATTGTAGTATGCATTGCATGTTTCAAATACGAATATACTATTACTTACACTTTAAGTGCCTTTTTTTTTTTTTTTTGGCGTCTATAGTATTCTACTACATGGCCAGGCAATTATTTATTTACATTTTCTTTTGCTTGGCCATTTCATCTGTGCGCATGTGAGATGCACGATAAATACACCAACCAACAACAAAATAAAAATAAAAAAAAAAATGTTCGAATTAAATTTGATGAGGAATCGAATCGTGTTTGAAAGTTTTCAACAGGTGTTAATGAGCAAATCTATCTATTGATGAGAAAATTTGTTCGCTTTTGTTGTTATATAAGATGGCAAATACAGTTGTCAACAAACAAACGAAAAGAAATAAAAGCAAAAGTTATTTGTCATACTAATTTAGACCGAGAGCTAAGAAAATCTGTTTCATAATTATATATGCGAAAGTTGCGGTAGCTCGGCTCGATTAGCTAATTTCACTAGAAAATGAATACAATTTGATGATTTCTGATTTCTGTTCGGATCGGATCGGTTCTTGCTTATTTATTATGCAATAAAGAAGCGGAATTTTTGGGTAGTATAACTGCAAGTTAAAACCAGACAAATTAATGCAAAATGAAAACGAAATGATCAGACTCGAATGTGTGTTTCTGTCTGAAGATGCAGGTTTATGCAAACCGGTTGTAGAACATTTAAATTGTATTTTTGGTTGTGCTGTCTGAGATCTACAAACTGTGATATGCAAAAGTAACAAGCGAATATCGTCAAGTAGAAATATTGACTTCCTTGAGAGCAGCTCAATTTCGAGTAGCGTATTTTGTTGCACTGCCCTTGAGATATTTGTTGGGCAGGTTGATGTGCGATGCGATGCGATGCGTTGCGTTGCGTTGTCGCAACAACTTTCGCCTCAACTGAATTCAAGGCTGATTTACTGCAAAATCCTGTCCCGCTCTTATATAATGCATACTATAAAAGCATCCAATGCTCAGGAAACGAAAGAGGGTCACAGCAACCCGTTAAAAGATATATATATGTATATAAAAGCCTTCATTTTACGATTGGTCAAATGATCTGTGCCAATTACTATCCAACAAAGCAAAAAAAAAATACACGAAATCATTTTGGTGGCAAAACACTTTTCCAACTTACCGGAAGCATTTTGGCGGCAATGCTTTTAGGGGCTACTTGTTGTTGTATCTGATGTTGCTGTTGTTGTTGTTGTTGTACTTGAGGTATGCAGTTTATTTCGCCGTCTCGCTTGTCGTCGGTCGGTATATTTGTGTGTTGTTGTTGTAATTATTTATTATTGGCGCTGCTGTTGGTAATTCGGTTAAACGTATCTAACAGGTTACCTTCGTATTTGGCGGCTACAAAATATTGACATTTGTATTTATATTTATATTTTTTATTTCTTTATTCCAGTTGTGTTTTTTTTTTGAGTGATTTGAAAAATATTTGGAAAACTTAATGTTGAATGTGGGCCACAAACACTTTTATCTGATTTTGTTATATGTTTTTTGTGTTTTGGTATTTTTGTGGCTGCTGCAGAAAGTTTATGCAATCCATGTTGGCTTTGTGCAAAACTGCTTGGCTTTATGCTCGGCAGGCCAGAAAACAGCATGAGCAAAACCAAAACCAAAACCAAAACCCAAGACCAAAAACAAAACCAGATCCAAAATCCAAAAACTGTTACACGTCTGCGCATTTAGCTTTTCACTTTCAGCTGCAAGCTGGGCGCGTTTGTTGGGCTTTTACCACTATTCTTCACATTCAATTTTCCAAATACATTTTCGCAATTTGTTATTTTTTTATGATCTTATTTTTACACACGCAATTGGCAAAACAAAAAAAAATTGTACAAAAAAAAAGCCAAACAACTAAAACTAAACAAATCAATTGCAAGCAAATAGTATAATTAAATATCCGAAAAGAGTTTTATTTACGATTGGGTTTCGTGATAAAAACCAAAAAAAAATCAGAAAACAGAAAAAAAAACAACAAACTGCTAACAACAACTAACATTCAGTGTGTGAAAACCAAACTCCGCAAGCCAACAGTACCGTTCAAGAGTTGCCGTTGCACTAAATTCGACTTATGGCCAACAAGCGTAGCCAGCCAACAAATTTGCCCAGTGTTGCTGAGAGGGGCCACCACACCACACCATCACCATCACCAACATCAACATCAACACCAATACACCAATACCTATACCATTACACCAATAAGGCAACTACAAGTTTTCTTCACGTTGCGCAGCCGCAAAGCAGAGACAACGAAGTTAACAGCTCTGTTAATAACAGAGAAGCATTAGTCACATTTCAAGTGAGCCGCTGTTAAGTGAGAGTGTTCTGTGAGTATTGGAATGCTTTTAGCACGGTGTGTTTGTGTGATTACTTTGATTTCATTGCCGCATGCAGATTAAGCACATACATCAACTTGCTGTTTATACTATAAGCGAAAGTGTTACTATGTTAATTTGATTCCACCAAACGAGATTTACAAAGGAATGGATATGATATCATAGCAATAATGTCAACCATTTAAACACGAAAAAGAAGATTCTGATTTTATTTGTAAATCTACAATTTATATTATATGTTACACATATAGAATAAAAACAATAATAACTATTTGTTGGAAATTAATTAACATTTCGTAAATGAGAATTGTTCGTCAATAGATAACTGATTTTTTAAAAGTTTTGTAAATTAATAAATCACATTTTTTTTTAATAAGAACTATATTAAGAACTACTTAAATACTGAAATGAAAATCCATGAGTATACGAGTATAAGAGCATAACTAAGAACGATATTTATAACTAATAATAACGATAATAAAAGCTAATAAAAAAAAAATCGAAATCTATTACAATGTTTAATGACACTATTTGATGAATTACAATTTTGTAATATTTGTTTATTTTTTTTTGTTTAGTTTTTAAGATGGTAGCTTAACAAGCTGCGCCCAAAGAGGTTTCACAGGGAGTTTTGAGGGCGAAAAATACAGCAAAAAGAAAGAGCAACATGAAATGGGTATTTAATATAATCATATACATATAGATATACACATATGCATATACATCCATATGTATGTATGTGTATGTACATTTTTGGGCTTGGCCGGAACTCAACTCAATGAAGTCTTATGGTTTGTAATACTGTCGGTTTTAGGACGACGCTGTAGGTTGGTTGGTTAGTTGGTTGGTTGGTTGTGTTTGACCTTTGTTATGGCACCGCACTGCAGCTGACGGTCGCCCATCACACTACTATAAACCACAACAGCAACAACAACCACAACAACAACAACAACAACAACACAGAAACGTTTACATAATAACCATTAAATGCTGTCATCGAAAAATCAACGGCTGCCAAACTGCGGCGCGAAGTGAATTTCAAATATTTTGTCAAGCCATTTGCTTGTTTGTTCGTAGTTACTTAAACAACTACATATCTTTCTCTTGTATTCCACCTTTCTTTTATATCCCATTTCGATATTTTGCAGTATCTGTGTGTGTGTATGTGGATTATAATAATAATAATTATAATTATGCGGAGTCAATAAAATGAAATGATTCATTCATTTTAGTCACTACACTGCAGAATTTTTGCTTATATTTAAATGAATTAACTTTGTAATCCTCTGCAAAATGTTACTTGAAATCAAATTGTCAATTCACTTCAAAAATTTATGCATGCCATAAAAAATTCGCATTAAATTAATGATAGCGATTGTTTCGTCGCCGAGTATAATAAACAAATTGCTATTTGTGGTTATTCCCACTAAAGATATAATATACATATAACTTGCTAGCTTAGTCGACTACACAGAGACGACTCTGTGCTAATTCTGTAAAAGACAAGAAACTAACTGCATATCAGTTTCATTATTTGATTCGGTTACGTTCATCTTTTCAGTTTTCGGTTTTCGGTTACCGGTTACACAAAATCTTTTTATATCGGTTGCGTGACGATTCCCGGTTTGGTATCTCAAAACCGGTTTTATTTCGGTTCACAAAAAGCTAGTTATCTTTTTTTTTTTCAGTGCAGCAGCTAAGCAGCTAAAAACTTTAACTGCATCTTTTAAATGAGAAGAATCAAAGTATGAATTCGATAATTATATTTTAATCGTTTTGTTTTTAATTAATTAATTTTTTCTTACTATCCCATGTTTTGCCAGAAAACATTTTTTTAACAAGTTGTGTTTAAATATATAAAATCTGGACAAATACACGAACATGTTTCAAAGACCGAAGATGAATGGTCATCATCGTAAGAACCGTTATGCTTAAATTGTTTTCCAAACTGTTATCAGATGACGAATAAAATCGGTTTATTGGCTTCACTAAACAAATTAATTGAATGTGTTTAACTTTAACCATTTCACTCGTTTAATAATCGTTTTACCAAATGATGCTAAAATTGGCAAATTAAAGTTGAATAAGCTCGACTGTGGAGTACCCGATGACTGTGCTTGGAAAATATTAAAATCTTAAATTGAAAAATGGAATTTATTTCACTAATTATACTAAAGTGTGCAATCGTCTTAAAAATGTTAGCAACTCTTATGTGTTATACTAAATGTTTATATTCATTAAATTAAATCTTTTGTAATTAGATCATATATTTGAAGTTTCCTTCTTTCAGTAAGTCAATTCCAATTGGTCAACATAATGTCCAGGATATTTTGTACACATATTCATCAAATTTTCTATAGCTTTACAACGTGTCTCGTAGAAACCCTTTGTTACTCCCGACCGACAGTCACGTACCCCCATATAAGTAACATATTATAGTACCGAAGTGCACACACATACAGACAATACTTGCCTTAACACCGTTACACCGACGCGTCGTTTGATGAGTGCAGCTTGGGTTTGGGTCAATGTCCGATTTTAAGAGCAAGGGCAGCGTGGACAATTTTGTGGCACGAGCGTGTGCGACTGCGACTGAGAGTGCGTAATCCTAAGTGCTTTCACTATTGACTCTAATGATTTGGATTTGTTGCCCACTTACCTCTCAAATGAAAAGTCGAGCGTAAACATGAATTCGTGTACCGGGAAATTAACAACTTATGTGTGTGTGCATGTGTATCGTTTCCCCATTGAAATCGTGAACTTGGAAAAGTGATCTAACATATTCAAGACCTAAGCAGACACTTGTCACTTTCCCTCAAAAGAAAAGCGGCAAAATCTTTGAATTTATTTGTTTTTAATGTTTCAATAGAACGGGGAATATATTTAGAGTTTCAAAATTCAGTTGCATTAATTCTTTATCTCTAATTGCAATCTTTGAAGTCCATAAAATATAGGACAAGCGGACAGACTAACAATTGCTATATTAATCATACCTAACTGAATAGACATTTAATTTATAATACTCACTCACTGACTCGCTGAGTTGAAGTCGATGAATTTTGAATTTTGGGGCTAAGTTGCGGAGCCAAGCAAATGGTCATTGTGTTTATTTAAAATGTCAAAGGCACGAAAGTCTTTTGTTGTCCGAACCATTTTTTTTTTTATTATTTTCAATTGCGCCTTTAAATTTGCTTCATGGTCACTTGGGGTCGTGCTTGCGAAAACAATTGGCTTGCAATCCAAATAACAAACATGGTGAAAATGACGCAATCATCATTCGTGAAAACTGGAAAACTGATTCATACATAATTAATAGGTAAATTTTTTGTTTTTAATAGATTTATTGTATACTTTATTCTTTACCTGTGATTTTCGTACCTTCTTCTGGACAGTAAATTGTGAATCTCCGATTGCATAAAGTATAAATTCCTCTTCTTAATTTATCTTTATCTTATAATATAAACAATATACAGTAGAGCGAGGAAGAAATTCTTTGTTGCTCTTCACTCTATCTCTAAATATTTCCTCATGACTATCAACTATTTAACAGCAAATCGAATTGTATTCAAATATATAATAACATCGAATTAAAGAAATTTCAGTTGTAATTACATTACCAAAAAAAAAATTGGCATAATTTAAGTTTTAAGAAGTCGATTCATTTCCGTTGCAGACCGCCTCCATGACGGAACATATTGCTAGTGAGCGCTGGAATATTAGCGGAGCACTTCTTAACCTCATCAATTGCATGTTGCATGCGTTGCGGCTCTGTCAGAAACCATATCCACAAAAGCTGACTGTATCGCCAAAGTTTCTCTTTTTCCTGTGTGACAATGTTTCCACATGATAAATGGCCAATTGAATGGACTTATTATAAGCGCTTACCATACGATCTATTATTGATTCCTTGAATTGAGTTCTCATATGATTTATGGACTCTTCGAAATGCTGCATCTGCCGAATGGCATCGAACATGCTGCACAAGTGTTCAACGTTTTCAAACAAGGGCTGTTCGATTGGCGAATCGAAAACAAAAGGCCGAAGTGATTGCTCCAAATGTGTACTATAAAATCATATGTGTATATCAATGATAGAAATTGGGAAATTTGCAAAAGAGTTTACTTACAGATCAGCCAGCTGCTCGCGTATATACAATTGTGACTTTTTAGCCAACATACTTTGGAGTGCATAAGCCAAAAGGCGGCCAAACTTCTCGTACTCGTAGAGGCAAGTTTTCGCCTCATTGAAGCGGACATTTTGACCAAGGTGTGCCGACAATTGACTGGCGAGTTGATACAAAAACTGTGGCGCGATGCCTTTGAAACTGGTATTTAAAGTGCGCATTGTTTGCACACGTTGACAGCACGCCTGTGCCTGGCTATCCAGCTGAATGGACCTGTCGATGCAGTTCCTTTTCTTTTCCAAGTCCAATTGGATTGCTATCCAAACGAGTTCGGCATGCGAGAGTGCATCCGAAAAGAGATCTTGTGCTTGTTTAACATTTTCACGGCGCTGCAGCGCTCGCTCTCGCTTCTGTATTGAATTTTCGTAGAGCACAAGTTCGATGTGATGCTGAACGTGCTGATGCACATGGAAGGTGAGATCGTTTAGCAGCATTTCGTTGGTGTTCTTCAGATGGTTCTCGTTTAGCATTTGCAAGTCGTGCGTCTCACGCGCCATGTCTACCAGGCTAATGCAGTGAATTTTGTTCAAATCGAGGTGATCGATCATTGCTTGGGTAGCCTTTGCTTTCGCTTTCTCCTTAATGTATGCAATCGAGAAATGTTGAAGGCTGCAAGTTCGAAATGTGAATTTAATTGATCGAAATACCAAAATGCGAAGGTGGCAAAATATTATTGATGACATCTACAAGTAGTTGGCAATTTTAATGTACATAAGTAACAAAACGGATTGACACAGAGAAAAACACTGGTAAAATGGATTCCAATAACGTTGAGAAAACGCACTAATAACTAAAATATTTATTTTCCTTAAGCTACTGTGAAGAAGACTTTTAAATCCGGAATCTCTTTCGTTGTAGACGAAATTAAAATCATAGAAAAACTTATATTACTCGAATTCTAAACCACGAAAATATTTGAGCAATAAACTAAACTGCTAATAGCTTGGATGTAAGAAAACCCGAAATGCAAAGAAAAGCTATGTCTTCAATAGTTGTTCATCTATAGAAATAATTAGAATATAATAGTAAGATCTGCTAAAGGCTTACAATTCTGGTAATGAAATAATATTATTGGACATGAAACTGAACATTTTCAAAGGAAACGAAAAATTCTAAAAGAAAACTGTTGTCTGGTAATATATAAATTAAAACCTAGAATTATGTAACAGTTCGAAATTCGCAAATATGTATATACAATGCATTTCAGTTGAAAGAATTGAAGTAAATTATCATTTTGCGATTTTCATACATTGATAGGTCTTGATTGATCTTCTATGCGTAACTATCTTACTAAATGAGTTGCATTCCACTGAAACGTATGCAAACATTTCCAACGATCATATAATATTGAAAATTAACAATCTGATGTCACGAAACCGATGCAATAATACGAAAGATGCAGTTAGATGCAATGCATTTAAGTTAATCCATTTATATACTGTTTTTTGCAATTATCTTAGAACTGCAATGAACCTAGATGTGAGCAGTTGCACTTATCGACATATTTAGTCTCAGGACTTACGAATTTTGAAGATTCTCCAGCGTTAAGATAGTGTTTTGCATGCTTCGCTCGCCATCTCGCTCGAAATCCGTATACTCGCGTATTTTGAAGTTATCCTTCATGAAAAGGGTGAAGTACTGTTGGAATGAGCTGTGCTTGAGGCAATACTGCTCCAAGGGCTGCTGATGCATGAACAACGGCGGCATCTGAGGTGTGGTAAACGCTTTCTTGGCCTCGTCACTTAGCTGGGCATTCTCACGCTGCAGCTCTTCGAGTTGTCCCGCCTTGGCCAGACAGTTGTTGAGAATTTCGCCACAAGAATTCTGCAGGGCCAAATGGGTGCACTCTCGATCTCTCAAGTGATTGACAAGATCCTGTTTTGTGTCCCTTTAAAAACAGAACAGAAATGTGTTGAAAGTTGTACAGAAATTTCGTTCTTTAATGCTTACTGCATATCGCCGAGTAATGCTGAATAGTCATTGCTGGCTTCCTCAATCACAGCGATCTCGGCAACCAGCGCTTCCACATCTGCAGCTCCATATTTCAATAAACCCGGATTCTCAGACTCCAGTTGCTGCAACTTCAATTGGCGCTCCTCTTCTGGGTGCAACCAGTCGCCTCTTTGTTGCATTTCACTCGCCTCCAGGCATTCTTGCTCTGTGAGTATGTTGCGATCTGTAATATTCTCGGACAAGAAGCTAAAAAACTTTTCAAATTGTTCATCGTAAATGATCCATTGATTGGAGTTGTTGAATCCCAGCTTTTTAAGCATCTCCGAGTTCTGGCAAACATGCATATAATTGCTATTAGTTAACATTATGTTCAAATGTATTGCATAAGGTACATACTTTCAGTAAATCGCCCATATTAGTTTATATATTTTAATTAAAATCAAAAAGCAAAGAATTTTCGCACGCACACACAATTAAAATAAACCCGCGGCCACAAAACCAAGCAACAATAATAGAGTGACCGTACTATGCATAGAGCCACATTGGACCAGCAAAAAGTGTGTACACACTGCTCGGAAGTCAGTATTTTAAAAAATAAAAAACTCAAAATATATTCTATATATTCATTTACTTCACTACAAACAATTTAAACATATTTTTCTAAGACTATAATATTAATAATAATTTATAAGTGATTAAACATACATGTTGCCGCTGTGGTTAGCACATTAGCTGCGCGGCGCACCGCTGCTCCACAACAGTTGAGTTTAAATGTTATTAAAATGACACACAGATGGCGCTTAACAATGGCGCAAAACATAACCGACAATTGCAAGATGTATCGAAATTTAAAATTTTGTTTTTATCGATAAATGTTATTTAGATAGTGCAAGTCGAGGCCTTAAACAAAATGTGCATATGCTAACACGTTCTATAAAGCGACTCTCATTGTCTACGCATTCCATATTATTTTCCCATTTGTGTGTCAAACAAGGTTGTCGATCTGTGCCTGTAAGAAGTTGGAAATTACATTAACAAATTGCTGCTGTAAACAACGAAAATTGTGTTGTAATTTACCTGCATGTAAAATGTTGCGCAAATGTGTGATGTAGCTGCTGGCCAAGCGGATGATTTCAATTTTCGACAATTTGCGATTAACGGGCTCTGTGGGAATCAAGCCACGCAACGCTTCGTAAGCTGCATTCACACTAAAAATGTACAACAACCACAAAAATATTCTTAAGTAAGTTGTTTTGTTGCATGTTGTTTATACTTACTTAAATGTGCGATAGCGCTCACGGGCATTAATCTTTTGTCTGGGGGCAGCTGGAACACGGCTTCGAGAATTGCCAGTGAACGAATCTTGAGAATCTCCGCTAATTCCGCTAACATTATCTTCGGTATTTTCAACGTTACCAAACGCTGAGAAATAATACGATGGCAACTGGTCGAGCGGTAGATTATTGCTCTTAATATTAATATCCATCTCGATCTCGACCTTCTCTGACTGCGACTGCAACTGCGACTGCGACTGAGCAGCGACTGACAACAACCTTTGTGGTCAGTTTTTGAAATGTTCTGTTTTGTAGCTCAACTTCCCCCATGCCAATGACGATGATGATGATGATGATCTTCTGCTGTTAAAGCAATTAACTCATCGTCACTGGTAAGTGACGACAATTTGTGCATACCATAAACACTGAGTCGAGCATTGAGCACATTTGGTGGCAGCGAACAGGCATTAACTACTCACAAAATATTACAAATCCACAATGCTTCTTGTGCGCACTTGTCAAAACAAAATATCATCTTCTTTTGCCCACATCCGCTTGAATTACTCAACTACACTCAAGCACTTGCTACATACTTAAAGAAAAGGCGCAGATCGCCAGCTGCATAGGAGATTTAATTGTGCAATTTTAATTGCTCGTGCTCCACTGTTTCAAATGGTGCATAGCAGGATAATCAGCAGCTAATTTGTGGCATTTTCATTAAAATTCCATGTTATGATGACGTCATCTCACAGTTGGTTTTTGAGTCGTACTGGTTTGACTTCAAATACTATTGAACCGAAACCGAACCGTTTTATATATAGTATAAGATAAACAAATATAATATATAATACGTTGCGAGCCTAACAAAAATTCGATCTATCCGTTGTTGTAATAATAATAATAAGCATTTTTATTCAATAATTTACAATTCAACGAGATTTTATAATAGAACAATTTGAATCGGAACACATATAATTTAAAAACCATTTAAACAATCTTTTTTTCTTTATATCTGCGAAAAATTGATAAATAAGAATAATGAATTAAGTTTTTATTGATATTTTGAACTAATAAATTTATAATTATTTGTGAAAATCAATATTGTAGTAAACCACGTTTTATACAGACCATTGGGAAACTGATTTTATCATCCAATTTTATACCCGATCCCCATAGGGAGAAGGGTATTTGAACTTTGTGACTACAGGAAATACACGCAACAGGCATTTTTATACCCTCAACACATAAGGTAGAAGTGTGTTATAACTTTATGTCTCCCTGAAATGTATGTAACAGGCAGAAGAAGGCATCTTCCAACCCCATAAAGTTTATATATTCTTGATCAGCGTCAATAGCTGAGGCGAGCTCAGAGACTATAGGAGATAGAGATATACGCAAATCAAGTTAGTTACTCGTCTTAGATCTTAGTTGCTTTGGCTGACAATGGTATATTTAGGATGTAATACTATATTAATATACCAAATATACCATACATATGTTAAAATTAATAATGTCCCAAATATAATTTTTTGTTATATTTTTAGTATTTTTGTCATATATGCCTTTGATATATCTTAAAATCAATACCGCACTATTTTGCTTTCATTAGAAATGGATAGCGGGTGTCTCACGGTCGAGTGTGCTCGACTTTCATTCTTGTTTTCTTTGCTTTGACACCCTGGAAGAACATTTCTTTGCCTGCTTCACTTTCTTTGGGCTGTTTGTTGTTTTTGTTACATCGCCAGGTTTCCAAAAGCGGAAGTAGAATAAGCGTATGTTCAACTAATTTTCGTTGCATGCCTCAAGTGGAACGTGCGCATGCGTCAAGTGGCACGTGAACAGCGCAATACACTTGAGTCTCCTTTTTTTTATTTTTAGATCTATGTGAATTGCAGTGAATTAAGTGAACTACTTTAGGCACTAAGAAATTGTTTGTTTGTCTTAGCGCTCACTAAGAAAATGAAGTTAATTACTTGCTGAGTTGGTAAATTTTATAGTTATTAAAGTATCAGAGAGATACTACGAGCTTACTGTATAATGAGTTTAAGGTTAATTGAACAGCTTATTTTTATGGAAAGAAATGCGATAGTTTGAATTGGATATAAACCGTTTCTCAACAATAAATTTTTATTAATTTGTTTTGTTTTTGTTTTTACACATGTATAATATTACTTATTCATTAAAACACATTTCGCTTAAAAGTAATTTTTCACGAATTTCAGTTAAAACATTGTCATAATTCATAATGAACTTGTTCGACTTTCGACATTTGTCGTCAACGAATTTGAATAATGTCAAATTGGGCATTGTTTGGCTTAATTCATTCTAATTGCTTTTGGTAAGATATACACAAGATATATATTAAATATATACCCAAGAATATCTCATACAGACACACACATACATAGGTTTTATATGAGTTATTGCGTTGATCGCAGGCAAACAAAAGGTTAAGCAAAAATATGTTTTGATAGCTACATTGTGTTTAGTTTTTTTTGTGTTTTCTTCTTTTTTTTTGTTCTTTCGGTCTACATATGATACATAAAATTAAATTTGATTTTTGTTTTGTTTAAAAATAATAGTAAGACACCACAGTCATGATTTGCAAAAAAAAAACAAACAAAATATTAAGGAAATTAATGGAACGTTTAGGAAAATTGCGTACGCATAATGAGTCCATCCATACTAAGGTAGTAGCAAAATATTTACAAAAGTTGGCAGTGTGAAATAGTTAAGGATGAGAGAAGAGAGATACATATATATATATATATATGTATATATATATAGAAAGAGAGCGAGAGAGATAGAGAGAAAGAGATTTGATTTTCGTGTATTTTTTTTTCGTTTTTTTTTTTGTATTTGTTTAATTTTATTTTCGCGTCAAAAAAAAATAAATAAATTTCTTCTTAGTTTCCTTCCATGTAACGTCAATTTTGATTACAATGTTTAAACTATTATTTCGCGTTAAATTTTGCTAAAAATGGTCATTATCTTTATTTTGTTGTTGTCCAAAAAAAAATAAGAAACAATGCACACAACAACATGAATGTTGTGTATGGGGAGAGTATCGAGAGTGCTTTGTTGTAAATGTTGTGAGTATGTAATTTGTTGCGTTTGTTGTTGACCAGACTTGAAAAGCGGTAGACGCTGCTGAGGACGTGGCCAAGATGTGCTTAGATTAGTGCCGTAATCAATTTAGCCTTGAAGTTCACAAACTTCTCACTGGTGGCGGCAACGCGCTGTAAATTAGGAAAGAAAAATAATAAATATCTATTTTATATAATCAATTTAATGTTGATTTCTACCAGAATCAAGTCCTGCACCAAATTGGCCAGTCCACGATTGGCGAGCACGACGAGACGCGTCACAGGGCCGGGAATACCTTCGGTGTAGCCATCGGAGGCACGTGTGCTGTCGCTGCCCGCATCGGTTTCATCGCCGCTGCTGCTCGATCCTCCGCTCACACTGTTGGCCGCCTCATCGCCCTGTTGTGTCTGCACGCTGCCCGAGAAGAGCTGCAGCAAAGATCGGGTTAGTGATAGATCAGAAATTGGAGAGAGCTTTTAACTTACGCGCACTGCGTCCAGCAAAAAGTTGCCAGATCCGCCGCCACCCAAACTGTTGCCACTGGCACCGCCGCCAGCGGCTCCGCCACTTGATCCTCCAGCGAGTCCAGCACCTCCGAAGCTCAGGAACCTTTTGAATAGATTACTTTTGGGTGTACGATTGCATTTTGGGATTGGGAATGGAAACGTGGACCAAAGTGTGTAATTATTAGTATATGTCAATGTTGTTGTGTTTGGGGTAAGGGGAACTCTAATTTAAATTGAAATTTTGATTAATCACAAACAAAATTTCGAAATGTTGCTCAAAAACTTGATATCTCATTTTGCGGAAGATTTCTTTTGTAACGAATAAAAACATAACTAATATATTGACTGTTAAGTGCTACTTTAAAACATACTATCATAATATAAAAATCAATTTTGAAGAGACAGTTAAATAAAATAAATTAAACTCTTGTCTAATGACATAAACAAACACTCATATTGAACAACTTATTTAAGGTAACATTCTGATTAATTAAAAAATGAATACAAAGCTTGATACAATCGAGAATCATAAACTTTTCTTGCAAAGTGTTTACATTTTTGAGCGCATATTTTTAACTATTTTTAATGATTATTCGTTGGTAAATGAATTGAATACAACAAGAATGAAAAATATTAAAATTACTGACTAGAGCTTCCTTTATATTATTTAGCTAAGTAGCTGTGTGGTTCAATTGTAAATGTATTTTTAAATGAAAAATATATACATATGTCCAATTCCATGGCGAAAATGACGCATGTGACATTATCTAAAGTGAAAATACTAAAACATTTAATTATTTTGAGTAAAGATGAATCTTATAGTTTGATGGACACTTTATTTAGAGCTAAGAATGATTTTTGGAAATATTTTTCCGTTTTAAGATAATTGAAAAAATTAACAAATTCGTACTCAAACCAAAAAATGTGTGAATTCATTAATTTATTTTTAATTTTTCGTAAAACAGAAAAAGTTTCTAAAATCAATATTAACTCTTAATATATACAGCTATAAGAATAACATTTACTTATTTTGAAGATTGTTTCAGTTTTTGTTTTTTTCGCTTTAGATAGTGTCACACGTAACAAATTTCAGCAGAGAATTATCCATATGTGTAATATCTGATAAATTGGTGTCGCATTCGAAAATTATTTACTTAAGAGGGTTAGATATAATTAAAAATCACACTGACATATATTATATCTAAATCACTATCTGTAAAGCCTTTCGGTTTGGTATCGTAGTCGAAAGTATTCGAAATTCTTGGTTTGTTTCCTAGCAATAACTTTACAAGCCTAAGAAGCAAAAGGTTCGTGCACTGACTAAATATGTGGTGAATTTGTGACTAGTGATTTCTGTAGTTGTTAAATATGCAGTAATCGTTGTAAAGTGACTGACAAATATTGTTTTGTGCGTGGCTTATGTATTTGTACTAGGTATGAAGGGGGACTCATTTGATTTTGGGTTTGCCTTTGCTTACCTCTTGTTACGATCATCCAGATCGGCCGTATCCTCAGTGGAGTCAAGTGACAGCTCATCGATGGCTGGCGACTTCGATTCTGAGAGCTGCAAGTCGTTGGTGCTCAATGTCTTGACACCGGACGCTCCGCTGCCAGCGGCACTCACGGTGTTCAGCTCATTGTTAAAGCTCAGCTGGATGGGCTCATTCGATTTAAGGGGAATTGGCGCCTGGGAGACGGGCAAACTGATGACTGTCTGGGCAGCTGCGGCGGCTTCGGCTTCCTTCACCTGACGAGCTACTCTGATGGTTTCCTCGAGTTGTTTGTTAATCGCCGAGAGATCGATTTTTGTATCGGTGGCGCCGTTCTGTGATCATCAGTTTACGGTTTGTTGTTTGTTCGCAGAATTTGTTGAAATGAGTTTGTTTTTTTTTTTGTTGGCGTTTTGTTTTTTAATTGATGCATTTTAAGAATTTCGAATTTTGCAGTTGATTTTATGCGTTTTAAAAATGTTTTTTGTTTTTTTTCGGATACGTTTGTTTTGGAGTTTGGCAGGTGAGTGGTG
Organism: Drosophila albomicans; assembly: GCF_009650485.2. Classification (NCBI taxonomy): domain Eukaryota; kingdom Metazoa; phylum Arthropoda; class Insecta; order Diptera; family Drosophilidae; genus Drosophila; species Drosophila albomicans. The sequence continues at coordinate 9,553,934 of NC_047627.2, forward strand.
AATTTGTTGTGTGGTAAAAGGCAGAGTGGTGAATTCGGAATTTGAGTGCAGTGTGTCGAGTTGTGTTTTGTATTGAGTTCAGTTGAATTGCAAGTATAAGAAAGACAACTCGATCAATGTGTGCGTGTGTGTGTGTATTTGTGTGTAGGTGTGGATGAATGGGAGTGGGTGTTAGTATTTGTGTTGGCAATGTGTTAAGATTTTTAGCCAGTTTAGTTTGATATATGATAGATTGACGTTTAATAATTGGGGATTAATTCGTTGGTGATGAAATAATGCACGTGCACAAATGCAATTGATGTATTTATGTATACATTTTCACATATTTTTGATTTATTATTAGATTATTTCGATTATTATTTCGTTTTAATTGGAGTTTTGAAGTTTGGCGTTTTTGATTTGCGATTGCGAAAAATTACAAATAAAATAACGGATTTTTTTTTTACGTATAACATTTTTGTAGTTTTTGTTATATATTTAATTTCATATTATAATTTTTTTTTTAGTTATTTGCACAAATCGAATCGGTTTAATGGAACATGAAAATAAAGAGAAAAAGTTTCAAAATAAACAAGAGAGAAAAAACAAAAAGCAGATAGAGACAAGACAAATGAGCGAGTAATAAAAAAAAAAATACAAACTATTGTATAAAGCAGGGACGCTCAAGTAAAGTATTTTGTTTTTTTCTTTTGCACTGAGCGAAAAAGGGTGTTGGAAAAGTTGAAACATAAAGAGTCTATCAAAATTTAAATATTATAGAATTAAAGAAAAAAAAAAATACAAAAATTCCCGATTTTAAACTGAGCTCTAAAAGCCTAAGCAAATTTCCCGGATGCGTCGATGGTACTGAAACAACATTTGAATATTCAATGAAGAAATTCATTATTGCCAGACAATATCAAATTACTTATAAGTAAACATTCGGTTTGGGGTATGCAAATTGTATTTATTCATTACAAAGCGTACATACATGAAAAATAATTGCAAATTAAAAGTTACATTAAAACGAATGCATTTGTGCAAACACCATTTCTTTTTTTTTTTGGATAAATCTCAACGGACAAAATAAATGTGATTTAGTTGTTCTTTATATAATAGAGGAGAAGTATTTTGGGTTTTTACTCTTTTATATAATGAAGAAAATGAGTCGGAAATGTTTTGTTTGTGTTTTTGAGGCTTCTTCTTCGGTGGAAGAAGGCAGAAAGAAAGAGCACAAGCGAGTGATTGAAGCCATTAAAAACTATATTCGAAGCTGTCATCGAAAACGAGAAATGTGGGTGGATGGCAGTGTTTTGTTGTATAAGTTGTGCAAGACGTACGTATGAAATGCAAATGTATTGTATATATATATATATGGAGATGGAGATTCCATCATCAAGAAATATCGTATAATATAATAGATAGATGAGAGAGTGTTATGCAAACTATGAGTAAACACTCGGAATGCTGAGTGTTTTGATAACACTAAAAAAAGAACACACTCCAAGCACTTGCGCAATTGTAGTTGGATCTCTACTCTGATATAGTATGAATGAATTTCTATAAAGTATGTTGATGATGCATTGGAATGCACAAAACTCGATTCATTTAATGTTATAAGTATTTTGGTATATTTAATTATTATAAAAACAACTTAAAGAACTAATACAAAAATCATCATATTTTAGAATTCAAATAAATTTTGGAGAAAACAATTTGTGTTACAAAAAAAAACGCATTCATGAATAAAGAAAGACAAAGACAGAAAGAGAGAGAGAGAGAGAGAGAGAGAGAGAGAGAGAGAGAGAGAGAGAAAGGGAGAGAGACATATAGAGAGACAGAGAGAAGACATACAGAGTTTGGACAGCGATGGAAGAAGACAAGCAAAAGATGGCAAAGACATTGTACGAAAATTTTGTCACAAAAATTTTGGAAATGTCACAAAAAAGAAATGACTGTGCATTATTTGTAGCTTAAAAAATGTATCGAAGCCCAGTATCTTACAAAGTTTATAACAATATATATATAGTACTAATAGCATTCCAAACAATACCAGTATTAAAAGTAAAAAATGTAAATTTGTTTTGTTTGTGTGTGTTGTGAAGAATTTGTTGCTATGGATGTGGTTCACGTTGTTTCGATTTGGAATTGCTTTTTGCTTTTTGTATTGTAGTTAGGCCAATTCTTGTAGCTGCTTTGAAAAACACGGAACAAAAATGTGAAATCATTAAAGAAAAATTGAATTTTGTTGTTTGCCAATTGCTTTGCGATGGTTTTTGCAGCAAATTACACGCACATTTTCTGGTTGTCGTTGTAGGAGAAAGAAGTCGTTGTTGTTGTTGTTGTTGTTACTGTTGCTGTTGTGGTTTATTTACGACGACTCGCCTCAGTTGTCGTGGTGCTGCTGCCGCTGCTCTTCGGTTCCGAGTCAATCTCATTGTCATCATCGGTGGGCTCAAAGGTGGGCAATTCGATGGTGACACGAGTGCCACTATCGCTAGACGATCCGCTGCCAACGGCATTCGAGTCGCTGCTCTTCGTGCCCTCATCGTCATCATCGAAGTCGGCATCGAAGGATTCGCGAGCTGAATTGGCGGGGTTGCCCTGAATGGCAGTGCGCAACACTGTTGGGCCCAAGGTGCGCAACAGTTTGGAGATGATGCGATTCGCTTGCTCATCAATTTGCTACAACAACCAACCAGGTTTTTTGTTTTATATTTGTTTAAGCCGAATTCGGGGTGTGTTTGTGGTACACAATGGATACAGTATAAAAAAATGTGTGTGTGTGTGTTTGTGTGTGGAGGAATGATAAGTAGTTTAATATGACTTGTCAATGGATCGCTTTTTGGGGTCACTAAATGTGGAATGGTGGGGGGAGGAAACAAAATCGGGGCTAGTTTCATGCTTACATTTTTGCACTTAAAATATTATACAAAAAGAGTGTGTGTTTAGTTTAGTGTTTAGTTGAAAACTAATTCCATTCACCAAGTGAATTTCAGTACGCACTTTCAGAGAGATGAAATCACTTTTAAAACATTGCGTTAAACCCGCTAAAACCCTTAAGACCGTTAAACACAAACGATAGTACGCTAACGATAGTACGATAGTACTATAACGATAGTAACACCTAACTAAATGAGACTAAATATGCTGTTGTTGTTGTTGTTGTTAATGGTATTCCTGTTTGTCGTTGTTGTTGTTGTTGTTTTTGTGGATAATGTTGTTCTTCTTGTTTAAGTTTTTCAGTATTTTGCATTCCATTGCAATTAATTAAAGACCGGCAATAATTTCGTAATATTGCTGTTGCTGCTGTTGTTGTTGGACACCGTCACTGCTGCTATTGTTGTTGTTGTTGTTGTTGTTGAGGTGGTTGTTGGCGGTGCAAGAGTTGTTGTTAAATTATCTCTGGTTGTAATGAAATAATTGGTAGAGTTTAATAAACGATTGATATCGGCAATAATTGTAAACAATTGTGGTTCATCGAGAACACTGTTGTTGTTGATGTCGATATCATTATTATTATTATTGTTGTTGTTGTTGGGAGGCTGGGTGGAGATGGTGATGGTCGAGGTCGAGGTTGAGGTTGATTGGGAAATATCATTGCTTGTATCTTCAGTTGTTGTTGCTGTTGGCTCAATGCCCAGAAAACGTGGCAACAACGCCGATGGCAACGCTGCACTTGTTGTCAACTCTGTGGTTGTTGTGGTTGCAGCTGCTTCAGTGCTTGTTGTCGTTGTTGTTGTCGATGTTGTTGGGCTGGGACTGGGACTAGGACTGGTTGAGGAGGTAGTTGATGATGTTGATGTTGATGCAGGGACATTTGTGTCGATCTTACGCGCACTCACTTTGTTCGCTGACGGCGATGCCTCCGACGATTCGGGCGCAAAAGTGGGCAAATCAATTTTCACCTGCGAACTGCGATCAGCATCCGCAGCATCCGCTGCAACCGAAGCAACCGTTGAACTTGAAGGTGAATTCGAACTATCATCGTCATCGAAACTATCGTCATCGAATTCGGCATCGAAGCCACTCGATTCCGTTGTGCTGCCTCCAGACGAGGCTCCGCCACGATTGCCAGATAGAATGCTATTTAGAAGACCGGGACCGGCGACGCGAATTACTTGAGCTATAATGCGATTAACAATTGAGTCGATTTCCTAAGAGGGAAGAGGAATAAAGAGATATGCAGAGTATGCAGAGAGAGAGAGAGAGAAAAAACGAGAAAAGAAAATGTACAATCGCCTTGTTTTTTTTTTTGCTCCAATTAATCAATCAAATGATTTTGATGACATCTTTCTGTTGTTTGAGTTGAGTTGAGTTGAGTTGCTGTTGTTGCCATTTTGCTTGTTGTTGTTGATGTTGATGATGGTGACAGACGTCCATGATATTTGTTGCGAATGATGAGAACGTCTTTTCTCTTTTGCTTTTTGAATTTGAATTTTAGCTTTTTTTTTTTTGATAATGATTTGTGGTGGTGGTGGTTGTAGTGGTGGTTGTTGTTGTGGTGGTTGTGGTTGAGATTGAGGTGGTTGCTCTTGCGGTTGCTTTTGTTGCGGCTGATTTTGAGAATTTTGTGCTCCACTCGCAACGCGATGATTAGCCAATTGTTTGATGTTTCGTTTGATTATTTGTTTGATGCTTTCTTGTCTTCAGTTTAAGGCTTTTCTCTGTTTGCATTTGTGTTCTGTTGTTGGTGTTGGTATTGTTGTTGCTGTTGTGTGTGTTTGTTTTGGTATTGAAATCCGCAAGCCTTGAGGATTTTGTGTGTGTGTGTGAGGTCAAGCTTGTCTACAGGTTGCTGTTTTTGTTGTTGTTGTTGTTGTAGTATTGCATGGCATGATTAAGTGCATATTACTTAAGTACCTAGTGCTGATATTGTATTTGATTTTTATTTGGGATATATATTATATAGTATATAAATACATGCTGTAACTACTGAGAAGTAGATTGGCGCAATAAATTGACTACTTAAATTTGGGCATGCAGCTTAAATTTTTGGCGTGTGTTTTTTGGGGGGAGCGTGGTAAATGGTTGTGAAGGGGTCGAGCGGGGCATAGGGGAGATAATCAACTAATTATCATGATAGATGCCAATATAATAGCACACATCATCATCATCTCCTTAGGCCATGCTGTCAAAATCCTTATCAGGCTCAAATTTCGTTAGCTCCTCCGGTAGCATCTCATAGTCCATGTTAATCGGCAGTGCTACATCATTATCATTGTCATCATCTTGGGTCGATGGCTTCCGGGGAGAAGTACGCTCGAGTTGCGGATTTAGAACTGTGCCCAAAACGACGGGCCCAACACGTTGTAAGATATTATTGGCTAGACGATTAATTTGTTCATTGATTTCCTACGAAATGTGCAGGCAATACGACAATTAACATAATCACTGAGTGCCACACGACGCTCCGACGTATGTATTTATCGAGAGTACATATATATAGAGCTGGGTGGTTAGAGGGGAGGGAGCGGAACTGACTGTCTATCTATGAATCTAAACTTATTCTCTTTTCATTATTTTTCTTATTTTCTTTTTGTTGGTAACCCTTTTTCAAATACACTTACTGATACGAAAGAGAGAGGATGGAAGCTTTTGATCTATGAATTTATTTTCTTTTGGCTTTCATTTTGGCCTTGCACTTACCTTGGTTATGTCGGGAAAGAGTTCACGCAGCAGCCCAATGGTTCTTTTATTGCGATCGGCTATCAATTGTTCTTGATCTTTGGTCCCAATTGTTAGAACATCGATTTCCTGCAAATGGATGAAAGCAAATTATTAATGTAATTGCATTTTACAATTGTTTATTAACTATTAAGGCAAACAAATGAGAGTTCCCCAGACAAATTCTAGCACGCTCTTCTACTATATTAATATACAAGTTGGCAGTAATTTCATATACATAGCTTTGCATGCACGCTATGCTAATTTGCGCTTTGAATTACAATGGATTCCATTGTCACTTTATTTGTGGCTGATTCCGCTGTCTATGTGGCGATGTGTGCTTTGAATGCTTTGTTTATTTTAAGCTGGTGTCAACAACACAATTATGTGATCTTTAAAGTAAACTAACAGCCGTTCAACACATATTGTTTGTGCTTATTCTAAATCACTTGTGAGTAAAATAATTAATTGTTAACAAATTATGTGTGAAGCATGTCGCAAATAAGTTGACTATGTTTAGAGAAACCAATAATGGAAGAACTCTTTTTAGTATAATCTTACAATAATATAATGCCAATAATATAATAGAAGGAAATATTCATTACTCATAATATAATGCTAATAATATAATACATAGAAATACTCATTTGCATAAAGTGCAAATATATAATTTCTTTCGTTGGACTTTCAGAATTCTTATCCCATGTAAAGTTGTGTATGAAAGCTTTAGCGAATAAAATATATACAGTTAAGAAATTAAGAATAGCACCAATTTAATTAGCACCAATCTTAATTTTTAACGCAATACATTTTTTTTTGTGTTGAGGATTACGCTATTATTTTAAGAGCAAAAATTAAGACTGCAATTTTGAAAATTCATGACATATATATGTATGTTCATTCATTTTGTTACCAAATTTGAGTAATTGTTTATTTATTATCAAATATCTTGAAGGTACAGCAATAAAGAACCATAAGAACATATTGTAGGGAAAACTCATTCTGGTAAAATCATGTAAATTTATAATAGATTATTCAGACAACCTTTACAAAAGTAAATTGGAAGATATACAAAGGTGGACAGTCGAATGACCGAATTTCGTGAAGTGCGTTAACTATTTTTCTGTATACAAAACATGAATATTCCACAGTTTCAAAAAATTCGCGATGCTTGCGTTAGTCCTCTAGGAATTTGCAATTTCAACAAATGTACATTTAAAATAGAAGAAGCACCAAAATAAAATAGAAAAGAAAAAAAAGTTGTATGGAAGGAGACCATAAATCTTGCCTGAAGTCATCATATTGTATTTCCCGCCACCTTCTTTGTCTGCTAATGAACTTTATTTTAATCTAGCCCTCATTTCAGTCAGCACTTTTCAGGGAGAGTGGAAAAAGTGAGAGAGAGTGAGTCCGTTGCCATTTTGCAACATAAATTGCTCATAATTTACAAGGCTTCCACACGAAGTCCATTCAGATGCCTCCTCCCAAAAGCTTACACACAAAATGAGATAGTAAATAAGAGAGGACGAGAAGTAGAGAGGAGACAGAGAACAGAGAACAGAGAAAGAGACACTGTGCAAATGATTACTCTAAAGTTGTTAACTTTAATGGCGATTGCGACGAAACCAAGTCAAAGAAAATATGGCACAAAAAATTTGTAAATTGCATTTTAAAGTGCACGGCAAGTTACTATAATACGAGTAGTGAATGAACTATACAACAATCAGCAGCACGAGCTTTGGATTGCAAATAACGTACTCCACTCGAATAATGATTGCATTAAAAACAAGTTAATGACCCACATTGTAACTGAGTCTCGTAACTTTTATATGCACATTGCATTATTCAACTTTGATTTGTTCTTAAATTTCATTCGTCAATAAAGTACTTTGAAAATTGCTTACAAAACAAAGAAAAAAATATTACAAAAATTAACTACGCTTTAATGTATTTTCAATAGGCTACTTGATTTGTCTCGCTGTTTACAGTCAAAGGTGTCGTTCGTCTTTGTTTAGGGCTCAAACTTGCTGATTAGTCAGCGCGGAAGCTAGCTCATGATTGGCCGGAAGTTAATGCCAATGACAATGACAAAAAGCTATAAACAATAAGTTGAAAAGATGTTGTTGCTGCTGTTGAGATTGTACTCCACAAAGTAAAGCGTCCGCTACTTCGAAACCTTTTTTTTTTTGTATTTATTGACTTTATTTATTTATTGTTATGTCCACATGAACAAAATACCTAAACAATCCTTTGGACTTAAATTAATTTTAATGATCTTTGAAATTCGATTGGAAATCAATCTTTCAATCTGAGTGTTTTATTTATTTTTAATTTCGAATCTGGTTTATCACTTTTTTCATTGTTTCCCTAGTGCCAATTTACATGCTTTGCACTTATTTCCGTCAGCCACTTTATGAGTCTCGCTTTGATGTTATCAAAATGCGGAAGTGAAATAAACTCTAAAATATATGTAATGCAGTGCAAAGGTAAAACAGTTTTGTCATTTTATGAGTACAATTCTCTGGGGATTTTTTTTTTCAAAGTTCAACGGGGTTTTTCAACTGATCTTAAAAGTTTTGATGGGATCGGAGTTGGTAGGAAATTTTCTTGGAAATTGGTGAATTTGTCACCAAGTTACATTAAAACTTAATGGGAGACAATAATAATTATTCCCAGCTTGAGGTAAGATTAAGATTTAAAGATCTGCTGTATGTCTAGACTTGACTAGACACTAAGTAATGAAAATATTGATTCCTTAATAACAACTTTGAACTAGTTGAATTTCAACTTATACAAAAGGTACATAAAAATCTCACTTTAAAATTTAATATCTGCAACTTAGCGTATTTCAAAATATTGAAACAACGATTATATGTATTTAATAGTCGCACTAAAAATTTTAATAGCTTTAGGAATCTGCAATTATGATAATCCCTCTAAACTTTGTGGTATGAACACATTGCCGGATATTTTATGAAGTCACAGACATTATTTTTATACCCGCTACCCATAGGGTAGAAGGGTATTATAACTTTGTGCCGGCAGGAAATGTATGTAACACGTAGAAGGAGGCATCTCCGACCCTATAAAGTATATATATTCTTGATCAGCGTCAACAGCCGAGACGATCTGGCCATGTCCGTCTGTCCGTCTGTGTGTCTGTGTGTCTGTCCGTCTGTCCGTCTGTACGTCCGTCCGTATGAACACCTAGATCTCAGAGACTATAAAAGATAGAGCTATATTTTTTTTCGACAGCATTTGTTATGTTTGCACGCAGATCAAGTTTATTTCAAATTTTTTCCACGCCCACTTCCGCCCTCGTAAATCAAAAAAAAACGAATAACAAGTGTAATTGTAAAACTAGAATTGCGAATTTTGGTATATAATAATAAGTATAGTATTTATGATTCCTGAAAATTTGGTTGCAATCAGATAAAAAGTGTCGAAGTTATTAAAGAAATACTTTTGTATGGGCAAAAACGCCTACTTACTAGGGGTCTTAGTTGATTTGGCCGACAATCTAGTATATTGTGCCGTCTATGGTATATTTTGAATGCGGTACTATATCGATATACCAAATATACCATTTGGTATATTTTTAGTGTTTTAGTATATTTAGTATATTTTAATAATAATACCCCAAAATATATTTTTAGTATTTTTGTAGTATAATTGGTATGTTTTGAGAATAATACCGCAAAATATATTGCTTTTATTCAAAATGGGTAGCGGGTATCTCACAGTCGAGCACACTCGACTGTAGCTTTCTTACTTGTTTTAAGTTGCTGATGGTAAATAGATTAAGCTGGCAAATATTATTATGGAGAATAATATATGTATAAGGAATATGTTTTTATCGAATTTATGTAGACAAATTTAGCAAATTGCATTAACAATTCGTTAAGTAATAAGTTTATATAGAAATTGAAATATTGATAAAATTATTTAATTAAGTCTTATAAATGTAGCCCAAAGAATCTTTCACTTCATTTAAAATTCAATTAATTAAGAAAAAGAGTGTGCTCGACATCAAGATACCCGCTACATGATGTAAAATTACATTTGTAATATACCATAGAGGAAAAAATATACCGGATTGCTAGCCAAAGCAGCTGAGAACCGATTGCAGTAGGGTAATACAAAAGTATTTTCTAAATATCTTCTACAATTTTTATCCGGTTCTACAGTAGAATGTACTTGACTGAGTGATACCCGTTGCCCATTTTCAATAAAACCGTATTTATAAAAATATACCAAATTAATATACCAAAGGCCATATTTAGTATATCTGCATACAACATTCAAAATATACCTTACCCCATGGGTAGCAGGTATAAAATATACGAAAATTATACACAATTCAAAAAAAAAAAAATTTGCTATTGCTTAAATTTGCTGTGATTATATTATTGTGGGAAACAATCTAATTGCCGTCATTAAACACTAATTACAGACATTTTAAGTGCACAACACTCATACATCTCACACGGTTCTGATCATCTCAATTGAAGTTGAAATCAAGCTGATGAGAGAATCGAAAATGCATTTCGAAGTTGTGAAAATGTGAAGCACGCGTTTTTCGAGTCGTTTAAAATTGTTGCAAATGCAAATCGCGAAATTTGATGATAACCAGAGCAGAACCAAGTTGAAATCAAATACGAAAAAAGAAAAACATAAAAATAAAAATCAGCTAACGGAAACGCTTATTAATTCGCAATGCGAAAAACTAGACTTGAAGATACCTTACATATTTTTTTGAACACCAGTTTGAGCTTGTTTTAACGGTCTACGTTAAGTTAACAACAAATTGTCATTGTGATTAATTTTATGCTTATCACGCAGCTGTTGTTGCACTGTTCGATTTGTGACTTGTCCAAAACCCAATTGGTTGGCCAACTTAGACCTTGCCTAACAAGTACAGTATACCATTGAATAACAATACAAAAAAACATTATAGTATACGCGACTTACTTCATTTATGTTGAATTAAAACAGAAAGAGAGAAAAAATCAACAACTTGCTTATTTATAAATTAAACATAATTTGCTCACACTGAAATGGACTTCCATTAAACTCAAACAAGTCACTAACCCTGTACCCAAGTCCAAATATGGCGAATATGTGTTTTATATTTTTGTGGGGCAGTCATCTAAATTTTACAAATTGGCAAATGATTAATTCCTCATTTATTAGTTGCCGCCTTTTAGTTTTGTATGTGTAAAAATCTTGTTGATTTCGATATATATTTTTTTTTTCAGTTTTCGCCTTGTTTTTAACGTACTTTTTCTTTTGTCGACAGTAGTAACTGCAAGTAGTTTTGACTTAATGACTGCGAGTCTCGTTTGCCACTTAAAAATGCAGCTACCAACAAATTGCTAGCAATAATAGCAGCCAGCATAAAAAAAAACAGCAACAACAGCTACAGCTACAATAAAATCACTGCGTGCTGCTGCTGCCATGTTCCATCAAATTGCAATTGACGTTTCTATAGCCCGTGTATCGTGTACAACGTGGCGTATGCGTAATGTGCATACTCGTACTCGTAGTCGCTATTACTCGAGAGCTTACATAACGCCAGCTGTGGCAACATCCACGAGCAGCTGTCGAGAAATCTGCATCGCGTCACACTATGCGGCATCGGACCAATAAACGTGTCACAAATTAATAGCACATGCCCCAGGAATCAAATCAAATCTATATGATCAACGTTTAGATACTCTAGATAGTTCATTTTTGTGTGCATAATTGAGAAGGAAAAATCGAAAAGCTAGCAAAGAGCAGCAAACACAATGACAAAACTAATTTATGGAGTTCAAATTGCTTTGAAAACACAATCAAAAATTTTAATCGCTAGCTAGCTCAATAAATTGGTCAAGTGTATGTCAAGAACTGCATCAAACTGTTAAGCAAACAAAGCAATCTCTTTATGTCATTGTCTCTGAAATCGATTTCATATGGAATATAAATATATATACATATATAGTATATGTATAGACAGTATAAACATACCATTTATAGTATAGTAGTAGTATATATTATTTAGTATATAGTAAATATAAATGTATACAGCCAAATTGCATTTGAATAGTATAGTATATTATGAATATACTATTATATATACTATATGTTTGAATAGTATGGCATACTATGATATTTGGCTTAAATGTATGCACAAATATTGTTGCTCCAGCATATTCATAATCTAGAAAAACTTGCTTGCTTACTTTAAAGATACATTTTTGGCAAATCAAAACGGGAATATAAATTGCAGCATTGGGAAATATTTTAATTAAGTTTATTTACGCTAATCAAACAGAAATTTAAATAAAAATAGTATGTTTGAAATTAAAGTTTGAGTTGTATTCGATCCTCTCAAAAAGTAAATGAATAAATAATTGATTTTTTGCAAGTTCTTTGGTATTCAAGAAACTCAGTTACACTATTCAATTACGCTTCTCTTTTAAATGAAAATAGTATTCGTAAAGGTAAGTGAATGAAGAATTAATTACTTGCAAGATCTTTGGTATTTAAAAGTCTCAGTTACACTATTAAATTACGCGTCTTTTTTTGACAGAATTTATAGCTTTGTTAATTGCATAAAGTGTCGTTCACAACAAGTTGGTTACATAGTAATCCAGCACTCAAACTCTGCATGCAATTAGCGATGCTTTATAAGTGCCCTCTTCCAATGGCCGAGGTGATTAACTAGACAAGTCAAGATGCAATGCAGAGAAGTGGCCAAGAAGCAAGAAGTGAGTGGCCGAATAGCTCATGGCTTCTTCTAAGAAGTGACAGATAAATTTATCACGGCTATTGGTTTTGCGGAATGTCGCAGGTAGGCAGCCAGCAGCAGCAACAGCAGGTGGCGCAAGAAACAATGTTCGAAAGAGAGCAGATCGCTCAATTCTCCGAGTTGACAGCCGAACAACTGAACAACAATGCTGAAAAAGAGAAGACATGTCCAGCGACAAACACAGCGACACATGCTGGTACAAGCATTCGTTGTTGCAGCTCTCAGCTTAAAAGCTTGCTAGCTGATACCTTGGCCATTACGAAATCATCAAGGTCAAAACGATGCGACTGATATGTTATGTGTGATGTGATGTGAACAAGGCGGCCATGGACGCATAGTAGAAGTAGAAGAACCACCGAATGTGACGGGCAAAAAACAAAACAAGAAAAAAAACATCGAATCACTAAAGTGACTACATTAAGTTGTCAAGATGTGTTAATTGAAGGAGAACTGGGAGAGAGACAGCTCCAAAAAAGATTGTTGCTCTGCAGTTGATAAATTGAATCATATTAATTTTGTTTAATTCCCTCTTTTTTTGGGTTGCATAATGCCAGACGACACAAAGCATGCGAATCAATCATTTCGTAGGTGCTGACAAAAAGGTGACAGGTTGGATATTGCCCAACGCTATTTGTATATTGTCGACATGCGAGTTTTAGAGACTGACCCAGGTGATAATTACTATAGATAATGTCGCAAGTTGAAATTCGCCATGATCGACAGACAGCCTGCTTTTTTTTTGCGTTTATTTTTTTAATTATAAATCTTTTGAAAGTGTCTTCAAGGTGCAATTAAGCAAATTGTCTAATGCTATGGACACAAAAAATAAATCTGAAAACGGATTTCAAATTGGAAATGGATTTAGTGGTTATTAAATAATAAACTTGCTCAATACTTGGACACACACACACACATACACAGAGATACAGCAGCAGCCGGTTTAAATTAAATTGGTTTCGAGTGGGGATTGTGTGGTGGATTGTGGCAACACCCAACACCAAGACCAGCTCGGGTCTGGTCTGGCCTGGTCGGAGTGGCGGGCCAAGGAAACATGTAACAAGTGTGCCAACTTCCTTACAACTGGTCTCTCAGTTTGTTACTACTACTGACATGGGATCTGGTCAAGCAGGTTTCAATTGTCAGCGACTTACAGACCCCAAGACCTGCATTTTGCTTAGCCAGCTGCAATTGCAAAAGTAAAGGGAAGCTTTTTTTCGTTTTTTAGTGTGTTTTTTTTGGTTGCTTCAAAAAAGTTGTAGATCAGCCAAGAGTCGTTTACTCGCTTACTCATCCGACTGCAAATTTGTCAAGCAAATAGAAATAACACACAACAGCAGCACGCGCGACACTCGTGTGTCTATAAACTATACAAGATATATATATATATTTGTCGAGGGTGGAACACAAAGTTCAATTTCGAATTACACATTTACATTTAGTTTAACCATTTTCTTTGCAATTTTTGCGTTTAAAACTATACGAGATATATATTTATCGAGGGTGGAACACAAAATACAATTTGCATTTATTTTAACCATTTTCATTGCAATTTTTGCATTTGATTGATTTCGCAAATGAATTCAATGTAGCACTTAAGCTGTCATTAAAGTGTTTATTTGATTGGAACTAAACAAGTATGACGCTATAAATGCAAAAATTAGATATATAAGCAGTCGCTGCTCAAAAGTGATAATTTAATTACAGCATTTTTAATATTTGTGCGCGAATCGAACTTAAGGTTTTTTTTTCTTCTTTATAGCATTGAAGCTGCATCTGCCATAAAACTTTATAGCCTTGAGTTAAACGCCACAAAACAGTTTTGTCAAGTGCTAAATGCGACTTTGACCAACTTATTGCTGCCTACTATATACTATATATAGTATTTAGTATATCCCTTAAGTTGAGACTTACCTTTCCATTTGCCAGTGGTATTTGCAACATATCTAATTCTTGATTGCCAGCGGGCTGTGGCAGGGGAGACGCGTTTATCAGGCAAACGGCGCTGCAGAAGACCAATGCTGCAATTTGATGTGTGCTTAGCTTCCTCATATTTGATGCTTTTGGTATTTGTTGCTACGTTGGCTAAGTAAATTTCTGCAAGATCGACAAAAGAAATACATATAAATAAATAGTTAATTTTATGCACACACTCGTTAGCGCGTAAATGTGAACAAAATTCAATGAATTAAAACGATTGAGAGTAGGTCAAATATGTAGCTGCTTATTAGTTATTGAGCGTCAATCGGCGAAAGGTCGTTTGTTGACCTTGTCGTCTTAAGATTATGCGGCGCTTGTATGAACTTGTTTTTTTTCTTTTTTTCGGTGTGTTTTTTTTATTTATTTAATAGTTAAATTCGTCAATGAGCATCACAAAGTCCAATTTTGAGATTTTTTAAGTATTGTTGTGTTGTCTACAGTTTTATCGTTTTTTTTTTTTTGTCAGACATCTTTATATCTTTTATAGCGCTGCGCCCACTGGCGATAGGTAAACAAATAGTATTTTGTATAGTTGTGTGACAGCCAGGCCATAAAAAGTATTAACAGTCGTGATTAGTGCAAACAGTGGACTCTATTCAGCATGGTTTGTCTGTCAGTTGATTTAATTGAATGTCGAACCGAAAGATTATGAAAACTTTATGATTTCTGTTGCAGCTTAAACTGTTTCTGTTGCTTCTTTAGAGAGTGATTTGTCAGAACTTGCTTCTTTTTTATGCATTAAACGTGTTGAAAATAGTCTAATAATCCTCGATCATTAATCATTGTCTCCTTTTCAGAAGATTTTATGAACTTAAACTTTACAATATCGTCATTATATTATGCATAGCTTAGAGCTTTATTATCATATAATGGATATTCTAAAGGATTTTGCTTTCTGTTGCAGCTTAACCTGTTTCTGTTCTTATCTTAAACTGCGATCTCTAAGAACTCCTTTGCCTTTTCTGTATAAGATGTGTTCAAGCTTGAACTAATAATCCTTAATCATTAATCTTTATCTACATAACACTCTCTTCTTCAGAAATTTTATGATCTTAAACTTTGCAATGTCTCCGAATTAATATGCAATATTAAAGAGCTTTTTGATGATATAAAGTAGTTTATATCATAGCTTAATTTCATCATTCACAATAAGCTTGCACTCTTATCAATTGAGCACAGTTAACGTAATTTTTGGTAATGCTTGAAAAACTCAATTGAGTAATTAACGGAGGATTCGTTGCTAAAGAGTTAAGCGAATCTGATTTGATCTTTAGCGAGTTAATTAAGCCATGGCATAATATTATGTGTAATCGTAATATTGTGCACATATGTGCACATACACAAAACTTTGTTTTTGATTTGGGATTTTAGCAATTTGGTAACCGCAGCGCAAAATCACGAAACACTTTTGTTGGCTGATAATAATCAAATGATTATAATTATAATTTGTGCGTGGTATCATGTAATAACTATCAGACGAGTAAAGATAAAAACCGAATGGAAACAAGTGAGAGTGCGCTCTCAAATTCAAAAATATAACAACTATAAAGTATGTTTTGATTGTCTTTTCAAATAAAGAATTAAACTGGACAATCAACAATGAAGGTTTTAAATAATCATTATTTGTGAGTTTTACTTTTTTCGCAATTAAATTTCTTGAATTTTAAATAAAATAGAATCAAAAGCAAGAGTCGACTGCATACCCGTTTTTATTTGGCAATGGATGCAGGGTACAAACAACGAAGATCAGACAAAAACAAGATGGAAAGGCAGAGAGGCCAAACGCGAAATAAACTGGGCGATGTAGAAAGGGAGAGTGAAGATTGCCATCAATGGCTTGAGAGCAACACAACGCGCAGCTCGCAGCTCGCAGCTCGCAGCCACAAACCGGCAATAACAGAAAGAGACAGAGAGTGAGACGGACAGACAACAGAGCCCAATTGACGGCTGACATGGTTATGTCATCCCGCAAGTGGCTCAAGCGCGCGCGCAACTGAATTTTACGTGTCTGCTTTTACTTTTTTTTTTTTGTTTAGCTGCTTTTGCCTTTGCTTTTGCCTACTTTTGCTTGTCTCTATCTCTGCTGTGTTTGTTGCTCTCCTATGGCAGAGAGTGACTTTTGCCGTTGACCGTTTGGCTGGCTCATTATCAACTGAAACTGAAACTCAAAACTGACTAAACTGACTGAAATATGGTCACCTTCGAAATTTGTGGGCAGCATTTGGACATTTAACATGGTTGTATTTGTATTTTTTATTTCATGACACCACCACTTAATACTTAAATGTATTTATGGCCCATACGACATTGATTGTACGCGAAATGTCGTAATTTAAATAAACCGAACAAATAATGGATCGACAAAAAACAGCAACAACTACAACACCGACATTAACTACAAGTCATAAGTAAAAAATAAGCAGAAATCCCTAAGTGCAAATTGAATAGTGTTATTTTTTTTTCATTTTTGGAGTGAAGGCAATTCTGCAATCGGGCGTGTCTTAAAAAACGGTACAGTGGCTTTAAGTAGTACTGCAAAGTGTTGCACTATTATTTTTTGAGGCAGCAAGTGGGAAGTCTGTTTATCTTGTTGGCCACAATCTCCAATCAAGGTTGACTCTAGTCATTGTGTGTGCTTTGTCTTGCTTTTTTAAGATTTCTAAATTGTCTGTTCCTCTCATAAAATGCAATTGCATTAACAATTTGTCTTGTTTTGTTTTTTTTTCTTATTTAATTCTTCTAATTGTACAATCGTGGCGCGGAGCACGCGTTACTCGTTACTGGTTACTGCTTATTTCTGGTGACTCGTTACTAGTTCGCTGCCTCTCAGCTTTTGGCCGGCTGTTGCGGAAGCGTTGTGATTGTTTACATAAGTACCAAATTCAAGGAAAAACCTAGATGAATGTATGTATGTTTGTGTGGGTAACCTTTGAGCCATTGTGATCAAATATAATGATTCGAGTGTGGCGATGGCTTATCTGGTGGGAGGAAAAAAAAAAACTCCTAGTCATTTTTATACTGAATTTAATTGAAGACTCAAAGAAAGAGTCTGAAAACGTGTTCACCAAGATATGCGGCATATCATTTTCGATTGTTCGAGATTTGAATTTAGATTGAAATCTACAAAATTATGCAATCTGTTTGTTTCTGTTTGAACACTCTAAAGACGCAGCAATTTATCTTTCGGTTCATCACTCTCATTTAGAACGTTCTCCTACGAGATGTTCTAAAAAGTCGTAATGTCAAATCATCGTTCTGTATTCGCACTAGTTCAGTACACTTTGTTTTGTTGTTGTAGGGTCAGCAATGCTGGCCTCTACCTATATAGTATAGCATCTATATGTACATATGTATATAGATTTTCGCACTTTATGTTATTGCATATTTATGAATACAGTTTACTGACAACAACTTGGCACACGCGTTAGTTCATTTCGGATCACTACAAATTGTTCATTGCACAGAAAAAAAAGTTAAATAAAAACAAAAAACAAAGTTCAAATGCAACAGAAAAAAAAGAGTCATAACATTGTAAAGAAAACTACAATAAAAATTTAAAAAAAAAAAACAAAAAATATAGTTTAAGTATTTTTGGGTGTTTATGAAGCTTCGTTTTGGAAGTTGTTTATAGTTTTTTATTTTTTTGCTCAGTTTTTTGTTATTGTTTCTTTTTGCGCAACGACTCTAGGAATTTGCGCTTACAGCGACTATTTTTCGGCTTGTCTGATGTTATTTTTGTTTTTTTTCGTTGCAGTTAATGTGACTGTTACTATTGTTGTTGTTGTTGTCGTTGTCGCTGTTGCATTTGTAAAAGCGGCTGCTGATCTTGATGTTTTTTCCGTCCCTTATATACTGAATGTTGTTTATGTTTTATGTATATATATATATTTCATTTGTATATGTGTATGAATATGTTTGTGTGTATGTGTGTGTCTATAAGTATGCATATATATATAGATACATCCTCACGTTTAAGGCGACGACGACGGTTGGCAACGACGACGAATACGTACACGCTTTTAATTCGGGTTTAGGTTTTGGTTTTGTTTTGTTTTCTTGTTGTTATTTATTTGTTGTGTGTGTGTTTTTTTTTTATTTTGCAGAAGCAGTTGTTTTTCTTTTGCGTTGGATACTTTTATTTTGAGCGTTTAGCTCTTTCTGCGACTGGCGCTGTCTTTGCGGTCTTGGCTGGTGGGCTTGCAATTGATTACTAACGTCATTTTATCATACACTAGCGACTAAAGCTCGAACAAAGCGGCGAAGCGTACAAGTGGCTGGCAGCGACGCCGACAGCGGCCATTGAGCAGCAGCGGACGCTTTAGTTGCTCAGCAACAGCAACAACAACAGCATCAGCAACAGCACCAGCAGCAGCAAGCAGCAGCAGCGGCGACGTCGACAGCAACAGCAACAGCAGCGGATGCCTAGCAGCAGTTGGATCTGTTGCTGTTGCTGTTGGCGCCAGACGCTTAACGGCTCTGGGACGGGACGACTGCTGGAGTTGTGCTCAAAATAATTTAAAAACGAAAGTGAGTCAAAGCCGAGCTTTTGACTCATAGATGAATGAGTGAAACCCTAACTGCCTCTGCCTGTTGAGTGGAAATACATACCAAAAAAAATAAGCAAGCCTTTTGTCTGTGGAATATACGCGAACTTTTTTTTTTGTTTTTATTTTGTTTCGTATTTCGTTTTTCTATTTGGTTTTGCTTATTTTTTTTTAGTGACTATTTGCCACTCACGGAAAATTTCCACTTTGTGACTGCAGCCCGTGCCGTTGTCGCTGCCGTTGCTGCTGCTGCAGCGGCACTTTGTCAGTCTCTCTCTCTCAAACTGACAGTGGGCCGTAGGCAGGATTAGGCTTACACAACCCGCCTGTTGTGCTGTGCTGTGCTGTGCTTTTGGCTATGCAGCTGTGCCCATCTCATGAATGCCTAATGCAATTTTACATTTAGTGCCCGCTGATTTAATTACTGGTCAGTACATCTTCAACTGGTGCTTCAAGTGATAATAACAGTTAGGTTCGAATTGCTCTTAGGCCCCCGTCTCTTAAGTGACTCTAAGTATCCTCGGCCGAGCATGTAGTTAGTTGCTTAATCCGTTTGGCTTCAACATTTTTTCAATGGGTCCATTCCGCATTCCAGCTGCAATTATGTGCATTTGTTTTTTGGTTTTACTATTATTTCTCAAACGGACATAATGTGCTTGCACAACCAAACGCTTCCTTGGCTAAACAACTCTGTATGTACATTAGTTTTTTTGGAACAGATTTTGATGTCTTTCAAATATGAAGAAAAATGCATATGGAATTTATTTTATTCAAAGTGAAAACTTTGAATAATTTAACACACTGTTATTCTTATTTTTAAATATACATATATTCAATATTCTACGAACATACGTATTACGTATATTTATTACAGGCATGTAGTATATTTAATATATTAAGTATACGTGAAGCTTGATGAGTATATGGTGCAGTGTATTTTATTGGTATTGCAGTGGATTTTAGTATATTACGTATACGTAATCAATGTATTAGAAATCTGAATATTTAAAATATACATATTAAGTATACGTAACATGTCCATTGTATGTTACGTCAATGTATTAGAATCCAGAATATGTGGTATATTTGATAGTTCGTATATAAAGTATATATTTAGTACATGAAGTATACGCAAAAACAGGGCGCATTAAGTATATAAAGTATGCGCAGTGTATTTCTTCCATATTTGTCTTGAAATATATTTCTTAAAAATAAATATGTTTGAGTTATAACTTTTTATAATTATAAATTAAAGTAAATTTGATTTTTAACTCTTCGACTTTTTTGAGGAGGGAAGATAAAAAAGTTTTACCATTGCTAACACATATTCCAAAAATCAATAACAATTATTTCAATTAATAAATATATAATTGAATACCTGTTGGTACTATTCACAAAAATAAAAACACAATTACAAAAAAAAGTACCGTAATATATTTTAACGACATAAAATAACTTGCTGGCAATAACATAAATTTGAAATTTTTACTGAAGTGTAAATGATTTTGAATATCGATTAGTTGTCAATGGATATTTTAAATAATTTTGTTGATCCAAAATGAATGGTATAACAATATTCATTAATACACCAAGTTTGTATACAAAAGATGCACAACTTAAGGAAATAAATTAAAGAGCTGAAAATATTTTGAAGATATGCTGTTAAAGAATTTAAAAAATTGACACTCTGTCTGTATTTTAGTGAAATATAAATCTTATTTATGTATAGTTTTAGCTCGCGGTCGTGTAGCGAAAAAAAGAACGGAAAAGCCGTGACAAATTTGTGTGCTCATTGCTTCTCTTATATACATACATAGTTCAGTATATATGTATATAGAGTTATATTTGTATTGTCAACTGCAAGGTGAATAATGCTAAAGGTTAACATCTTGTAATTAACCTCTTAAACTCGAAATCAGGCTGCGTGGGCTCGTCTCTTGATTTGTGGCATGAAATCTTGCAATTTCTGCTTATGTTTATCTTCTCGTAGCATAATCGTGTGATGATAATCTTATGAGACGGAAGGGGATAGTCGGTTGGTTGACTGATGTTTGTTAATTGGAAATAAAAACACAGCACAATGCACATGTACATACAAAGTAAACATGACAAGTTCTCGCAGATTAAATTTCGTGTTTTTTTCTTTGTATTTTGTTAAACACAAACATCGTGTTTAAATTAACTTTAATATTTAATTAAAAAAATAAGCGAGTATAAAGAGACTCCAAGAGAAGATCTCGTAGTCTACACTTAAGAGGGCGAAAGTTGTATCAATATAATATCTGAGATACGCTCAACCAATTTTAAAATATACAGAATTATACCGCAAAAATACTAAAATATACCGAAATCTATATTTGGTATGTGAATATTGTATATTCATATAGAGAAAAAATTTAGGTGACCGTGATTGAGAGATAAACTTGCCTTAACGCCTTAGCTAGCTCCTTTGCAACGTCCTTGTGAATGTTGATTTTAATGTGCACAACTAAATTGGTCAACCTAGGTTAAAAATTATGGTATCGATAAAAACAACCAATGTCTTCACAAAGACGTCATCATATTTGGTATTTCTACCGCTTTTGGTCTCTGAGGACGTTTCAAGTCCACGTCTTTTAGCTGTTGCACACTTTTTTGGAAGCCGGCAGAAAAACGAGTTGTATTGAAACTGTCAACACAGAGAATTGACTGGGTGACCTAGTCAATGCATATCCGGTTAGCTTATCAATTTCAACTAGTCTAAGATTAAATTTAAATTTGTAGAAGTTCAAAAAACTTTTGGCATCCTCATACGTGGCATTAAAAAAAAGGCGGCGGGCGTCGTGTTAGGCTCAAGTTCCATGAAGATTAAATGATTCTTCTAACTAACGCCTCTAAAATACATTTACCACCCAAAGTAACAGGTTCAGTTCGCAGGTTAGTTTCCGAGAATAAACCACTAATTATCTTAGAGAATTAGGCTGAAGCTGCTCTAAAGTTGCTGTCAGCAAAATATTGTGTAATTTTCTGAAACTGACCGTTGAACTGCTAAAATTCTTTAGTTTAATTTGTTAAGCAAACGATTTAAGGGACATTGACTTTTACAATACAGTAAAATGAAATAAAATAATGAAATCCAAACCAAAATTAATTTTAGAAATATAATAATTTAATACTTTTAATCATCTTTGCAATTTCCATAAAATAAAGTAGAATTAAATGAAGTATGGAGCAAACAATTAAATCTAAAATAATAAACAAATAACTCATAATGCAATTTAAAAATGCAGTCCCATAAAAACAATAATGAAATGTTAAACCGCATTTTAATGCATACAAATAAGTTGGTTTACTTCGTGCGGAATTCACTAATCCGTTAAGAATTTGACATTTTTACTATACATATATACAAATTTGCAGAATTCCAAGAAATTGTCAATTGGTAATCAAATGTGTAAAAACTGGTTACCAAATAAATACCTAGCTGTTGCTTCTGCTTTATTAATCATTTGATGATCATATATCTTTTCTTCAACTTAAGTGCAAAGTATATTATATTATGCTACAAAAGTAGCATTCTTCATTGATTGTCAGCAACTGCAGCAGCTGAACTAATATAAGTTTCATCTGCATTACTTGATCGATTTCAATTTCTGCAACTACTTCTGGTTTACGTCGTCATTTAAAACGTACACAATTTCACAGTAAAAATTAATGTCTGCAATAAATATGAATTAATAATTATTCATAGGTTTTATCGAATGCACCAATTTAAATGTATAACGCTGTTGCACTGTTGAATTGATTAATAAATTAATAATAAAATATTATGAATCAGCGCCTATTGAAAAAGCTCGGTTTCTCCCGATGTCGTCAAATTTGCTGCTACCCATCAATAATGTCAGACAATAATGTCTACACACACACACACACATGTGCATTCATAGGGGCCCCAAAAATAAAATTTGCTTTACTTTTTGGCAAAACGATGTTTCAACACCTTTATTATGTAGTTGTTGTAATAGCTTGGCTAGAGCTCTTCAATAAGTTTTGGTGCTTACCTTGCAAAGCAAAGCAGCGAAAATTCAGATGAAAAGATCTCGAGATGAAAGTTGAAGGCTACGCCTTTTGTTCGTATGCAAATTGAATTGAGTATGCGGGCAAGCAAACACGTCGACGTCGACGTCGTCGTCGTCGTCGTCGTCTGACTGACTGCTATACTAAACAACTATAGTAACTGGGCAACAACGACTCTCCGGCCATTAAAGCCACAAATTTCGATGTCATTTTCGATTTGGCAGCTTTAATAAGCAAACGAGCGACTAAGACTGCTTAATTTCATACATACTACTATAAAATGCTGATCAATGTATTGGTGTGTATCTGTGTGAGCGTTTGAAACAAATCTAATTCACCTTAAACTGATTTCGAACGCATGCAACATTAGTGAGTCGACTCAGACCTCGACGTGTCTTGAGTTGCGTTGATTTGCTCGCCTGGTCTCGTTTTGTAATCGCAAACCGCCAGATACTTTATCTATGAACTGTTTTTATTTATGTTTTTTTTTCTGTTTTTCTGTTCGTTTGGCTATTGCTGCTGAACAACGCTGAACAACGAGGCGTATGCGTAATTTGTAGTTTTCCATGCATGTCTTGAAAACAACTCGCTCGCTGTGTTCTGTGTCGTTAACCAAAGCCAGCGACTTGAGCAAATTTACGAATTGCAGGCGCAGTCACCAACCAACCACTGAACAGGTTATCCTTCAGATCTCACAGATACTTACACACACACCCTCTCACACACACACACACACACACATACAAATCTGAGCAAGCTGTTGCCGAAGGTAAAGAGCTCACATTTTGATCTGTTGCCGACTTGATGCTGAGCTGCAATCGTGTTATTATTATGCAGAATCCACCAATAATTGATCTCAATGCTGCTGGACTTTGATTTCAGTTTCAGTTTCATTTTCAGTTTTTCAGTTTCACGCATTTCAACATCACAATATAACATAGATGCCGCCAACTTCCGGTCTGCCTGTCGCTCTTATGCAAACTAATCCGAACATGTTAATTGATTTGGTTTTTCTGTGTGTATTTTTTTTTTTAGATTTATGTGCCCAACATTTAAGTTAAGGCTACAGATGTATAATTAACTCATTCGGTGAAAAGTCGATTAAATCAATACTGTTATTCCTTTTGAGCGGTGAGAGTGTTTAATCAATTATAAATTACATGTAAGAAGTCTAAATTAAAAAAGATGAATAATATGCAATAATTCGTCTATTTTCTTTTTAAACGGCCAAAAATGAAATTTGGAGTTAAATACTAAAGTGAACTTATTTTTATAAAATACAATTAAAATTTGAAATAATAAGAAATAATCGACTAAAATTTTATAGATATTAAGTTGATCATAAATAACTTTTGAAAGATAGTAAGTGAAACACTTCAACTTATTAAATTTTATAACAAATTTCTTAAGTTCTGCTAATATGAATTTTTTGGTGCATATAATAATAACTATAGTAAATTTATGTGCGATCAGATAAGGAAGGTATTAAAAACGGCTTGCATGGCTGACAATCTGGTATATTTTGTACTGTATGGTATATTTTGAATGTGGAATAACATCGGTATACCAAAATATAGTCTTCGGTATATTTTATTTAAGAGTATAGTTTAATTGAAATTCGTTAATTCGAAGCTTCAAAATATGAAATTATTTGCAAAGCAATTATTTAACACTGAGATTTATTTCGTGGAAAATATATAATTTCAAGGCGAAGCAGGTGAAATTAAGGTATTGCCGAACATCAAGCGATTTATTATCGACAAGGTTTAATAGGCACTTTACAGCCACAATATATTACCTGTGCATATATTATCTACGTAGAAAAGTATGAGTATTAATTACAGCTCTAATCTGCGGTTGACACAGTGTGACACAACTTTGAGCCGATAATATCTTTCAAGTGCACAATGGCTTAATATATTAGCAAAGTTCACTTGAATAGTTCGATGAAGCAATTAAGTGTGAACACTTTGTCAATTTAACGACATAACCATATAACCAAAAACAAGGTTACTTGTATGCAACATCTCGATTTTATATTTTTTTTTAGTGTTTCATTGTTAAATGCATAATTTGTAGATCGAAAACTAATTATCTAAGCTGTCTGACTGACTTACTTAGTTTATTTTTTTGCATGCGACAATAAATTAACATTTTAGTAAAAGAGTATTTTGACAATTTGTATTTCCTTTTTTTCACCTCTAATTTTTGGAGGTCAATTATCCTATCTGGAAAGAGAGAGAGAGAGATAGAGAGAGAGGCAGCTGGTATTACTGGTTTCCAATAACAAAAGTGCAGCATAAATTAAAAGAGTTGGCAAAATGATTTCCTCTGGGAATGAGTTCGAAGACAAATCATGATGACATTGCTGTTTTTTTTTCGGTGATTTTTGTGATTGTGGTTTGGCTAATAAAATATACAATTTAACCTTGAGTTTTTGGATTTACAGAGCTGTCGCTATATAGAAATGTGAAGTGAAGAGACTATCACAAATAAATAATGTATGAAAATCAAAGCAACATAATCTAGCATGTTATACTAGTTGTATCTTTTATGCTGGCCTCTACCTAGGGTTGACCCCTCTCATTTTGTTGTTGATTGGTCTACTGATCCACGTACCAGTTTCAAACCTGGCCAAAAGTCCACATTGTACAAAGTAGTGGTAGTAAAAAACAACAACAACAAAAATACAGACAAAAGTGCAAACTAACAAAAACTTTGTCGTTGACTTACAGTCAGTATGACAAAGTGGCAAAGGAAAGGTCGATGATTTATCAGTTTCAGTTTTAGCTTCAGTTTCTGTTTCAGTCTCGCCTCTGGTACATTTTGATTTATTCGCGACCTTTCGATGGGCCTTTGCATTGGCCATTCATCTTGTTAACTCGATCAACTTAAAACTTTTTGCTGTCCTAAAAACTTAATGTCCATGCAAATTCAAAATCTAAAAGAATACCTTTCTGATCCAATTAAGTGGCAAATTTCGTGCAAGTTGCGTATTTATTTTGTTAAACGTGAATTAGTTGAAAAAAATTACAATTATGAAATTACCTCGACACATGTGAGATATTCTCAAGTAGTCCAATTAGTGAACAATCGAAGTCATGGACCCCCATAACGAATGGGTCCAAATTCTACACACGCAACAACAGCAGCAACAAAACAATTAGGCGGATAAAGTCAAGTGCTTGAATGGCGAGAGAGAGACTGAAAGACAGACAGCTCAGCTAGTAGATGACATTGGCTATATTGACTTGGCTATTGATGCTGATCATAAATGTATATCTTTTTATCTGCTTTTGACTTCTTTGACATCAACTATTAGCCATTTGTACAAAAACTATTATATATGAGTATTTCACATGCACATTTGTGTACGTACTTCACTTTAAATACATGTATCAGATGTATCTGATAGTTCAGCTCGAGGTCGCCGCATTCAGTCCCTAATTGCCATCTGCAATCTGTAAACTGAGTTACTAAGCAGCTGGCCAACAGAGTATGGAAATTGAAGTCAGTTTGAGGTATCTGACTTAAAGTATAAATCAAACTAATGTAATCGAAATAATTATCTTATTCATTAACTGAACTATCAACGCAATATTGAAATACTTTAAGTAGTAGAGTATTCTCGTATTCGTAGTCACTAAAGTGATCTTTCTTACAGTTTGGTCTGATTTGATTAGGACGGCAATGACAACCACAGATGTTGCTGTTGATATGTCATTAGCACGACTTCGTTTCACTATTTCCGCTTCCGTCTCAAATAAAACTTTTTGTTAAGTACCAAAACGATTCCGAATTCCAAATTGCATGTTTGTGGTAAATAAATGCGATTATTCGCATTTTAGTCATTGTAGATTTTTAACTGAGCAGCGGTGATGTACAATTTACCCTTAAAAAGCAACTAAAACTAATGTGAGGCGGAAAATTATAATGTAACAAAGGTTTTCAAAGAAGACAGTCATACAGAATTATTTAATGTAATAAACGTCATTTGGTTGAAGGTCTCTGCAGCAGGTAATTTAGTAAATTCTAGATCTAGATTGATGAGTTAATTAATTTACAGAGAGGTAAGTTCATTTTCCACGCTCATTTGTATAGAGATTTTCATTCTAAATTTAAGTTGTTACTGTAAGAAAACTAGTGTTCAGTGTGCTCGACTAAGAGACACCCATTACCCATTTGCTTTAAAGCCATAATCTACTAATATTCGAAATATGCAAAAAAAAGCTGAAATATACCGAAAGCTATACTTGGTATATAGATATTGTATTACATTGAAAATATACCTTAGCTGCTTGGGCTGAAAATTTCGTATATCTTATCCTCTATGGTATATTTTGAATGTTGTAGAAAATATGGCATACGAAATATTTTTGTTATTCAATAAGGGTAGCGGGGATCTCACAGTCGAGTACTTTCGAATGTAGCTTTCTTACTTGTTATAATCTAATTCTGATAATACACGAAATCTGCATTTTATTGAGCATATAATTATTTTATTTGACTCTTAACTGCTCTTAACTAAATAGTTGTCGATTTAATGAATGTGAAATAATTTATTTTTATTGAAAAATCTTGTCGTAAGATCTTTCATAGTTCACAAGTACTATTTTTTATATATTTAGGTAAAGCAATAAATATAATTGACGAAATAAGCCATAAAATATGAATTTATATATTTTGACTATTTATTTATTTAAGTAATTTAATTGAAATTGTCTTATTTTTAATGTCAATTTGTTGTGTTGGTTTTTGGATTGTGAAGCAAATCACTAATAAATTAACTACATTTTTCAAAGTACTTCTTAATCTCTAAAATTTTATTTAATGAAACAATTTATGAATAAATTAACTACATGAATCCATAATATTAGATTTTATGAATGTAATTTATGATTTAGTTATGTTTTGGATTCATTGTTGTAATGATGTTCTTAATTATTTAATTGAATTCATATATCTGATTGAGGAAATTACCATTTATACCATCAAACGTTACTTGGACCAGTTAAGCGAACAATTTGTGACATGGACTGATGCATGAAATACATAAGATATACGATTTGTAAACTGTTACTCAATGCAATGAAAGGTGCATTGAAGCGAGGGCAGTTAGAGTAAAGGAGGCGTGGCTCATACGCCCACACGCGACTAAGCGGAAAACAAATTGACAATCAGTTGAAACGTTCAATTGAAATGGATCGATGGCACTTAATTGAATTGATGGATATAAAAGTCAGTTGACTTCTGGTCGCAATTTTAGTGTAACGTCGGAGACATTAAACATAATATGCGACCTCCTGCCCTGCTGCTCATTACACTGTGTGCCTGCTCCTGCACCTGGCCTTGCAATGCCAGACCAAAGGGAATGCAAATGCAATCACAATACCTTCGGGCGATCACCACATATCGGAGATTGGAACGTAGTCTGCCGCCGCAGGAGCTGCGCGCATTAACTGCGCTGGGATTATTGAATGGTGCTCGTCAGGCCGAGGAACAAATGGAGCAGCATCTAGTGCAAGAGATCAAGGAACTGCTGCAAGAGACCGATCTGCAGCAGGGCAATCAAGTCATGCTAAAGATCGATGAGATCGAGCAGGAATTGATGCGAGATAAGCGTGCTCTGAATATTCTCAGCAGCGCTGTCGATGTCCTGGGCACCACTAAGAATGAGCAACAGTTTCGCCAGGATCTGCGCAGTATCTTGGAACAGGAACGTTCTGAATTTCAGCAGAATCAGCAGTCACATAATTCAATAGATCAGCTGCAACTCGGTGAACGATTGGGGCAATTGCGTCTGCATATACTCGAGCAGATTCCACAGATGAAGAGCACGTTAGAGAGCAAAATCGAAGCGGCTTTGGAGCAGATTCTGAAGCAGGCAACAGTTGATGGGCCCTTGGCCAAGGCTAGCTTAAAGGTGCTGCACAAACGAGCTGCAGAGCCAGAGCAGACGGAAGAGAAGCCTGTGGAGAGACCCAAGGAAATGCATGTGATTAAATCTATTCTGTCTGAGGTAAGTTTTAAAGAAGTAGTTATAGCTTACAGCAAATTTAAGGTTACAAAATCTTACCAACAGGACGACTTTCGAGAGAATCTAGTGGAACAACAGTTCGAGGGCAGTGAGAATAGCAATAAACAGTTGCAGCCAAAAGATGAAATTGATGAGGCGGCTTTGGATATTGATGTGAGTAGCAGATGAAATGATTCATATCTCATTGGTGTGACTAACATTTTGTTTAGCTTTTAGTTTATAAATATATGGTTTTTGATTGAACACTTTATTATAAAATGTGAAGTGATATTTACAAGTGTACACACGTGCAGGTCAACAGGTGTTTTCTATTTAAACAGATTAACTTAGCGAAAGCAATGTGCAAGAAACATAAAATATAATTGTAAATCTATAAATATATGAATAATGAAAGTTTAAGAAAAGAAAAAATAATTTTAAAAAAGCACAATTATCCTTTTCTTATGTTTGGAAGGATACTCCTTAATAGTTAATTTATTTTATTCCATCAAACACAAAATACAAATAGTACAAATATAAGTACAAATATTTGTTTCGGAGCAAATAGACCTTCAAGAGGACAAACATAATTTTTCTATTTATACCCGCTACCCATAGGGTAGAAGGGTATTATAACTTTGTGCCGGCAGGAAATGTATGTAACAGGTAGAAGGAGGCATCTCCGACCCTATAAAGTATATATATTCTTGATCAGCGTCAACAGCCGAGACGATATAGCCATGTCCGTCTGTCCGTCTGTCCGTCTGTCCGTCTGTCCGTCTGTGTGTCTGTCCGTCCGTCCGTATGAACACCTAGATCTCAGAGACTATAAGAGATAGAGCTATAATTTTTTTTCGACAGCATTTGTTATGTTTGCACGCAGATCAAGTTTGTTTCAAATTTTTGCCACGCCCACTTCCGCCCCCTCAAATCAAAAAAATCGAATAACAAGCGTAATTGTAAAGCTAGAATTGCGAATTTTGGTATATATAATAATAACTATAGCATTTATGATTGCTGAAAATTTGGTTGCGATCAGATAAAAATTGTAGAAGTTATTAAAGAAATAGTTTTGTATGGGCAAAAACGCTTTCTATGTATGTGTTGTATGTATGCGTATACGTATACATGCTCGCCTCTATATTTGTATCTGTATGCAAGAGGCACTGCGATAGCTCCATTGGTAGAGTGCAAGCATATTACTGTTGCGGTAGTCGAGGGACTCGGGTTCGAGCCCGCTCGGGAACAACAAAAAATTTTTTTTTTTTTTTTTATCGTATTTACAACAATTATAAATCAAAATTGTGGATTTTATTAAAGAAATATTTTGTATGAGCAAAACCGCCTGCTATGTATGTATTGTATTTATGCGTATACGTATATACATGCTCATCTATATTAGCATCTGTATGCATAGGGGTTCTTAAGCAATGCGATAGCTCAGGTGGTAGAGTGCAAGCCGCGCATGTTGTGGTGTCCGGGTTCGAATCAGCTCGAAGTACAAACTTTTTTTTTTTTAACCACCCGGTCGGTGGAGCTCGAGTTCAAATCCCGATCGAAAATACATGCATATTTATTTTTAATATTTTGAGATTATTACCGTAATATTTTGCTTTTATTCAAAATGGGTAGCGGGTATTTCACAGTCGAGCACACTCGTCTGTAGCTTTCTTACTTGTTTTTTCTATATTTTGTGATCGTTTTATTTTATTTAACACATTGAAATTTTATTTATTCTATTTAAAGAAAGTAAGAAATGGTTTTTTTTTCATTTTTGTTTATAACTTTTACTTAATGTATTTTTTACAAATTAATTTAAGTAAATCATCTGAAATACTAAATGCAAAAAACCTTTACCCAAACAAATACCTGGCCTTAGGGATTAATTTTTCATTCCATTTTTGGAAAGAGTTAAGAAAGTTTTCATTAATGCGCCTTCAAAAGTCGCAAAACATTACAGCCAAACCGATGCCGCAAACTCATGGCAAGCAGGAGGATGGAGATGGTTTCGATGACGAAGGCGATGCTGGCGGAGCTGATGCAGGAGGAGGAGGAGGCGGCGGGCTTGTGGGCATCATTGGCAGCTTAAGTGGCGTGAGTGGCAATAGTCAAAGCTTCAACGAATATCTATGGAATATTAATATTATGCAGCTTGCAGGGGGAAGGCGGTTCGGATGTTGGCGCATTAATCGGTGCACTTACGGGTCTCATCTCATCGCTGTTTGGCGTAAGTTTTCATTGCTTGATTTATTTTGTATTTAACTAATTTAATTTTCTTTTTACTTAGCCTGGTGGTCTGGACATTGAGTCCCTGATTAGCACCTCAACCTCATTGCTGGCTGGTTTGTTGTCAGGCAACAAGAATTTTGGCGTCGTTCTTGGCCAATATGTGGGCACCGCCTTCGATGGATTATCTGGCGGCGGCGGAGCGGTAGGATTTTTAATTGATAAACATTTTTTGATTACTGTATTAATGGATTTCCCTTTTTTATTTGCAGGTGAACAATGGACAGTTTCTTGGCCACTTTCTGGGCACTGTGTTGGCTGCACTTAGCGCTGTACTTAATTTTTATATATTACATATTTCATTACCTTTCATCCAAACTTATGCTAACTGTGTTACTAACCTTAAACTTCGTTTAACTTTTCGACTATCTGCTTAAATAATATATATTGATGTTTCTATTTATTTTAGGATCCCGAAGATGAGGGTCCGCCGCAACCTTTGACATTTGCCAAGAGCTTTCTGAGTGGTTTCACCGAGTCAAAGTTTCGCCCCAACTCAGCTGAGGCGTCAGAGGAGCGTCACGGCAGCACAGAATTGTCGTTTCAAAAGAAGAAAAAGGATGCTAGTGGCCATTCCTTTGATTCGGGTGGATTTGTCAAGCAAATTGCATCGCATTTGGTGAGCAGCGCACTGGGATTGCTGCTAAATGCATCGCTGGGAGCATCTGGCGGTGCTTCGCATGCCTCCGCTGGTTTATTCACGAGCAGCAGCCATCACATGAAATCAGTCACGGGCAGATCGTGGTCACCACAGCCACAGCCTCAGCAGACTTATGGATATTAACCACTAACTAGCAACTAAAATATTGATTATTTTTTTTTTCTTTTTTTTTAATAAGTTATAATTGGTAGAATAAAAAACTGACTTTCCTTTCAAGTATTGCATATATGTATGTATTTATATGATTATCTATGCTGTGGGTGCAAACCGCTTTAAGAAAGCGTAAAAACAAAAGGTCTTCATAGCGTTGTTGACCCGACTCTTTGGCTCTTTATGGTCATAGCGAGTGCGTAAGCAGTGAAAATCGGAAGCTTTGTAGTCGAGTAGGTAGTTAACCAGTTGAGCGAATAGCGAGCGGATGATGCAAGACGCCTTTGTGCCCCCGTCGCTTAATGCGGTCTGCCTTAGATGCAAAGTTACGCTCAAGTAAACAAACAGTGTGTGTACGAAGAAGTAAGATTCATTATTTAAACGGCGAGTAATTAAGAAAGAGATGAAAATGCCAATGCCAAAATGGTCAGGTCAAAGTCAACGTGACTTAATGAGTATGAGTATGAGTTTGAGTATGGCAAATGAGTGGATTCACTTTCAGCAATGCAGCTGCAGTTTTCACTCACAATTGTTGGTTGATAATTGGCTTATGCAAAGTTTAGGACTGAAAATTGAAATATTGGAATTTATGTTAAAAAGTATTTGCTTGAAATTTGATTTTATAAGACTTCGTTGATTTCACCTGTAAAACTAGTTATTAAAATTTAGCAGAGAAATTAACAACTGCAAAAGGTAAAGTTAATGTGTGAATAAGTTATGAAAAGCACGTTTCAAAAGTGAAATTCATGCGAAAATTTGTGTGAAATGTTGTAAGAAAATTCTAAAAAGAAAACAATTTGAAACCGTTTTAAGGATTTTGTGGTCATTTAAATGGTACTTTGGTTTTTGAGGGCCAACATAAATGTGGGTCATAGCCAAACAGTCTGTTGCAGGCAGGCAAGCAGCAGGCAACTGTGATTTATGGGAACGTAATACTCAGAGTTTGTACGATGTTTTATATAGCAGAGTATATATGACGGCAGTCGGCAGTAGCGGCAGCAGCGTTGTCATAAATCAGCCAAAAGTCAAATTTCATCTACTGTCGCAGATATTAACCGATGGCGATGTCCGATTGCCGACGTCATTGTTCCGTTTCATTCGTTTTCCACTGTCATTCGCACTCACACATACGTATATAGTCTTCTTCGCTCTTCGTTTCATTTGCTTTGTTTTGTTTAGCGGAGCGCATATTTTGTCACTTTCTACTCATTGCAAGTTACATATGGTACAAAGTGTGCCAGTGTGTGTGTGTGCTGACTAAGTGTGGAGGACAGGGTGGGGCATCAAGGGGAGCTGAACTTTATCACCATGCTTTTTACTTTTTATTTTGTGCTTTATTCGAGTACATATATGTACGTATCGCATATACATATGTATGTTTGTATTTATTTTTGGATTTTCTGTCTGTTGCGCACTGCTTTGAAAGCTGTTTCAGTTATGCGTGAGTCTTTCACAAGACCAAGTGACACTTCGGGACAGTGTATCGTTGTTTATTTTCATTTCGTATGTGTTAATGTCCATTTTTTTACATCTTTTTTTTTGGGCGTCTGACCACCTAATTTGTTAATATGTAAAGACCATATTTTTTTTTTGTAGTGCAAAAGTAATTCGTGAATACCGGCTGATTTTTGTTTTATTGTGTGTACTTCATTTTTCTTCGCTTGATATATTGGGTGCATTGCCGCTAACAGTTTTCTGTGACAAACATCGGTGAGTACACATACATATGTACATACATACATACAAAACGTATGCATATAAGATAATTTGATTATATGTCGAATCATTCAAAAAGTCGCAATGACAGAAACAAAAGACTTAAGCAACAAACCTGCTAAATGGCAAAGCTGCGGCACAAGGTTAATATACATAGTATGGGCAAAGTTTGCATCGATCACCGCCACAGCACACAACACACAACACACAGCACCTACCACAACAAATGACGCTTTCGACGCATTGCAAAATGCAACACACACAAACACATGGGATATTAGGCATTTGCTATAATTATACACCGTCTGTGTGTGTGTGTGATCGTTGATCGTATATAGGACAAACGGACTTTGATTAGCATAGATTTACTAACAATTCATGCAACTGTTTAAACATCCAGTTAGGCCAAGTCAACTGCTAATAAAACCATATAAAAAACACTTTCATTACCGCCGCCAAATATATTTCCGAATGATCAGCTTATGTACTCGAATGTTTATATATAAAATGAACCAATAAATTTCTATGATCAACTTATGTACTCTTTTCCTCGAATAACAATAAATTTCTTTAATCAACTTATGTATTCCAATGTTTATATATGAAATAAACCATTTCCTCTATTAACAATAAATTTACAACCAATGTGTTTTCACAATAATTGAGATGGAATTCTCCTTAATGAAATTTTTATAATTTAATACTTACCATAAACGAACTTACATACATTTGTGTATGTTTGTATTTAATTGTTTGTCGTGATTTACTGATTGAACAATCAAAGCACAACACACGTTGAATTGACCCCGTCGAAAAGTTCGTTTAACTGTCGTCAACGCTTCTCGGCAATTATAATATAATTGAGGAAAAAACCCGTAGGTTGAAATATTTTCGTCTTTATGCTGCGGCTGCGGCTACATTTAAAACTTATTTCCGTTTCTATCTATGCCACACAAAATAAATCGAAACATGTTTTTTCTTTTCATTTTTTTTTTTTTTTGGGGAATTTCATTCATTTGTCTCTGGGCGCAAAATGTGCGTGTCAAGGTTAAATGTGCGAAATTTTTAAAATGAAATGCTTATGGGTCATTTTAGTTCATTTGCAATGATCCACATATGTCAATGCTCATTTGTTAGTTGTGGCAATAGTTTGGCGAAACAAGATGTGGGAATTTTTGAATAACTTTTCAAAGTAAATCATATGTGAAAAATTATCAATTTAGCTGGCATAACTTAAATAAGATTTACATAATTTATTTTATTTTTATATAAATTTGGTTGAATAATTGTTATTACATTTTAAATTTAGACACAATTTAAGAAATTGTTTTTAGGGCGATAATTTTAGGGCGATAATAATCCTTGTGGATTTTTTTAAATTGTCTCGGTCATCTAAATCAAAAGCAACAAAAACAATTAAGTAACAAGCTGAGCTACAATTTTGACATTTCCGGATACTTTTACTTTTTACAAACCAACAACTTGTAAAATAAATTCAAATTATAATTTAACTATTAAATTGATAATGATGGGACAGAAAAAGACAATGAGCTTGGGCTTACAATCTTTCACTTTGTGTTGTTACATGATAGTTGAAAATTTCTGAAACCTATGTATTTTATACATTATATTTTTGAGTTAGTTTAAGATGAACTAGAAGCGACAGAATTATTCATTCAAATATATTTATAAGCAAACAATTCTTTATGTAATTTTAAATTAACTCAAAGATAAACTTAAAGTCATCAAGCGACAGAATTTTAAATTCAAAACGAAAACGTACTTTATTTGATGTACTTCATTATTATTAAACAAAACTCTCTTTATGACTTATCCATCAACTCGTAATGCAAAACAATTATGCTTTTAACGATTATATTTATCATTAGCTTTCTCCAATCACATGAGCAATACAAGCAAAATTACAACTAAACATTTTTTTTTTATTTACTACCTATTTTTACTTTTTAATACCTTTTTTTGAAGATCTATGTCCGAAATATTTTGACAGTTTTCTAGGCCAGAAAATGGGAGTGTCAAGGTCGAAGATATAAATTTATATTTTAATCGAAAGCGCATATCTAAATGTCCTATTTGCTGGACAGGTTTATATTCTAATTTCAGATATCACGTGGCTGATTAGTTGCAATCCGTAAATGTGGATCGTTTTATGTATTTAAAATACATCATTAAGTTTTTGGCATACCAAAAAAATAATATATATTAAATACACGTAAAATGCATTTGCTGAATTGAATCAGAAAAGAAAAAAATAGAGTATTGTAGTGATCTGTGACTATGTAATAAATTGTTGCAAGAGTGTTAATGGTGAAGATGAACATTAATGAAAGTCAAAGACAGCCAAAGCGTATAGCTTATAGCTAGCCACATATTTAAAATAAAATTAAAGCAATACCAAAAGAAACCGGTAATGGTCTCAAGGTCGTTAAGAAACTGTATGTGTTTGGCTTTGGGTTGTTGGCTTGGCTTGGCTTGGCTGGGCTTCGGCTTGGGCTTGGGCCGATTGCGACGGCTTTGGCTTTAATCAAGATAAGTCTCATGCCAACAGCAACACAATTTGAACAATTGACTTGGCACGCCGAATATTTGATATACTAAGAAGATGTAAACAGAGAAGAATATGTGGAAAATAGACTCGCATTGGGTTAATAAATTGAATATGCTTTAAAGAAGGTGTATTTCAAGGAGCTTTTGTCTTTTATATATTCTACTTTTATGACATTATTAAATAGCAATGTATAAACAAAAGCTGTACTATTAAATTGAAGAAAATAAATATTTATGGGTTTAAATTATTTTAGACACTTGCATGAGATGCTAAATTAAAAAAAAAAATAATAAAAAATAAATAAATAATAATAATAATAATAATAATAATAAATACAAAAAATTTGTAAACAGAGACTATTTTCTTTTAAGGATTTGGCTTAATAAAATGTATGTATTTATATTCGATGTTCGATTAAAAATAATTATAAAATATAAAATTAATAATAAAAATGAAAATGAAAAATAAACACAAATTTTAAATGGCCATATGAATTTATTTATTTTTAATATAGATGATTTTTTTAGAACTTTAATTAAAGCTAAGAATCATTTTAAAATTATTTTTCTATGAATGAATGAATGAAAAACCAAAAAATGATCGAACTTATATAATTTATCGTAAAATAGAAAAAGTTCCTAATATTACTTATTTTTAGAATTGTGTCAGTTTATGTTTTTTTTTTTTCACTATAAATAGTGTCGCAAGGAACAAGATTTCTAGAGAATTACCTTAATCCTAATCGAGTACCAATTGGTTGAGTGATTCACAATACCCTGTGAAAGAGTATAACAACAATACCTTGTATTGATGGCGTTGAGTACTCACAGATGAGCACACACAACAACACACACACACACACACACACACATACACTCGCATACCGCTGAATGCAGGTGTAGAAAAAGAGAAAGTATTGTAAATGCCATGAAAGTGGAGCACAATCTGCCCGCGTTGAAGGTAAACCAGCGAGGGGGCGTTTATACACACACACACACATGCTCATGCATGTATTTTGATATTCGAATGTGTGTGAGTGTGAATATGAATGTGAGCTTGTCTCTCGCTTGATTTTTTCGCATGTGTGTGTGTGCGTGTTTTCGTGCATCGACAAAAGTCGGTCAATAAGTTTATTGACCGTTTTAACACATTTGATGCCTTTATTTTCGTAATAAATAATATTATATTTTTTTTACCAAGTTTTTTCCTATGGCCCGAAATTTATTATGCAAATCAATGTTTGAGTAACTGCGAACTTATGAAATTGGCAATAAAACAATGCCTTTTAGGTTTTTGGTTTTTAGTTATATGCATTTGTCTCTTATTTATTGTGATTGTTTTCCCTGCGTATTACGTAAATATATTTTCTGTGGGCTTTTTTCTGGCTAAGATCACATCTCTAACAAGCTAAGCTAACAAAAATAATCGTAAACTAATAAAAACTAGAACTCTAATTTAAACTAGCTTATTCAATTTATCATCCATTAACATTTAATAAGAATGATTTGCCACAGAAAACTCACACTTCATTAATCCGCCTAATCACTTGTCGTTTGCCGCAATTCATAAAATCGTTAACTATGCATCGCCAATTCTAGACTCCCATAAAATGAGTTGTTGAAAAAAACAATCATTAAATTGAGCACTTATTCGTCAAGTCAGAAATGCCAATCGCAATCAACTAATTGCAGCTAATTTGAACCCAATAAAAGTGTTGCAAATTTTTATTTTTTTAACATTATTGTCTTCAATATGAAAACATCAAACGACCTTTGCGCCGTTTTTAATAATTGTTGGAGAGATGAAAAATTGTCAGATTTTTTTGCAAATTTTAAATTGCGACATTGATTTCTATTGGTTTACTAGTATTTGTAAAATATTACCAGATTAGCCAACTTACCTGCTGTGCTGTAATTAAAATCATAAAATCGAATTAAAAACAATTAAGTGTGTAAAACGAGTTGGAATGTTCTAACAGAGTGAACTAAACTGCATGATGCTCTAACTTAATTATGAAAGAACTTAAAAACACAAAAGTATCTTAATGTGTATAAGATCTGATACAGTATTCTGTATCTTACAAACTACTTTTTCGCTTGCTTTTAGTCAAATCAGTTTTTTTTTTTGTTTTATTTTGGGTTAAAGAGTATTTTAAAATTGTTTAAATCCGTTAATTGTTTTGAGCCTTGTTCTGTTTATAACTATCAATGAATGTTAAATTACCCGAATGCATGTCTCAACGCAATGAAATTATTTATTTTATTTTAGTTGCTTGTTTTTTCTAGTCATATACATAAACTTCTTGTTTTGTAGTCAACCTTCAACTAGTTATCTTTAAGTTATTTATACTCCATTTAGTAGGCAAACATGGATAGCATTAAAGTCTCTACTTACCGCCTCTTTCGATCGTATTCGAAGTATATATAGTAAATATGTATAGCATAAATATACATTTTATAAATTGTCTAAGCAACGCAATTAAAGTTATCGAGTGGCAGACTAATCAACATTCTGCATTAGCCACCTGAATTGAGTGTTAACCTTTGCATTGAACGCAGTTCAACATAACATAATAGAATACAACGCAACAGAACGCTTTGTACTAAGTGCTTATAGATATGCCCAATTGGATATACAACAAGCTCTAGTAATTGTCCACTGCCAACTGGCAACGCCTATTTTAATTAAATTCGACATGGTGATTGGGAGCAAGTATATACGTATGTATATATAAAAAAATAAACTCTGTCGAGGTCTCCGATTTAACTGAATTTGCTCCAAAGCTAAAGAAAAGTTGAAGGACATTCGTAATATTTATGTCTGAGTATGACTTATACGATTTTTCACGGCTGTTGAAAATACTTGACGCACGCGATTTCCATCAGTGAAATTAAATTTAAATGTCAAGAACATTTGCAAAGAAATTGTCATATAAGAAAATTCCTAAAGTAGTATTTCATTTTTTTATGATGCATTGCTGATTTTCATAATATTTAAGCCTGTGTCATCGACCTTTCGATGAATTCTTTGTATAAAGCAAATAGTAATTGTACAACAATTAACTGCAACATAACAATTTAAGTGCTCGTAAATAAATCTGCTTATTCTCGAGTTATTTTTTGCATTTGTAGTCAAGTATAAAATATGAATCAAGCATGAATTGTTGGCTAATTAACAAAATGCAGCTTAGCAATAAAATAACTAATGAGGTTCTTGCGATCTAAATAGTCTATACAATGTGTATATTCTATAGTTATATAATAAGTACACAACATTTTTTCAATAATTTAATTTGAATAGTAATTGCAACCAATAAATCTTTTCAATTGGAGCAATTCTTTAAAAGATTAGCACATATGTAGGTAATTCTTTTTAACTTAAGCAAATAAAAAATAAAAAAGTTTGCTTATAAGTGCTGAGTTTAGACCATTAAACATATTGTAGCTGTTATTTACTGCTGCACGAACTTAATACGCCCCACAGTACTTAGTTGCCTTGAATGTTTGAAGTGTTTAACAATAGTCCATTAGCTGATCTAAATCTCTTTGGCAAATATCTCTCAAATATTCTTATAAAGCGGCTTTGACAAGTTTCACGTGGCACTTTGCACCCATCAAAATTATGCAATATGTTGCATGCAACATTCCAGCAAAATATGAAAAATCATCGCTTCTTTTATTGAATATTTTTCAATTCAAATTTGATCGGCCAAAAATAGTCTTGCTTGCCCCTTTTTTTTATAGGGGGCACAGCGATTTTATGTCTGTGGACATATAATATACATTTGGATTTTCGTCATCAATGCATGGGTTGCTAAGAGTGCGCGATTATAGATTTGAAAAGTTCAGCAACTTGTAACACTAGTTTACAGCCTTGCTTGATCACTGATCACTCTGATCACCGCTGCAAAATGTAGTTTAAGCCATTCATTCGTAGTATAAAAGTCACTTCAGGTCTTGGCCGGTCATGCAGATAAATATACACACATATAGTATATGGTAGACCATTTGTATCTTTCGGTTGCCATGGGCCATTCGTTAGTTAATGGACCTGTTTTAAGATAGTCATCATCGAGTTGCATTTTGGGGCGCCTCGGTAATTCGTAGTGCAATACTTTAAAGAACTTGAGAGCATATGACATAAATGCCGCTTTACAAAACAAAACAATACACAAACAACAACAAAAAATCTGAATAATGCATAATGACAATCATTTTATAAGTCTGCAGTAGGTAGCAGTAGCAACAACAACAACAACAATAGCAGAAACAAAATTAAGCAATACTAAAATGCAAAATTATACTTAGTTGTTGCCCAAGGCTGCAAGCATGCAAAACGTTGGAGAAGGGTCGGTTCAAAAGGGTCTAACAATAAACGAGTTTAAATCTAATATGGAGTATGAACAGATACAGAAAGATTGCAGTTTACATTGGAGTAATTAGGAACGGATTTTAAAATGTGTTATAGTATTTCAATAAATCAAATGTTTATTTTTGCTAATAGGAATTATAATACTCTATTCATTTTCAATAAAAGTATTATTATTAAAATATAAATTAATATACCGAACATATTAAAATATATCGGAGGTTACATTTGGTATTTTGATATAGTGCTACAATTGAGATATACCATCGAGTAGAAAATATACCATATTGTTAATATACCAAAAAATTCTAAAGTATACCAAATATTATATTTGGAATATCGATATATATATATTCAATTCTCAATATACCATAGAATCGAAAATATTGTTAATATTTCTAAAATACTAATATATACCATTGGTTTTTGATATTTCTATACATTATTTCATTAAATATATACCACAGAGTATAAAATATGCCACATTGTTAATATACCTAAAATACTTCAATATATCAAGGACTGTATTTGGTATTTCAATATATTATAATATTACGTTAAAAATATACCAGATTGTTAATATACCTAGAAATACTAATACATACCAAATGCTATATTTGGTATTTCGATATATTATTATGTTTAAAATATACCATAGA
Organism: Drosophila albomicans; assembly: GCF_009650485.2. Lineage (NCBI taxonomy): Eukaryota > Metazoa > Arthropoda > Insecta > Diptera > Drosophilidae > Drosophila > Drosophila albomicans. The sequence goes on from NC_047627.2 coordinate 9,595,375, forward strand.
GTATTAAATATACCACCTCATCGACCAAAGCAAATAAGACCCGACTGCAGCACTTGCTTTAATTCGGCGTATAAAATGATTTATTTAATAGCTTCTACAATTTGTATCTGATTGCAACCAAATTTTAGTTGGTAGTTATTATCGTATGTAGCAAAATTCGAGACTTTAAAAAATAATTATTTTATGATTATGTACTTATTAACACATCAAATGATTTGATAACTAATGATTACACAATTTTTATTCTTTCTCATAAAATATAAAAAAACAAAAGTTAAAAATTGTATTATTTTATAATTAAATATGCATCAATATATAAAATGAGGCACTACACTAAACATTTATTTCATAAATATTAATTGTATATGACCTTCTCTGTCTCTTAGACCCTTTTCAATGGTATTGACAGTGAAAAGGATAAATTGGCATAACAAGTATAGTTATTAATGAGATGTTTTTGATTTTTGCATTAAATTGTAACGCAATCGAAACGGTGCCAACTTGTTTTGTGGCGAGTCGCAGTCGGCGGTCAGCGGGTCAGTGAGTGAGAAGGACACGCGGCGCTGTCCCAGTCAACATCAAAAGCTGTTTATGTGTTAGTTATCATGCAATTATGTGTGTGCTTAAGTGCCTAGCTATATGGAGAGATCGGCGGTGGAAAGAGAGTTGAAAGAGTACAGATGTCGTCGCGACGTTTTGGTAGTTATAGTGTAGTATAGTAAATGCGAACAGCGTTGGGGTCTCGGCCATATCAAATATGAATATGTGCTTTATACACTACACACTATATGACAAGTGAGTAGATTAGTTAAAATTGCTACACACTTTCAAACAAAAAAAAAAACAAGTAAGAAAGCTACAGTCGAATGTGCTCGACTGTGAGATACCCGTTACTCATTTTGAATAAAAGCAAAACAGTGATTTACAATTTTTATTCGATCGCAATCAAAGTCTAAGGAATCATAAATAGTATAGCTATTTTTGTCTATAACAAAAGTGCTGTGGAAAAAAATTATAGCTCTATCCCTTAAACATACAGACGGACATGGCTATATCGTATCGACTCGATGTATATAACATACATATATACGTTATGGGGTCGGAGATTTCTCTTTCTGCTTGTTACATTTTCTGCCGTCACAAAGTTATAATACTCTTCTGCCCTATGGGTAACGGGTATAAAAATACTAGTATATAGCAATATGGTAGTGGTACTTTTAACAGGCCTCATTTGCATGTCACAGCCACAGTCGTCAAGTTTACGAGGCACTTGGGGAGACGGAGCGCAGACAAACACCCCGTGCTCGAAACTCGAAACTCGCAGCACGAAACTTGAAATGTAGTTAGTATAGTAAAATAACTGATTGGCCAATGCAACTAACTAACTGGCATTGCCAGAGTTATAGTCGTACTATATGTTGTATTATGAGAGCTCCACATAATTGCGACGACTGAGAGACATAATAATTGAATTTTCATAGCCAATTTTGCAGTACGAACACACATATTCGTTAACAATTCTTTTGGTAATTGTTCATGAACTCACTTACTCACATGCATCTATTAAATGTACCTTGGGTGACATACACGAGTGTGTTTAATATGCATTTTATTGCAGCGCGTTACCTTCAAACATTGAAGCCAATGCCTAAGGGTAAAAAAATAAAATTGTGTTAGTTGCTGTTAATAATGCAGTTACTCTTGTTTTCATAATCTTTTGGCTTAAGCTTAGCTTAACATTGGGCCAAAGTCACAAGTTTGCTTTAAAGCCATTTGTTGCATTGACGAATGCAATTGTAGATCTGTTGAATTTCAATAAAAATAATTAAATATCTGTTAAAATTTTTTTTCTTTAAATTTCTTAATATAAAATCTGTGTCACTTACTTTTTAATAGGTCAATCAATTGTATGATTAACATTTAGAATTTCAGAAATGAACAAGTAAAAAAAATTTAAACAGGTCGCATGTACTCAACACTTGATTGCAGCTTTCTTACTTATTCTATGTACTATATAGTTAAATGATTTCCAGTTGTTCAGATTGAGAGTATATCATCACCTAACCTTGAGTCTTAAAATGATAACAGCTTGTTCTAGAATTGAAAGGATTTTTCCTGTTTCGTGTTCAAGCAATCAAGCTTACCATTTTTGTTGTAAGCATGCGATTAATTGCTATAATTATTAACCACAAACGTATTAAAGAGGTAGCAAACAACAAAAAAAACAAAAAAAAAACACAAAATAAATAAAAACAAACTTCAAGTCAGCGCCGAAGCAGGCCAAAAGTAAAAGGTAAGCAATTGAGTTGCACCAACACCGAACTTTAGGACACAACCAGCTGTTTGACAGGTTCCTCGAATTCAGTATCAAAATGTAAATATGTATGCATGTGTGTGTATTTATTATGGCCTCACCTGGTTGCTTAGCTCAACTGCTTCGACCTTCTGACCTTCAAGTGACGACAGTCTAGTGTAACATTCTTAGTTCCATGTGCATTTAACATTCATTATAGTCATTCATAAATTTATAAAACAAAAATCCATAAAAATTTATAGTTATTCCATCTCGTTGACTTTTTATACACAGAATTTCAAAATTGATAGTTTGAGTCTTAATTACTTTCTTATCGGCGCATTTACAATTTTTTATGAATTTTAAAATCTAGGAAAACGTGTTATTGGGCATTGCTTCGGTTCATTTGCTTTAGTAAGAGTTGATTTTCCTGTAGTCGCGTGCACTTGATTTTATTACAACTTTATTAATAAATTGGATCATTGCAATATTGCGAAATACATGAGCAATCAATTTGTTAAATGATCTAAATACATGAACATTTAATACTGCTACAAATGCCCAATAAATTTACGAACACGATTAACATCAATTTTAATATTGGAAGCAATCTACAATACTAAGTAAAAATTAACATCCTTGGTTCAACTGCTATTGATCCCATTAAACCAAAAAAATACCTGTTAAAATAACTGAATTTATCAACTTCAATAGTTGCATTAAATGCTTGCATAATAGCACTTAATAATATAATAAGACTTCAACTTTATTCGAGTAGCAATGTGATCCATAAAATGTGCATATTATTAACAATGTGATTCAAATTGCTTAATGCATTAGTGGAGAACAATTAAAACGCTTTTGTCGAGACACGAGATACATTTAACATTTACTCCCACGCTTAAGCACAACAAAAAGATAATGCAACTTTTGTCATACTCTAAAGTAACTTTAGTGTTCATTATCCAAGCGTTTATAATTGTTGTTGTCTTAAACGATTTAGACCCTGGACTTTAATGGAGGGATATAATTAAAGCAAGCATTGCTGATCTTCACTCTGTGTTGTATGAGTGTCTTTGGACTGATAATTGTAATGTGTACTCGACTAGAAACATCTCTAGCAGAAGCCGTAAGCTTTAGCAAGCTTAAGATTTTGTCATTAAAATAATACTTGCGAACAACATTAGATATTTTTGCTGAAGACATCCTCCCAGCTACTATTTCGGCATTATTATGCATTATACATATGTTGGAGAATGCTTAATAATGTGGTTATCTCCAAAAAGATTTCATTTAAAACTTCAACTTAATACAAATATTTACCTAACAGATTTAAAAATATGTATTTGTTTTTATTTTATATGTAGTGATATTTGGAAGATCTTATTACCAAAAAGTTTAACATTAAAAAAATATTTAATTTAAACATATTTTAAAGTTTATTGAAGCTTATTGAAAATATTTCGGTATATGTTTACTATAGATGCTGAACGTATATTCTTTAGTACATGGGCATTTAACAAAAAAATACTTTTAAAATTAAAATGTTGAAGCTTCATCAATATATTTATGTTATCTTAATAAATTTTTTTACAATCGCAGTTGAAAAATGTTTTATTTTCATTTTAAAGTGTAGTATAACTTTGCAGACTTCTTTACTATATGATTTCCCACAAAAAGATTTCGTTTAATCTTTGTAGCATATACTAGTAATTGCTTAAAACTTATTTACTCTATTGTTTTCTACCCAAAAAATTGAATTTATACTTAGACTGCAGTATTATTTTGCAGACTTCTTGCAGACAAATTTCCATTAAAACTTATACCGGTATTTGTGTAAGCTCATTGAAAATTTTTTACTAGCAACTTTGTATTTTTAATGTACTCTATGTATTATAATTATTTTTGGCGTCTAAGTGAGAAGGGCGAGTGTTGGGCGAGTTTAGTTGAAAGACTGCAATGCCATAAAATATATATTATAATGCTTATGTGGACATATTCATAAAAAAAATAAAATAGGCGGCATTTAAGCACCGTAAATACTGGGCAACAGAATGGCACTATAAAATAATATGTACGCAATCTGGCTATGACCAACTTGGTGTTTTAATTGAAAACCAAAAGTACAAAAGAGCATTGCAAAAACACCAGTAATGAATAATCGCACTTACAGCAGCAACAACTCAAGTGTTGCTGCTGTTGATGTTAATGTTGCTGTTGTTGTTGCTGTTGCTGTCGCTGTTTCTTTGCTTCGGTTACAACTTTTGCACTTTATTGAGCGGTTTTCGTTGAAATTTTCGCTCAAAACGTGTTCAACACAGTCTCAACAGACTGCTGCTGCTGCTGCGCAGTCGCGCTGCCAAGCTCTGACGTCGTTGCGGCTGTCGACGCCAACTCCGACGCCAACGCCGACGCCGTCTTGCATACTGATATCGATGTTGCTGTTGTGTTTCAGTTGCTTGAGCCATTGGTGGCAATGTGAGCGAAGCGCGCGCGCGCTCGTAATAAAATTCAATTCGGTTTTGTCAGTCTTCCATTTTGTATGTTCGCTTATGTCTACACACACACACACAAACACAAACACACATAAAAGACGCTCAACCATATGCAATCGCACGATTGTGGATTTGCTCTTCAGTGTTGTTGTTTTTTTAATTTTTTTTTTTTTTTTTGGTGGCTGTTGACGGTGGCCAAATGAGCGCTATGCGCGGACGCCGACGTTGACTGCAAAAGCTCGACGACTGCGCTTTGGCTGTGTAACCAATTTTTTGGCCACTGCTAAATCATTGAAGTAACTTTCGTCTGCAGTCATTTGCTTAAAGTTAGTGAACGTGCTAGTATCGCATCTGTCTGTAGCGGCTGCTCCGAAAACAGTTTTTTTTCTTGCTCTGTGCTTGTATATAGCTTTTGGTAAATCTTACTTACGATACGTTGTAGATATATATGTTTTTTTTTTTGTTTTTTTTTTATTTTTTTGTTTTGTTGTGCATTACAAACATACATATATAATTGGTGCGTGTTCGGACATACAAAATTCAAAAATAAAAACAGTCTGCGAAGGTCGAATGACACAATACGCATGCGCAAACGCCAATACTTCGTGTGTGTTTGTTTATAAGTGACTCCTGTTAGAATTAAGACTGAAAGATGAATCTAGCTTAATCCCTCAATCGTATCTCTCTCTATGTTTTTTGCAGATCTAACACAAAGATGCAGTTCACAACAGCTTGCATAACAGCAATGTTGGTATTGGCCAGCACACACAAGACGCTGGCGGCTCCAGTGGAAACTTCAGTGGCACTTCAGGATAGCAGCGAGCTTGGCGAATTGAATCCCATTAATGCAGAGGTAAAGTACCACATGGATACAGTAACGAGTTAGTAACGAGTTGTGTGTGTGTCTGTCTGTGTTCGCTCGCTCGCCCATTGTGTCATTAGATGCACACCGAAAACTTGTTGTGAGCTTCTTTTTTTGCAACTGTTGCTGCTACAGCTGCTTGGCGATTGTTGCTGCATTTGCCTGCCGCCTGCTGCCTGCTGCCTGCTGCCTGCTGCAAAGGCGTGAGGCGTAATAATCTTTCGCCAACTCTGCCTGACAGCCCATTTGTTTTCTTTCTGTTGTTGCTGTTGCTGTTGTTGTGTAAGCGGTAGCGCACAGCCAAGTTGGTAATTTTGTGGTCGACTGACGCTACTGCTGCCACTTACTACCACAACCACCACAACTACAAACTAACTATTACCACTTACAACAGTTGTCGTCGCAGCAGCTGCTGCTGCTGCTTTCCGTGTTGTGAATATCACAGACGAGACATCCATCCCGATCCGATATGCATATCAAATGCATAATTCAATTATCATGCAAACAAAAAATTCATAAACCAACCATCCAGCAGCGACCTTGAGGTGAAAAAAAGATGAATGCTTAAGCAAACACTTATTCACCACATTTCAACATTCAAAAAATCAGGCGCCAACGCATCACACACATTGTTATTGCTGTGTTGATGGGGCGTGAGGCAAAATTGGTGGTGAAAAGAGGAGTTACCCAAATATATATATATATATATATATATATATTAACTGGCTAACGCAGTTGACCAACAACTCTAACGAGGAAGCTCTCACAATCTCCCATTTTTATTTTTTGGTTATGAAATTTTCCTTTTTCTTTGCAGATGAGCGTAGGTTTATTTTTATTTTTATAGTACATTGTTTTATGTTTCACTAATGGACTTGCGCATTTGTGTATTTGATTTACAGCTTTGTGCAAATTTATTGTTTAGTGCTTGGAAATTGGGCAAACGATTTTTCAGTACTCGAAAATCGTTAAACCGATCGTAATTTTACAACATGTTTGGCAACATTTTGCATACGATATATCAAAGTTCACAACTTAAGTATATATGGTGAAAAAGCGCAGCAATGCAAATTAAAGATTAATTGCAATAGTTGTTTAGTGCGTTGCTCTAGATCGAATTTTATTCACCTTCAAATTGGAAATGTGGAATATTACATCATAAATATTGGATCACAAGCATATAGAAAAGCGAAAGATTAAGATCAGCCTTGATCAAAACATCACCTTGATCGCGATCAGATAAACTTTAAAATACTTGATGCGGCTCAGCTACAGCAAGAATTGTAAGCTCAGATTATGAAATTGATCTAATGAGGTTCATTAATTGAGTAATCTGGTTCATTATAGAAAATGACATGCTTAAAGTAATGACATAGACTAGAATATTGCATAAGACTCGTAATCAACATTTCATCCCAACGCCAAATTAGGCAATTTCAAAAAAATATAAATCATTGTTTAGTAGTTCGTTGTATGATATAATTATGCCGCAAACACAAAGCTTAAACTTGAATTCTTTATGGCGATCCCAAAGGAAATCGCAGTTTATCCGAAATGCAATTTTAATTGCTGTTTAGCCATTAAAAGAGCGCTTTAATCGTCAACAATCGTCAACGTAAATACGAGGTGTCGTTATTTCATAATCGCAAATGCTCCAATATATTTGTAGTTTTTTGTTTGTTTGAAAATTACAACAGAAATAATAAATTTTGAGCCGCAAGTTAGGTGACATTGGAGAAATGCATATACATGGAATATTTTTTAGTTTTTTCGTTCGTTTGTTTCGTTGGCTTGGTAATGACGTTGTGAATTTTAAACGTGATCAAGCATTAATTCAAATACAAGTACGAGTACTCAAAGCGTATTCGAACTCGAATTGTCTCGAATGTTGTGTGGTTGGTTCAACGATTTATAACGACAGACACACTTTGAGCCTTAGAATAAGCATAAGTACTTTGATCGCCTTGGGAGGAACGGGAATTCAAGTGTCTTGTTTGTCTCTATGTGTGTGTGTGTGTGTTTGCATGTACGAGTGTGTGTGTAATTGTTTATACGTATTTAAATTGATTTTCTTGCACCAACGAACCTCGTAATTGGGTCAAGTATAACCAGCCTCGAATTTTGAGCTTCAAATTAAATGTTTTTGTTTCTCGTCACTTCTTTTGTACTTTGCTTTTTCGTTGTTGTTTCATATTGTGTTTTTGCCAGCGATTATAAAGCAAGAATCCAGAGCGATGGGGCTTTGTTTTTGTGTGTTTGTGTTTTCTTTGAATTTCGATCTTTAATTCTAGGAGGTGTTAGGCGCCGATCTTGAACGCAACAAAAGAAAACTACCCGATGCAACATTTGAGGCTAAAAATGCCGTTCTTGGCTTTGTGTTTGGTGTAAGTAGTGAAGTGCTTAATCGCAATCGCAATCGAAAAGTAAACATGATTAATGCATTAATTCGATTTGCAGAAGATCGACAACTTTCTGGATACAAAGACGCGCGTGATTGAGCAGCTGGATCGCTCAAATATTGAGAAGAATAAGCAATGGGATATTAAGGCACCGGTGCCAATTAAGGACTTCCAGACTCTGATCACCGCGGTCGTCTCACCAAAGATCCGTTCCATTGGCAACATTGCCAATGATCTGACCACCGGTGTCCTCACCACAATCACAGCATTTAGCGGCTCCTCGTCGGGCAATGGCAATGCCAATGCCGGTCTGGGCAATGTGGTCTCCAAGTTCCTCGGCTTCTCCGGTCCCATTCTGCAGGGTTCATCGGGAGGCGTCAATGGTATCGCTGGTGTCACGACACCAGCGCCAGACTCTGATGAGGCGGGCTATTAAAGCGGCTGCTTCGCTGGCTTCTGGATCGTTCATTCTCTACACAATTTTGGTTCCATAATTTATGTACTTCACACTCACCACCTCTCTCCTGATATGTGGGACGAAACAGATTGATATATCTGATTGATTCCATCTGATGCTCGCACGATTCATTTTCAAACTGTGCATTGATTTTTTTGTTGTTGTAGTTTAGAAAATAAGATAAAAAAAAGAAAATGAAATGAAAAAAAAACACACTCTGTACCAGACTTTTACTTGCTTTTTCGTCAGGGCAAAAAAGTTAAGTTATATTCATGTTTTGTAAATATTGGCGCATATATGTTAAATATGTTAAACCTACGACTATGAAACGATTATAAAAAAAAACACAAGGAATTTTTTGTATGTACATCAATAAATCATTATGAAATAAAACCACTCAGAACACATCTTTTAATGGATCCAGGCGATTGCTTTTCTTTGGGCTTCTTAATTTTAATCAGTGTTTGCTTTGACTTTCTCACAAAACTCTTTCTTCTTTCTTCTTTTTTTTTTTTTGGTTCTTTGTTTGCTTGCCGCAGCCGACGAAACGGCGTCGGACACGTGCCAATGGTAAAGATCTCAGTGATGCCCCGGAACTGGATCGCAGCAATGTTTCCTTTGATCTACCCAGCGAACTGTTCAACAAAACCATTAAGACCGTCACACAAGTTTCGCAATCATTCTCCCGCTTAATCATGGTAAGTACAATATTTAATATAGATGGAAGAATTTGAAATAGAAATACTTTGTAAATCGAAACTTGTTAATAAGATCAATAACGATTCATAGATACAAGATACAGTCGATACAAATACCGCAGAACCCATAGTCAAGAAGGGTATTATAAGTTTGTGTCTCTAGAAAATGTATGTAATTGGCAGAATAAGACCCTATATAGCCACCTAGATCTCAGAGACTATAATAAATAGAGATTTAATTTTTATCGATAGCACTTTTATGCTCGCAAGCAGACCAAGTTTGTATTAAATTTATGATTCGCCCACTGTTGCCCCTGCAAATTGAATAACAAACGTAATTTTGAGGCAAATAACAACAAAAGTATACATGATTCCTTGAAATTTTGATGCGATCAGATAAAATTTTCATAAGTTATTTTAGAAATACTTTTGTATGGGGAAAAACTCCTACTTTGGCTGTCAATGTGTTATATTTTGTACTCTATGGAATATTTTAAATAATAAATAAATGTACTAATGCCATTGGTACTTTTGCGGTATACAAATTTATTCAAATTATTCAAATTTATTTAATATAAAACTGTTTTGCTCTTATTTAATCACCGTAGCTTTCTTACTTGTTATACAGAATTAAGTTAAATAATTGAATACTTGAATTATTACCTATATTAGATTGGACAAGATTATTTCTTTATTTAGTTAATTCTTTTCATTTCCGTTGAAAATTATTATACAAAACATTTACGTTTAATATCCTTAACATTCAGAAATTAGTGTTTTCTGTCCGTTTCAAGTTCTTAAAATGTATATTATTAAAATATTCAATTTTATTATTTCAAACAATTTGAAAATAAATTTCATGATGCTTTTGATGTTTAACATTTAAATATAATATTTATTATTTTCATATCGAAATGAACAAAATTTTAGTGTTTTTTTGTAGACTATTATTTTACTTTTCTCTCTTGCATTTTTGTAACTAAAGAGTTGCGCTTTATTAATGTTGTTATGATGAGCAATATTTGCGTGATTCATTCATTATTATTATTAAATGAAATAAACAAACTTTGAATGCATCCAATGCAGTGTTTTTGTTTTTTTCTCGCTCTCTAATTATTGTGAAATTTTAACATCACGCTTTAGCATATTTGTTGTTGTAATATTTGCCTGATTCATTATGTGTTTATTTTCCGTTTGCATCGCAACGCAATCTCTCTCTCTTTACGTATTTCTTTTTTTCTCTCTCTCTCGCTCGTGTAGATTGGAATAATCCAATTGTTTTAATGAATTTTCTCTCTATGTATATTTTCTCTGTGCATTTCCATTAGTCAATCAGATGATGGGCACAGATAAGCAATATGATATTAACCAATTAATCATCTAAGAAATTAAAAACAAATTTAGATCTTTTTAAGGATTTGCATTTCGTAAAAATGGTTAGCGGAAATCTTAAAATCGAGAGTGTTCATTGCTATATTTTATACTCTATGTATATTTTTAATGTACTTCTATATAGATAAACCAAATATGGCCCTATTTATAGTTTAGTATTTTTTGTTGTATTTATTTTGTAATATAGTATTATGGAAAATGGATAGCGGATATATCAAAAACAAAATGATTTTTTTTTATATAATATATATGTTCTTATATATTATTTCGTTTCAGAATTCTGCACGTCGTTACTCCCGCTTTGCTCTGTTCTTCAAGCCAATACTTGGTGATGCTTTGGTTGTGAAGGGCTTCGAGGATCCCACAACTACAACAACAATGCGCACAACCACTGAGGATTCGGATAAACTTAATGAAGTTTAGACGTGGAAGAGTCTTCGGTATTAGTTTATGTCACAATACTAATATATCGATAAAGACCATTGAGCATTTCATGCACTTTAATTATTTTTTTTGTACTAAACGTATTTATTTCAATTTAATTGTAAAAACTTGGAAAACATATTTCATATTTATTTTTTTCTACAAATATTAAATGATAATCAAATTTGTTATTATATTAAGTTTATCAATTGTTCACTATTCACTTTAAATACGATTATTAAATCGAAGAATTTTTACAGGAAAAATGTATTTAGAAATGTAACTAAATGATGTACAAATACATTTGATATTATTGTATTGTATTGTATTATTTATGGAAGAGACTGTTTTATAGTTCTCTTAATGGGTTGGGCAATGAGTATCTGACCTTCGAGCATTCTCAACTGTTAGTAAGTTAGAAAGCTTACTGCAGTTTTCTTGTAGATTGTCAAGGGAGAGCATATGTTACTTTATTATATTTTACATTCTTTAAATTTTTTGTCAACACATTTTCTAAGGTAATTACTTATTAAAATTGATTATATATGGTAACTATTATCAATAGAAAATTTAGAGAACATATTCTTTATGGTACCCAATAAAATATATAAAAGCACGGAATAAAAAGAAACCTTCAACCGCCAGCTTTAGACAACTAATCAACAAACACAGGTCTGAAAGTTCTTGGTAATTGTGACTTAACTTCTGGTAAGTTCGAATGTATTAAAGTCAGCAAAACTATGAACTACTTTTAGTTATTTAATTGAAATTATTATTAAATGCGTTTTTTTTAAATGGTTTGTTATACAATATGTATTACCACATTTATAGAAAAATAAACAAAAAATGTAGTATTCTCATTTTTCCAAATCACTGCAGCGCTTCTTAAGATTTTAGACTGTATACTTAAGCATAAAATATTTATAAACATATAATACGAGTATAGATTTCGATTAGCTTCAGGTGTGGCAAAAGGGACACCTTTAACTTTTGCCAGTGGAGCGTGGCCTTAAAAGCATACGCACTCGTTTTAAAGATCCCTTGGGCCCATCGAGAAAACCACGCCACAAGATGCCCTTAAAGCTGTCCACATCGCGCTCAAGCAGTCGCTGATAAAGTCCGAATGGATTACTATGTGGAATGAGATACATAAATATGTAATTGGAATTGGGCAACTGGCAACCGGCAACCGGCAGCGATTGTGCTTACCTTAAAGTACACGAGTTGCCATACCAAAAGGCTGCCGATTGGGCAACAGCACAATTCGATTCGCTCTCATCGTTATCCTTGTCGAAGGTGCTAAACTTTTTGCCCGTATGCTGGCGCAGAGCATCGGAGGCATCGCCTTGATACTTTCCCAACACATTTAAGCGATACTGTTCGGACTCCCCACCAATGCTGAAATGATCATAGATGGCATAACGTGGCTCCTGTTTGCGATTCTCCAGCTGTACCAACAACTCGCAGTCTTCGCTGCTACTAATCTGATGCAATTTCTCCAGCCCCAAAAAGAACTCCGCCGTCAGCGGGCCGAAACCAATCTTATAGTCCGCCCACTTGCGATTGAAGTCTTCGCTGCCATCGAAACGATTCACAACTACAGTCCAGCCGCCTCCGCGTGTCTTCTGATCGCAGAACACAAAGAACGGATCGATGTTGGCGCGTGGACGGATGCGCACAACGCCGTGCTGCTGCTTCAGGCAATTGAGCGGGGTGCTTGGCTCGCTGGTCAACACCTCTAAGCCAACTTTGCCCGGCAAAATTGCTGCCGATGGCGATGCTGCGACCGCCAGCGTGCGAGGTGCAGCTTCATAACTGCAATGGAGATATGATCATTTTTTTTATACTTTTTTTCTGATTTTGGGAATTTATTTTAGCTTAGGTTACATAGAACTCTTCTGCACTCTAAAATATCATATGCGGGTATCGTTTTGTATCTTGTCTGTAAGTTGTTAGCATTAAAGTTTGCTTCAAATTTCCACACAATTATTTATGAATACACGGAGAGAAAAACCCTAGATTGAATAGCAGATTGCAAATCTCGATTTAAGATTTCCTAAAATTTTTGAATTTCCCTTTTCCAGATTTTTCCATTTTTGAAACAAGATTATAATCTTGAATTTCCAGATTGGACAACCTAAATTTTTTTTTAAATGTTGACCTTGAGAATAATTTTAAGAATAAACCCTCCATCTATTTTGACTTCATATAAGCTTGATTACAGATTTTATTTTTGATTTTAGCAAGATTTTTCTCTGTCTGTCGTTAATTTATAAATAACTGTTACTACTAGTAAATACCCAAATTTCGTGACTATTTTGCTTCATCCTTAGATCTGATGACCACATGAACACGGGGTACTTACATCCGTGAACTGAAGCCTCTGGGCACTGCAGGAGTGCTAATTATTCGCGGTGCACCTGAGCGACGAAGATCCACCAGTTGCTCCTGCAAGTCACTTATTTTTTCTTTAAAGCTCGCGATCTCTGTGGATAATGTCTGAATGCGTGTTGTGAGTCCACTAAATGTGGACAGCGGACAGCTCTCAGTTGTCTGCAAATAAGGAGGAAAGATGCGTTTAAATAAAACTGTGCAATTATGTATTTATATATATTTATTATTATTTGTAAAGGAACAATTAATTTCTAAGGCCCAAAAAAGCAGAGAGAGTAACTGAGGCCATGAGGCTAGTTCGCTAGGAGATAATCTTTAAATATCATTTAAAGTTATTACTTAACTCTTACTTTTATAAAATTAATCGAATCCAAGCCAACCTTCATTATCAATTTTATTGGTCTTTGAAAAGGTCTCACAGCAATTCAACTAATATTAATCAGATGTTTTAAAGTTTAACATGTATAAGTTCAAATAATCACCTAAAATATTTATTAACAATTTCCTTGAGCTGCAAAGGTTACCCATTAATCTTTAAAGTTGAATGATCTGTTATCGATGCACTTAAGTATCACAAAAGCTACGTTAATTATTTGTTTACTATACTGCCAGCGCTTTTATATTCTAGCGATATAGTACGAGCTAGACTCGTTAAATTCCGCATTGAGCAAATAAGTAACCTAATAAATATTCCAGTTTTATAGTCGAATACTTTAGAAAACTGCAAATCATATAACATTTAACAACTTTACTTATTAAATACCGATGTCTCACGATAAATACTTTAATTCCAATATTAATAAAATTCTTTTTAGAAAGCTAACAATTCATGCAGTAAAAATGCTACAGTAAAGTGGACTCGACTGGTAGATACCCGCTACCGATTCTGATTAAAAACAAAACAGTGCGATATTATTCTTTAAATATATATCAAACTACTATACCTCAAAAATACAAAAATACGACAAAGGCTATATATACCAGATTGTCAGCCAAAGTAACCAAGATCCGAAGTAAGATGGAGTTTTTTCACAAATGTATTTCTTAAATAACTTCGACAACTTTTTGTTTGTATTAAGTTAATACTATTAACTTTGAAATTGAAGTTTGAATTATAAACAGAATTACTAATACGTACATATATCACAGCTAAACACACTCAGAGTAACATTTTTGTTTGTAAATTTCCACCGATAAATCTTACATTATCTCTGTTCCGTATAATCGATAAATATATATATATATATGTATATGTGTATATTGTTTATGCATATTGTTCAATTGTTTCGCGATTTTGTACATTTCCACTAAAGTAATTAACTTGTGGGAGTTTGTGCGAATTCGACTCACCGAATTAGTAAGGGGAATCATCTGACTGCCCAGATCGTTTTGCGTTGTGGTCAGACAGGCCAACATGGTGACCAAAGCGTCCAGCTGCAGCATCTGCGACATCTCCAGTTCTGATTCGCAACTATACTGAGCACAAGTGGGGACTCAGTCCATATTTCTCTAGCTCTCTAGCTCATTTGCTTTTCCAGTTTGCTATTTTCTCGATTTGCCGCCATTAGCGTCAAAGGTCAGATCTAATTCGCACGATCATTCAAGCGCATTGCAAACGGGTATGCTAAGCAGTTGCAGTTGCCGTAGCAGTAGAATTTGCCAAACTACAGTGAAAACTCCCTAAATATAACATTAAGACAGCATAGCAGAAATGAAATGAATATATACACTAATTAAAACACATATATTTTGAATTTAAAATTGACTCTATTCAGGTTTTAAAATATTTTACAAGTTAAAATCAAGATTTTTTTCCACACATTTTTCTTGTCAAAGCGCTGTTCCCAGATGAGCAAATTCTAATAATATAACAAAAAGTCGATTCCGGTTAAATAACATTCCCATTCAATATTTACTATATTAAGGGATAACTGAATTACATAAGTATGAAAAATAAATATGCGAAATATTCTAATCTAATTGATAATTAAAATACTACAAATATAAATGTTAGTTCTGATTACGCAACTGTATATACAACTACCTAAAGTTGCTGCTTAATTCCCCGAACACCCTCGAGTGTCCGTCGAAGAGAGCTTTCACTGTAGTTGCAGAGTTGTTTAGCTGCTAAGTTGCATAGTTGAGTAGGCATTCATAAGTTTAGTATCGCCAACAAGTCGGACAGCAGCTAAATGGCGTCGCAGTCGTTATTGCGAGCTGCAAGCAAACGCAACAACAAGTCCACTTTATTTAGCTCGTTTCGTCGTCACGGAAAACTAACCTGACTTGGAGTCAACGAGAGCTGCAGAGTTGCAGATAGTTGCACTCGCACAGCGATGGCGTTGGAAGCCCTGGTTACTGCATTGGCTTGTCTAAGCACAACTTCGCCAACCGTGACCGAACACCACGTGCCAATCATCATGAGGAACTCAATCGAGCCATTCCGAGTGGACAATGTGAGTAAAATAAATGATGGCAATAATGATGCCAATAATGATTCCTCGAATCACATTCACAGACAACAGGCAATTGTCCAGTCGGTGCTCTTGGTGGCCTAATGACCCGGTAAGTGCGAGAGATATTGATGAGAGTTCCTTTTGAGTTTAAGCTCAACTCAATTCATAGTTTCTTCTATGCAGCATAGAATATATGACCGATCAGCTAAAACTGCTCAAAGCGGATCTAATGCAACTGCAAGAGCTCATTACAGAGTATAAAAATGAAGCGCCAATAGCTCCAATTGAATCGAGAATGTAAGTGCATCAACAGAAACTAATATTATCAAATATAATAGCAATATACACACCTATAAACAGGTTTGAAGCTACATTCATACGCTATAGATATTGATATTTCCATGAAATAGAAAACAATTGATGCGTTCCATGGGTAAATCTGATGTGACTGTTAACGGCATTATTATAATGTACATCATCTTCCAATACATATAAGTGTTTTATATAGAAGCGGAGAATCACAATCATTTCTATTTAAGTATTCAAATAGCGTTTCGCTTAAAATTTCAATTAAATTGAGAAGAGTGCTCTACGACTATAAAAATAAACATGCACAATCGCTGACAAAACCGGTGTGTTTATTATCCAATAGTTTTGTAGAGAAGCAAGATTAATAGCCGAATTCCAGTGGCACATATTTATGCATATTTGATAGCAGTCATTACATCTTACATTAAAGTATATGGTGATAGGAGAGATGGCGATGCAGGAAAATAGGCATCCACAAATACTTATTTGTTTTATGAATGTTACATGGTGTAAATTTCTTTGGACAACCTATAAACTTTGGGAATTTGGCTATAAGTTATATATTATGTATGTGCAAATTTAAAACTGTGGGAACAGGTAAATTTTTATTTGGCATTTTTTTGTATTAATGAAATTTATAGTATTAAATTGATTATGTTGTTGATTTTCTAATGATATCGAAATTAATAATTTCGGAATTTGATCTACAAAATTTCTCTAAGATCACAACATTTTTGTGAAATTTGTCGGCATTATTAATCACAAAATGATAAAATGATTTAATCTGATATACAACTAAATTAACAAAACTTCTTATTTGATTTAATAGATATCAGCCGCTGGAATCCTTTGCAATGACTTCCGTGTCGGAAGTCAATGAGATGCCACCCAATTGTTTAGATCAAAAGCATGGGCAAGTGCGCATTCAAATCGAGACAGCCGGGGAACCTTTCTATGTGAATTGCGATCAAAAGGTGCGCAATGGAGGCTGGCTTGTGATCGCCTATCGCTACGATGGAAGCGAGGACTTTAATCGAGATTGGCATGCATACAAGTCTGGCTTTGGAGCGCTCAACGCTGAGTTCTTTATCGGTCTGGACAAGCTGCATCGCCTCACTATAAGGGGTGACTATGAACTGCTGATCATAATGCGCAGTAAAACGGGAGAGGAACGTTTTGCGCTCTATGATCTCTTCAGCATTGGCAGCGAGAACGAAAAGTATTTACTGAATGTGTTGGGCGCCTACAGAGGCGATGCAGGTGACTCGCTGCGCTATCATGCTGGTAAGAAATTCACAACATTCGATCAGGACAACGATGACAATGGACAGAACTGCGCTCGCACGCATGCTGGTGCCTGGTGGTACGGACGTGAATGCTTTGAAAGGTAATTCTAAGATATTTTAATATTTATTTAAACTCAAACACTTTCACATACCAATTATTAAAGATTCAATACTATTTATAATATGATTATTATTCGATAAACGGTGATTAAGTGTACAATTTAATAGCAGAAAAATTCAAGGTGAAGTCTAAAAATAGATGGGATTTTTTTTCTGGTTTCTGATTAAATTATTCATTTTAGCTATTAATAACTTTTATTATATAAAATTTCTTAATATTTTTATAAAAAAATAGGTTTTAAATTTATAAGTTACGTATACGTATTAAATTGTATACATAAAGTATACGTACTATTGTATACATGTAGTGTATTTAGTATATTAAGTATATAATTAATACGTAGTACACGTCTTGAGTGTAGAGGCGCAAGCATATTAAATATATGTGGTGTTTGAGGTATATTCGGTACATTTAGGATTCGGAGTACTTTTTGTATATAAAGTATACGTAGTCCATCTAGTATACATATTGAATATAGCGTTGGGAGTATATGTTGTATACGTGGAGTGAAGTATATTTCCCATATTAAGTACATATAGTACTTGTTGTTTATAAAGATTACTTAGTACATGAAGCATTAGTACATGAAGCATACGTAGTACGTAGCATATCAAGTATACGTAATGTATGTAGCGGTGGAAGTGTATGTATTTATATATGTGGGGTATATTTAGTATGTATATTTAGTATATTAAGTATATGCTCTACTTGTTGTACATAAAGTACACTTAGTTTAGGCATTATATGAATTATACGCACATTATAGGGAATTTGTTTTATATGAAAGTATAAATAGTATATTTATGTAGTGTATAAAGTACTTTATAAAGTTTACACAAATCATTTAAAATATCAGAATATAAAGGACATACTAATTGCAATAGTCAATAAAATACTAATTTGGTCAATCGGTGTAAATTCAATTAATATTGATTTACAAATCTATGCATTGCTTTTAAAAAATTGCCTTTATATTCACTAAGCTGATCATCTTAATGTATATTGTATTTTCTCGATTTGCAGCAATCTATTTGGAACCTTCCAGTTCAAATATGGCCAAGAGATTGGATATTTTAAGGGAATTCTGTGGAAGACTTTTGTCCCTGGCCCCACAGGCTCTCTGCGTTATGTCCGCATGCTGATTCGACCTAAGCCTAAGTGATTAACTCTGATGATTTGAATGTTAAAGTAAATTTTTCTTAATTTATAAAGCGTACTTCTACTTGCACAACATGAACTACGAGTAGTTAGCATATTATAGATAGCAATGTTCACACCATTACCCTCTTAGCTATGTGTATTCCAATTGGTCGACATGAATACCCAGATCTCATCATAACATATACATTTAGTGAGTCGTTCTTGTATTCTTATTTCCTGTGAAAAATGGTACATGTTTTCAAACAAATTAAAACATTTAATTGATTTGAATTAAGACAATATGCTTAGATTATGTAACAGGGTAAAAAAAATAACCTTGAGTAGCACCATAAGAATATTAATATGAATATGTACTTGTGCACTTATACATTCACGATTGAAGTTAACTTTGGTTTGATGTCGAAGTTTGCCGTTTTCCTTCGATTTTATGGAAGATAATCAGAACATCACCAGATTCTAAAAAGAAGCCTTAAAAGTGTAGTTAACAAATTTTACGACTATGCTCATATAATAATATTTATGTTTATATCAAATATATGAACAAAAAATAAGTCATTTAGTTTTATAAAATCAATAAATATAAATAAATACCAATATGATTTTTATTATTATTAAGTGTTAGCCATTGTAATTGGTAACTTTGTAGAGAGTGAAATAACTGATCAGAGAAAAAATGCTGAAGTTCTGTTCAAAGTTTTACAGATGTATTCGCTACGTTGCAGATATATTTGTAAAAAGCTTTTTAACAATAATGCAATTCAACTCAAAGAAACCAATCTCTATATATATTATATATATGAATATAAGTGCACGTAGAATATCTCCAAATTAAAAAAACAGTGGCTAGAGGCTAAAGAAAAAAGCTTTCAGAGCTTTTTCAAATGACAAAGGCAACTGCCTTTTTCGACTGTCCATTACCATTTGAACCATTAACAGCTTTTTCATAATACTTAAGTAACTTATCAGATGATCTTATGTGTTTGGGTTGCTCAAGGCTAGTCAGAAGATAACACAGCTTGACTGGATTAACATTGTTATTACTTCGGCTCTTGAAGGCTATAAATCTGAGTGTGTTCATAACAAGTTTTTTTTTCTTTCTGCCAGCTGTCTGCTGTTGTGTTTGCCTTGGGTGCATTGTCGCCAGCCATTGCCTATATTGGCTTTGAGTGTTTTCACAGAATTATTCAACTTTGCAATAGTTGAAAGTAAATAAATTTGCAGTCATTTCATTTTTGGTTGAACTTTTTTGCGAAGCCAGAGACAAAAACAAAGACAGAAAGGACACTACTAAATATAGCACAGAGAGAAAGAGAGAGCCAGAAACGGACAATGAATTGTGCTGTGTGTGAGTTTTGTTGGTTTGTTGCTTTGTTGATGCTTCTTTTTGAATTTTCATAAAACTTTTGCTCGTTGCTCGCTAATAAATTATTTTGCGCAAAGTTTACGCCGAAGGCGACACTGCGATACGTTCGCCACGGCGTTGTCCACTCACTTCTAACTCCAACTTCGAGTCCGTGTCTGTGTCCGAGTTCAAGTCCAACTCCCACATTAAACTAGAGGAGTGAGAAGGGGGGAGGGACACTCAAACTACCGTTGTGACTGCAGATTACTCCAAGTTGTGTAGTACATGGCCCTTACAATAACTGCAGGACTATTACAACGCTCGTTTGCGCCTCTTTGTTTTCCTCCTTTGGCGTTTGTTATTCCTGTGTGTGCGCTTTGTTCATAAATAATTTGCACCACAACTCAATTTCATGAGCGTAAATCACAGTGCGGTCACATGCTATTCTCCATTGGATTGGGGCATTGGTATCCGGCTACTGCTTCTACTGCTACTCTCAGTCCTGCTGCTGACTTGTCTTCCCTTGGCGTCCTTGGTGTCCTTGCGTCTTACTTCTCGCCGCTTTCTGGCTGCCAATGCTGTTTATTGTTTCACTTCTTTTTAAATAATTTTTCAACTTTTTTTTTGCTTTCTTTCTTTCTTTTTTTTTTGTATTTGGGTCGTTGTTGGTGCCCACTTTCAACAACAACAACAACAACAACAAAAATAAAAGAATCTTTATTTATGTGTGCTGGCCAAGCAACAAGCTCTCTACTAACTGCTAACTTTTTGGCCGCACCGCTCGAGGGACTCAAAAATGAATCTGTCGAATGGACCGAGGGGACCAATGATAGTCCTGGGCTATCGCTTTGTACCTCGTGTTAAATCAATACAACGTTTTGTCAGCTTTTCAATTGGCTTGACAAATATTCGTATAATGGAACCCACAATATTCTATCGCAAATAAATCGAAGCCCATTAAAAGCGCAAAGGTCAAATCATCCAATGAGAAGCAAGCGACATATGTACATATGACATTTATTATTTGTTCACTAACGAAAATAATTCTACAAGAATCTCAATTTCAGTTAGCTACAGTTAGTAAGCCTACAATTAATTTTGATTTAATAATCTAGAATAGTTGAAATGGCTTTTATTAAAGGGAAAACTCTCTTTGGAGTTGTATTCTCTGAAAAGGAATTTCGATATTCTTGTTTGTCAGGTTTTATGCCGAGCGTCTTTATTTAAGTTTACATTAAACTTATATCATTTATGGATTCAATTTTCGTGTTCACTTTTGTTGTATCTACGCAACTCCTCTCTTCACGTCATCGATATTCGATACACTATCGATCTACCGTGTCATCAGTATGCCGATATGTCATCGTTCTCTTGACATGTTGAACCTAATACACAAATTGATTGAATTGTAAATTATGCAATAAACTGCTTCGCATGATAAGTCCAAATTTAGACTATTCTTAGGTTCAAGGTATAAGTAAATATTAATATGAAATCAGCTCAATACATAATTTAATTTTAATTTAAAATTAGTGAAACGCTCTTTGGATTACTGTTCACAGAAAAATCACTTTCTTAACCGATCGGTTTGACAAAGACTCAAATGTTATTTGTAACATACAAACAAGAAAACACTCACATCATTAGGTATAAATAAACACTAAGAAATTCCTTGTAATAATTGAAATAATTAACCTGTCAACACTGCAATAATCAAATACTTATTCGATTACCTATTCAACCGATAGAATCGACCTTAGCAGAGAGTGCAGAGACACGTCAGTGTCAAGTTAGCATTTTCATTTGCTGACGAACAGGTAAAAAACAAAAACAACAACACAAAAAAAAAACAAAATAACTCTTACAATGGGGGACAACATTTTGTAACGCAGGACATTACAGCTTCCGACAGCCAACGGTAAATTGCAATTCCAAGTCACTTAAATTGCAACAAATAACAAGAAACAAACTGACAGTCAACCTATTGCGATGTCGACACAGACGCAAACGCAGATGCAGACTGCAAACAGAAAACAGCAAACAGCAAACAGAAAACACAAGACACAGCCGTGAAATGTCAACGTGTGCCACAGCAGGCGATGTCAGACGACCCTTTGATTCTTGGACCTGAGAAACATAAAAACGTTCCCGGTACTCGGTACTTGGTACTCGGTACTCGTAACTTTGTGTCAGGTTCTTCGCTCGTTGTAAGCGCTAAATTGGTTTTTCCCCATTTTGGCCATTGACTTCGAACTCGTATGTAAGTAAGTTTATTGCTTTGCATCCCCCTTTGTCAATAATATTGCTAGAGGCGAAGTTAATATTGTCTATTTTTAATATTATTATTGTTTGCATTCTAATTAATTTGTAAAATGTTGGAGTTTTAATTCACAGTAAAACTACTAATGATAATTCACTTTAAATGATATTTTGTTGAATACTAAATTCTTGCTACTCACTAACTAACTACATATGTGTATATATGTTCATATAAATAAAAAAAAAAAATTAATACACGAATATATATATACATATATATTTTTAACTTATTTTTTAACAAATTTGACAATAATTTTAGAACGTTTGATCTTGACATAAGATTGCGCCTTCTTGATTCAATTTTGAGATTATTTCATTCTTGAAATAAGATTAAAATCTTGAATTCCCAGATAATGCAATCAGTAATTTTTGTAATATTTTCTTAATTTAATAATAATTAATCTTCGTAAATTTTTACATACATAATCTTGATTCAAGATTTTAATTGTAACTTTAGCACATTTTTTTCTGTGCACAACTGAAATTTAAATTAGTACAGACATTTTCTATGAAATTATAGAATCGTCTGGTATTTTATATTTCCATGTACTCCAATAATTTTCAAGCATTAATTCTATGGATTACAAAGTTAACATGTCTTTACCACTTGTTTAACTCTATTAATCATATTCGACTCGTACCCTTCTGATTTAAAAAAAAAAAAAAATTAGTTACGCTTATGCTTATTACTGACATATCAGTTCGATATTAAGTGTATTTATTTTTCTTATCGCTTTTGTTAAGTAAGTCTTATAATCTTTAAGACGAAATCATAAAAATCTATGAATTGTATGCATTTAAAATTTTATTTGCCATAACTGCGAAAACATCATAGTACTCTAAAATACCCTGTGATTGTTGTATCGATCGAAAAGGCAACGTAAAGTTTAATCGAGAACTGCATTTTACGAAGAAGGTTTACTCAGGCAAAAGACGTTCAGGCGAATTGTTGGTAAGTGATTATGTGTATGTGTGTGTGTGTAATATCATCTAATAGTGGTTTTACAGTGCAGCCTCTGGGTTAAACGTTTACCATTTGACCTCAAGGTAAATGTGCCGTCACTTTTGAAAGTACTAGAGGTAGCATAGCCGATAGCATCGGCATGCAACGGTTTCGCTCTTTCTCGCTCTTACTCTTTGACAAGAGCAACAACTAAAACAGAAGAGAAAACCACCACCAAAAATGCAGACAACCAAAGAGCCGAAAGCAAAAAAAGTTTGTATGAGCGTGTAAGCGAGTGAGCAATAGTTAAAGCGAAAAACAGAAATGCATTGATCGTGTATATGACAGAGATAGAAGCATACTAAAGTAGCTTTATGTGCTAGACACGATCAGCGAACGCGCTTGCTTAGACAATCAACTATCGCGCACTCGCTTGCACTTGTAGTTGCTTCAGCTTAGTAGCAACTTCTTCCACTAGACATATTCCGCAACTAACATCCTTTTCCATTTAACGTTGCATCTTCTTCTGTATTGGACTTGTACCGAACTAGCAACTCCTTCCGTTAAACTAGTAGCAGCGTCTTCTGTTATGCTTGGAATGAACTAGCAACTGCTTCTGTTCAACTTACAGCATCGTTCTCTTGTAAAACATTGAAGAACTAGCAACTGCTTCCGCTATAGTAAGAGCAACGTTTTCCATTATAGATACTCCGTAACGTTACCGTTGCCTTGTGTAGTAGCAGCGCCTTCTGTTAGACTTGTAGCAACTCCTTCCACTACAGTAATAGCAACGTCGTCTGTTATAGTTATAGTAAACTAGCAACTGCTTCTACTTAGGTACTAGCAACGGCTTCTGCTATACTTTCAAGAAACTAGCAACTTCTTCCGTTCAACTGATGGGAACTTCTTTTGTTATGCTTGTTGTGTATGTTACAAGCAACTGCTTCTGTTTAAGTAAAAGCAAGTTCTTCTGTTTTACATAATCAATCAAATACAGCTAAGCTTACTTTCAAAGATCAACGTCAATAAAGGAATTTGCGTTTTACTTTTTTATTGTGGTTATTGTTTTCTGTTTGCTAACTGTAAATGCCTAGTAAATTCTTATTGGTGTAAGTATTATAATTTGAGTTTAGAGTCATAGAAATGCCTAAGAATTTTTATGTTTTATATGAGCTTTTAGTAAGTAGTTGAAAATTATTTGTGAATAGGTTGTTGAAAAATTGCTAAATACAATTAAAAGATAAATATATAATTATTTGCAAGCTTTAACCAAATGAACCTGCGGACTAAGCTAGTTTGTAATGTATAAATAAACTCACTAAAATTTCATAATTTGTAAGTTAAAATGCAATAGTAAAGTAAAAATAACGTGCAGAATATAATCAAAAAGGCAACAGGGTATTGCGCTATCGAGTACACTTGATTTGAACGTTTTTATTTGTTTTCGTTTGTTTTTTTTATTTGGGCTGTTGCAAAAAGCTAAGCAATGACAGCTGCAGCTGACGCGGTTGCCACATTTCTGAACAGTGGCGGGTTGTGTTAGGACTCGGACTCGGTGTCGGACTCAGACTGGAATTGGGAGCCTTCGACCAAGAGTGGGAATTGAGAACGGGGAGGTTAGCGTGGCATTTACTTACGGTCGAACGCACTTCATCTGTAAACCATAAAATTGAAAAACACTGCAGCAAACGAGAAGCACGAGAAAAATACGTACTCGTCGGCAAACATACATACACAAATATATATGTATATGTATGTACATACACATACATATGTGCATAGAACGTTGGTTTTTCTCCGCTTTGAGGTTTGGTTTTAAACCGCACAAAAGTCATTTGAGCGCCGTCGTTAACATGTCATACACACACACACATACTCACATTCGCGAAATTGAGCGAGCGTTTAACATTTGGGTTGGAAATAATGCAACCAGCATGACTCCAAACTGCTGCTGCCTCTGCTGCCTCGGCTGCTGCTGCTGCTGTTGCTGCTGGTGCCGTTTCCTTGGTTGGTTTAGTCGCTTCCATTCCCAGCTCTCTCTCTCTCTCTCTCTCTCTCTCGATGGCCTCGCGTCGTTGTCAGGCAACCGCAGAATGCGCGGCCACATGTCCATTTGTTTTTCATTTCACTCCGACGATCACTGCACGTCTTTAGCCTAGCATTGGGTCCCCACACACTCGCACACTCAAACACTCATGTGTGTGTGGGACTTTCTTCATTTGGTTTGCTTTACAATAACCACAACGGGAGGGTATAGCACAAACTGGGCTCATAATTAAAATGTTTACCATGACGCCCAGAGAACGGTTTGCCAACAGATGTTAACGGCCAACATTCCCTTTGCCATTCTTTCATTTTTTACGCTACTAAAATGAGTACACAAAAAAACGAAAAACGGGGGAAAAAAACAAGTGGAAAAACATTGTGCTAATAAAAGTTATAAGCAAAACATAAGGACGAAGCAATGGACGAACATTGAAACAATAATAAGAACGTCAAGCATAAAAAGTGGACGCTCAACTGAAACATATGGCGACTAAACTATGGCCCAGAATAATTCTCATACAATGTATATACTACGTAGCAAACAAACAGCAAAAAAAATACAGTCCATGCTGCTTTGTTGGTGATTTTTAAGAATGTCACAAGAGTGAAGATTAAGAGACCAAAACTAGCTACAGATTGCCACAAGATGCAAGCTTCAAGCTTTCGTGCACAGCATATAAGATTGACACTTTTTTCATGTTTTTTTTTGTAGTTTATTTTTTCCATCACTTTTCCATCAGCTTAATTCCCATCAAGCCAAAAGCATCACACGATAGAAATAAAGGAAAGTATTGCAAACAAAAAAAATAGTAAATTACCCCTAAATCAAAGCTTTTTGCATTGTCTATAGAACTTTTGCCGAAACCCTAAAAGTTAATGAAATGGTAAGCTACAATTCTTGATATGGAAATCGTGAGCGAATATGTTATAATCTATTTCGCATCTATGTTGTTGATTTGAACTAATCACATTACTTAGATTTGTTGCCATCAAAATTATTTCATAATTTCAAAGATACTTAATCAAAGATTAAAATGTTATAGAATGTATAGAATCAAATTTTTTTGACGATAACTAACAGTAGGAAAAACTTTATCGAAATATCGATTGAAAATTAAGCGTCACTGTAAAAGAAAAACAAGCAAAAACACGAAGTTTTTGAAGATCTCTCTCTGTCTCATACAAAAACTATAAGATTAAATTACGATTAAATTACCATAGACACTAAATGTTATATTGGAAGCATTACATTTTATTTCCACTAACTTAAGTACAAAATATATTTCATTTTAATATTTAAAATATATTTAATTAATTTTTGAAGTATTCTTTAAATAATGTGTCCAAGTATGAGCACATGCAATGCGAATTAAAGTCTTGCACACCAAACTGAGTAACCAGCAATTAATAAAAGTATTCAATGCGCAAAAAGTTGCATCTTAATGCTTAAGTGCAAACTATCTACAAGTTGTCCTAATGAGCTAGTTTCAAGTGTTACAGCAACAATAAGTGCACAAGCACAAATACTTTGCAGACACACACGCATATAAACTATCGCAAAGAACTATTCATATTCATATACCCAGTAGCATGACGTTTGCAAAAGAGGTTTGCAAGACTCTATGAAACAAATATAAAATATTTTCTATTCTACATTTTTTTCTTTTTTTAATACGCATATTCTTTAACTCATAGCTAACTTACTTAAATAATAAAAATGCAAAAATACGTTATATAAAATATGAATGACAGGGCATTTCACATGTAAGGATTGAAATGTTTTAGCCGTTTACATTTGCCGCCGCCGAGGGAGCGTAATTAATTTCTCGCTGCATATTCTTTGACGCGCAACAGAAGCAATTAAACAAAAAATAGCCACGACAATGCGAGCCGTTGGCATTTTTAATTACTTGCATAAAAATTAATTAAATGCAAGTAAGTACGCACGACTACGAGCAGAGTCTGCTCGACTCCGGGGACTTCCCGTCTTCTAAAGGCTCTTATTTACACAAGGCTTTGCACTTGTTGCAAACTCGTTGTTTTAAGATTCATATAAATGAATTTGATGACACTAAAGTTTAATTTTATTGAAATGAGAGATGAAAAGGGAGATAAAGATTAGATAAAATTTATTATTATTATTTTTTATTAAATTAAAAGTTCAAATTGATTCGTATATTTATAAACGGTGTGTGTGAAAATATTCATCAAACAATAAATAATTTAATGATATCAACCCAAGAAAACGACTAGATTTAGCAAGATCTAGATACAGTCGAGTGCACTCGACTTTGAGATACCCGCTATCCATTGTGAGTATAGGCAAAACATTCCGGTATTAATTTAAATATATAACAAATAAATAAACCGAAAAAATACTAAAAATATACCAAATGCAGTATTTGGTATATTGATATAGTACTATGTGTATTTGAAGGTACCATAGCGTACAAAATATACCATATTGTCAGCCAATGCTACTAAAACCCGATTTCAGTGTCAAAAGTATTTCTTAAATACTTTTTACAATTTTTATTTGATCACACTCAAATTTTCAGGAAACAAAATTTTAGCCTCAATTACGCTTGTTACTCGAGTTTAATTAATCTGTTTTGGGTTTAGAATACTTTGATTTAGAATCCTCATCAATTACATTCAAATCCAGAAGCTAAGAATTCGCTCAGATAAACATATGTGAGACGCACTTTATTCATCAAATAATTCAATGCTAACTCACATAACTAATTGGCGAATTCCAAGTGAGCACAAAATGGAGGTAAAAGTGAAATTGCGAAATTGGTTTACTTATTACAACAACACGTAAATGTCTCCAAGATTTAGCTAAGTTTCCTCAACTGTTAGATGAAACTTTGCCATCACACACACACACACACACACATTTGTTGGGACAAAGACACGGATACACACGAAGACACACACACACGTGGACACAGAGAAAGAGAGGAAACTAACGGTATATATACATATGTGTGCATGTCGTTAAGGCCAAAGCTGTTTGTACACTGTTTGACTTTTATTATTTTAGTTAAACTTTCTTGGGCTTGTGGGGAAGCCCTAACATCTAACATCTAAACCCAAATCAAACGTATGACGTGTACGGTAAGTCCTTCCTGTGTGAGTGTGTGCGATTGTGTGTGTGTGTGTGTGTGTGTGTGTGTGTATAAGTAAATATTTATGTGTATATGTGGCTTTCGGCCTGCTGCTGTCCATCTGTCCGCCTTGTCTCTGCCTTGGCTTTATTGATATCCTGCCAGAGCGTCGCTGTCGGCAGCTGCCAAGTTTGTCAGCTACTGCCAGCTACTATAGCCAGCGAGAGCCTTCTCTCTCTCTCTCTACTCTGCTTAACTGGCAACTGGCAAACTTAATGCCTTCGTCTGTCTAACAATATGTCCGTTGATTCATCCGTCCGCTTCTCTGGCTCTCTCACTCTCTCTGTATGTGTGTGTGTGTTTGTTTGGTTGTTATTGTTCGGGCAATGCATTGGCCACTAATTCATCAAATTTAGCTCAAAAGTGAAGATTAATGACGTACGTGTGGCATATTGCGAAACTTGGTGACTTGATAAAATTTATTATTTTACTTGTACACACACACACACACACACACACATATATTCAGATATATCCTGTTTCGTATCTTACGCCAAATATTCCCACCGTCTTGACCATCGGCTTTAAGAACAGCCTCTTCCTCCTCTCTCATTTGATGATAACCAAAAGCAAACGCAGCATACAAACTTTATGTTCAGCTTACGGCTCTTACAGCAACTCTTTTGCTTTTGCTGTTGCCCAGCTACTTTATGGCTAATAAAAACAACCAATTAGACTCATATGAAGCCAGCTAGAATTTAATAAGGATTAAATGCAAGCCACAAAAAAAAACTCGACATATATAATTGCTAAAGTGTAGCTACAATTTTATATGCGTGCTTCAGGGAGCAACAATTAATTAAATTATCAACCGCAAGTGCAATACAAATCAAATTCGATCTGCTGCACACGCCAAAGTTGCTTACTTAATAGTTGGTAAAATTTGCTACAATTTTTGATTTAAGATTAACATGAAGAAAAAAAGAAACAAATAGAATTAATCCCAGAAATTGTAATGAATAGGAAAAAAATTACAATAAATAAATTGGCTTTAGAAATTAAACATATTTTTTAATTTAATAAAATGATTATTAATTATTTTATTCGATCGCAAACAGATACAAAATTCAAGAAACAATTACAAATTGTTTTATTTTATTTATTTTACCTTCAAGTTGAAATAAAAATGTTTTCTAATTGTTTTTGAAAACAAAAATGTTAGAAAATGTTTAAAATAAAAGTCAATAAAGTACATTAAGTGACGTTTTTACATTTTCATGACTGCTTTTAGGATACAATATTAATGTCACATGGAATTTCGATATTAAGTGATGTACATATATACAAATTTCTTGCAAAAAAAAATATTTTTACTTTACTATTATTTAATAATTTTCTTCTACAATCACTGTTAAGTGATTTTTTACTTAAATCTAGAATTAATATATTTTTTAATTAAAATCTTAATTGCGCGCAGGGAGAAAATAATCTTGATAGATAAAAAGATTGCAAATCTTGATTTAAGGATTTTTCGACCTTAAAAGAATCTTGAAACAAGATATTCGAATTTAATCTTGATTTAAGATTTTGCTTTTGGGTTCATTTTTGAGATTTTTCCATTCATTGAAAATTAGACAATCTATAATTTGTATAGAATTTTTATCTTGAATTAAGAATGAGCCTTCTTAGTTCAATATTGACAACAATAATTTGGATTAAAGAATTTATTTTTGATTTTATTAAGTTTTTTCTTTCTGTGAAGTGTGTTAGCTAAATTGAATTTTCCATTTACTGAATGTACATATGTATTTATTGCATCGACATAATCCCAAAAATAATCTATAGTAAATAGCTATTTATGATACTTTACGCCATATTTAAATGTGCATGGCTGCGTAATTTACAGCCAAACCCAAATGAAATGGTGCAAGTAAATGCATAAATACAAATAAGGAAAACAGATGCAGCAAATTAACAACACTTTCAACTTATAAAAGACAAATATTGTTGGAGCTATGCTAACAATGATAAAGCTCTCAGTCTGTCAAATTGATACTCATAATACACAGACACAAACACTTACCTCGAACCGTTGCAGAGGAATGCAAATGGCAAATTAAGAAGGGATTAGGACGAAGGAGATAAAGCATATGCATAAAGTACAAGAACAAAATCAAGAGCTTTGCGTCTGTGTATGTGTGTGGATGTCTAGCAACTAATTGCACTTAAATACGTATTTATGTATTTACGAATGCATTGTTTGAGCAATTCCTAGTCAAGCACTAATTGCTGTTGTTCGACGTTGATGATGGCTTATAAATGCGGAAAGTGTGCAACTAAATTTTAATGCGCTGCGCAAAGTAATTCGTCATTCAATTAAAATATCAAGAAAATCAATTTTTATTACTCACATACTTCTACATATGTAACATAACATATGTGAAGATGTAAATAAATAATTGTACAGGCATTCAAATTAGTTGTTGTTGCTAATACACAGATTACATTTTATTATTATTAATTAAGTGATTACAGCTAGAAGGGATTGCCGACCACTAAGGGAATGCAGCGTGTCATTGAATTAATTACTTGCTCTCTTAATTGAATGAACGCGCGGCAAAAGGCAGATTCAATTTTTTGCAGTCTCTCGCTATATTGGGTATATACAGTGGCCAGTAAATGGGAGACTCTGATTTTGGTCACCCATAACATCATAGTCACACTAGCAAACTCGATATTTTCTTTTGTTTTATAGTTCTTTATATATTCTAGGCAAAAAAGACGAAAGATAAGAATTCGTAGAGTTATAAATTAAAAACGACACAATGTTTAAATAACCAAAGTAATATTAATATTTTTTATAGGTGACGAAAGTTAAAGATTTAAAATGGTGCAGCCGCAAAGTATGCTATACAATTTGTAATATGTAACATGCTGCATATCCAGTGTCTATTTTATTAAGAGGCAGTAAAAGTAAGTACCATAAACACTTTTGCATTTATTCAACATTTACAAATTGGAATACTTATGTATCTCAAATCAGCCATATCTCTAGGTGTTTTAGCAGTACATGTTGCGTTCATTTTCCAAAGATAAATTTGATCACTTAGAGTTGCAAAATTGTATGGCCAGCCTAAAATCAGACAATGGAAATAAAAACATATCATTATCGTCATCAGACGGATAAAAAATAAAAATTCCTGAAGAACTTTATGTTTGACTAATAACAATAATTGTTTTAATTACTCTACATCTCAATGTTTCTGTTGTAACAAAAAAAATTCATATATAACTAATTCGCAACATACCCCAACCCCCCGATAAAATCCGCAGTCTCAATCTTTACGAACTTGTATGTTTTCTTGCTTTAAATTTCTATAAATGTTTACTGAATTGTCCACCTCTGTTTTTTACTGATTAATGGAACATTTTTAAATATAAGTGCATATAAATTTTTATCTTATAACTGTTTCAATGATTTTTAATAATTATGAAAACCTTAAAACCTGTAGGTTGCATATTATTCGAATAGGTTGTTAAGCGAGTTTGCTCGATCGCTGATGGCAAGCATTTCTATATATTTTACTACTACTGCTTTCGTGTTATCATAAATTGTCGGCTAGCACGATTCAGCACACTCATAAAGTTAAATTTTGTTCACTGTTCATTGTGTAACTGCCACAATTCAATGATGGTTGGTAGTCGAAGTCAGAGTCGTAGTCGTAAATGTGTGTGTATGTGCAATGCTGTTGAAAAATGTTTTTAAAGCACTTCGACGGACACTCTATTAAAATGTAATTATTCAATGCTAGGCCGTTGCCACTTTGCACCTGACAGGCGGGTTCAACACCACACACACACACACAAACAGAGAAATCTTCATCCCCTGCTTGCTGCCGTTGTTGTAGCCACTCACCCGAAATGCCCTTGCGGCTCAACTCAATGTTCCGTCGTTTTAATTTCGGCGTGTCTGTGGCCTGATGTTGCAGTTTTCGCCAAGTGTGCGTGTATTTCTGTCTCTCTCTTGCTCTCTCTTTCTCTCTCTCTCTTTGTGTGTGTTTATGTGTCAGACATTCCTATTTAGCATAAAGAATCCCTTAAAATAATTACAGTTTTCAAAACAGGGCTTTCGCCAGGCGTGTTTTTACACTACCAACCATTGGCTAGAGTATTTGCGATTTGTGTTAAAGCATGCTGCAATATCTAATAAGAATTTTTATAGAAATAAGCACAAAAGAATTTAGTATTACAGATTTTGTCACAATATCGAACACTTTTCACCATTAGAATATAATATCAAATTTAATTGCAGTGCGATATTTCTTATTATGTTCTTGTTCTTTGTGAATTGGTATATTTCCTGTGAATTTCAAACATCATATTATAAATGTATAATTTCTTGATCACTCACGAGTTTTCATTTGCAATTTATTGTACTATATCGATATAACAAATATAGCTTATGGTATATTTTAATATTTTTTCGCGATATAATTATTTGGTATATTGTTGGAGACTTTAGCTATCTTTTTAATATTTAATTTGATTTGAATACGAATACGTGAAATTGATAAACGACAACAAAGAAATTATTATTTGTATTGTAAAATATTGATTGCGTATTTAGTCCTGCAGTGTATTTCGCAGTCGTCGCTGTGCTCAACTCTGGCGTCCTTAATTGTTTTTTTTTTTTTTATAAATACAAATTTTTAATGCGGTCGTCGCGTCGCTTTGGCATTTATTAGCCACTGCTCCTGCTGAGGGCTAAGTGGCGTCGTGTTGTTGTTATTATTGTTGTTGGGCACAGTGGCTGTGGCGGTGGCGGTGGCGATGGTTGCTGATGTCAACAAGAAGTGAAATAAAATGTATAACAAAGTAAACAAGAAGGTGGGCGTTTTTTTTTTTTATAAGCAAACGCCTCCTGCTACACATTAAATTAAATGATGTGAAAATAATGTTGGTGTTTTGTTTTGTCTATCGTGGGGAAAAAGGGGGAGACCGAGGGGCATGGGGGAAGTGGAGGGACCCCGCTCTAAGGTAGCAAATGTGCAAATGATTTGAAATAAAGTGTAACCAATGGCAAAGGCCAGACAGATAGTAAGGCAGCTAAAGCCATGCTGGGATAAGCAGTCAGCAACAGCAACAACGATAACAACAACAACAATCACATTAATTACACACACACCCACACACACAAACACACACACATAGACTGTGTGTGTGGTAAACGGACAGTCAGAAGAATAGCTCGACAGCTGCTGGAATCTGGCGAATAAATGCGGCATCGAGACAATGCCCCATAAAGTCTTAATTAGAGTACTGAGTGTGCGTTGGCCTTCACCGTTTTTTAGCCAACTCATTTGACTAAATTTCTTCGCTGCTGCGCTAAGCAGGGATTGCCAAAAATAAAGCAGGCAGAGCGAAACGAATTCTACATGACTAGAATATCTGTATAAAGCATTTGGCAGCTAATCATTGCCGCAGGAATATATGAAATACTAAATAGAAATATTACTGAAGAATTTTTTAATTCGCCTGTTTATTTCAATATATTCAATATGATTTAATTTTTCTGTATTTGTTTCAAATGTTTATAAAAGAAATATGATAAAAATGATATAGCTTAGTAAAGTTTATTGATTCTATGTTGAATAACTTCTATGATGATGAAATCATTAAGTGATAAATTTAAAAATATTTAACAAATTCCTATTATAATTTTTAAGACAACTTTGACAATAATTCAACAACTTATCTTGCCGAAATATATACACATGAGTGCACGACTAGCACCCGTAAGACTTTAAAAAGCAAAGGTAAATCGAAACTAGTTGTTCTTTATTGTAGATTACAAAATGGAATGTCTATGTTAATATAATAGCTTAACATACATGAGAGTGCATACAAAGCACTGGCAAATAATTAGTGCTGTTAGTTCAAACTTACATTATTCCAACAATAAATACTCCAAATACTAATTTTGTATATCATTTATATATTTCTTAGTATAAAAGTTCAACTGGGCTGTTATGCAAATCTGAGCTATTTGAAATTTTTTATTATCATAAATATTTAAATAACAATGAACTGAATTTAGGTTTGGCGCTAATTTAATTTGTCAATTAAGGCAAAGTCTCCAAATGGGAAATATTGCTTTGCTATGAAAATAAGAACCTAATAATAAAAGCTTTTATACATTAATACACATCAATTTCTTCATCCGTAACAAATTTATTGATATTCAATACTCCACAGCTATTCCTATGTCCAACCCTTGGTTGTTATAATATTGCTAGGGGAGAACAAGCTACAAGCAACAAGTGTACAAATTGTCTTTTAATATATTTACTTGACCTGACAATGTTAAATGTTTTTTAAATCACCAAACCTGACACTAATGATAGGCGATACGAATTGGCAAACTTCCAATTTCGAGCAGAGGTCGCATACGTGCCTCAAACGTTCAAAACTCCGGAATTGGCAACTTCAACGGTTTTTTTTTGGGGGGTTGACCAAGGCAAACTCTTGAAAACAATGTGAGGGGACACATTTTTTTTTTTTTGTTGTATAACGCTTTAAGATGGAGTCGCACATTTTTCGAAGTTTTCATCACACGTTGGTAACTGAGAACTTGTCAACAATTCACACAATGAGGATTTTATAATTAACTAGAAATATATTTTGTTTTAGAAATATTAGTGAATAACTTAATATATATATAATTTTTTTTATTCTGTTTATTTACAATCTATCTAAATGATAATAAGTAAATTTTATTTTAACTACATTTTTGTTCATAAATATTATTATTGTTATTATAAGTATTATATTATAAATGAGATAGTAAAGATTTTATTCAAGGATGATGAATACTGTTAAATAACTATAAAATATAGTATACATTTGAATCAGATATGCTTAAGAAAAACTCTTCCATTGCAGGTTTTTAAGTTCCGAGACAACTTAACCCAAATTTAATTGAAATTCATATTCAGCTTATTAACAATCTCAGCGTATCGAATTTTTGTTTGCATATCAAATTTTAGGGTGAACCACCGTCAATCCTATTATCATTTATATTTTTGAATTGAATGGGGCGTTTCGTGTAAAATATGTTTTCTTGGCTTCGCAATTCGTTAAATGGCTTTCGAGTTCGCTAGACTTACTGCATTTGAATATGACCCCCAACAAAAAACACTTCTCGGGTATCTCTCGTCGTGTGTTTGTGTTGGCATCAGGTGCAAACGGCCGTCAAATCCAATGAATGTCAATGATATCATAGTCCCTTGTCAACGAATTCCTCCAACTTCGGCGCCTGGCAATGATGTGAATTTATGCAACCCATTATACAATTTTGACATATGCATATGCAAATCTGTATACTACATACTTACATGTACATGTATGTATGTGTTGGTGTGCTGTCTGGTACTGTGGAAAAATTTCACTTTCAACTACATACATGTGAACGTATGTATATTTATGTAGGTCGTTCACTCTCGCACATTTTCGAAGCGTTGTTTTCATCGATGACCAGTGTTGACAGGCAAGGCAATCGAAAAGGAGCTATAAAGAGCTAATATTGAAGCTTTTTTTTTAAAGTATTTCATACAATTGCAATACTACAATTCTCATTAAGATTGTCTAACATCAAGAGCTGTAAGATTCATATTTACTAAAAATAAAAAAATGGCTTGGTTATTTTCTCTTTTTAAATAGTATCGCAGGCGACGTTTTCATCAGAGAATTACCAGGCAGGATTTTTAGAAAAATTGTGCTTGAAGTCAACAAATGTGTTATGGTTTAAGATTTTAAGCAGAGCTATTAAAAGTATCTCTGGCGGAATTTGTCGACTATTTACATTGAAAAGATATAAAGTGAATCACTTAAAAAAAATAAATACAGAATGTTTCTTTAGCACTAGATTAGAACTATATTTTAGACCTAGTATTGAATTTAAGGAATTTTTCTGTTTGACGATCAAATTAATAAAATCATTAATTCTTTTTGCTTGCGTACGAATTTGTTTATTTTTGCAATTATCTTAAAACAGAAAAATAATCCAAATAAGCTCCAATTAAAGTGCTAATCAAGAGCTGTAAGATTCATATTTACTCAAAATAAAAAAAGGTCTTGGTTATTTTCTCTTTTTAAATAGTATCGCACGCGACGTTTTCATCAGAGAATTACCAGGCAGGATTTTCATTTAGACTTTTGAATAAAAGCTGTTTAGCGCACAATGATAGCATAAGATTTTGTTTATTTCACTAACCAAGTAAAAGCAACATAAATAGAATTAAAATCCAAAAAAGGGCTAGCTTAAAGCCAAATTGGCAGCACTGGCGATGCAGCTAGAAACGTTCGTACATGCTCCGAGTTGATAAGCTGTCGTCACATGTCTGCATGCATATTCGCAAATAGTAATTCGCTCGCACACCTACACATAGATAATTTTAATGTGCATTTTGTCATTGTATGTACACACATAAATATGCAAGTGCGTCTGTATGCATGTGTGTAAGTATATATGTATATGTATGCACATGTAATTGTATGCATGGCTATTTCTCTTGTTGTTGCTGTTGTTGTTGTCTATGTCAATGTGCCTAATCCCAACGCAATGCTCGCACTTCGTTCCACGCGTGGAATCCATTTACATACTACTCACACTCGTTCTCACACTCGTTCGCACTCGTTGAATGCTCCTAGTGCGATGACAGAGATTGCCAATCTCCAGAAACAAGAGATGGTGCTAATAAGACTTGCTCTTTGCATTTCATTGGAATTATGTCGTGTTTATGTTGCAGCTATAATCTAATCATGAGTGTTGATTTTTAACCAATTTAACTTTTGGGACAATTAGCAAATTTATATATAAAACTTGAGACATTGTTGCCAATTTAAATTGATAAAAACTTTAAGAAAAATTTCTGCAATAAAATATATTTTAAACGCTTATATTATTTGTCTCAAATGTGGCTCAATAATTGTACGTATCTTGAAACTCTTTGCGGCCACAAATTGTTTCCCATAATATATTTAGTATTAAAGTTTACTTACTCACATATTTTTTGCATACAAAAAGTATTATTTATTTATGAATAAAATTTAATACAACTATTGACTATTTGATTAATAAAATCAATGCCTCAAAAATAAATAATACAGAATAGAAACTTAAAACATTGCAAATTATAATTGAGGGAAACTATAAGAAAGAACTACTCCTAACATTTAAGAATTGTATATATAAAAGTTGCTTTTAGCGCTTACTTTAATTACACATATATCATAAGTTGACGTTTATACTTTTTTATATTTAGTCACTAAATTTACCAATGTAGTATATTTTCTCTACTAAAAGGCTTTGCAAGATATATTTATTTATTTATTTATACTTAACCATCAAATAAATATTTTTAGATTATTTTATCCATTCATTCAAAAATGATATAACTAAATAAAACAGGTCAATAAGATGGTTAAAAATGTACCATCGTAGTACGTTCACTTAATAGGAACTCATTTGAGTTTGTGTCAGGCAGAATGCCATTTTTAATGGGCATTACAATTATGCGTTTTATTGGCATGAATGAATGCGCTGGAATTTGGCATCACACGAAAAGAAAAAAAACAGTATTGAAGATACAATCATGCTTGGGTTGCCAAGTCAAACAAATAAGCACATCAGTAAGCACTTCCGTACCTGAGCGGCTCAAAAAGTTACAAAACTCTTTCTCGTTCCCGCCAAAGCAAAAAAAAAAAAAAAAAAAAATCAAACTCATGAATAAACAAAACCCGAAAAAGCAAGGAAAGTATTATTAGTTTCTTACTCGGCGACGTCGACGTCTCCTGCTTTGGTCGACGCTCCAGCTCCAGCTCCAGCTCCATTTCCAGCTTCAGATTCAGCATCAGCATCAGCTTCAGTTCGTCGCACTGAAGTGTTGCACAAACAACGCAGACAAATTAAATGAAAGCCAGAAAAAGGGCTGGGCACAGGTTGAAAATATTGGTGGGTCGCGTGGAAGCCCGTTGAAGTGGAAGATGTTGGGGACTTAGACGGGCAATCAAAATGAAAGTGTGCTTGCTGCACGTCCGTCTGCCCTTCGTCTCCGCCTTCCTCTTCCACTCCGTCTCGGTGTCCGTCTCCGTCTCCGTCTCTGTCTCCGTCTGAAAGACAGACGAAGCAGCAGCACTGTCAAATTTTCTAATATTAGAAATTGAAATGAAGGTCGGCGTCAAATTAATTGAAAATATTTTACATTTTCTGCGGCCAGTGCCCGCCAAAGCATGCTACGATCTTTTTTTTCTCGTATTTTTGTTTTGTTTGGTTCAACCATTTCTTGCAAAATATTCGTTTGTTGTTTAACACGCTTTGATTTCAATGCTGACTTCAATTTTGATTTGGACAACCGCAAGCTAACACACAGCCTGTGTGTTGATTTTCTAGAAAATTCTTAGCATTGCGATTTGATTGCGAGTTGCGGGTCTTAGCGGAGCACGAACACGAGCAGCAGCAGAAGCAAAAGCTGGAGCGGAGGAGCTGGAGCTTGGAGCAGCCTGAATTCCAGGCTGCCAATGAATTTACAGGCCAACAGGCTGCCTTAAACCTTTATGGGCCTTTGGTCAGACACATTTATTGGTTAATTGGCATTTCAGACATTTGATTTGAGTTTGGCTTCTGAATTCGGATTGCCAGTTGAGGCATTCGAAGGACTCAGCCTCTCTCTCCCATATCTGAGCTGCGCGTGGCTTCCAGCCATCTCAGTAGCCAGCCAGCGCTCCATTTGATGTATATAGTCTCTAGTTTAATATATTTACATTTTGTAACGCTACCTGAAACGATGCGCTATTGTTTTATACAGCTAACAAAAATGTGTTTTCAGTCAGGTGGAAAAATGTTCAATTATTATTCGACTTACGCCGAGGTGCTGAAAGAATAGTTGAAGCTTGTGTGAATTCGAATTTTATTGCAAAATTGCTTCCCAAAGTTCGTCAGTATAGTTTTCAACACTTTTTCAGCTTACGGTTTTATCATAAAGTGCAGTAAATATACCATTTAATAGACAAATGTTAGCTAACAAAAATGTCTTTTCAGCTAGGTTTGAAAATGTTCAAATATATTATTGTACGACTTACATAAGAGTAAACAAATTGAGTGAATTCGAATTTTAAGGTATAATTGTTTACTAGTTTTCAGTACAGTTTTCAACAACAGTTTAGATTATGATAACGTCAAAAAGTTCAGTAAAAATTATACCTAAATCATATTTTTTATTCTTAGTTAACATATGTTTTAACCATTAGAAAGACCGATATCCTATCCCAAGCTAGCTTAGGCTTAAGAGAAAATTGTCGATTGTAGAGCATACATTTATAAAGATTATTAATTCAATTTTATAATTAACTTTCCTTCCACTTCGAATATATAAAATTGTGATATAGTTATCGGAGGAAGTATTGCAGTAGTTCCTCATTTGATATACGCTAATTGCTCGGTCAAACTCTGTTTAAAATCATTTTGTATCAATGGTTAACCAAATTTTGTTAGCTACATTTACGAAATTTGTACATAACCGATAGTTAATCGTATCGCTAAGCGATACGTTTTATTAAAAGTTAATTAAATCTTTAATACTCGAACAAAAGCAACACGTTGTCTCTTTTCGCATTAATGAATTGTTTTTTATTGAATTTAGTCACAACCCAGACTGATAGTTTAATGCGTACATAAAAAATTATTTGTCCATCAAACACTTATCTTTTATCACAATTGTAGATTTGAAATCTGATATATGAAGAAATAATATAAAAATCTACTCGAATAGCATTTGATAGTTAGCATTTTGTTTGAACATTTCCGTTGGTAAACCAATCAGTCAGCAGGTAAGCACAAAAAGTGCAATTCTTTTGGAAAAATTTTTCGAGTTAAGAATATATTTGTATGGCAAAATATGTACATATATCGACAACGTGTTCAAGTTGTATTGCAATGTGTGGCATAAAATAAAAGGGAAATAAAATAATAAAATCATAATTAATTAAATGTACTATAGCACAAAAGTTAATTGGAATAATATTCTTAGTAATGCACTACAGAAAGCGAAAGCGAGCTGTAAGCTTGGTGGTATAAAGTATTGTTATGCCCGATGCTATACAAATGTCATTTGCGAAAATGATGATTATTGCAGGGCACTGCAGTGGAAAACTGGCAAAAAAAAGGGTGTGCTTACATATGGGGGACACAGAAAACAAAAAAAAAGAAAGGAAAAACGACGGCATAAGAATCAGAATCGTCTAAAAGAATGTTTCGTAGAATTAAATTAAAATGCTGCAAGGAGCGGAAAATTATAACAAACAGCAACTGGCAAAAATAAACTGGCAGCGCAAAATGCTGAAGGGCATAAGGGAAATTGTAGCAGCAGAAACAGAAACAAAACATTCACACACACACACACACCAACACACACGCTTGGGGAAATGTGAAGCGTAAAACGATGACAGACTGGCGGCATGTTGCAACGGCAACGGCAGCGGCAGCGACAGCGGCACCGGTGGCAGAGACGCGACTGCATCGCATTATGAAAGAATTCAGAGAAAAACCACCAGCGCAGCCGCGAGGCGCCAGCGAGCGACAAAAAGGACAACAACAACAAGTTATAAAACATGCAGGACACATTGGAGAAAAGGCCACCTCGAGTGCTCATTGAAAACATCTTGCAAACGGATTAAGAGTAAAAACTCATTAAAATTATGTTGGGCCATGCATTAAATGCAATTTTATGCTGGCAACTTAGTGGCTCACCCTCCCGCGTTTCCCATTTGCCAAATGTATTATGCTTTACATGTTTTTTGTTCGCTTTTCGCTTTCTCCTTCTTTTTTTTTGTAAGTTAATGCGCCGTTTGTCCAACACATACACAGAGTTTGGGGATAAGAGCAAGTAAATAAACTACAATTGAGCGTGCTAGACTGTGTGACACTGCTCACACCTCAGACTGTTTTTGGTGACCCACTGTTTGCATTTCAAATGGTCCTTTTTAATCCGAATTCGCTTGGAGTAAGCACTTAATGCAAATGGTAA
This sequence comes from Drosophila albomicans, assembly GCF_009650485.2. Lineage (NCBI taxonomy): Eukaryota > Metazoa > Arthropoda > Insecta > Diptera > Drosophilidae > Drosophila > Drosophila albomicans. Next base: position 9,636,963 of record NC_047627.2, read on the forward strand.
AAAGATTTGATAAACTATGTCAGGAAAGAATAAATACTAGACCATAATTGTACGAAATAAAAACAGGAATACCTTTCTGTACATTTTGTGTACATCTTATCTATAAATAATTAGAGAAAGGAAAGAGTGAATACTATACAAAAATATTGTTTAAAAGAAATGTTAAGTATAATACTTAATAATCTTTCGAACAACACTTTTCCTAGCTTACTAATCTGCATATTTTTTGCTTGTCTAATACATAAATATTGGGAGAAAGGATAGAGTAAACACTATAAAATCTTTTTGTTTGGAATAAATGTTAAAAGTATTGCCTAATATGCTTATAAGATAGATGAGAATTTCCCACCATTACGTATAATCTATAATTTACACATCTATATATGTAAATATTTTGAGACTTCTTAATGCAAAGCTTTTGCCTTGATAGCTGCTGGGACTGTCAGCATATTGTTAATATATTTGTTAATTTTTATTATTTAATTTTATATTTATAAAATATGCTTTGTTTTGCTTACGGTTAGATAAACAATTGCCAATTCAGCAATTTATTACCTTTTATATTCTTCTATTCTTCATTAACTTTTTTATGATTGTTGCTAATAGAATTGTTCATTTCAACATGAAAATGACACGTGCATTTCATTTTTTTGTTTGCTTTCGCGCATAAACCTAGCTTTACTTTAAACTGCAAATAAAGCTCGTTCATTGTTTACTATTTAAAAGTCTAAAAGTCTATAGTTCGTAGTGCTCTTAAATGCTATCTTTAGGGCTGGAGTTGACACAGAAGGGGGAGAGAGTGAAGAGTCTGTGATTTCAAGGGACATCCTTGGCGACTGTTGACACATTGAAGAAGTTAACAAACCGTAAGAAATGAACATTAAACAGAATGTGGACAGTGCGTGTTTGCTTTCTGTCTCTCTTCCTTTTCTCCCTCTCTCTTTCCCTTTCTCTATCTCTCTCGTTCTCCCACGTTCCACTACTCGTATACGTATTTTAGTTTTGCTCTATTTCCATTGCTAATGCAGTTGATGTGTATGTTGTATCTGGCAGTGTATTTGATTTTATTGATGCTCGATTGGAGTGCGGGTTCCCATCTGCAAGCGAAGGTCGATGGCAGGTCAACGAGTGTCGCTTCTCGCTTTCTATTTTCTAGATGACATCACGGTGCAGACAGAGCGCTCAGATTTAAACAGAATTACATTTACCCATTGTGTTACTGAGGTTCATTTTGATTACTACGAGAGTCTCTGTACATGGAAGCATGCTGACCTCTCATAACTACTCGAATCGATTGCGCTTTTCAGAAGTAAATTCAATTGATGACACCTTTAAGCAGCTTTGATATTTTTCACAAAAGGATTCTTTGAAAGCGTTAAAAATTTGACAAAGATAGTAACACACATTTATAAGATATTTCCTACAATAATCTTAAAAAAAGTAGTCAGTATAATATAAAAGGAAAAGGAATATACAGAGCATCATCTCTTTATTTACGAACACGAAAATTTCACTTTGAATCATTTGCAAAATTCATATCAAATTATAATGAAATTGATTGACCACATTTCAATTGCAATTATTATTATAAAGTGGCCCATTAAAACTCTGCTACATACACAGCCGAAAATAAACATAAGAAGCAACCTTACTGGCAACAGGTTCAAGAATTTCTATAGAAAACAATTGCATTTCATTTTTGAACGGCCATTAAAAATCTTAAGACTATATACTCTTCCATTATTTATGTTTGGCTTAAAAGCAATCTAATTTATATACATGTGAGATAAATTTGAACATCACTTCAATCTAATAAGTTGTTAACTTATTTATAGTTTTATACCAAAAATATTGCTTATATAACTATCCCAATGAACTTAATTTTTCATGCAACATTGAGTATACTATTGGTATGTTGTCCTTGCTTATATATAAAATATTACGTATACGGCTAGGTGCTCATAAAATATTACGCAAACGACTTTGCTGACGCTCTTGTTTTTCCGCAAGGAAGTTACGTATACGACTTTATCAGTGTACTTCCAATATTACGTATACGACGAGTATTTTCAGTACAGGGCCAGATCCCTTAAACTGTTAATGCTTTTTAATATTGTTATTGTTATTATTAGTTCATAACATATTAAGTATACACACGTCTTTAGCAGTGCAATTCCAATATTACGGATACGACTAGTATACAAGTCCAGGCCATATCTAGATCGCTTTGGCTTTTAATAAAGATTTTTTCTGATTTTTGTCTTACCATTATAATTTATTTAAAACATATTACGTATACGTCTCAAGCAGTGCACTTCCAATATTATGTATACGACAAGTAAATCCAGGGAATAGCCAGATCGCTTCAGCTGATAATGACGATTTTTTGTCTTACAATATTACGTAGACATCTTAGGCTGTACACTTACAAAATGACGTATACGACTAGTAAGTCAAAGGCATGGCCCCATTGCTTCGACTGTTGATAATGACGATTTTTGTATTTGTCTAAGTATTGTTATTATTAATTTATTAAATATAAGGTGTGCGTCTTGAGAAGTGAAATTTCTATATTACGTATACGACTAGTAACTCCACACCAACCTCAGATCGCTTCAACTATGTATAGATGTTTTTTTTTACTATCTGACGTTTTCTAAGTTCTTTAAATAGCCATGTCCACATAATGCCAATAATACAATCAAATTCAACAAGAAATGTTCAAAATTTCAATGATTGACAAAACTTAGCCTTACTTATTTAATTTTTTTTCTTGATAATTGTTAGCACCGTCAGAGATCGCCCTTTTAATCATTGTACATATTTTTTTTTGGGCATTTTGCAAATACAAACAAAGCACACAATTGCAGGATAATTCAAATCAAGCGGGAAAGAAACAAGTTCCATCCACAATGAACCTTTACAAATTGATTCGGTGGTCCTTTTGGGATGTTTCCAAGTCAAAGGCGTCGAGACAATTTTGACACTTGTGGACACACGCACACACACACACACACACACAGACACACACAGAGTGAAGCACCCACTCGTTGAGATATATAAACACACTTATGATTGTCTGTGTGAATGTTGACTTTTTGTTATTTGCTCGCTTGTTAAGTTTAAACGCTGTAAATGGCTTAGAAAACTGCCAGGCATCCAATCGTTCCCCACCAGCAACAAATAAATTGGACACAAATAAAAATGCCATTGACACAGTTTGTCAAAGCGTTCTCAAACTTCATGGATGGTGCCATCCTTTTATGCTTCCCATCTCCATTCTCATTCCTGTCCCTGTCCCTCTGTCTGTCCCCGTCCCTGTCCCTATCACATGCCTCCGCACATTGTCCCTGTCACATCCCTGACCAACGTGCAGAGTATGTGTGTGTGTGTGTGTCCCCGATTTCTTGTTTGCCCATCGAAATAAGCTTGATAGAGTTGTTATAGCTGCTACCATTTGTGTTCATCGCTGTTGATTTGTTTTCTCTCATGCTGCTCACATTTTTGTTATTGCTGTTGTTGCTGTAGCTGTTGTTGTTGATTTTGATGTTGTCAAACACATTGCTGTGGGTCAGCTGGCCAAAACCCTTGGGGTTGCCCCAGAAAAGGACCCCACACACACATACACACCAAACGTTACGATACGATACAAAACGAAACGAGCAGCCAAATACGTAGAACAGAACAGAACTAAACAGCACAGAACAGAAAACAGTACCAAACAAAACAGAACTGAACAGAACACAGGCCAGTCAAGTGTATTAAATGTTGGTCAAAACCCTGGCTTGGCTTGCACACATTTCATGAATCTATACAGCAACAACAAGAGCTCCAACAACAACACTAACAACAACGAGTTATTCCCAGCATCCTGTGTGCTGACAATGACAAAGTGTTGACAAATGTGTTAAGAGATTTGCGGTTGGTTGACTTTCTTTTTCGTCAATGATTGTTGAGTGTTTTGCTTTTGATTTACTTTCTACCCATCTCTTGCCATCCCATTGCGTATTTGCTCTTTTTTTTAATGGCAAAGGGAATTTTTTACAAACACAACTCTTTTGCTAATAGAGAAAGCCTTAAATATTAGTTTCAATTCCACAACCAAACTACTTACTTATTTCTATTATTTTTATTCCACCTTCTCCATACTACTTTTTATGTTGGTTTTTTTGGTTTGAGGTAAATCGTTTGACCAAACCATTTTGTAACTATTACCGAAGTATGAAATTCGTGTGGGCTTATTTTGGCCACAAATTAAGTGCTGAAAGCGAGGAACATTTAAGTGTGCTGTATCTATATTTTTTATATTTTACGTAGCAGTCGAAGTTTGAATCTATAAAACTTGAAAGTTCTAAATAAAATGAATATTAAACATCAGTAAGAACGAAATTGTATTATTTAATTTTTCACTATATTTCAAAACCACACATAAAAATATTGTTTTAGGTTACAATTAAAAAATATTTTATATTTATCAAATCAATATTATGGGAAACAAAAGAAAAAACACTAGTTTATTGATAGTTTTAAAATTTATAATAGACCACAAATTTAATATAATTATGGGCTAATATAATTTGTTTCTTCTTTATGATTTATTTATTACTATAACAAATTAAAAAAAACCTTTATTTTCAAACTTTTTTATTGTGCGAATTGTGTACAAATTGGAAAGTTGTTACAGAAAACTTGAATAGGCATTGTGGTTAGATAATCGCCTTGGCATATTTCCGTCCAAGTGATTAAGTTGAAACCAATGCGAATTTTGGCAAATTTATGGAACTTTTCTTTCTTCTTTGTCAATAAAAAAGAAGAGCATTTCGACCACAAAACGAGTGTTGTATCAGCAGGTTCACAGCAGCCCTCTAATGTGATGTTCTTCTACGATGATAATAATAGCTGTTTGGCAACTCTTGAGCATCATCCCAACGTTGTTACCATCATTATGATAGCTGCCTTTCTCGTTGACATCATTTGTATTTTGCACATACAAATCACTTTAACATAATTTGCCAATAAAAATTCATTGAATTATATTTTGATTGGTTTACAGGCAGTTCCTTTTCTTTTGGATTGAACAAATTTCGGGGGATGCCAGACGAGATGCTTAAATGGCAACGGCAACGGAAATGGTAACGGCATCTGTAACTGTAACGCTAAATGTAACTGTAACCAATCGAAGCGACGCGACGCGTCGTTCGCTATATCTACTATACTGTCATCTCTATTGCTATCACCATCTGTAATGTGCGTTCCATGCTCGATGGGAACGACTATTACATTTGTTATTAGCCAAACGAAATGTCCTTTTAACAACTTGGGTCGCGCCATTGATATGCGAAGGACGAAGGCCAAACGGGGGACGGATTAAAAGTAGCCAAAAGCGTATATTTTCATTGCCTGCAAATGTATGTAAAAGGGGCAACAGGAAAATAGCGTGTATATTTTAGTAGTACTGATTAGAATCAAGAGCAGAGTTCAATGAACGCATAAATCTACAACACCTGAGAAAAATTTATGTGCAAGAATAACATTAAAATCGCAAAGTACATTCTTTGAATATGAATGTGATTTTCGTAATTTCATTACTTAATTAAATGTTCTTTTAAGTTCGTTGGACTCTTTACTTCACACTTGTTTAAATTCAATTTCAAATTGCGAAAATGGAGTGGAATATACTACTTGCATTTTCAATTTTAAATACAAGCCGTTGATAAAAGAATTCCTAAAGAAATGCTAGTTTTAAGTTAATAATATAACAATTGTTTTTCAAGAAATTGATATTCATATAAGTATCTAATTTTACCAACCGAAATTTATATTAACAAAATTGTTCTTAGCTCATATTCAAAGTAGCAATAAAATAGAGAGATCAAAACCAAATACGAAAATACGATCAGAAAGCAATTTGATATTTATCTAAAATTAATTGTCAATTTTGAGAAACAGTCGCATTAATTAAATATAATACTTGCAAATTTTTAAACTACACAAATAAACTAAAATATTTTAATTTTAATTTCATGAATTTAAATAAAACCATCGAAATATTTTTTGTTTAATTGAGTTTTTATGCTGGAATAGTATATATATCTAATTATTTAAGTTTAATATTTTGAGTTAAAGTAGACTATATCTAACTGGAATTCATAACAAGAAAATGGTATTGGTTCAAGTATTGAGTTTATACAATTAAATTTTCTAAAAACAATATTTTCTATAGAGTTTTTTCTAAGTTAAGCATAAATTGAACTATAAGAAAGTAAAAGCAAATAAACAAGATTTAAGCTACTTAGTATTGAATTTAAAAAAAAAAAGCAAAGACTCCTTCTAATCTGGCGCCGATTAAGCATTGATTAAGAAGAACACTGGCAATTTTGTATTGGAATAGAATAAAAGAATTTCTAAAGAAATGCTAATGTTAAAAAAGTAATTCAATAATTGCGTTTCATTTCATATTTCATGGAAATATCTAATTTAAACTGCTTTTTAATTCATATTCAGTAAATAGAAGAGATGATGAACATCAAAAAAAATAATATTAAATTAGAAAGCTACTAAAAATTAAGCTTCTTCCTATTGAACATCAACAAACCAAAGCAAAGACTATTTCTATCTTGGTGCGAATAAAGCATTAATTAAAAAGGACACCCGCAAATAAGATTAATAATAAATAAAAGAAAGAAGGCAAACAATGCGTTGGTTCATCTTGAGCCTTAACTACAAACTGATATGTTGATGTCGTACACAAAACACGAAGCACAAACACTAGCACACACACATACACACACACACCACACACAATATATCTACAATATTCGCAGAACGCTATCAACGGTAAATCACACACAGTCACGTCCACGCCCACACTCACTATGTGTGTGTTTGTTGGATGGCAATGGCCGAGCTGAAGGCGTTTTGTGGTTAGCCTGTCATGCGACGGGTTCATCAAATTTATGTAAGTGAAAAACTTAGCCAGAATTGTAGATATTCCGTTGCACCGTTGTTCGAGTGGCGAAGTGTGTGTGGAGGGAAAGAAGGGAGGAGACGACGCGTCGGTAGGCAAGACTTGCGAGTGTCCCATATAATATTAATAAAGCAGAAATTGACAGATTCAGAATGACAAATTTGGCGTCAAGCCTGATAAATGATATGAAATCTAAAAAAGAAAAAAAAAATAAGTACGAAAAAGAAAGCAGCAAAAAAATATTGTTGCAAAAATATTTTTCCGCCACGCTGGTGAAAGGACAAAAGCGAACAAAGCCTGGGGGCGAAGCGTAAGAAGAAGATAAATATTGATAGCATCTGCGGTGAACAGTTAAAAAACGAACCAAAATGAAATGAAAATTGTGTAAAAAGGTGAGCAAAATGGAGCAGCCGACCAAAGAAGAAGAAGAAGAAGAATAAAGCAACGACTGGCTGCGGATAAAGGAACGTCGACGATGGCGACGCTTTCCCTGGCGATGGCGACCTCATGAGTCTCCACATGAATGGCGTGCAACGGAAAATAAGTTGGTATGATGGCACTCCACTCGCCACTTCTCCACTCCGCAAATCATTGTTAGACAGGTGGCTAAATGGTGTCCAGCCTTGGTTGTCTGTCGTGTCAGCCCAGCTCAGCCCAGGGCAAGCAAAGGTGTGCATGTTTTCATGTCAACGACAGCCCAGTCAGAACAGTCAGCCAAGCCAATTTAAGAATTTACTAGTGCTTTTGGGATTTGCAGCTGACGTTTATATTCGACTAACTTTTTGATATTACATTACACAACTGAAATTGATGTAATTTCGTTTGATTTGCTAATTTATTGCAATTATGGTTTGCCATACCAAACTAACTAAAACAAAAGCCAATGACACTCAGATGCCACCTATTCCAATGCCTCTTCCCTACACTTTCTCGCGCGTCTCGACGAAGACGGGCTGAGGTTCAAGCACCTTTCCCGTTGTTGACAAGAACTCGGCGAGTGTTTGACTTCGCACTTGGAACATTAACATTAATGCCTCTTCAACCGAGCACACTGCACTTTTCGAGTGTCGGCGGCTAAAGATGAGACGACCGTCTACTTCTGGTTAGAGAGTCTGCTTTAAGCACGCGATGATAAATTTAGTATTTGCTGAAGTGTTTGTTGCTCATTGTTGTTGCTCTCGTTGTTGTTGTTGTTGTTGTTGTTTTTGGCCAGGTGTTTTACGTGCAAGAGCTCGACGGGATCGCATGTCAGTTGCATCAACTCAAAACAAGTGCTGTCAAATGGAGTGCAGAGCTTCTGCGAGTTGAAAATTGTACCATGGGGATTTTTCGGTTGGCGGAAAATCAAGACATTTCAGCGAAAGTAGATAATAAACATAGCATCAAGCTTTAATTTTTATTTAATATTTTGATTGTTATTTCGATATATGTATAATAATATAATTACAAAATGGGGTTTTGTTTTTGTTATCATTATCAATTAAATTATTTTGAAATTATGATAATTAATAACAATGAAATCATAGAAAAAAAATAAAAAATAAAATAATAAATTAATGTAAAATAACAAAAGATACATAAAATAAAATCAAACCAAATGAAAAAGATAAATAGTAAAAGATAATCAAATTGAGTTAAATTAGTGATATTTTTTTTTTGTGATTGTAGGTTTAGTAACAGTTATAAATTTATCAGAAAGAATCTTTTTTTACCAACTAAACTATTAGATCATTTTAAGTAAAGAACCTTCTACTTAGTTCGTAACCAATACGATCGGAGTACTAGAAAAATGAGTGTTTTCTTTTTTTATTTAAAATTGACTCCTACACAAAAGAATTTGTAGCCTTAACTGACATACTAAATCATTTTCTTTTTTTTTTTTTTTGAAAAAACGGATAACTTCTTGTTCTGAAGCTTTTAGGCTGTTCGCCTCATTAGTCTTGCGTTAGTCTGTCTTCCCACTGAAAATCGATGAAGCTCTTCTACTACTCGTTCCATGTTCCCATCGCCCATCTACCATCTACGATACTGCAGAATACCGCCATCAGTCATTTTGAACTCACAACAAGACTATTGAATGAGTGAGGGTTGTGGCTGGGATGATGTTGCCACTGGGAAAATTCTGGCAAACGCAGCGTGACTGTATGACAAACACTTTAAGTACCCTATCAACATAGGCTGTCAATGTGTGTCAATATACAAGCAGCTACACTGAAAGAAACAAGTTCATACTACAAAATAAACTTTATTATATAAAGAGATGTGAAGCGATCTTTTAATTTATTATGTTATTATATATATAGCATTTAATTTAACTGATAGAAATAATATAAATCTAAGAATTACTGAAATTATTATATAAATTCAACTTCTGGGTAAGAATTTTAATTGATAAAATGCCACAAGAATTCGCTTTTTGTATGAAATATTTTCAATTATTTACAACTTTTTATATTGTCTTATGATATTGTTTAGAAAGTTGCTGATGACAAATTGCAAACTATACTAAAAATTTGTTTTTAATATTAAAATATTAATATTAACACAATTAGTTAGTATCTCAATGTTCAAAATAATATTCTAATAATTAAAAGTTTCATGGAAAACCTTGAAAAATTTTCTATTTAAAACAAAAAATTCTTAAAAATTATAAAATTGTTTTCAGTGCATATACAAATTGCGCAATTGTGTGACGAGTGGAACATGCTTCTACATATTTTGCGACTAACTCACATAACTTATCCTACTTGTTAGACATTCGACATATGGCCTCTTCTAAAATTGCTCATATAACTCTACGTTTGTGTCATTTACATTTATCTCCTTAGACTACATTCCCAATATTGCAAATATATATAAAAGAAAGAGAAAAGAAAAAGCACACTAGATGATGAAAAATGCGTTAAAGAAAGTAGAAGTAAAGTGCGCCGTAACATTGTTATCAAAATAAAGATCATTTTTATTGTGCGATCGTTATGACATTTTCAAAACCCATTCGTAGGTTGGGAATTTTCATTTAGTATTTAGCGCAGCTAAAGCATGTATAGTAAGAAACATACAGCCGAGTAAGCTCAACTACCCGCTACCCATTTTGAATAAGAGCATATCAACCGTTATATTTGGTATATTGATATAGTACTACATTCAAAATATACTATAGTCAACTAAACATGACAAACAGTAAGCATTTTTTCCCATGAAAAAGTATTTCTTACATAACGTTACAACCCATACAATAATACTCTTCTGCCCTATAGGTAGCGTGTATTAAAAAGGAGAAGATCTTTTAAGATGCAAGTATGACAAACAATGCCATCAATGTGGATAAAGTCATCATTTTGTAGTCAGAAATGCAGTTGACCATTTATACCGAGCATAGCATATTTTTTCCCACAGCTGCAAGCAAAGTCTAAGTGCAATTTTAAGGAGCACACAGACACAGAGACATGTATAATTTAATGCTGGACCGATTTGGCCGCAGAGGCTGCATTGTTTGTCAGCCTTTATATACGAGTAGTGGTACTTTTACTCGGATCTCTGTGGGTGCCGCCCGAGTGGCAATAAGATGGAGATGAACGACGCCTAAGTGAAAAAAGAGGTGGTCTATTTTGGGTGGTCAGACGGATAGAGGGAGATAGCAAATCAGCGAGAGAGAGAGAGAGAAGGCAAGTTGATGTGACTTTGAAGCATCCTAGACTGAATGCTGCCTCGTCATTTTGGCAACGCTCCGACTGTAGCAAGATTTTCAAGTGATTTTCTTTGCTGCGCTCTGCATTGCGGCCTTTACCTTAGCTTACCTGTGGACGGTGAATTAAAATTCAATTTGTTTGGCTGTGATTTAGTGTAATTTGAGCGCACTGCTGGAAAAGATATATGGCCACTTCAGACTTCAGGCTAACACGGGGTACGGGGTGCAAGTATTATTTCCTGTGTCCCTCTTTTGCTTTGCTTACTAAACCAAACGATGTGTGTGTATGTGTGTTAGTATTGTACTGTGTATGTGGGTGCGTGTGTTAGACATTGCTAAAGTTTGCCAAACGTCAAATGGCGATGGCGATGGCAAATGGCATTGGCAAAGTGATTCTTAGTACTGTTCTCTGATTGAGATTTTTAACTTCAGTTCCGTTCGAGAGCTTCTCTCTGCTTCAGACACTATTCTTTCTCTCTCTTTCTCTCTCTCTCTTTCTATGGCAGATGATCCAAGGCAAGCGAGCGAGCCGTTTGTCAGCGGTTGACATGAATAAGTCATAGACAGCAGGCGGCACAGTTCAGTTCAAACTCAACTGTTCTTTCTCTCAACGCAAAGCTACGCAACGCAACTCAACCTCAGCATCACCATGAAGCAAGTCAACTCTCTGCTTTCTCACCCGCTCATGGCTCTTTCACCGCAGTCAATGACATGTGCTATATTTGTCTTTCTCTAAAATGGCAGCCAATACACAGAGTTGTCAACTACTGTGCTCGACTGCCTGCCAAGAGTAATGATGCCTGTGACTTCGTCTTTTCTACTACGCTCTCTCTCTCTCTCTCTCTTTCTCGCTCTTGCTCTTGCTCTTGCTCTCATTCTAGTTTCACAGCCTGCACTTGCTACTTCCTTCCTTGCCATACCTTTTGCCCCCCTTTCGCCTCGCTGACTTCCGTTTCTCATACATGCTGAGCTCATGCTTTGTCAGCGGCTAAGTGCAAGTCAAAGCAAAAGTAATGGCGCATTTGCCAAAAACGAAAAATGCAACGTGTGGTGCATCTGCTGGGAATCGGGCTTCATGCCCAATGCGACAACGGAAAATAAATGGTCATTGCTTAAGTTTTTCAACTTGATTGAGCATACAAATAGCATAAGTTCGCCGCCCAACATATGCTTGTGCGTGTGTGGAACATATATTATATATATATATGTATATAAGTTATGTTATGATTTGTTTGGTATGTAGCATATCATAAGTAACTGTACACGTTTTCATATACATCAGAAAATCAAAAATTTTAAAGCTTCGACTCACATATAGTGAATTAGAAAAAAAGTGAAAAATGCTAAATTGTTGTTTTACTTTTAATTTTACTTTATTATTTAGTTATTATTCCCTTCAATTTTTCAAATTTAAATGACTGACAGTGCACTATTCATGTTGAAGCTAGAGTCGCAATTTCTGTACTCGTATAGCAAAAAACGCCTCCTGCAATAGGGTCTCAGCTGCTTTAGCTGACAATCTGATATATTTTTTAATCTTTGGTAATTTAGAATTTAGTACTGGACAAGCAGGCATATTTTATTCTCTATATATACCAAATATATTTTGTTATTTCTAACTAATCATAACTATTTTAATAATTAATAATAAAAATTAATTAATAATACATACATACCTATTTTATTTGCAATTTTTGAATTCTTTATATTCATGCATAAAGATATAATATTTAACATCACTAAGCTAATAATAAGTTCAGGCTTTTTAAATATATTTTTCATTCTTTGGAGTATTATTCGCACAAGCCAACTAATTTGCAGGATAAACTATCTCAAATCTATACTTACTTACTTTCCAACATTTGACTTTCTGAAATATTATCTTAAAACGTCAACAATGCGCTCAAATAGCTTAAAGAATTCAATAAAATTGCAATAGTATATCGTTTCTTAACGAAAATACAACGTAGTCTTAATAAAGAGACCAGTTTATTTACATAAATCGAATACTAATAAAGTGCGCATTTATTGGATGAATAAAATACTTGTGTAAACGCAAAATACTTGTACACGTAAAGGGCTATGCAACACAGGGTAGTTGTTGGCGAGCATGCTCGACTAGAGCGCTCTCTCTCCCTCTCTCTGTATCTCTCTCTATCTCTCTCTGTCTCATTCACTGTCTCATTTGAATACTGTTCCGCTTGCTCTGTTGCACTTAAAACTTTTCAAGTTGCAGCATCGAACGGCCGCCGGTCGTTGGGTTGTTGGCAAGTCGTTGGCGAAGCGAAGCCTGTGTATTGAAAAGGGTATAGGCCAAAGGCGGAATGCGGCTATATGACGACTGCAGCAAAGAGTTGTTGTGAATTTCTGGTTTCACGCTGTCTGATTTTGATTGAAAATTTTCGTGCGCTGTGCTCTAAGCAGCAGTTCTGAAAAGAAGCTCACTGTGAGAAAGAAATGCGCAAATGCCTAAAACTAATTCGTTAATATATTATAATATATAAATAATTCAAAAATAAATATCTTGCCTTAGAAATGCAAACATTTTGTTTTACATTTGAAATATTGTGATTTTAAGTACTTAATTTAAAAAAAATTTTACTTAATGGTTTCCCATATAAAAATTGCTTTAATTAATTAAACTTTATTGATTCTGAAATTGTTTTAAAATAAGTTTAAAAATTTTGAATTAAAAAATACATATTTCTATAGTTCTTATTACAATAAATAACTATGTTCGTAATATTTTTGTAGTATATAACATGAAATTAAAAGGTGTTTATTGTTTTATTCAAAAATTCTAGCTTTAAGTACTTTTTTCATGATTGCATAATTTGTGATCTACCTTCACTTTTGATTCTTTTACATTATTCTTATATTAAGAACTTTGTTAATATTATAATATTTCGATGAGAATTGCAATTGAATTCCATTTTAGAATTCAAAAAGACAAATTGTGTTCTTGATTTAAAAATTCGACTTTTGAAAGTTTTGCTTGTGAACTTAGAACATGTTTTTTGCTCAGTGCAGTGGGTCTACTCTGATGTTGGTAGAATAGAGTGGTGAATGGTTTTTTGGTGAGAGTAGGAGAGGGTGGACGGAAGACAAGAGGTGGGGCGGGATGGGATAGAGGGGGATATACAAGAGAATGAAGCTGCAGGCTGCAACGGCAACAGCTTCGCCTCGTTGTCGGCAGCAGGAAACAAGCTAAAGAGAGCATACTTCCGCATTTGTACTGTGCTGTTGGGATCTGCAAATATGTCACGATAAACAACAACAGGAATAACAATAACAACAGCGGCTGTATCAGTATCGGCATGAGGTCAAAAGCAGGGGGTTGGCAACTGTGGCAAAGTGAGTCGAGAAGAAAGGGAAAGGCAGAGAGATGGTTGCTTTGCAAACTGTTGACTCGATATCCGGCTCGGGTTTTGGTTCTTTGACTCCATCTCTGGCCAGAGTCGTGTTGATGAGAATGCCTGCAATAAAACTTCTGGCAACAACAAACTGACATCCATTCAGGCTTGCCAGGATATTTAGGCTTTAGTTAGATAGTGTAAGACAGTCAAGGTGGCGGGATGTGGGCTCTCGCTTCAGTCAGCAGTTCGAGAGAGAGACAGAAACAGAGAGTGAGAGAGTGAGAGCGAGGGAGGAGGTGCTGTCAAAGCAGCTTGCACAAATTGACAACTTTCCACTAGGGGAAGTTTAAGGAGGGCTGAACGAACACAGGACATCGACATACACCAAGACTCCCAGCCTCTGACTGAGTCGCAGTCTCAGTCTCAGTCTCTCCGCCGCTTGATACAGCAATTGGAAATTATTAATTTCAATCAAAACTTTCGACATCTGTGCTTATCTATGCGTAGCATTATCGTCCAATTTCTAGGCAATCTAAGCACAAAGTTTTTCTCATTTCAGCTGCCATAATTCATGACCAAGTTCGTCGAGCTTTTGTTGTTTTTTGTTTGTGTCCCCACAAGCAACATCATTTATATTGCCTAAGGTCTCCCGCAGGTCATATGTCAGCCCTCTAGTTAGCCAGTTATTGAGTCAACTGGTCAACCATGGAATGCTGTATGCACAGTTTCAAATCAACACCGCTTGTAGATTGACGAGAAACTATTGCTTTAACGATCGATACAGATAAAGTAGTTAAAATAAGTGCATAATGCTGACTCAACTATTTTGTTTATAATACGACAAGTCGGAGAATCATGCCAATTATCTGTTTTGGTTTTAAACATGTAGATAGTAGTAGCTACAATCGAGTGTGCGCGACTGTGATATACTCGCTACCCATTTTCAATAAAGTCATATCTGACAAATACACTGAAAAAATATATATATAATATATAGTCTATCTTTGGAATATCGATATTGTACTATATTCTAACGTATACATATATACCAAAATATACTGGATCCAGTAGTAAATTCAAAATACACCATGGAGTACAAAATATACCAGATTGTCAGGCAAAGCATCTAAGACACGATGCAGTAGCCGTTATTTGTCATAAAACAATATTTCCTAAATAACTTCTACAATTTGTATCCAATTAATCAACTGTTGATCCTGAATAAAAATATATACTTAATGGTGTTGTATATGACTCTTTCTACCTTCTGGGTAGAGTATATAAAATACTCTATTTTAGTTCAATGTAATAGTTCAAGAAACTTTAGATAGATGTCCTACTGAAAGAGCAATAATTCTAAATTATTTATTTAGATTGGCATCCAAACCTAACCAAGAAAGAAGCAATGCAAGTCAGCAGTAAATGTTATGTTTCTATATAAGTTTTATGCAGTTGTGATAATACAGAATGAATTTAGAGTATACGTAATATTTGTGTATACGCGATATTTTTTTAAAAGTTACAAGTGAAAAATTAGATTATTCACTTTTATAACGATGTCAAAATTTATATGAGCGATATTTATATTACTTATATTTATATATATTTATATTTCTTATTTTATCGATAATTTTTATGTCATATAATATACAAGAAGGCACAATTTAAATTTGTTTTATTCGCCAATATTAATGCTTATCAAAATAACGAATTTAATGATACCTATTTTATTTTTACTCTTACATTTTGTAAAAGTAATAGAAATTTGTCTTTTTCTTAGGGATTGTTAACATATGTTATGCGTTGGAAAGTAAGCACTCTTCGGCATACAAACTTTGATCACGAATTTGTTAAACTTGCTGTTGGAAATTTGCAAAAACGTCGCCCGCACCATAAAAATGAAGTTATAAGCAAATTTGAGGCACGTTGCTTGCCTTTTCTTGCCTTTTAGTTAAGCACGTTGATTGTTCAGTCAGAAAGTCAGTCAGTACAGAGAATTTATATATATATACATATATATAGAAATATAGGCACACGGTTTATCGCAGTGAAGCACTCTTTGGAGTAGAACATTTAGTTTTTCTTTTGCAACGCAGAGAGAGAGAGAGAGGTTTTCCAACCCCCCAAGGGTGGACTTGTCCAGTTAGCTGCCTAGCTAGCTCGGCAGTCAGCGGCCTGACTGCCAAATGAACGCTTTTAGTGAAAATTGCATTTTGAAAATGACTGCAGGTCGCCATCCCCATCCCCATCGCCATTGCCATCACCGTTGCCTGTTTGCAGGACACTGGTCGAAGAATGGCGTCTAGGGAACCTACAGCCCCACGATTAATATTTCATCTTTCATGCTCATTTGCACTTACACCCACACTGCCAACAGCAACAGGAGTGCGGTGTGGTTTTTGTTGAAGGGCAACAGAACAATGGCCAGACCGCTCGGCATGTAATCAAAAGAAAACGTTGCCGCAGGCTGCACATCGTCCTGCAACTTTTGCCTTCTTCTACTGCACTTCTTCTTAAGCGTTCGCTTGCATTGGGGACGTCTTCAGAGTCGTCGACGACGACGACGACGACGACGATGGCGATGGCGAAGGCACCTGCTGTGAGTTATTTACAGCCACTAGAGGGCTTTTTTGTGCACAAGCACATGACAGAATCCAGAAGCCACCAGGAGCCAGGCAAAAGGCGCCAGGAGGAGCCAACGCTTGGTTGGTTGGTTGGTTCGTTGGTTGGTTCGTTGGTTGCGCTTGCTTTGCCTCAAGCCTCGAGCCCAATGCACGCTGCGTCGTCCTGCCTTCGTCCTTGTACAGCTATTACACATGGTCGGAAACATTTGAATGTGTTTATGTGTTAGCTTCTATCGCCCAGGCAGCAAAGCAGCAAGCAACCAGCAACTAAAATGTTTCCGTTATTAAGCTAAAGAAACACTTAACTTTGCCAGGATCACGTCACAACACCACGAAGACGACGACGACGACGACGACGACGACTACGACGATAGCACCAGGTGTATGCAGGTGGTTAAATTGGCGAGTGCTAAGCCAACGTTAATGCCTTGCTTTTTCAAAATTGCAAAGCAATTCAGAAAGGAAATGTAAAATGAATTGATGAATGCTCCGTGTAGAAAATTCCATTTCAGTGTCAGTTGCGAGTATTCATAACACACTTTATGTAATATGATATATAGAGTTGACGTTCTATATCATATTTCATAAAGCGTTCAGTTTTTTTAATCATGCGTAACTCTAGCCAACTATTTATGTTTGCCTAGAAAAAATTAAAGATAACTTTCAAAAACTCTAAAATAATTTGTGATTTACCTTACTAGCATTAATGTGTTTATTAATTTTAATTATTTTACTGCAGTTAAAGCCCATTTTTTAGTTTGCTTGTTGTGTTAGTTGTAAGTTATAATAAAAACTTTCAACCGCCAATTTGCAGTTACTTAATTTGAAGCATCCTTAGTATGCTTTTATAAATGTGATTAAGAAAGACTATAAAAATTAACATTTGTTAAGAAGAACTGATATTATGTATAAGCTACTGCTATAGTAAAAATATAAAAGAAGATCATCTAAACAAAGAACTAAGAATTAGGAGTTAAGAATTAAGAATCAAGATTTAAGAATTAAAAATTAAGCATTAAGATGTATGTTAATGTAGATGGACTTCTTCAACAGATTATCCGATTTTATCTGGATTATATGGAAATGGTAAATTTATCAAATATCTTCTCTATTTTCTTAGAAGTGTCTGTTTTTTTATAATTGCAGCTGCTGCTGTAATGCATAATGAATGAAAGAATATTTGTGCCAATAATGTTTTAAAAATCTTGATTGGTGAGAACACCGTAGCTGCATTCAAAATTAAAAACAAAATATTTATGATAAAGAAAGCTTTGTTTTGAATAAGCTTGAACCCAGATTTTAACCAAAATTGAAGGTCAAATTTTTTCAAAATATGTATTTCTATGCACATTGATTTGAGTTGTGGTAAATAATAACACTGTTGATATTGTAGTAAAAATGTTTTTAGTAGATGTTACTACAAGGTTAAGCACAAGAGTCGCTAAATAGAATCGTAAAAAATCAATGAATGGTCCCAGGAGTAAAAATTGAAAAAAACTGGACTTCATTGAAAAAATTTCCAAAAAAAAAAAAAAAAATAAAGAATACGATGCTATAGTAGCACCGGGGCAATTTGTAAATATTTCAGTACAGAAGTTGGTCAGACATCGAGTAGGAACATGAGTATGGGAATGAGAGTACTCTATAGTAGTATTGTTAGGAGGGCCCATAGCAACGACAAAAGGTTGCCCAAAATGAAAACTGAAAACAGGACTCTCATATTCTCATACCAGTCTCAGAGACACACTCACACACACATACACACACTTTTATACACACCCATTGCGTTGCAACAAAGTTGAAAGCATGTTATCCCTGTTTCGCCTTCTCGTTCGTTGTCGTTCTGCAGTTTACAGTTAATCGTAAAACAACATGAAAAGCGAAAACAAAACCTGAAATTCAATTTTCGCATTGTAAAACATAATTTTCTACAACTTGACGTCAGCTTGGCCCTCTACTTCTTCTCTCTCGTTCACCTCCTGGTACTGCGAGTAGTTAATATTTGAAGTCTACATGAAACTTGCACTACTTATATTTCTGCTTCTAGTTATACCCGGTTAAGCAGAGTTAGAAGGTTATTATATTTGGTTGGGAAAAGGATATTAACTTCGTGCAATATATAAACACATATTAATCAAATGAGACCATAAAACTATATTCACAGCTGCCTCTAAACTTTGAGACTTATAGAATTTAAAAATCAAGCTAGAAAATAGAATGTAAATCTTGATTTAAGATTTTTTTGATCTTAAAAACAAGTCTTGAAATAAGATTCTAGATTTTCAAACATTTTTTACTTCTGTGTAGGCAGTGCTCGATTGGGCAGCTCTGTTTTTGTAAGATTTGATTGAAATATTAAACGTTTGCTACTAAGTAGAAAAATAAAATGATGAATAAATATTTTCTATTCTTTAAAAATTGCATCCGGGTATCTCACAGCGCGCACTCTCAACTGCAGCTTATTTCGATGTTTTTGTTGCTTTTATTCTTTTTGTTTTTGTTTTTACTGCATACTCATAGTGCACACTCCCCGGTCTGCACTCTCCCCCTCCACCACTCGAGCTGCGAGTTGCGAGCTGCTTCCTGTTTTCGAATTTATGACGCAGTCGTCGTCGCTGGCGTTGCCGTCGACTTCGAATGACTTATGCGAGTTTCATTTCTATTGATCCTGATACCAACCGGTCTAGGGTTTAGTGCCTAGTGCCCAATGCCCAGTTCTGGGTGCAGGCCTCGCCAGTGTTAAATTGTTTTATGTCCATCGTACTGTATTGTATGTCCGTGCATATATAGAGAAGAGAAGAGTACTGACTGCAATGTTGTTGGCACACCCCTTTTGCCTCTAGACAACACTGTCTTTTAATTATGAACGCTCACTTCTACAGTTCCAATGTACGTACGTGTGTATTCGTATAAGAATAGCTGGCCATAACTGGCAGGGTCTCGTCCAGTTCACTTTAATTACTTAGAATACAACTCGAACGCAACCAATTGAAAGCGTATGACATACTAGTATTGTGCAGTGTTTGTTGTTGATTCGTCATCAAACAAAGGCGAATCGAACATTGGAATTGTAAATAGTAAAGTTACATTTCAATTTGTTAACTGAGTTTTTAAAGAATGCAAAAAATTGCAATACTCAGTAATAAATTTAATAAGCAAGAGTGCGGGACACAATTCGTAAATAAAATAATAGTAAGAATAAATTCTTTTAAAGAAAGAAAAGGAAAGAAGTTCTTATTTCAAGGTTATCGTCGCAGTACTAAAACTTTAAAATATTGTCGAAAATATAAAAAAAAATCTTAAAGATAAAAAAGACATCTACATTTAAAGAACATTGTCTTCCAATATATTTATGTTCTTGAAAGATAATGTTCTTATATAAGAAATAATTCTTAAATCTTTTTGTAAATTATTATTATAAATTAGTAGCTCAGTCTGTAAACGCATCAGTAAAAATGTAAGGCAAAATCATAAAGAAAACTGCTGTTGACAAATTTTGGAGAGCAGAAAAAAAAGAAAATAACAAAATTGTAAGTTAGAAAATTTTCTATTTATTCTGTTTAAGAAGCTTTGTTTATAAAATGTATTAATTTTAACGTTTGTCTAAATGTACATACATATATCACGCATTTACACGCAACATGTTTTTCAAAAGTATTAAAGTAAAGTGTTCGAAACATGTGTAACTTTGTGCATTCATGATTTTTTAATCTGCTGTTGAAAATCGATATCCACTTCAGATTAACATGACTAACCAAAATCCGTAGGCTCTCAGCGACCACATGGACAACACAATTAACGACATTGGCTAGGTTGTTGTCAACATCAGCGACACAATTGTCGTCATTAACCACGAAGTTGTTCACAGTGCACAGTGTCGAGAGTTCAGAAAACAGTGCACAGTAGAAAAAGTCTGTTTAAATAAATAAGTTGAACTATCTGTCTGACAGCAATTAGGTCAATCTTATACTCAACGAGCTATGTTAATTTTAAGAAGTTTTTGAATTTAAAATTTAAAATAAAATAACAAAAGAATGTTTTTTGTTGTATTCTGTGTAAAATTTTTTAAATTCTTCAATAATCATATTATCAAAATTAAGTTTATATAAATATTTTATGTTTGCTTCCTTTAACTATTATTTTGGAGTCTGTTTATAAAAATCAAGCTATATTTATAGAAGTTGAGCACAACATTTGAAATTCGAAAATATTGACTATTTGTAAGCTTCTTTTTTTATTCACTCACTTTAAATTTACGACTTTGCTCGGCATTCCAAGTAGTTTTGATCAGCAGTTATGCAGATCTTCAATGAATTGCAAGTATTCGCCAAAAGTTACAGTTTCTGCATACCAAAGGCATGTTTATGGGGGTAAGTAGGCAGCGGATCGAGTTATTATTGAAGGTTGATGTGCTTAGTGGAATTAGTCAGACAGAAGAGCTTCAGAAAGATTGTTTAACTACTCAATAATTTCACCGGCTTCATGTATTTAACATTCAACAAGTAACATAGTAAAAACAAATCTACAATTGCTTTATCGATATAACTATTTATTCTAATCATATACAGAGCAAATGATATCTGATGGTAAGATACAAAAAAACATGTACAAGAAGGATAATAACTTTATATATTACATAATTTTAAGACTATAATATATAAAAAAAAAACATTTGCTTAATTCTATTATTGTTAAGTTTGATTTTATGAATTATGTTTCACAATCTTTTCGTTTTGGTTATTCTTTTCTGTGAAATTTGTAATTAAAGTTTAATGAAAATGAAAAGAAATAAGTTATAGTTCGATATAATTTATGAATTGTGGTTAAAAGCTGTTAGTATTGAATTCGCTGCTATCACTAGCGAATTGAAAATTGATGATGTTTATAGCTATTAAAAGTGACAACGATTATTTCTTCGCGTCCAGCTGCGAGTCCAATAACGTCGTCGTAGTTGCTCGCCACCTGCCGCGGACTTTGCCACGGCAATTGCCGTTGTCTGTGGAATTTTCGCTGCTCTTGCAATGAGTTTGCGTGCCCTTTTCCTTTGCCAGCGTCGTCGTCGCTCCCAGCGCTGTCGCTGCACATACGGATGGCTGGAAGTGGTGTCGAAATAGAAGCTACCTTGTGTGCGACGCTGCGAATGAATGCCGAAGCGAGCACGTCGATTGCCATTGCATCGTCCGGCTGCAAATTCTCGATAGCTATCGCATTGATAGCCGACAAATGGATACTGGGGATCCATGGACTGCTTAAAGAAGATGGCAGCTGCCGAGTGACTGCAAGCAATCGGATCTAAGCACAGAAATTAGTAGAGAACTATGCATAGTATTCTATTGTTAACTCACTTGTGTTCTGCATTTCACGCAGATTGACAAACATCAAACAATTGCGTTGCGGCGCTCTGCCACCATTCGGATAGAAATCAGCATGACCGCACTTTAAGCTGGTGCCCAAAGTGCCGCCTGAAGTGTGCAGCACTTGAACGAACTGTGCATCGGTCTCGTCTAAACGGTATTTGGGCGAGACTGCCGCTGGCAGCGTGAACAGCGGTCCAGCCGGATCGAGTCCAATAATCTGCTCCACCTTGCCGAGCAGCACGGCTCCCGCATAGCCAGCTGCATGTGCGCCCAAGCTGTAGCCCGCCAGCGTCACGTTGCGTCGATCGAAATGCTTGGGACGCATCTCCTCCAGAGCAATGATTATGCCCGCCACTGTGAGGCCAACATCGAAGATAGACATCGAGGCGCTTTTGTAATCGTTTTGCGAAAGATTTCCCCAGTCCACAACGCACACATTGTAACCCTCGCCAAATACAGTCCAGTCTATCAATGAGAGGAAAGAGAGTCTTAAATAAAGTGCGAATACAGATTGTGGTTAAAAAGTACTATATTCGAAATATACCATATAATGTGTCTTAAATAATGTGCGAATACAGATTGTGGTTAAAAAGTACTATATTCGAAATATACCATATAGGTCAAAATATACCAGATTTGCCGCTATACAGAAATTTTCAGATCGCACTCAAATTTCTAGGAATCACAAATACCATAGTTAAACTCTAATATGCGCTATTATATTTTAAATATGTATACCAAATTATTATACCGCAAATATACTAATATACACCGAAGGCCATATTTGGTATATGATAATAATATTGTAGTTCATTTAAAGAAACACTAGAATTATTATTCTTGCTTTAAGCTTATAAAATTAGCCGAACTGAAGTTAAATTGTCATATATAAAATGTCCGCTAGTGTGTTTAAAGTGTAGTAACGCGAATATTAAACTGCTGCAATGCCTATCACTCTGCCAACATATCACTGCTGTTAAAGTTAAAAGAATTCTGACACAGAAAAATATGGCCTTTGAATAAAATGTTAAGAGTTTTATTGTGCTGATGGATTAATTCTTTACAAACAGCAATGAATTCAATTGAAATGCAGGTGATGTGAATTATTTTTGCGATATGCAGTCTGCAGCCTGGAAAGATGCTTTTAAAAACATTCTCAACATGATGAAAAGAAAATTGACAGCGAATCATAAATTCATTTAATTTACTTTAAATTGTTTAATAAAATACTTTACAATCAATTAATTTTACTAATTTATTTTCCTACTTGAATTCACTCTTTTTATTTTAAAGGCTTTTTATAAAGTTTTTTTTTATAAAGTTTTTAAGTTTATAAAATTATACCTCGTCTTTTCAGCTACAAATTTGGCACTTGTAACATATCTGACACATTATTTGCCTCATTCTTCTCTCTTTCGCTCGCTATTTAGGGCTCACGCTCTCTCTGCTAAATTTGAAACTTCAAATTCACTACGAGACTTGCATGACCAGTTAAACATAGTTACCAACGATAAGTCTTAATAGTTGGCGCCCTTTTGGGTGAATTTATGAATATTTATGTAAATGTTGCTCAAAAACAGAAGTTAATGCGGAGGGAACAAAAGAAAAGAACACGATCGAAAAGACGCAAATAAATTCATAAATAATAAAAAGACATTTATTGTATAATAAAGTCCATAAAATAGTGATGATGATCATGACTATTGATTTTTTCGTTTTTTCGTAAAAACGGTTGCAACTTTAACGGTAAAGCTTCGAGTTTTATTGGCATCGCTCAATCAGAGAAAGAAATAAAGTATGACAATTTATGTGTCTATCAAGCAAACATTAAGAGCAGTCTTTTAAATAGCTACAAAAATTAAGTCTTTAATTCTAATTTATGAATTGAATTATAAAATCAACTTTAAGTTTATTAATTGAATTTCTCTAAGACTAGTCAACAAAATTGAAGAATTTTTATGGCGTTTACTTACTCAATAGTAATTCTTGGACCCAATCCTTACTGCCCTGATCATTCCAACCGTGCAGAAAGAGAGCCAATTTCTTTCTGGCATTCAAACGTCGGAATCCGCTGAGGTCTCCCAGCTGCAAATTGAAATTTCCCTCATACCCATGATCCGTATCGGAGCTGTTTTTTGTTTGATGTTTCAGCAGAAAATCGAAAATACAATTCGATGACATACTTACATTGTGCTGCATTTAAAAACAATGCCATAGTTGAGATGAGCGCGTTCAAGGCTGCTTCTCAGCATTCTCTCCTGCATCAATCGAAAACCCTTTTGTAGTATATTCCATTTATGCAAATGCGCTTGAGAGCCACAAATGCTGCCGAAGAGCAGCAGACAGCCATAGATCCAGGCAAATGCTGCATTGCAATTTTGTCGTTGTTTTTGTTGGCTGCTTTGCCGCCAATTCACGTGTCTTGGCATGCAAATATTTTACACAGTTAAAAACAATGAAGAAAACCGATAAAAATAGATTCAAGTTGTACTAAAAATGATCGCGAAAAATTTTTGATATGCCGAAGCGCGAAAGCGTTCAAGTTGATAAACAAAAACAGAAAAAAAATAAAACAAAAATAAATTCAATGAATTCCGGCAGAGAGACAAAGAGAGGGAGATATAGAGACGGATAAGCACGAGCAACGAAACGAGAATTATATTGAATAGTTTGGACCGCTTGGCTTGCCCCCTGACATGCTACTGATGGCAGCGCCAGAGCATCTCTCGTAACAGAAGACCAATTCGTCGCTTCTCATCGCCAATAGCCGGCTCCACATCCACAACAACATCCACATCTAGGCCGATGATGACCCTCGCTGCTGCAGAGGCTACTGTCAAATGAGCTTGATGGCATGACAAACTCGTGTTCTTGGAGCCAACTTACTTTGTGTTTTGTGTTTGCACAAGTGAAAGTAAAGCTTGTAACAGCTTTGACTTTTGCCTCCATCTCCATCTCTGTCTCTGGCTCTGGCTCTGTCTGTTTGTGTTTTTTGTTTTGTGCCTTGGTCGTCGCTGTCGCTGTTGCTGTTGCTTTGGCCCCACTTGACTGATCTTGACATAGAAGTTGAGCTTAGACAATGACAATCAGCTGAGTAATCAACAGAAAAGCCCAACTCCAATTCAAAGATACATAAATGAAAACATTATCGGAATCTTTGCTAAACAATCGATCAACATTTTTTTGGTGTGAGTCACAGCTAAAATTTCTATTCAATATTTATGTTGTAATAATAATTGTAATAAAAAAATATTTATATTTCTCTTTCTTTTAAATTTGATTTTGAAATTATTTGTCCTACTTTATTTAGAACTAAATTATATTTAGAATTTGTCTGATTTAAGCTAAGCTTGACATTGTCATTTAAATTAATTATATGACAATGTATTGATAGAAAATTCTTCTTAAAGTTTGTTGGTTATTTTTAGAAATTCACCGCATATGTGTTTACATGAAACTTTATACTTTCTTATAGAAAATTTCATTGTCTATTGGCTTTGTTGACTTTGGCTTTATTTGTGAGTTCCAATCAATCGAATTATCACGTCAGATTCAGTTCGATTTGAAGAGATTTACACAGCTTTATAACCGAAGCCCAATTAACACAGCATTTTGATGGGCTGCCCCTTAATGGGTCAGTCATGAACATTTGACGGATAAGAGTGAGACCGAATGGTGGACCTTTGTTTAAAGTTTATTTAAAAGTTTCTCTCCGCTGCACGATTAATCTCTTCTGCCATCCCATTTGGCCTCTCTCACCCTGTCTCGCTGTCTCTGTTGCTCTCATACTCTTTCTCTTTTACTTTCTTTCTTTCTCAATGCGAGCAAACTTTTATGGCAAGCTAGTAAACAGAATATCTATTAAACCGAGCAACGACGAATCTGTAGACAAAGCACAATTCACGCTAATGATGACAGGCCAATGGGTAACATCAAAATTCCAAAGACCCTCGATAGTCGAAGAGACCATAGCGATTCTCTTGATTTTATAGTATTATATTACATTGTACGCGCTCATGAATAAATGTCATTAATTAAAAAAATAGGTGTTATTCTCTAATTGGAACATTTTTTTACTACACATATATTAGAGTATCAAATTAATTTGGAATGAATGACTGGTAGATATTTTGGGAATTTAATAAAGAAACAGAAGAAAAACAAGTTGTTTTTGAATTCCATTACAATCCGCAAATCTGACGACGTGGAGTTCAAAGGCCTTACAATAAAAATCTGCCTTCTCTTGGTTTTTGCTGTTATGTTACATATTGATAAACTCGTTCTTTTAAAGAATGTGTAGCTTTAGCATTATTCTTTTAGTGCTTTCCACCCAAAATGTTATTATCGAAAGTAATATTTACAAAACATTTAAGTATTATGCCAGACAAGCATAATAAATAAATAATTACTTTAGTACTTTAGTTTTAGCTAACTTCAGTGGGATGCGCGTTGAACCGAATCTCTTAACTTTAAAGTCGATATCAGCTTCGATATACCATTAATCGATACTTATATATTGAATACATATCAATGTAGTTTTCAATAGTTATCTTTGTCTATTCAAATAATAGTGAGACAATTCAATATAAAAGCAAACCCTTGTAGAAAGAAGTGTCACTGTTGCTATGAAAATTTGCATATATTTAATGTTTAGTCATGCCAATTAAACTTGGGACATTGTGCTCCATTAATATTAATGTTGTGCCTAATATAATTAATGAATCGTTTATATCAGTTTAAATTATCAAGCTAAGCAATGAATGCAGAGCTCCTAGATGAATTTCCAGTTTTACTTTATAGTCTTATTAAATAGAACATTTTATTTAAAAAATATATATTTCCCTTCTTTATTTTATAATATCGAATCAAAACTCTAATAGAATTAACTTATTTCTTCTTTTTAAACATATAGTGATACAATATTTCTTTCTACGATGTAAACTTATTTAATTTCAAGCAATATTATTATCTCACTGATAATAATCATTAAATTATGAATTATAGGATGAACGGAGCTGTCATTAATAAAGATATATTAAAAACTAACTCTATAACTTAACTTTATTTTCGATTTGAATTCTTTTTGCTTTCTTCATTTATTTGATTGTGACAGCAGTTCGGCAAGTTTCGATGCCAGTAACTTTTTTCATTACCATAAGTTTACTTATTTGTTTGATTATTATTTAAGATTCAGATCTTTGTGTCAACTGCTTATGTAGATCAAAACGAAATATACTTTATAGCACTGCGAGTTTCCTTCTTCTGCACACACACAAGCACATTGTACACATTGTCTCAGTCGCAAAGTTATTACACTCTTACTCCCTTTGAGCAGCTCGAAATGTAAGAAAAGCCTCATTGCAATTGGGTTGGCGTTGGGGTTCGCTTTAGTCCGAAATTTGTGCAAAAAAAAAAATATGAGTATTCCCAAGTGCGCGCCATTTTCTGTGTCTTATTATTAACACAAAGTACGGCTTAATTGTTGATGCACAGTGAACGGCAGGCGGCTCTGCTTTGTATTCCCTTTTAACCAGCCTGATGCATGGCTTACCCCTTCCCTTCCCCTACTCACCCATCGGCCTACAGCCTACAGCAAGACTCTTCCTTCTCCCCACTAACCGACATCGATTTTATACCCTACGACCATCGAAAAAACCATCGGAAGGGTTACACGGCTTTTGTTATATACGATGTTTTTTTATTTATAGTTTTTTTTTTATTATCGTATTCCTTTTTTTATTATTAAATTTTATTTTCGTTTACATTTTATTTCAAAAAATGACATTTATCTTAATATTGTTTTTATTTGCTATCACTAAATAGGTTTTTTTTATTATTTTTATATTTCTTTATCATTTGTTTGTTTGTATATTTGACTGTTGTTTTCTTTCTTATTCTTTTTATTGACTTCTTCATAAATTAATGATTTTAAATATATATGTGTGCTGTGTATGTTTATGTATTTAATTATTGTTTACAGAGCTGAATTTATTTATTATTCATTTAGTTATTAAAATATTTACTTTGTTGTATAACTGAAATAAATTTTACAAAAAAATCTTTAAAGTTTGTTTACATTTAAAGTGCATAAACAAATATGTACAAATTGGAGTAGAGAATAGAGTTGCCGAAAAGAAAATACAGGGTTTCGCATAAGCGAGCGTTGTGGTGTCTTGAGTTCTTACTTGTTCCTATTAAGCAGCATCATAATAATAATGTGTAATAACAACAACAACAGCTGCGCGCAATAAGTTTACATGTTTGCGGCAGGCGTGTGTGGGCGGCACATTCTGGATGCTATTCTATTTGTCTCTCTGTGTGTGTGTGTGTGTGTGTTTATATGTGTTGTTTCGTTTGGGGACGCATTCAAAGCAATTTCCACAATTTTCGTATTGTTTACTTAATTAATTTTGCACAAAGATTTTCATTTACGAGTGCGCTCCACATACATTCAAACGTATGTATGTCTGTATGTGTGAATATATATCTGTATATATATAGAGATATATGCTGTGTGTTTGTGTGAGCATTTTCTCTGGATCGTGTGCTGGTGTGTTTGTTGGATTTGTTGCGGTACTTGCAGATGTTCTGTGGTTATAATAGCAAGCCTTACACGCATACATGGAAATAAGTACGTTCCTCCCCTCCTCCCCTCCTTCCCACCGCCATGGATAGATATATACTCGTAATGAGTTTATATCATTTAATGAATGCTGCCGCACAATGCGACAATGCGACGCGTCGCAACAATAAAAGCGCTTTAAGAAACCAGCCGCCTTTAAGTATGCAACAAGTTTTTGCGATTGGCAGATAGTTTTTTTCTGTACGTCAAAGTAAAGCACAAATGATCTTCAATATAAAATGCATTTTTATATCTCTTTGCTATGTATTGAGTAACTAAGTTGTCTTAAGGGAACATTATATATATAAAAATAACATACATTAAAACTTATGTGTTAATGGTTGAGAGTACATAATTAAGAATATAATAAATAGTCTGATAGTGCTTCTCTATGTATGTATAAAACATATAATTTTATCTTTTCTTATACACAATCAGAGAAATACAAAACTTTACACAAGGAATAGCATTAACTTATATGCATCTCTTCATCTTATTTCTTTAAAAAAGGCTTTCTATTAATTATATCAATAAAGAAACATAAATAACATAATAATAAGGTATCCTTGATTAGTATGAAGCATCACATATCATCAGTACTTTCATTTCTGCATTCATCCGTCTATCGACAATTTAATAGTTTTAAAAAGAATACGAACATGTCGCGACATGAGGAAAGTCAGTAATCACTTAGAGTTGTTAGAGTAAAGTCGCACATAGAGTTGAAAGAATAAAGTCGTCTTAGAGTCGTAGAAGTAATTAAGTTTATTTTGAAAACTAAACAGTTTTCCAAATAAATTTTATCAATATTATAATTCAAACGACTTCTTTGTGTGCTACTGACTTTTTGTATGTTAAGCTTTAACAAAACACTTATTTAAACAAAAACTATAAATAACTAAAATATATTTTATACATGTATATTCCAAAAAGAGAGAATAATAACATTTAATTGCTGCCTCCACTTAGTTGAGTAATCACTCTGAAGGACTCTCCAGAATTGGTTTGCAACAATAATAATTTTCTTTTATAAATTCTTTACTCATAAAGCAACAAATACTGTAAATAAATGCCAGCATTCACAAATATGTCTGGCATTTCATTTGTCAAATTAACACTCTGAGTGTTCAATTAGACAGCACTAAGAATATTGTTTAGAAACTTTGAAAAGTCCAATTTTATTTTCAAGAATCATTTCAAGAGGCAAAAATCTAACATTTTAGCTGTGCATTGGCCGGTAAACTGAATACTTATTTGTATAGCAAAGAAATATCGATTGTGTGTTAGTGCTTTGAAAGTGAGTTTAAGGCCGATCGAATAAAATAGACTTTTGCTCGTACATCCTCGACTCGCCAATTTCGCTCAGAATATGAAATTTGCAGCATTTTTAAAATGCAAATCGCTTTGTATGTTGCATGGATGATAGAAAATCAAATTGAAACCAATTGAACCACACAAAAACAACAAAAATAAATATGAGTTTGTTTTTTGCCGAGAGTGCTTGACTACACAATACCTTAAATATCCACACACACACACACATACACACACACACACAAATACACGCACATATGTATAAGTGAATGTATAAAAATAGACGCATACACAAAGAAAAATTTACTTTTCGCATAACTATGACTTCGCTGTTGTTTGGTAGAAAATTGTTTCGTGGAAAACTTTTGTGCCAAGTATCCATCGAAACTAACGCGTATTTATATTGTATAATTCATTATTTAGCCACAACTATTGATTGGTATTTAAGATATAAAGCGTGCAAAATAAAGATGAAAGTATTAGCATTCGTATATTTGAATTATAAATGCTAAAACCAACGCGAAGCATTAATGGATTTTATTTATGAAATTTGCTAATTTAAAAATGCATTGCAAAAAAAAGTAAAAATGAATAGCGCCACGTTTTTATGCAAATTCTGTTTATTTGCTAAAACAGAAAAAAAGTGGAATTTTGATGGCTGATTTACAAAAATTACTTCAATAAAAGTGCCGCAAAAAAGCGAAACCAACATAATAGAGATTTTTTATGCACAGCTTATAAACGATATAAAATTGTTATGATTCGAAAATGTTATTAAAATATTTGAAATTGATTTGAATGGCAAAAATATGATATGCAATTATTTGCAAATACTGATTTCATTTGCGTTTCAATTGCACTTAGCACATATGGAATATGAAAAAAGGACAGAACAATATAATAATATACATATGTACATATTTATTATTCTTTGCATAAATAATTTACATTTTCTTGCTAAGGTATTTGCAAGTCGAGTCCGCACAACGAAAGTTTTGTTATCTGTTTTTATCTCTATTTTTTTTTGCCCCCTCGCATTTTTGTTGTTTTTCTTGAACGTATGAATACTCGGTGGGTGCCACAGCCAGTTTCACTTTTCTAGCGTATTAGTGTGTGTGTATGAGAGTGTATTCGTCTCGTATATGAGAAGCATTTGATGGCATTGCGCTCGAGTTGCCAGCGAGACGAAATTAAGTGTGCGCTGTGTGTGGCAATAACAGTAACGGCTGCCTTGTAGTTTACTCAACGGTTCTTCTTCCTTTTGGCTGCTGCTCTCGCTCTTGCTGTTGCTGTCTTCAATTTTCCGATGGAGGCGTTCTCAGCATAGGCGTGGCATTTGAAGCAACAGCAGCAGCAGCAGCAGCAGCGGCAGTAAAGGCAGCGGTGGGTTGTTATCATTGAAAGGAAACTATTTTATCGCTCAATTGATTTTGCAATTTATTTGCGCGCATTATGCGAACTTGCACATAAACACTGAGACACATACCCGTACACGTCTTCTCGTTCTCGTTCTCGTTCTCATAGCCATGGTGAATCCTCGAGCGTTAAAGGCAGCGTTGGCTGGATGAAGCACACACACGTGTCCTAGCCAAAAACGAGCACTTGCCAATGGCGGCAGCGTTTTCAATTCTATTTACTCCCAATAATCATCATCAATGTCAGTTTCGCTTGCACTAAAATAAAATAACAATAGCAAATGGCAACTGGATAACAATAACAACAACAGCAGCAACAACAGCAGCAACAACAAGAGGAACAGTACTCGAAATAACAGCAGCAGAAAAGTAACAACGTCAACAGGATCATTGGCGGTATTGACAGCAACTACGACAAACAATACACGAAGCAGGAGCTGTGAGTTGTTTTATTGTCACAATTGGCCAGACACTCGAATCGAGTCACCGAGTCATCGAGTCACATACGAGCAACACGCATTCATACACATGTATGTCTATAGCATGGTATGTATGATGGCAACAAGCAGCTGAAGAGCGACAGCAAAAACAACAGCAACAGCAACAGCAACGCATTGAGAGTTGATGTTTATATCGATTGCTGGTAATTTGGAGAATTACAAGAGACATAAACATGCACAAAGAAACAGCAGACTCGCACAGAGTGCAGAGCAACTTCTCTCAGACAGAAACGAACTACAGAACAACAGACTTCTGACTACAGACTACAGACTACAGTATTCACTTGAGACACGTCCTCATCGACTTGCACATGTTGTTGTCATCGTGTTCATCTTGTGTCCTGCTGTCATTTTTTAATGTTTGCTACCAAGCAACATCAATGTTGCAGTCACAGTTCAAACGCTACTCACAGCCGGAGCTACAGTCACAGTTACACTCACAGTAACAATTTCAGTCACAGCCACAGTAAGTCACAGTCACAGTTGCAGAAACAATCACAGTGACAGCTATAGTTACAGTTAGTCAGAATTACAGACCTGGTTAAAGTCATAATTGCAAAGTCATTTACAGACCTAGTAACAGGAGCAGTTACACCCACAGCTACAGGAGCAGTCATAGTTACAACTATAGTTACAGTCACTGGCAAAGTTACAGTTAGTCACAATTACTGTCACGGCAACAGTTTCTGCCACAGTTATAGTCACAGATGCAGTTAAAGTTTCAGCTACAATCACAATTACACTCACAGTAACAATTTCAGTCACAGTTACAGTCACAGCTACTGTTAGTCACAGTCACAGTTGCAGAAACAATCACAGTGACAGCTATAGTTACAGTTAGTCACAATCACAGACCTGGTTAAAGTCATAATTGCAAAGTCATTTACAGACCTAGTAACAGGAGCAGTTACACCCACAGCTACAGGAGCAGTCACAGTTACAACTACAGTTACAGTCACTAACAAAGTTACAGTTAGTCACAATTACTGTCACAGCAGCAGTTTCTGCCACAGTTATAGTCACAGATGCAGTTAAAGTTTCAGCTATAGTCACAGTTATAGCTACATGCATTAATAACAACAGTCACAGATACAGTTACTGTTAGTCACAGTTACAGGTACAGTCGCAGTCATATTAACAGGAACAGTGACAGTTACATCTGCAGTTACAATCACTGTCGCTGTTACTGTGTGTCACAGTTACAGTTACAGTTACAAACACAGTAACAGTCACAGTCACAATTCCAGTCTCAGTTACAGTAAGTCGCTATAAGTTCAGCCATGGATAACTAACAGTCACTGATCTCTAATCAAAGACAGAAAGTGCTGTAATCAAACTCTTACTATTTCAGCTATTGGTAGTTTTCAAAGCTAAATTTTCGATAATTTATACAAAAGATAAATTTTTCCAAATAACTAGACCTCAAGTATTTACAGGGAATAACAAATCCAATACATTATGTTTAAAATTTGATCCAAATCACTATGATACAGTAGAAAGAAGGTTTTAAAAACTCTGGATTAAAATCTTCCAGATATTAGTTTTGCAGTTTTGTTATAAAGAAAATATATGTAACAAGTAAAACAATAGATCTTTGTTAAGTTTTGTTTTCGTTTTATTTTTTGTTTTTTTTTTTTCTTTAAGTAACATAAAGCTAAAAAGATATACATAACATACATAACATAATATTTTCAGTTAGTGTTCTTTACATTTTATTAATACACATGCATGCATAAAGCCTCATATTAAAACCGACAATTTTGATCCATATATTTATTTATTTTATGCTCTACAATTTTCAACACTCTCATTTTACGCTCTTGCAGCACTTTGTGTTGTCACATACAACTCAGCTTAAAAAGTGTTGCATACTTTTTGGCAGTAATTTGTTTTTTATGCGAACGCTTGCAATGCTGTGCTGCTTTAAAATGAAAACAAAGGCAACAAAACACAAAAAAAAGAAAAAAAAAAAAAAAAAGCAGCGAGAAAAATTCAGAGCACTTTGTGTGAAATTGGCCAAAAATTGTCATCGCTTACGCTTTCGGATTTGAAGTGGCATTTGGGACTAAATACGCTTAGTTTGCGAATTAAAATAAACAACGGCGACTGCCTAACAACTTAAGCGACAAAGATCAGAATTTAAGCATCTCACGAGAGCTAAGCTCGAATAATTTGCAGAAAAATATCAAGTACACTAAGACGCAAGGTCGTGCGGGCAAAGCGAGAAAACATACATAAGTATATAAGTAGAAGCATAAGCATAAGATATATTTATACTTATGTATGTGTGTATGTGTACGTACAATGTGTACTACATAAGTATATTGAAAACATTCTTAAAAATAGATTACAATGGTATCACGTTAACAATGGGCGAACTCTCTGTGAGCATTGTCGCCGCAATTCGCAGTTACACAGACTAACACTCACACTCACACACACATACACAGACGCACAGACGCACATGCATTTATTGAGGGTTCTTACGTAAGCTGTGAAATAAATTCACGGGTGTTTCATGTCGCATAAATAAAGTTTAAAATAAAGTGAGCAAGAAGTTGTAGATGTGGTTGTGCATGAAAAACAACAACAACTACAACAATAACAACAACAGCGGCAGCAACAGCGACAACAACAAATAACGAAGCACGCCACAAAGTTCACACGCTAAGGCGTGCGTGCCACGCCCCCAAAACAAACGTCATTTAAAAGTTACAACGTTAGTTGGTGTTTATGTAAAAGTAGCTGCCGGACACAAAAATTGTAACCGCCCTGCCCTGTGCGCTAGTGTTTAAGCAAACTTCGCACTTACAAACACACTCACACACACACACACACACACACGCGTGCAGAGACATGCACAGACACGCACACACATGCCAGAACAGGCACACAGAAATGAACTAAACGCTACGTGCTGATTACTGCATACGCAAGGATTTTGCCATACGGGATTTTCCCCGACACAAGTAACAATCACCCCAACACTCCACACACTCCAACACCCCAACGGTATAACACCCTAACACCCCAATGCTACAGCAAGCAACTCCGCTTTTTAATCGGGACCGAATTGCACAACATCATGATATCCTCTGTTCATTACTGCAAATCACTTTAGAGCCGCTGGCGATATAAAATTGCATCCTATTTTTTCATTTATTTTATGTAAACTATTTATATTGTATTCCGGATAAGACTGAACTAAAAAACGATTTCAATTTCAAATACCATTTTCATGTTTCTTTTGAGTATAATCAGTTGCTTCGTAACTTTTTCTTTAGAATAGGGAAATACTGATCTAGTTTATAAATATTCAAATTGATGTCATGTTTATTTTAACCGAATAAAACTTGCGCGCAACAAATAAATACTTCACACAATAAATTGATAATCAAAGTTGCAGAATTCTATATTCAAAATTTAAATTTCATATTTAGCATTTTATATATTTATTCTACTTAATTGAATGAAGCTTGTTTGCAACACAAAAATACTTAAGATAATAAATACATAATAAAAGTTAAAGAATTCTTTATTCAAAACTTCCTTTTTTCAATTAAGCGTTTAATACAAATGCTTTGTTGTTGCTTTTAATTGTATCTTTTAAATTACAAATATTTAATTAGCAGTAAAAACAACATGAATTTAAAAGTCAATAATGCCCAGTTTCTTTAAAAGTGCTGCAGAATTTGACACTGACTTTTGTTTGTGCCCAGCTGATGCGACCCTTTTTTGCAGTTTCATTATGAGCGGGGTATAAAAAGGCGACACCAGAATTTACTACAGGATCTCATTTGTTAGTTTTGTTTTTGTTTGCCGAGCATTTCACGAGATCCAAGCACACACATACACACACACACACACACACACACATGTGTGTAGTAAGAAGTGTGTGCGTACGTGGACATCGCCCGCTTAACAAAATATTTAGCAATTGTGTAAATTGTGTTGTCCTCCCCATTCTGGCTCCTTGCCACCCAAAAGACACAGATAATGATAACAACGAAAGCGACGTGTTAAAACAAAATCCAAAAACATGCAAGACTTGAAGTGACCCTGTGCTTCCTGAGCAAAAACATTCCATTCGAATAACTAAACTAAAATAATATTAGTTGATGGAACACAAATTCCACAGAGCAAAAAAATCTCTATATATGTATGTATATGTATGTACATACATATATATCTATTTTTGGGGAATCTTGCATGCAAATTTATGCAGTGCGATTGTTTTTATTGTTTTATTGTTTGCCAAGCATTTGTGTTGCATTTTGCAATTTTGGGTTAGGCAAATGCAGAGAACTGCACTTTCTGCGTCGGCGTCTGTGTAAATATGGGCATTTGATTATTTATTGTTTGCTGTTGCTCGCCTATCTGCACCTTGAACTCGACAGTTTGAGGGCTTTCAACTGCTGCTCGATTTGTTGCAATTTCAGACTAGTTATTAAGCAATTTATTGTTTTGTGGCACTGATTTACTTACCGCTTAGCATAACTATCAACGCACAGAAGTAATATGATAAAGCTTAAATCAAATTTGAAGTAAAAGTGCGGTTAAAGTACCTTTTAAGTCTGTCAATACATCATATACATAACTTATTAAGTTTTTTTTTTTTGTCGTTTGGTTGAATTGCTTGTCAAAATACAATTACCGAATCCATTCTAGAATCAACAACAAAATCAAGAAAAGATTGAACTCGTGTTGGCATGTCAAATGCTTGATGAAAACGTGACTGCTGCCAAAACCGCGTCTGCTTCGGAAGCAGGAACTCAAGCGTGGTGAGCATGTGATGGGGGATAATGCTCAAGACTGCTTTGAAAATCAACGTCAGTCGAAAACTAGCTTGTTACACAATAATAAAAAAAAAACATATTAAGCTAAGTGACGTCATACAATATTCATATTTGCATTATTTGCTGCAATTGTCTTGCAATATCTTTTATTTGAAGTGTCATCACTTGAATTTGGCATATACAAAGCTCTTGCTAAATCTAATTATATGTTAAGATGACGATAAAGAAATATAAAAATACGATAAATTGGAAAACAAAGTTAAAGAACATTCTGTTATAAAAAAATTGAGTATTCCAGTAAAATTCCTGTAAAAATTCGTAATATAATTTATTTAAATGTTCGATTTTGTTTTAATAAAACTTGAGGAGAAATTCTATTAAGATTGTTTTTAAATTGTCATTCACACTGCAAATGAAAATTCATTTTAATAATATTATTTCAATGTTCGTAAATAATTTTGCAATATTTAACACAAACTTAAAATGGATTTTGATTTACGTTCATATGAAATTACAAAATAATTAATTGTGTTTTAATGTCTTTTAGTTGGTGTATCGTCACTTAAAGAACTCAACACAATAATCTAATAAACTTTGAAAAAAATCCTGAAGAATCATTCTTTAGATTTGTAAATAAAAATTAACGTTGGTTATATGGATAACCTCCTTTTATTGAATATATGGTTATTTGATAATACTAATAATAGTAAATTTTGATTAACTTAAAAAATACTGCTTCCTGCTAACGACTGATTTCGTTAGGACTGAAATCTGCTGCTGATTCTTCTTCTTTTGATACCGATACCGATAGTGTCTATCGATCAGCCTCCACCTCTGTTTCATGTATGCATATAACATAAATAACTTTTCAATATTACATATTATAAATAATAAGTGCTTTAAAAAAAGTATTTCATTGTTAGAAAATAATTTGAAATAATCAAATTGAAAATAAAAGTATAATTTTATTTTATTACACATAAAATTTAAAATACACAAACAGAGAACATTAAAAATTAGAATAGTATTTCATTTTAAAATGCATTACAAAAATTCTGAAGCT
Organism: Drosophila albomicans; assembly: GCF_009650485.2. Taxonomy (NCBI): domain Eukaryota; kingdom Metazoa; phylum Arthropoda; class Insecta; order Diptera; family Drosophilidae; genus Drosophila; species Drosophila albomicans. The sequence goes on from NC_047627.2 coordinate 9,674,665, forward strand.
CCCAAATTTACAACAGCTCTTTATTATTATGTTAAGATGAATCGGGAAAAAATTAAAGCTTCAAAAAACTACAAGGAATTTTTAAACATGAAAAGTCGAAAAACCCGGACGTACGTAATTGGTCTACTCGTATGCGAGGCCCCCAATGCCACACGGACTGCCACAAGCTATGTGTATCACTCACACGCACACACACACACACATATGTAGATTGCCACCGATGTTAAGTGGCATTTTAAACGGTGCGGGACACTTCTGGATTCGGCAGCTCGTCTCGTTCGGCAGCCAGGCAAAGGCAAAGAGCAAAGGCAGGCAGGCAAGCAGGCAATTCGGTAACTCGACAGTTCGGGAGTTTGGCAGTTCAACAGTTCAGCAGTTCAGCAGTTCGACAGTCTGGCACTCGTCTTCGCTGTGATTGATTGATTGACTGCATGATTTATTGGCAATTTAGTTTGGCGGCAGCAAATTAGCTCCATAAACCGAATCCAAATCTGATACCCTCTCTATCCAATCATAGGACTATGCACACACAAATCTATTTACGTATAGTATTCTGCTGCTGACTGTCTGCGTGTATCTTTAAGCACATAACACAACTTTTAGCGTAGGTGAAGTTTTCCACGGAAGGGTTGATGGGAAGGAGCACCCAACACAACCCTAAATAAGCAATTGTAACTCATTAGGCGTTGACTCTGCACTAACGTCAGAGCGTTCGGCCACAAACAGCGAGGACAGTTACTTGAATTGATTGAAGGTAAAAGAGTCATTCATCAACTTCGATGGGTTCAATTGATTTATATAAATTGCATGAATAACATTAATTTGAAGAAGAAAGTAAATGTATTAGATTTCATAACATTTTGATGACTCAGCTGTGTATGAAATGCAGGCAACTCTTATTACAGCCCTCTGTTTTGATTTCACTCTCCATCTCTCTCACTCTATCTATCTATCTATCTATCGCTTGTAACTGAGAACTCACAACTCAACAAACAAACGATGCCTGGAACGAAATCAACCAAAAAGTTGGGGCTGCATTTGCCGTTTCCGGTCTAAGCTGTTGTTCCCTTCGCTTCCCTAGCTTCATCATCAGCAGGAGGCAACTCTCGGCAGCAGAACGAGAGAATTAAGTTAACTTTCCGTCAACAACAACAGCAGCAACAAGAACGATAAATACACTTGCAACAAGAAGAAGAAGAAGAAGAACAACAACAACAAGGTTGACCCTCCCAATCTCTGGCACAATGACTGGCTTTGTTTTGTAATTTGCACCTATCTATGTTAAAGTTTTTTGCGCAATTTTCTGAGGTGAACGAGTACGATTGGTGCTTCACAACTCAACAACTTCGACAAGCAATCGACGAAACGAAAACACAGCAACAACACCAACAACAACAACCAGTAAAAATAGTGGCGCAAAAAAGTTTTTTAATAAAAATAAGAAGAGCCGAGGCGAGGCAAGGCGAAAAAAAAATAGAATAGAATAAAGAAAACCAATGAATTCTCTAGACGAGCAACAGAATCTTTCAATAGGCAGCACATTAAATTTCACTAATAAAGCAAACAATGCGTGGCATCCACGCCCCAGACACATCGACTGTTCTGCTCTGTTCTGTTCCGTTAAGTTCTGTTGTGTTGTGTGTTCTCTTATGTGTGTGTGTGAGTGTGTGTGGCAGGGGCAACGACAAACGGCAACGGCAAACGGAGCAAAGCGTCAAGGTAAACAACAAGCACACACAGACAGATGAGAAATTGTGCAGAGCATTAAAAAGAAGAGACCAGGGGGCAGATGGTTGGGGGGGCGGGAGACTACGGAGACTGGTTGCTATTCTGTCAGTGGCAAGCAAACGTTGTGACGGAACAACCAACGGCGCGACGCGACGCAACGCGACGCGAGGCGAGGCGAGGCGAGACGACGTTCAAAGCAAGCGAAACGTGCAACACTCATACGTCATGTTGTACGGGGCCTCCGTCGGCAACACGCACAATGTAATGGCATTTTTATGTTGCATCACGTAGCGGTCATAAGTCATGTTTAGAGCACTGACTGCTGCTGGTATTGCTATTTCTTTCTGCGTCGCCGTCGCCGTCGCCGTCTTCGTCTTGTTACACTCCCATCGCCTCCGTCGTTTGGTCCTCTGTCTTTTAGCACCGCCATTCGCAATACTCCCCCAACTTGAAACACACTCACATCGTCGTTCTAAGCGTTTCGAACTCAAATGAACTGTAGCTAAATTGGCTGCCTCAGAGTGGCTCCCGTCCAGCAGTCCGTCTCCGTCTTCTTCGCATCTCCCCTCTCATCATGCCATCAGCATGCCACACAGCTGTCCAGTTGTCAGTCAGCGAGCAGAGCTTAAACGGATATTACAAGGTGTAGTTCAAACATTGACTATACATGAGCTTAAAGCAAAATTAAACAACCATCTCCGAGGAGCGTGCGAAAGGATCAAAAAGCATCTGCTGCGATTTCATTATTTATTTAATGTCAACTAAGCCATTTTCAAATCAAATAAATTTCACAACAATTCAAGTTTTCTTAAAGTTTAACTTATTGAAATTAAACAAGTTTCCCAAAAATTTTGTATTTGTTTAATTAAATAAATAAAGCACACGTAAAATCAGTCAATAGCCAGAGTTATTGGTTGCTAAAGCAGTCGAAAGAAAGTGCGCTTGTTAAACGGAATCAACGAAGTGCCAATTGATGCGACACGTTCTTGTCTCTGCTCTTTGCCATCGCACAACTTTCAGTTTAATGAGTCTGACGCTCGCCGGCGAGAACTTCTGTAATCTGTAAGTAGCCAAAGTAGTAGCTGCTCGCCTCACAGTCGCCTCTCAGATGGCTTCCCTTCGCACTGTTGCGCACATGCTGGCACACACCTAATAGATTCAAATTAGCTTGCAATTTGCGGCACGGTCTTGTAAACGTTTGTTCATATCGTATTGTGTTCTCATCAAACAAGTGGAACGTAGGAAAAGCTACAGTTGAGTTGGTCCATTTGAAGAATTACGTATTTTTGTATTAATTGTTTTGTGTTGCGCAAATATATATTTTTTGTAGAATTCGATTTTTTGAATATGTTGAAATTTAATTATTTTTTATATAAACATAATATTCATTCTTTAATTCATTTTTTAGATCTCCTTAAAATTCTATTTATTTGTTATTTTGAAACATTATTTTACTGAAATTAAGTTTTCGAATCAGGTAGATGATCACGTTATATTGAGTTTCAATACAAATATATTATTATTATTTAATGAAGTTTTGGTATACGATCAATAGTATTTATTTTGTATTGTAATATATGATATACATATATATATGTATGTGTTTAGATGTATTCTTTAGTGCAATTATAAAGAGTTAGTCTTAAAATGTTGTAGAAAATCATAAAATATTTTTTTTGGTATTTTCTCTCATTTGAAATTTATATAACTATAAATAAATAAGCACAAATGGAGATGTTTTTCTTTTCAATGGCATAATTTTACACCCCTATTATTATAGAATTTTTTTTTATATTAATTTATTCTTGTGTGTCACAAGTATTTCAGCATCAAGCACAATCATGCACTTATCGAAAATTAATAAATGAACTTAAAAAATATAAAATAAATTAAAGTTAATATAAAGATATTATGAATAAAATTAATAATGTCGCGAAAACGATATACAAGTATTGAGACCCAAATCCTTTATATACACAACTATATAATGATAAGTGAGATAAGTTTACCGATCTTAGCTTGACAAAAAGAAATGAAAATCGAAAATTGATAATAATCAGTTATAGTAAAATTTACAAATTTGTATTTAGTTGAAATCTTATTTCAAAGTCGAAATATTGAGATTCAATACTTTAATATCTGAATTAATTTAATTTACATTAAAAGGTCTTCAACGTTGTAATTATTGCCAATATTAAGGACATACTATATTAATTGTATCTAAGCTAAAAATAAGTTTTCTAACATTGCAACAAAGTTATTGCGCTGAGCTATTGTGTGGCACAATTGCTGAACTCGTTCAATGTCTGCAAGGATATCGGGAAGTTGAGCATCACTTGGGTTAACTGGGCAATTAGCCTGTGTGCATGTGTGTTTATATGTGTGTGTGTATGAGTGTGCAAATGTAGCTGTGAATGAATTCTCTGGTCTGTTTTAGAAAGCATTGATTCGGCTTAACTCATTGACTAATTGGAAGAACGAATTAGTATGGTAAAGGCAAAGGCAGAGAAAGAGACAGAGACGATAGTGAAATGCTTCATTCTTTCTTGGTTATTCAATAACTCTGTCTGTGTCTGTATCTGTGTGTGTGTGTGTGTGTTGCTGATAAGTATTCTGTTTAATTGTTTAGTACCACATGGTTGCACCATTAACAGTCTTCTGTAGTAAATGCTCTTTCTGGTTCCCTTTCCCTTTCCCGTTCCCCTTCCGCTAACCTCTTTCTCGACTCGCTGTTGTTGCCTTGTTCCGCTTTTAGCACATTAGGGGCAGCATCGGGATACTACTACTCAAGTATCAGTTACGGCCGCAGCACGCCCCTTTCTACTATTTCCACGCCATATTGGCCGCCTTCGCTGCTGCTGCCACTGCTGCTGTAGCTGCCTCTCGCTTCTGCTTCTGTTTCTGTTGCTGTTGCTGTTGCTGCCTCTGCCACCGCCTGACGAGTTTTGATTTATTTGCTCGGCATGCAGACAAAAGCCGCGGCCGTGAGAGACTGCCGCATTTCTGATGAGCTGGGTGGTAACTGGGAAATGGGAACTGCGAACTGCGAACTGGGAACTCTTCCTCCACCTCCTCCTCCTTGTGCTGTTGTTGTTGCTTTTGCTCTTGAAGCCATCTCGACCCATAAGCGCCTTTCAGTGCAGAGGGCGAGAGGAGGCGTGACTCCGAGTGGCCTGAGCATAAACTACAAGAACAGACAATTGCTCTGAACCGAGAGCGATAAATAATTTCAGTGTTGTTGTTGTCCACGTTGTTTTTGTTGTTGGTGTTGTTGTTGTTTTTGCTTCATAATTCTATATACACGGACGTCATACTAAGCCTATTCTCATGAAGTAACACCACAACACAACACAGCTCCCGCCCCTCCCAAAGAGAGCTCGAACTCGAGAGACTTTGACCGTTGCTTTCGTTTTCGTAAGCTGGTTTTTATGATTTACGCAGACAATTCAGACACGCCTCCCAACTCTTTGGTCAATTGCCAAAACCTTTTCCTTTCGTCTTGCCCATTCCCATTGACAGCCTACCCAAACCCCATTCCCAACCCCAACCCCAGCCTGTGTCCAGCCCCAAAATTCCATTCAATGACCCCTCCCATTGTGTTATTGCCGTGTATTCTCAATGTTGTGTCTTGTATGTTATGTGTAGGTGTGTTCATTCGCCTTGTGCCTTTTGTTTTGTTCGCGTTTTGTTTTGCTGCCGCTGTCGCTGCTGCTGCTACTGCTGCTGCTGTTGATGTGCCCAGCATTTTTCGGGGTGCCCCTCACACATTGAAAGCATTGCCTGATTAATGAATTGATAAAGTCCAGTCAGAGCCATGTCTTGCTTGCTCGCTCACATGTTGACTTAAATAGCATTTGAAGGCAGCAGGAGCAGTCATCGCATTTGGCTAATTAACATGCGCCCTTGTCAAGGATCCGCGACTTCTCTGTTTGACATTTTCTTTATGCCTCCGAGTGATTTGTGTTTGGCGATAAGCAGCGACGCTTTTACCAAAAACGCCAAGCCAGAAATTATGGACCCACAGTCTTTCGGTCGCCAATAGATTAAGATGCTTTTTAATTAATTAATCGAGCAGGTAGCAGTCAGCAGTCAGGCAGGCAGGCAGCAAAAAGTTGACTACTAAAGGTCACCAACCAGCAGCATGTGTATGGAAGAGCTGAAAAGTTGCATGCTCAACAAACTGGCTGCAGTCATTACAACTAACGAAAAACAGCTGACAGCGAAAAGCAACAACAACTCGTATAACGGTTAAAAACCGAAAACCAAAAAAAAAAAAAACAAAAATACAGAAAAACAAAAGAAGAACACACAAAAAATACTCATATACTCGTACACTCACGAGGCACTCGTACAAACGGTCCTACAACTCCCAAGCAACTTTTCTGATCAAGTAGCCCCCGAGGAGTCATAAACATGGCAACGGACTCCATATGCACGTAGTTCGTTGTCACAAACTACAAACACAAACACACACACAAACACAAACACACTTACACACACACGCACACTCGAACATTGACACAATCACACTCAAACATGTGCAGTGTCGCCCATTTTTGAGTCAGCTAAGCCAAAGCGTAGTATAATGCGACCCGTTCACTTTACAATAATGATAAGAGAGTCGATTGTACATCGCAATGGAAGTCATAAAGTATATAAACTCTTACTTCATCATCACCCTATGTCCTGTCCCATTATAAGAGATAAAGCTACAAACTTCGACAAAATTTGTTATATTTGCAAGCAGATCAAGTTTGTTACCAATTTTCGCCACGCCGCCTCCGTAAATCGCCAGAAATCGAAAAACAAGCTTATTTTGAAGCTAGAGTCAATAACAATGCGATCAGATAAAAAATGTAGAAGTTATTTAAAAAATATTTTTGTATGGGAAAAAATATCTTCTTACTACGTGTCTTAGTTGCTTTGGTTGACAATCTGGTATATTTTTCACTCTATGATATATCTTTAATGAAGTCTTATATATAAATCTCCCAATTGTTGCCCTTGTTATATTTTGATATATTTGCGGTATATTAATATGGTATTTTTTAAGAATTATACCGCACTGTTTAGAATTGATTAGAATTGAATCTCTTAAATTATAAAACTTTAAATTCTCTTGATCTATTAAAACGCTAGATTTGTACATTAGTTGAGTAAATATATGTAAGCGATGATATGCAAGTAAATAATGAATTCCATTGGGCATTGCAAGATATGTTGGCTTGAAAGTGCTAAGTGTTGTAAAATATTTGAAAAATCATAAAAATTATTATTTTAAGAGTTTCATAAAGCCACTAATCATTATAAAGAAAAATCTTTAAAGTAGATAATGATAATAATGATTCCAGTCACTTTTTAATCAATTTTTTCGAGTTAATTTTGTTAATTTACTACATATAAGCTTAAAATGTTGTGCATTTTTAAATTATATTTTTTGACAAGCAGTATGTTATAATAAAACTAACGTAATCACAAGTTATTTCAAAAGGGTCTGCTGCTGTCAAAGCTTAACTGCGAGTGTTCTTTCGCATTTTTGTCTAGCTGTCAGCCTGCATGAGCCTGAGTATTTGAGGCGCTGCTACGTGTATCTTATAAATGCTAACAAGATAAAATGCAATCGCATCAAGTGTGAAGCGAGTGTATTACTCGCGGATCGTGCAAATTTGTTTTTCGTTTTTCGATCCGGCTGCACACAACATTTTTCTTGCCGCACATTTTGTTTGCTTGGATATTTTAACATACCTGTTTGCAATACATATCTTAATAATATCATAGTATGTTATTCATATGTGCATATACTCATATATATAATCACATCAGATTGTAAATGTTAAATGGACTACTATTTATGACCAACATCTGTTTGTCAATTTAAAATGATTAAAATGATTATATTCCATTATAAAATAATATTCATGTTATGCGACAGAAAGATAGAAGATAAAATATATCAAATGCTACCTTTGGTATTTTGATATAGTACTACATTAAAAAAATTATGGTATATGGTATATGAGCGCCGGTAAATAATCATACATTTATAAAATAAATTTTCGATCTCTTCTATAATTAAAATTTAAGTTCCCACAAAAAAGAGCTGGAAGAGTATCTAATAGTCCGAGTATTGTTAATTGCTTGTCTTCCTCCGACAGCGTGGTTTAAATAGCATAGTCGTAAAGTTGTCATTTCAATGATTATGACCTGTAGAAAACTAATGTGTCCGATAACTGCTGGCCATATATGTATATAATAGTAGTCACTGGTGATCACACGGAGACAATTACATACTACAAATTGCCATTTGGCAACGGGAATGCCATTCGTTTGAATACTGCTCGTGTGAAGTAGTTTTATGAGTGCATGTTCATAGTTCACCTATTGGCCATTCAGAATCGTTTTCAAGGCTGAGTTGAGTTAAACTTGCATGCTGACATGCTTTGGCTAAATTGCTTTGATCCTTTACACGTGTCCTGTCCTGGCCATAAAATTGTGTCCCCTGTTTTTGGTATCGGCTTTTGGGTCTGCATTCATGTTTTTTTTTTTTTTCTTTTTTCTGGCCATTCCTGTTTTTGTCTCAGGTGCTGACACAGCACAGTAGCAAGTGGCAGAAGCAGATATAGAAGCAGAAGTTGAAGTAGCAGCGACAGTGGCAAGTTACCCTTCGGGCCAAATAGAGAGTCACCTTAGTGAGTCATTTGCAGTCCCTTTCGCCAATTGCAAATGTATCTTTTTGTGTCTGCCAGGAGGAGTATTAGTGTAAGTGTCGATATCTGCTATCTGTCTATGCCTATTTGCGTTCAATGTAATTGTTATGAACTCGTTGGGCATTCGATATTATCATCAATGTGCGTGCTACGCATACCCAAAATTTGAATGCCTCTCAATGTCAAAAGAGTGTGCAAAATGGACGACATAGTACTCACTGAAGGAGCATCTGCCATCTCATAAACAATCTGCAAAGTGTCAATCCAAAATCGCAGCTCATTTCGCCAGCTGTCAAAATACTTAACATATACTTTGTATTCAGCTTTACGAAATTGTAAGGTGTTCACAAAGTAAGCAGCTGGTAATCAACAGGTGTGCTGCTCTTTTTTCCGTGCATTTAAATTTTTGCAAGTTTATTAAATAAATATTTAATAATAATAACAATTGTAATAAAATTCTGTTTAAGAATTTACTTAACTAATCGTTGAGTATCAAAGTTCCTGAGGACTTTTCTCATTTTTAACTAAAAATACTTCCTCAAATGAAGAATATACCATACAACAAACATGTAAGAAGTGCTTGACTGTGAGATACCCGCTACACATTTGCAATAAAAGCGGTATTGTTTTTAAAATTCATATACCAAGTTAATATATCGAAGTAACAAATTAAAAAGTCGCTGATCATACCACTCGATTACAAGCAACTTTCTCATTGAAAGATCAAAATTATTGTAACCGAAGGTTATTCATTACTCAATTTCAATTGAAGTGCAGTATTATTGATTATACTTGATACATCGATATACTATTGAGCTCAAAATACAAAATATACCAGATTAACAACCAAAGCAACTAAGACTGAATTTCAAAATTACAGGAATCATGTCATTCAATTAAGAGCAACTTCTCATTAACAGGTCAAAATTATTGTAAAATAAAATTACACGTTACTCATTTTCACTAAAAATGCGGCATTATTCAACCAAATTCACAACGAAAAAATTTCCAAATTACAAAGAACAACGCCTCTGAGAACTTAATCACTCCTTGGTTAAAATTGTTAAAGAATAAGCGTGCTAAGTATTTGTGCTCTATTAGTAAATACAGATATAGTAGTATTAAATTCGAACTTTTCTGACTGTCAGTTTGCCTCAGAGATTAGTCGAGTGGCTGCAACCAATTTTTGGTGACAAATCAAATGATCAATTAAAATGTTTTCTGCCGCCAAATAGCTTTTGTGGTTTTGCCACTTTACATTTTTGTGCACGAATATTTGAGTGTGAGTGCCCACAGTGCAATGCATGGTCGCCTAATGGTGGGCGTGGCATTTTGCACGGCAACTTGCTATTTTGTAGCTGACTAATTGCATGTGTGCAAGACAAGAGAAAGGGAGAGAGAAAGAGTGAACGAACAGCTAACAGCGAACAGCGAACTGCAACAGCAACTGGAACAGTGACAGCGGCAATAACAATGGCAACTACAACATCGCCTGCCACTGTCAGTCTGGTCAGCATGTTGGGGCAACATGAACAGTCCTGGGCACCAGCAGCAACAGCAGCAACAGCAATTGGAGTTGCAGTTGCAGAAGGAGACAGAGAAAGAGAAGTAGTTGTAATAGTAGTCGGATGATGGCAAAAGTTTCGTGCTCAACGTACTCACAAGATATGGAGGAGGAGGCAGAGAATGGAGGAGGATGGTGTCTGATGATGGTGCTGCTGTTGATGGCTTTGCGAGTGATACGAGAGAATCGCAGCATTGCCCAAAATGCAAAACGCTTTTCGAATCGAAAACTAAATTAACGCCACCCAGTCATGTTACTGCTGTTGCCAAGGGTAGAGAGAGGCAGAGAGAGAGAGGGAGAGAGAGAAAGAGTGGTGCAGAGAGGGGTCTTAGTTCATATTCAGACGGACAGATTTGCAGGCATCATTACGTATGTGTGATGCTATTCCAGGCCTCTAAAATATACTTTGTATGCGTATGCGTGTCCGTGTGCGTGTGCGAGTCTGTGTTATGGTTTTGTGGTTGCATTTTGCAATTTCGCAAATGATAAAGTGATTCACAACGGAACAGAGCAGAGCAGAGCAGAACGCAACCTAAGTGGGAGGAGGAGAACGAAGGTTTGTTGTGGGTGTCAGGAACGGCCACGATTCAAATGGTCACAGCGTGACCGCTGCACAAAAGATGAATGAGATATTGTAGGATGTTGATGCCACTGCTGAAGGCTGCTTGGCTGCCTGGCTGGCTGGTTGCATTCACCCAAAAGAGCAAGTGTGGCGGGAATAACATCGGCAACAGCAACAGCAGCAGGGACAACCGGGACATCATCAGGGAGCAGCATCAGGAGCAGCACAAAACACCGCACATAAAACAATCAACGGCAACCAACGGGCTGACAAAAATGGTGGAAGAAATACTGAAATGAAGTCACAGAGACAACAGACAACAGGCAACAGGGCAACAGGCAGCAGACAACTGGCAACTGGCAACGAGTAATGTGTAAAGGGGTAATGGGTAAATGGGTAATGGAATCCGGTACCGAGGGTCACTTTCATTACTAGAATGTATTTATATGGCTGTGAACTGCTCCTCACTTGACCCTTTTACTTCTCGGGCCACTATTCATCGCAATGCAATGTGCATTTTAGTCATGATTGACACTCAAATGGTCGGTGAGGAAGCATCTTTTGCCAGATAAAACAGTTACAGAGTAAAAGCTGCCAACCAATTATGAACTTTAATAGACCCGTCTTAAGGTGTCTTATGAAATCTATTTACTAAATTTATATGACATATACTTGTTAACTTTATATATCAGAGTTTTTTTCTTTAAAGACTAAAGCATCCAAATTATGGTGCTAGTCCATAACATTTCATTTTACTATTTTTTTTATCATATTTTTAATTAACTATCACTGTATTGCCTGTGACGTATTATGCAAAGTATTATTAATTTTGTTCGTTCTCACTTCATGGATATTTCGCATTTTATAATAGAGGTGTCACATAAAAATTAAGCCCGAAAATAAATACGAAATTTTGTTTTTGTCTCACTGAGAGTAGCAACAGCTATAGAGAAATGATTAAACTGAATTGTTTTTGTGTTAATACATCTTCTGTTTATAAATACTTGCTTTATCTTTTTTGTATATCATTTTTAAAGTTAACTTCGAAATTAAATGTTGTTCTACGCACTTAAATTCTGACCAACCCAACAAACCCTTTTTACATTGTACAGAATTGAATTCAACTAAAAATACTTATTTTAATGTCAAGCGGCAACATTTAGTTTCCTGCGTTTCATGCGTTTCCTGCCTCAGTGAACAGACACTTTTGCGATGCGTTCTTTTCCCTGAGCTACCAACAAATAAACAGCACAATAAGTAACTATAAATAAAACTAATTTTCATATTTTAACATTTTTAATATACAAATAAAAGTTCGAGTTTATTAGGCGTTACTCAAAATGAAAATAGTATGTGTGTATGCGTATGTATACTTGTGGAAGACAGTGTACATAAACAGACGAATGTTGCCTCCGCTTACAAGCCGTACTTGGTGGCACGCAGAATGGGATACTTTTCGCCGCCAGTGCAGCTGCCACGGAAATCATCGTAGCTCAGATCGACCAAAGCGATGCCGCCAAGACCACGAGTCTTCACAAAGTTAGCCTTGAGGGCAGCCGTATCGGGATCCTCGTAGCCCACCCACAGACCATTCTCGCCCTTATCATCGGCCGAGCGGTAAGCATAGTTGCCGAAACGCTTGGTGGGATCGCCAACCTTGCGCAGTGGACCGTCGGCACCCTTGAGATGCTGATTCGCCTGGTTGGGCAACTTGGCGCACACCTCGGGCCAGCTGTAGAAACCGGGAGTTTGGGTCTGAAGACCGGCAGCGCCAACGCTATCGGCATCGGAAACTGGTGGCAGACCAGTGAGGCCCGAATCCTTGGTCAATTTCCAGACGCGTCCAAAGGTGGGAACACCGACATTGATCTTGGCGGCGGGAGCATGATTGTTCAGCCAGAATTGTACCTGATAGTTGATGTTGAATTCAGGATTGCGCTCGTTGGCTTCGTAGATGGGATTGGGGAAATCGGCAACCTCAGGATTGCGCAGTGGCGTATTGAAATCGTAGGCATGCAGATTGACAAAGTCCAGGTTGTTGATCAGAGCAGGAATATCGTAGAACACTGCAGAAAAGTTGAAATTAGAAATTGACAAATCAAAACATGGCAGCACTTACGCGATGAGTTGACATTGGGCAGCACACTGACACCCAGCAGATAGCCATCGGGACGGAAGGCGTTGCGAAGCTCACGTACCAGAGCGGTGAACTCCTCCTTGTGCTCCTCGGCCTTTTCGTCGACAATGTGATCGCCGGTAAAGATCTTCTTGAAACCCTTCCAGAACGAACCAATGCCGCTGTGCACCTTCTTTGGCTTGTTCTTGGGGAATTGCCAGCCGAGATCGAGACCATCGAAGCCGTATGTCTTAACCAGCGAGTGGGCGCTGTTGATGAATGGAATGCGAGCATTGCTGCTCTCGAGCAGAGTCAAGTACTTGGTGTTCTCCTCCTCGACACCATCCTTGTCGAAGCCAACGCCGAGCAACACCTTCAGAGCTGGATATTTCTTCTTGAGACCCGTGACGGAGCGGAAGAGGCCGCTGCCGATATCGAGATCGAGTTTCTCATTGTTGCTGACCAGTTTGTTGCTGCTGGGATTGATGCCAGCGAAACCGTAGATCAGATGCGTGCAAAACTGAAGTGCGGGCTCCAAGTCGTTGAGCGACAACTTCGAGAGGCCTGAGAGTATGAAACAAAAACAAATAAAAATAAACTTGAAATCTTGATTTGTCAGCTGTGCCTGTGCCCAACCCAACCCAACTCAAACCAAGCAATAATAATAAGAGTCGGCATTATATAACAACCAATTAAGAAAACAATACAAAAATATGGTCAGTGTCGTCATCAGCTTAAATGATTCAACACTTTCAATGACAAATATCAACAACACATTATCACAAACTGGTGTGGGATGTACTTTTCAGCTTCCTTGGAATTATTCATTTCAATATATAAGTGGAACAACTTAATTTACAATTCTAGTCGCAGTTAAGTGTGATCTGATCTTGTGATTTCCTAAGTAAATCACTCGCTTGTCATTTGCCACTTTGAATCGACAATACAATTAAGAACGCTTTAAACGAGAGTTCTTACGAACTTCTGAATGTGATTATAACTAAGAGTATAACTTCGAGAATGTTTATTGAACAATACCTAGTGTTTATTTTCTTGAACTTAACGATGTTTCACAGACTGCAAATAATTGTTTTTCTAATTATTTTTTTACGCTAGCTGAAGTATTCAATACTTCTTATGTCAAATAAATCATGGAACGAACTGAAGCTTAACAATTCAAGTTGTAAATTTTGCACTTAAAAGTTACAAATTACTTTTATGCTTGTTTTAGATAATGAGAAATAATGTATATTTTTTATTCTGAACTAAGGATTATGATTTCTTTGAGATGATTATGTACTTACTTATATCTATCGAATAAGGTCGGTAAATTACCCTCCTTATTATACTATAAGTAAATATAAAATTATCTCTAAGAAATCAAAATCATTATGTACTTATCTTAGTATTTATCATCTATAATGTACTCACACATGAATATTAAAGATGATAAATACTAAGTTTATAATCATTTATAAGAAATTATAATCATAAGTTCAAAATAATAATATACATTGTTTCTTAAATGTTTTAAAAGATAAATTTTTAAAACTTGTCATCTTTTCAGTGCGTTTTTAAAGTATTAATAAAAATACTTATAGAAAAATGCTCATTTCAAATTCTCAAGTAAATTTCAAGTACTTTATCGTAACTACATACAACATGATCCTAAAACTGTAATAAATTCAATGTTTACTACCTGATGTAAGATTACTATTAAAATAAGCTAATATTATACAAAAAGAACGCACAATGTGGCACTTGATTTCGTATTTGCATAAATATATAGAGCAGATAATGGCCACGTAGTTATCAACTCTATAATAATATTCGGGGATCTTACCTTCCCTAGCGAAACTGGCGCCATCGTAATAGCAGAGCAGATGAGACGATCCGGCAGCGGCGTTACTTTGGCCCAATGCCAAGAAGCCCACAAACAAAAGGGGCAGAGCAAAGAACTTCATGTTTGCTATGGTATGAAAAATAGAGAGAAAAAGAGTTCAAATAAAATTGGGTCATTTAATTGCACAATAACAATAAACCGAAATAAATCGTAAATCGAAAACAAGCTAAATGTGTTAATGAAATCTTAGCGATCGGTTATATAATGATTCAATAATAATTTTTATTTTGAACAAAAAACACAACAACACCAAACAAAATTGATAGCGAAATTTCACATGAAAAAAATATAAATAAAAAGAGATTTATTTTGAAATATACATAAACGAAAATATGTATATTTTGAATATATTAAAATTGAGATCGGTTCACCACTAACTTGCTCTGTTCGCAGTAAATGTAAAACTTGAACTGTGCGCAGCTCGAGCCAAGACAAACTTTATGTGAGCTCGATGAGAATACTCGTAATAAAACGGAGACTGAGACTGAGAGATTCGGACTGAGACTGGAATATTAGACTGAGGTAAAAGCGACAGACAGACGGCAAACAGACAGCAAAAGCAACGACGAAAACAGTGACAAGCACTCAAAATAACAAAAACAACAAAGTACACACACACACCGACAGACACACACAAATACAGAGCGCGTACACAATGAGAATGAAACGCGGCTTGAAAATTAAATCGAAAAGTGAGCAATGAAAGACAACAAAACTGATCTCCACAGCGAGGTTCGATCGAAACAAATTCAATACAAGCATGTATGTATGTTAGTACTCGTCAGAATACTCACACAGAATAGAAATAGAAAGTACATATGCATATTTTTTCTAGTATAGCCAATTATAATGAAGCTGAGCATGTTGTGGTTTTAATCTAATTCATTAGAAAGTAATGTAAATATGACCTATAAACACTGTGACTCTATAAAGCTAGTTGCGAATATATATATATTGATATATGTAGTTGTTATTTGAATTTGTCATCAACTGGTTTACAAATGCCCCCAATTCACACTCATGTATTGTTACATATTCTTATCATCTAATACAATACGAATAATCTTTTTTTCAATACCCTGGACTTATAGAAAATGGGTACAATAGAGCAGATATATTTTTGAAATTGTTGAATCAATGTTGAATGAAAAGTATTGAATTGCTTAATATGGTAAGTTAAATGGATAAGTCGAATAAAAAATAAAGTTGTTAAGCTACTTCAAAATATATATTTATTTGGCGTACTTTTCGGTACAGGGTATTCTAAAGGCGAACACTTTGTTCTCATTTGTGTAATTTGCATATTTTTACATGCATTCGAGTATTTTATCTATTTACCATCCAACCTCGTTTTTAATTTATATGAACTGCTTTTAAACACGCTCGCACACAAATAAACTTAATATTTTTCATAAACAAGATGAGTAGTCGCGATACTTAAAGGGCACAAGAGTCGTATTAATTAATAGTGAAATATGTAACAGTTGAATTTGGTCGCAAAAAGATTTCTATCTGCAAATTATTGTATAATTATTTCAACAAATTTGTTTATTGGCAAATGTGTTTGTTCATGTTATATGAAGAGTACTGTATTTTAAACAAAAAAAAACTTGTTAACAGCAAACTTCAAGCTGGAAATATAATCTATATATTACTGACGCAATCTTAGAGAAAGTTTTCTTTTTATTGGGATTGCCATTGTAGGTAAATATATAAATTCGCATTAGTAATGATTATATGTGGAGTTGCTTATTCAATGGTAATAAAAATTGATGTCATTTCTGAAAAAACATTTCTAATATTTCTTTTTCTACTTCTTCTTCTTCTTCTTCTTCTTCTTCTTATTATTATTATTATTATTATTAGTATTATTAGTATTATTATTAGTAGCATTAGTAGTAGTCGAAGTGAACTCTTCTTCTAATAGCTTAACACAGGGTATTCCATAGTTGAACATATCGATTGCAGCAATTAGCCAATTATACATACAGAGCTACCTTTTAGAGTGTGCTAATCATTTCTGTATACGCTTTATATGTAAAACACGTCTCTGTGAAGCAAATTGAATATTATTGCTTGCGGTGATATTTGTGGGATTTTTTTCCACGAATTCGCAGATGAACACGAAACGATTTGTCAATTTGATATCCCTGTTAATTTGCGCAAAAAACATAAACAATAAGTACAACACTGACAAATGAATATATATATATTTTTTTTTATATAAATTTTATGTCTTTTTGTCTCTCTGACAAAAATTCTAAATTTTGTGCATTAGCAGAAGGCGAAGTCGAAGGCAAGCTTTGGAATGAAATTGAAGAGCGACCTTATCAATTTATGTCATTGTAAGGTCATCAAGAGTTTTTTTTTTGTTTCCACTGCTCGTGTGCTCACTGTTTCTGTTTGAATTTGCTGTGCCTCTCCGTTGATAACGTGACTTATCTATGAATTGAACCTGACACTACTAAACGTCTTCATATATTGAGCAAATCTAAACACTCAAAGCAAATTGATATACGGATGTGACTTCGACCAGCCACATATCGATTTAGCTTTTGATGTACATGCTGAATATTTATTTCGTTGTGCTTTTTACCAAATATTTATACCAAATGATAAAAAATTACTTTTTTCCCCCATTTGCTATCTGCACTGGACACTGAAAACAAAACACAAAAAAAAGGAAAATTTAATGTTTAAAAAGTGCATTTGTTTTATTTATTTTATTTTGTTTGCTGCGATTCAAGCGAATGGCTGAAAAGATACGGGCATCTATGTTAGTTCCCTTTATTAAAGTTGTTAATTGTACACGCACTTGTTTTTTCGCAAATGTGAAGCATTGAAATGCCACAAAGTGTATTTTACTTTTCCACATAAGCGGTGATTTTCAGTTTTTTTTTTTGTTTTCAACGTTTTTTTTTTATAATCGAAATCTAATTCAGTGATTCTGAAAGTGGACTTAAGTTTAGTTTTGTCTACAGGGAATTTCATAGTCTGATTTTCAGAATCGTTCATTGCAAATATTTAAAAATAAACATAAATGCTATTTTTGTTTTGATATATTTTATGTGTTATATGACTCAATCGAATGGCTGTAAATATACGGGTATCGATTTTAATACACTTTGGCCACTAAAAATGGCAAAAAATGCAGCAACGCAGGCTTTTATCTAGCAGTTTATAAAGGCAACTGGACATTCCTGACCATCGTGTGCCTTTAAAGTTGAGTAGGAATCGAAATGCTGCACAAACTATTTTCGGTTAATGCATTTAAAAATAGAATTGTCACAGCACTATTTTTAGTGATCTGAACGTGACCGAAGATATTTAAGAGAATCTCGAGGGCAATTATCGAAAAGTCAAAAAACAAATTTTTAATAATAATACGTTAATGATTATTTGCACGAATACGAACTACAGATTTAGAGTGAAAGGAACTAAAAAAAAGGTTTGTATTTCAATGATGTTAATAAATAAGTAGTTGAATAATTTGATCGCAATAACAGAAATTATCAATTTTGAGTAGAATTATGCAAAAATCGTGAATGTAATTTCTAAGTTTACATATAACAAAATAATTGAATATGCTTTCATATGTCAATTAAATTACTGAGTATTTCCATTATTAATAGCATTTAATTGTCTTGGTATTAACTGCTCGTAGAGTGCATATAAAATGTTATCATAATTAGTGGAAATCGTAGAGCGCATCTTGCATTTAACGCACTTACGTGATTAGTATTAAGCGTGCAGTTGGCGCTGATAAATAATTTGAAAAATGTTGATTTGACATATGTAGCGTTTAAGCGAACAAACTCACACCAGATGTGCGTAATTGAAACCAATTAAACACTCACCAAATGAACAGCCAACCGTGACAATAACAGCACAGCACAACCCACAGCAATGACTGGAAATAATATATGTTCATTCATTTTACAGAAAGTGTGCGATTTGCAATACTTTCCTCATACTCATTCCACTCCCATTTCAACTTTCACTCCCACATTCTATTAATCTCCTCCTCTGACAATGTTTAATCCAATTAAGCATTTGCAGAAAATAATGCAATGCAGTGTCGCATTCACATATATTTCCTAATAACCCTTCCTCAATTAAAATTGACAAAATAAAAAAGAGTAGACTTTTATGGAATTTAGCCTCTCGCAATTGCAATTCTCAGTGATGTGAGTGCGAATGTGCATCGTAAGTAAATTAATTAATATGAACTCTGCCTATTAAACCCGAACAGTAGAATAACAACAGATGCAGCAGGCATTTGCATTCCACTCAACTATTGTATATAAATTCTGGATCAGTATCAATAATACAGCGGATTAAGAGTGGTCGTGTTCCTATTAAATTATTATTCATATCTCTCTCTCCCAATCGTTCAATCTTGTTACTATGTGGAGCAGAAACGAGAGCACCTAAGAGCTGATAGTGCTGAGCGAGACCATTTTCTAGATTGACTATATACATATTAGCAAATACTAAATAAATACATTTGTGTTTTATATACGCTCTGTTATTTGAAGACGAGCTAAGAGGAGTGCCAAGATAAATATAATTCTTTTTTATTAGTATTATGCGAAACAAAGAAATTACGAATCTCGTGTACTTACAACATTTCTGTGTGATTTATTAATGTTCTCGCTTGATATATTTTGGTTTTGAATCAAGATTTTGCATTTAATATTTATAACATCCTTTTTTTTGTAACACTCCAATGAAATGGATTACCATATATAAAGATTTTCACATATAAATTTACATTTAATTCGCATTCATTAAAGTACGCTAAAACACCAGCACATCATATTCATTAAGAAAGGTTTAAAGTCGCCTTGAATAGACTAACATATGCACAAAGCGCAGGAAATTGCAGTATGTATTCAGTGTTGGAAATTTCATAGAACAAGTCATAATGATTCAATATATTCAATATATAATATCGATTAATGACATATCAGTACTAATATCGACTTTAAAGTTAAGAGAGTCGGCTCCATGCGCATCCTTCTGAAGTTAGTTAGTGTTTTGATCTGACAGTGAATAGCCGCAGTAAAGAAAGCGTATAAAACTAAAGTACCAATGTGTTTCATTACTTATTCTGCTTCTCTAGTGTAATACTTAAATGTATTATAATTATTTGTTTCAATACTAAGAATAAGTCTAACACGTTTTATAACTCAACGTAGTTTCATCCTGATGATATGAGCTTACGCTTTAGACTGAATAAAATCGCTTGAATTGTGGTGCTGTGTATTGGATTCTATTGTATTGGTTTAATTACTTAATTAATATATAAATTTAAACCAAAAAAAAATTATTTTTTTAATGTAGTTATCAAGTTACAAAGTATATTAAAGTCGGAGTATGTAGTATTTATTAGGGTATGTATACTTAGTGTGTTATACAATATAGAAAAATTAAATAAATATTACTTCAATTTAAATTCTTATTATAATATAACAACATTCAAGGACCT
This sequence comes from Drosophila albomicans, assembly GCF_009650485.2. NCBI lineage: Eukaryota > Metazoa > Arthropoda > Insecta > Diptera > Drosophilidae > Drosophila > Drosophila albomicans. Next base: position 9,694,736 of record NC_047627.2, read on the forward strand.
CAAGTAGAATTTATCTTTTTTTTGTATTCAAAAAGTTAAGCTCTAATTAATTACTAATTTCTTAATCACTGACTGCAAAGTCCTTTGACTTAAGTAATCTTTAATCTTGTATATAAGCGGTGGTAAAATTCGGGAACTGCGATCATTGATTATTCTTAAGAATGAACTATATATTTTTTGTAAAGGAATTTTGTGACACACATCCTGTTTGTAGCTAAAAATGCAGACTCTTTCTTGCACACTATCAGTGGGCGCAGGAAATAAATATCCGGCATGAAAATAAATCGTTAATCGCTCTTTCCCTTGCACTTCGCATAGAAGCGAAACGCCTGAAGGGCTGCAACGGCAAAAGTTGGAAAAGATATCGACTTGAAATTGTTATTGTTACTACAGAACTGCACGCGCGACAAAAATGGCAGAGAAATAACATAAACTGAAAATAGCACAAAACAAAAAAAAAAAAAACAGAGCGAAAAAAAACTCATGTCGAGAGAATAACTTTGTGACGAGATACCCTTCAAAGCAATTAAGTACATTTACTCAGTATACAGTTGGCATTTGTCGGGCAGGGTCAGTAAGTCAATAATTTAAGTGAATTTCAACAATAGGCAATGCTAATAATTTGCCGAGTGTGATTCACGATGCTTGTTTATTGTTGATGTAGTTAATAAATGTATTTTAAATATATGTAGGAATAATTGTGTTTAATGTTTGTAATTTAAATGAAAAAGAAGCAGATAAAGAAATATATTTTTGTATTTGAAATTTATGTAAGAATTACTGTTATTTATTTTTAAAATTCAAAATAAAAGGAAACAGACAAAGCATTAATTTATATATTAAGTAAATTAAAATATAATGCTAGTTATTATTTAAATTTAAATAAAGGAATCCAGATAAGGTAATACATTTTATAAGAATTACTGTTATTTGCATTTATGCATTTAAATAAAAGAAAAGAAAACAAAAAAGTAATTACTCTGATGGAGCATGCATTTCACTTGTTTAAACATATTTCTTGAGAGCGAGTTTAGTTTGTTTCGTTCTTCAATAGACTTCAAATATTTATTAAAGTATTTGGAGGTCTGTGTATTTTATGGATACGTGAAGCAGACGTAGACGTCGCGTCATGGCATTGCAAAGAGCAGCACAAAATATTTGTTGCACAGCAGCAGAAGGCGTCAGAGAACTGAGCGAACAAAAGGGAGAGAGAGAGAGAGAGAGAGAAAGAAAGAAAGAGAAAGGGAGAAACGTGGATGGCAGGCAGGACATGTTGCCCAACTTCTTTTTATTGTTTCTTTGCATAACGTTTTGGGATCATTGCATTGCAAACTGCATGCTGCTGCTGAAGAGTTCCGAGCGCACGGAGAGTTGAAGAGCTGGCGAGACGACAGGCAACAGAAAGTCAATGATGCACACAACGACAACGGCAACGACAACGACAACAACAACAACAACAAAGGCGAACAAAACGAAAATCAGCCAAAAGCTGCTAGCTGCATGCATGAACACACTCCCACACATATGAGTATGTAGCTTGTAGTTGAGCATAGAAAGACTACTGCTGGCTAACGATTGCCAGTCCCAACAGCAGTTACCATCAGCCGTAGCGCACCGTACGTAGTATAATCCCCTACAACCGCCACGTGCCGTTGCACGTGCACATTGAGCGCATTTGGGGGAAAATATTCCTAATATGTGCATATACTCGAAATGCTACTGAAAATGAGAATACAAATTAAAGTGGTAATAGCTCATCTGATAGTCATTAATTATTATTAACAAGAGCTCTCGAATTTCCCTCTCACTCACCATCATCAACATCATCACCATCACCAACATCATCAACTTCATTACGTACTCCACTCAGAAGTCCACAACCTTCGTATTAACTGTCAAAATCACTTAATAGGCTTTCAAATTATCAGTTGCAGGTGTTGCAATGCGATTGCAATGCAAAGTGTCTTGCCAAAGATACATTTTGTCAGACATCAGCATATCTCAACAACTGCATGTGTTCAAGTTTTTGTTCAAATGTGCAGCAAAGTCAAAAATAATCCCTAAAGATTATAATTTCAAGTTTACAAGCTACAAGTCAAATTATGAATATTTTTAAATTGTTGTAAATTAATTCAATCTTGAATACTAATAAAAGTTACAAGGAATGAAAAGTATAATACAAATAGTGCTAAAGTCAGTTGACACAAGTCTGCAAATTTATAACATTAAGATATTAACATATTCAGAATAGATCAAAGTATTGAGTTACATAACAGAAATGTTAATTTAACAGTCCAGTTTTAACATATCGGCTGTTAAAGCAAGCTTTTGTGGGTGATATATATATTTATCATACAACAAGAAAAGGTAATACAGTGAAATTTTTAACTGGTTGCCCATTCCTCATATCTTTGTTATCTGTTAATACTAACATCTAAGTTATTTTGGGTTCATATTTCTTAAGAAAACTTAAAAAATCTGACTTCGTTTGCGAGTTAATTGTTAATTCCACAAAAACTGGTCAAATTCACCTATGCAAAGGGTTAAAATTTTTGCGATCCCTAGAAGTATGCAATGTTTTTTTTAAATGGTTAATCTTACATCATTTGACTTCGTCAAGCGAATCAAACTGGCAGAAATTCATTTTAGTTTATAATAACATTAAACCAAAAATGTTCGAAGCTTCGATCTGCTAGCTGACGAGGAAAATCATACACCGTTGCCAGCTTGAAAGAAACGTCATTCGCCCCATTCGCCGTTCGCCCATTCGGGAGCCACTCAAAAGAGTTGTGTGTGCTAGTTGAGTCAATGGTGCGACTAGTTTTTGCACAGGCAATGTTGTTTATTAAAAATTCAGATTTTATTATTATTTTTACGAGGTCTAACGGAAAAAACTTGTTAAGCGTGAAATTAAATTTGACTTGCGCGCATGTCAATACAATTTTTATAGTTTTTCTTTTGTTCTTGGCAACACTTGCATACCCTTTATCCATCGAACATGGATAGAAGGGAGTGCGAAAATGTTATTTCAACAGCTACATATTCATGTAGCTCATATTGCCAGAATTAAAACTATTCCTAATTCACAGATAAGTTTATAAATTTGTCTACTACAGGATATCTCAGAGTCAAGTACATTTTACTGAAATACTTTTAAGTTAGCAAACAGTTTCCTCAACGTCCACACCAGACAGCACATACTCTAGCACTATTTATTATTGCTATTTATTTTCTTCCTTTTTTAAACAAATTTTTTTACGCTCCCTTTGGATGCACGCAAAGCAAAGTAAAGCGAAGCGTAACAAAAGTGATGTCCACCGTCGAGGATTTTTACTAGGCACTAAAATTATATTTTCATTGTTATCTCTAAGCGTACTTGAATGTATTTGAGTGTGTGTGTAGGGTTGCGTGGTCGCCATGTAAATGAAGCCGGCTCAATAGAGGAAACAAAGCAAGGAAAAAAGGGAAGGAATTCATGATACATTCGCGCATTCGCTGATATAGTCCGAACGAGCTGCTCAGACAAACTGAAAGCAAACCGCATGCTATTCGCATAAAAGTTAACGGCATGTGTTGAAGTTGAGTTCAGCTGCCGTCGCTGTGTTGAGTTTCCACAGTGAGTAAAGGAAATCGAGCGACCGAATGAGAGCACGAGCGAGCACGTGTGAAGCAACAGTTGGTCACTGGAAGCACTGGAAGCGCAGGCTAAAAACGTGTCTCGCCAAAAGTGCTGATTGGTTGACGTTTCTCAGCTGTTTGCTGTTTTCTGTTGTCAATTCACGTTTGGCACTGTCACTTCTAATAACGAATTCCGTATAAAAGATGAGCATTTCCTCGCAATTGTAAATTTCACAACATACTTTATGCATGGAATGGACGAAGCGGCAGCAGCATATATTCATATCCATTACATATCTATGAACTATACGTTATACATTTATTTGACAGTTGGAGAGATTTTTGCTGCAATTCGATGATTTTTTGCATTTTTATACCCGCTACCCATAGGGTAGAAGGGTATTATAACTTTGTGCCGGCAGGAAATGTATGTAACAGGTAGAAGGAGGCATCTCCGACCCTATAAAGTATATATATATAGACGATATAGCCATGTCCGTCTGTCCGTCTGTCCGTCCGTCCGTCCGTCCGTATGAACACCTAGATCTCAGAGACTATAAGAGATAGAGCTATAATTATATAATATGTTTGCACGCAGATCAAGTTTGTTTCAAATTTTTGCCACGCCTACTTCCGCCCCCGCAAATCAAAAAAATCGAATAACAAGTGTAATTTTAAAGCTAGAGCTACGAATTTTGGTATATACAATAACTACTTTAGTAGTTATGATTTCTGAAAATTTGGTTGCGATCAGATAAAAATTGTCGAAGTTATTAAGGAAATACTTTTGTATGAGAAAAACGCCTACTTACTAGGGGTCTGAGTTGCTTTGGCCGACAATCTGGCACATTGTGCCGTTTATGGTATATTTTGAATGGTGTACTATATTGATATACCAAATATACCATTTGGTATATTTTTAGTATTTTTAGTATTTTCGGTATATTTTGAAAATGATACCGCAATATTTTGCCTTTATTAAAAATGGGTAGCGGGTATCTCACAGTCGAGCACACTCGACTGTAACTTTCTTACTTGTTAGAAAATAAAACAAGTAAGAAAACTGCAGTCGAGTGTTCTCGAGAGTGTGATATGCGCTACCCATTTTTAAAAAAACCATATTCAACAAATACACCGAAAATATACCGCATTATTATAAAATATACCGAATGTTGTATACACAACTTTGTATTTGGTATATTGATATAGTAGTACATTCAAAATATAATAGATTGTCAGCTAAAACGATTAAGACCCATAGTAAGCGTGTTAGGCTTAGGCAAAATTAGGCTTACTTTAAGCTTTAAAATATTTACTTATAGTACAATAAATTTTCATTAATTAGTTTTAAGACAATATAAAAAATTTCATTTCAATTTGCAGTTGATATTAATATATTAATTTCTTAGAAATCTTATGACTGATATCAAGTCTTTAAATTGAGTTAGCTCTACTTGCAATTCCCGGCAATAATGCAATATTAAAATATAAAGAATTTCATTCCCTATCTCCTGGAAACAAATAAAAATCGAGCACAATAAATGCCAAACTATTGCCTCTGATGTGAACAAACAATAATGAAATAGTAACCAAATAGTTTAAAAGGCCACATTTCATTTCTATTTATTTCCATTTTATTTATTTCCCATTTCCACTCTCTCTCTCTCTTTCTACATCCTTTTACTATGCCTTATTTGTATACCAATAAATACCTGGCTTAACGACTTCAACTGAGACCGAGCAAAAAATAGGCCGTTGAACAAAATTCGTTAAGTGAAGCAAGAGAATTTTTATGTGCATTTTTATAGTTTCTTCTTTTTTTTTGTGAGCAAACTATGCCGTTAAGAGAGTTTTGGAAATGACGTAAAGCGAAGCGGTTGTGAAAAGCGAATTTAAATGTTTCAGAATATAACAACATTCGCATTGTGAAGATTAAAATTTCTTGCTTTAAGAAAAAAAGTGTAGAATGCAAAATACAATTCTTGTTTTACGAATGAAATTGATTATAATTGTAGAAAATAATATTAATGTACGCATATGTCACTTTCGATAACTCATGCTACTTCTACATTAACATAAAAATTTGCACTGCGTAAATTATGTTAAGATTGTTATAATAATGACGATTAAAGTCAAAGAAGATTGACGTTTTATTAACGCTTCCGCCAAGATCATTACTGACGAAACACTTTAATCAATAATAATCTTTTTTGAAGAATTTTAATGTTAGATAGAAGTTTTATATTTTTAAATAGAATTTAATTGATTATAGTAATAAAGAAATAATAAACACCAATAATAAAATTGGTAACAAATACTTTTTTAAATTTAAAACAAGGAATCGTGATAAAAAAAACTTACCAAGATCTAAATTTTCGATCCTTAGTTATTTTAATATCTCTGTCCGACTATTTGAGAATCTATTCGTATTCTTTAAAATATGGAAGTTGCAAATTTCAACGAAAAGCAAAGTTTGAAAAAGTCCATTCGAATGGTCGAATGCATTCTTGGTTGCTACTTTTTTAGAGAATTATTCACATTTGTGGCATAGCTCGTCCTCACTTATGACACCCACAAGCGATATAATTCAAGTATTTATTTTGGTGAATTTTGCTCATTTGCAAACATAACTAGAAATATCCATTGGATTTTAATGTTTGACAATACACACATTTAAATTATATATGCAAAGGTGTAAAGGGATAAATGAATGTAAATAGATAAATCCTATTGTAATTAAATTCTTGTGTATTTTCGAGTATCATTAGGGCGTCGACGACTGACCGCAGGTGTGAACTGTGTACAACAAGAGTGAACAAACAAATGTTTGATTCGATATAGATAATTTTAAGGTATGAAGTTTCATATTCCAGATATTCTCTGCATATATGCAAATGTTAACTAATAAAATTGGTAATACCCATGATTTCTAAAATCAATACTACGAAATTGGAAACACTATACAGTCAGAATGTAACACAGAAATATTATGAACATAGTTTAAGCATAATTACCAATTACCTTCTTAAGTAATAGAAATACTGTTGCGAAAACATGAATATTACTAGGAATAGGTTGTTGAAACACTTTGAAATATCCATGTATTACATATACAAAAGCCACATGGAAGCTATCGGATTCTTTTTCTCTCGTTTTGTGTTGAGCATTCTTCTTTTTCTCACCCAAGCGTATAGAAGTGAAAAGTACAAAAGTAAAAAACTTCGTACAAATAAAGAAAAGAAATAAATGAAGCATATCTCTTTAATATTCAAAGTTATAAATAAAACAAGTAAGAAAGTTACACTCGAGTGTGCTCGACTGTGAGATACCCGCTACCCATTTTTATTAAAGGCAAAATATTGCGGTATCATCTTCAAAATATACCGAAAATACTAAAAACAATACTAAAAATATACCAAATGGTATGTTTTGTATATCGATATAGTACACCATTCAAAATATACCATAGACGGCACAATATGCCAGATTGCCGGGCAAAGCAACTCAGACCCCTAGTAAGTAGGCGTTTTTGCCCATACAAAAGTATTTCTTTAATAATTTCCACAATTTTTCTTTGATCACAACCAAATTTTCAGGAATCATAACTACTACAGTAATTATTGTATATACCAAAATTCGTAGCTCTAGCTTTAAAATTACACTTGTTATTCGATTTTTTTGATTTGCGGGGGCGGAAGTGGGCGTGGCAAAAATTTGAAACAAACTTGATCTGCGTGCAAACATAACAAATGCTGTCGAAAAAAAATTATAGCTCTATCTCTTATAGTCTCTGAGATCTAGGTGTTCATACGGACGGACGGACGGACGGACAGACGGACAGACGGACAGACAGACAGACGGACATGGCTATATCGTCTCGGCTGTTGACGCTGATCAAGAATATATATACTTTATAGGGTCGGAGATGCCTCCTTCTACCTGTTACATACATTTCCTGCCGGCACAAAGTTATAATACCCTTCTACCCTATGGGTAGCGGGTATAAAAATGTTGTTTTTTTTTATTTGACTGGTATACATTGTATTGGTAAATTAAGTTAATGAATAAAATGATCTTCAATGCCAACTTTTGATTAATTTCGATTATTTATTTCTTTCTTATGTTTCTATGTAAATACATAAATTGCATTTAAATTAAAAGGAAAATTAAAAAGAACTTAGCAAATCAAATACCAAATATTTGTCACCAAAAAAAAAAGGGTCAAGTCATTTGCTGACAAAAATGTCAACATAATCTATTCATAGCCCGAAAATAATTTCAAATGTGGTTCGTACGTAATCAGTAGACAACAATTGCTACAAAAATATAATATTGTATAGTAAATATTTGTAGCAATATATTGACAAATGTTTTGGCTTAAAAAATTCGTTTTGCTATTGTTTTTGTTATATTCAGTGCACTAGCAAAGCCTTTTCATTCGGCCTGAAGTTAGTTTTTTGCTGCCTCTTGGCATACAGCATTTGTTTTGGACACAAGTGCAGAATGTTTATTGAATATGCAGTTGGCAAAATTTTTGCTTTTTGGTATTTGCAAAAGAATTTTGTCGGCTGCAGATTTTTCAGTATTTAAACGCAACAAAAAAAACGCGACTAAAAACTGCCCTGTAGTGGAAAATATTCTTCGATTAAGTCAACCAAATTGTTCGAAAAGAAACTATAACAAATTAAATGAATTGGAAATTTAATCTGTTTAATGTAATTATTATAAATTAAATAACAAATTAAATTAATTGAAAATTTAGTTTGTTTTAATTACAGGATGTTAATTGTACTTTTAATAAATAAATGACAATGAATAATCACAATTATTTGACAACTTTTAATGGGTATAATACTTTGAATAGCTTGAGAGTAAATTTGGAAACTCGCATTCAAATTGATAATAAAATAAATAGATTATTTGTATTCTGAAGCTAAAACATTGTTGCAAACTCTTACACCACCGTGCTCCGGCATTTATTTGAGCAGATGTATTGGAGCACGTACTTGTGCATTGGATAGAATTGCCGCCGCCTTGGTTGTATAGTACATATAGTGTAGCATGAATATATGCAACCATAACGAGGACTGTTCTAAACATTGGAGTGGTCGTTACAGCTGAAAACAATTTTACAGGAATATTGCAGTTACTGCTGTGTTGTGCAATATAATTGCCATAATTGGAGCTATTGTCCGCCACAAACGAAAACAAAATTGAAACTAACTCTTAATTAGCACGTTGAACCCAACGCTTAAGCCAATTAAAATGTTGCGAAAATAATTATAATTAACATGTCCAGTTCACGGCCATAAACATACATACATTTTTAGTAAATATGTATGTTAGTTGCTAGTTGTTATGCTATTTCAACAAAATTTCCATTTATTTGCCAACATATTTCCCTCAGCTTTTGAGGTCTTAAAAGTTTTCATTCCTGTTACTCTGTTAATTTATTCAATTGACGAGCTTTACATATGTATTCTTATGTAATCAACTCCAGCTATGTAGATAGTATGACACTCTTTATTATCTCCCATTAAAAGCTCATTTCTGCATGTCTGCATACAAAAACATTATTAGTTCGTTTCAAATTAGTAGATTTCTCTTATTAAATGTAAAAGGATTTCTACACAATTCATTTATTATCGAAGTATGATAAGAACTTTTCTACTGTAAATATTCAAAACAAAAGAATTAGTTAATTATTAAGTTAAAGTAGTATTCATCGCTAATAGTAAAACCGAAGAACCTCAGTTTGCACCTGAGCGAAAGAATATGTTGCGAATATGCGAAATATATACATACATTAAGCCAAAAGATCAAGCTAACCAGAAGAAGGTGCTATTAAATAAGCAGAAGTAGTCGCGAATTCTTTCAAAGTATAGCAGAAAAGGTTGCTTAGTTAAACGAAAACTGTTGCTAGTTAACTTCCTATTGCAAAACGGAAGAAGTTGCTACTTCGCCACAAATAAAATAGAAGACATTGCTAGTATACAAGAAAAAGCAAGCATTAAACAGAAAAGGATGCTAGTTGCGAAGAATTTATAAAGAAAGACGTAATAGCAACCTATTACTCTAGCGGAAGCAGTTGCTAGTTCTCCAAAATCTAGCAGAAGAGATTGCTATTATCTAAATAGAAGCAATTAATAGTTAGCTACAATTCTAACGGAAGACGTTGCTAGTACAAAAGAGGACGCAAACGTTAAAGGGAAAAGGATGCTAGTTGCGGAGTACGTCTAGCGGAAGAAGTTGCTACTAAGCGTCAGCATCTGCAAAATTGTATGCAAGAGCGAGCGAGAGTGCGATAGTCTATTGCCCAAGCAAACGTTCGCTGATCGTGTCTATCACATTGGAGAAGATTTTCAAACAAATTTTAGGGGTGGTTTTTTTGCACTTGCCTAGTTGAAGTCTTAAGGCGAGTGCGCGAAGAAATAACAACACGCATTTGTATGCATTTACTTCAGTACAGGACAAAGTAGAGCAAGTTAGTCTGAAGCCGTGGCTATTAGTTAAACGGAAGAAGTTGCTAGTTTCTTGAAAGTATAGCAGAAACCGTTGCTATTACTGTTGCAGTTGCTAGTGCGCTACAAGTCTAACGGAAGGCGTTGCTAGTACAGAAGAACGCGCAATGTTAAAGGGAGAAGGATGCTAGTTGCGGAGTATGTCTAATGGAAGAAGTTGCTACTAAGCTTAAGCAGCTCCCTGTTTATATAAAAGTGCGAGTGAGTGCGCGATTATCAAGAGTTCGCTGATCGTGTCTATCACACGGACGTATAAGAGAGAATGCTTAGAAGAATTTTGGGGGTGGTTTTTTGCACATACCTTGCCATAAAGTGAGAGCGAAGCTGAAAACAAAAAGCAGCAGCAACAGTTTGATTATGTCTAGCGGAAGAAGTTGTTACTAAGCTCGAACAGTTCCAAGTTAGGATACGAGTATAAGCGAGAGCGCGATAGTTGAGTGTCAAAGCATTTGCTGATCGTCTCTATCATACAGCCATATTTTAGTAGATTTTCAGCATGCTTCTGAATTTTTAGTGACGGTTTTCGCTTGCTTTATTTGCTGCTGTGAAAGAGCGAGAGAGAAGCTTTGGCAGAAATCAGCGCATCAACAACGCATTCGGATGCATTGTAAGAAAATAGCTTGAATGCAAGACGACCTAAAGAAGCAAGTGAAACAGAAGACGTTGCTGTTAGTTTAACGGAAGCAGTTGCTAGTTCTTTTTAGTATATTAGAAGTCGTTACTACTACACAATGAAACGCAAACGTTAAACAGAGAAGAATGCTAGTTTTTTTTGATTATATAAAACAGCTGTAGTTGCAATTAAGCTAAGGCAGTGTGAAAAGATTGATACACTAATTGATCACAGTGTTTAGCTTAGGTTCAATCTAGAGTTCTTTAAAAGTCGAAATCAATAATTGCATCTTTTAAGAATGAATATACTTTGGTATTTGAAAGGTAACCTTACAAATAAAAATCTGTCATACAAAATAATTTCTGAAATTTTAAATTTGACTAACAGAGGATTAGCATTAAATAAAGAATTATATATTTTTATATTTTTTATTTTCTCTTTTTAAAATTTATTTAATTCCGCAGTCCAATGTTTATTTGTGATTCGTTTTTTTTTTATCCTCGTATATTCTATTTACCCATCAAATAATTCATTATTTTGTGTGGTAACTGTGAGCAAAGAAACAACATCTAAAGCCCAGGAAATAGCCATAAGTACATTTGCTTCTGTAAGTAAGTATAGTATAGTAATTACCGATGTAGGCAATTGCAAATTATTGCCTCACAATCCATGTGTGTACTTTATGATTTACATACAAATATTTATAAATATGTGTGTCCATAGTATGGCTGGGCTGCAGTAATACATAGTAATAATGTAATGCTCGCCGACAGCTCTTGTGTAAGAGCACAAAATAAACAAAAACCAGCTTTAAGACGCCGTCGCGCAGCCGCAGTCAAAGTCGCAGTCGCAGTCGCAGTCGCAGCATTTGCAGCAAGTGCCGCTTGAAGCGAATACTTTACGGCACTGTGGAACGACGAAGTGCTTCGCTTCGTCGCTATAGAGTAACATATTGTATGTTAACTGCGCAGTCGACCGATTGGTCAGCTGTTTGCGTAGCTGCACTTTGGGTAGCTTCATACGACGCGACTCAACGCGACGCGTCGTTGCTGCCAGCCAACGCGTCGACGTCGACGTCGTCATCGTAGGCACAGTGGAACAGTTGTGAAAATGTGTATTACTATTTTTTCATTCGGTCTTCCAAAAGAGCGTTTATATGAACTACAATCCACGGAAATTAAAAACCGAATAATGAATGATTAATGATATGTTATTATAGATATTATTATTATTATATATGTACATACATACGTACTATATATATTATATATTATAAATTAAATTAACTACAAACTTACTTTTTAGTATATTACAAATTTATTTAATTACTATAAAACAATATATATTTAACTTTAATAAATTTATTTTTTACGTTTTTTACTCTATAGTTCTTTGCTTTCAACTTTCGCTGAACAAATAAGATTTTAGGAGCTTAAGAAAATGTTGAGGCTATATTAAAAATTATATGGAAATATTTATATTACTAATACTATACGACAATTTGATAGTACTTAAAAGCAGACCAAAAAACGGTTGACTAAGCTGAATAAAAAAGAGAATATAACTTAAAAAATATCAAAAAATCTGTTTAATAAACTCAGGAATTTATAAAAATAAAACAAAGAAAGAAAAGATTCTTCTTATATCGAACAATAAATTTCACTTCTGATCGTTGGTTCCCACACTTTAACACGTTTTTAATGAAAACGTTTTATTTCTATGTTTCTCCATTTCATGCTCATATATTTTGAATGCGTATTCATAGACTTGAGACCACTGTATCAGCCGGTTCGGACGCATTTGTCGGCTAGTTTTTGGCTTATATTTATTTGGCTTGAATAATTTGTCCGCCGTCGCCGTTTAGTTCTCTTTAGCGTGCGCCTAAATCAAGTAACCAAAAATATTTTGTTCAGTGCAGCTTCGAACTTTTTTACTTTATTTATTTATTTTATTTGTTTTTTTTTTATTTTTGTGCTACAATTTAATTGTATTTTTTTTTAAGTGAACAATTGCAAAAAGTGAGTTTTTGATTTGTGTATTTTGTGCAATAAACTTTCGCTAAAATCGTATTGGCACATTGCAACACATGTTTTAGGAATTAAGTGAAGCATACAAAATGCTCACAACAATGTGGATTAATGTGAATTGCATTGAATTGTGCAACAAACTAATCGCTGTAATTAATAATAATTGTCAATTGTGTCAACTGTTACGTTAATGTTCTATTCAAATGTGCTCAGATATATTTGCATTCCATGCGCGAGATGCAATTACATTTGATTTAATTTTAAAAGCTCGCTGAAACATCACAGATTACTTCTTTTTTTTTTAGAGTATACAGTTTCGTTGTGTTGTGTATTGCTTTAATGACTTCACATGGGTTTTTAAATGGATCTTAATGACCTTACATATTTGAGAGTTGGGCGCAGTCATGCCCTCATACCCTCTCTCAAAACAAAAACTGTTGGTCATAGGCAAGAAATAATCTTGAAATCTTTAGTGTCGACTAAGTTAGTTATAATACATCGCTTCGAGTGTGTGTTTATTTGTTGTTGAGTGCGTCGTTCATATTTAAATGGCCTTCAAAACGTTGGTTATAGATATTTGAAATCGAAATTTGAAATTCGTTTGCTTTAACATTTAATCTTATTTCAACGCAGCGACTTCAGCGACTTCAGAGCATGCGCAACAGCGTGTAAACAATGCTGACCCACTTTAACAAGCTTTAATTGACGTGTTTGCCTTCAGAGTCTGCCGCTGCAGCTTCTACAGCCGCCTCTTGGGTAAAGCAACAAAAAAAGCTATAATCAACAATAACCGAGTCCAGTAACAATGCTGAACACGAAAATTTACATAATTGCAATGACGTCTTGGGACTCTCCGCGAGTGTGTGAATCAAGTGTCTACTAGTTGATCAATTTCTGTGGAGTGTCAATCAAGTGCAAGTATGGATTAAAAGTTAACAACTATTGTGGTCATTTTACTCACCCGGCAAACAAATATTATCACCTATTGCCAACTGACCACGAAGCATAAATAAACACCGATAATAATATCAATATTTTGATCAGCCAATCAACTTGCAAGTTATTTATTGACTTTAATATTAGTTCCGGCTTTTAAACAGTTTCAATACTGAGTATCTCCGAGTTAAGCGCACTTGTTTGTTGCTTTCTTTATTGTTTTGTTTTTATTGCCTGGTCCCCAAAAAAAAAAAAAAATCCAATTGACATTGACATATTTAGCGCCGTCCGACTCATACATTATCCAATGTCTGTGTTGTTGTTTTCATTTTGGCCACGTTCAAGTCAAGGTCAGGCATGCGATTGTGATTGTGATATAGCCATTAGCTGTGCTTGTTTATGGCGTTGCTTCGAACATTTTGACAACAAACCATACAACCTAGGGAATCCCATTTTAATGCCCGACTGTGATAAACCTATTAACCAGATATCACATCACACACTGAGACTTTCTTATGGGAGGAATAATCAAATACGAATAAACTTCGACTGTCAATTTTATTAAATACATATATTTTTCATGAACTTTTCACAAATTAAACAAAAAATTATTAAATTGAATTAATATATTAAATATGCAAAGAATTCAAATTTAAAATACTTAATTTTCAATTTATATTTTTAACAAACTTCCAAGCTGTGCAACTTAAATATTAAACATAAAATTATGTACAGAAATTATTACATTAATGCCACAAATTGAACATCAAATTATTTATTTAATTTATACATAAAATAAACAAAGAAATAAAATATATAATAATAATAAATTTGCATTTAAACGCCGCAAATTAAGCATATAAATGTTTTCAAATCCAAATAAATGCATTACATTTTCAATGAAGCGTCACAAATTAACCAACAATTTTTTTTATTAAAATAAATACATGCATTAAATTTCCAAATTAGCTTCGCAAGTTGAAAATCTAATTATTTATTTAAATTTATATATCAAAGTCACAAATTGAATATCAAATGATTTATTAATATTAAAAAAAAAATGTATATAATTAATTCTCAATCAAGCGGCATTTTTTCATTTAATATGTATGCTTTACTTTATTTGTATTTATTAATTTAATGTGCACAAATTAATACGTACTCCGCAAAAACTAATAGAGTGACAATCAAAATGTTTTTCATTTAAGCGCAGAACTCCATGTTGTTGTTGCTTTCGATAATCGATTTGGGATTGAAACTTTAGCCGCCCAACCAATGGCTATTAAAATTCTAATTCTAAATAAAGATAATAAAATGTTGTTTGTACCATAGTTCACTAGAGCAGTTGTATAATTATTTTTAATAGTTTCAAGCAAGCACTCTATTATATATATTTAATTGTTACGTAAACCACTTTACTAAAAAACGTCGGGGTTTATTTCATGAGTGCAAAAAAAGCGGTAACTACTGCGCTTTTTATTGAGTTTATAATTTGGTTTTTACCAAGAGAGAGAGATTTTTTTAAAGTATTGTCACAAAAAATATAACAACAATAATTTGCAAATTCAGTTTTTTTTTTGCCAAGGCCCAAATCGAAAAGGTTGGGAATTCTTTTGACGCCAACTTATAATTATATAATATATTTATATATCATGACATGGCAAGCATATTCTCTAGAAAATGCTGAAAATGTTTGTGGCTGGCTTAAACGGAAGGAATACGAAGGGGAAAGCAATACGAAGATAAGAAAATTTTAATTGAAGTTAATAAACGTACTTGGGCTAGAAATCCTTGAACTACATAGACTCCTTGTTTAATTTTATGAAGGACCAGATAAATGAAGATATTTCTAACAAAAGAGCCAGTGCAAAATATTTTTGTTTGAATCACACAATTTAGCTATACTTGTATAATAAGTTTCATATAAAAGTATTATCAAACATCAAATGCTTATCAACTACTTTTCAATTATCATTAAAGTAATAAATATTAAACAACTTGTAAAACCAGCAGTGTATAGATAAACAAATTCTTGTTAAGTTTAAGCCTTTTTTTTTTTTGTATTTTCTATTAGATGAATTCAGTTCTAAGTCACCTGCAGCTTTCCTTCTTGATGGTCCCAGGGTATTTGGTAGTCGTGCTCGTTTGGCCGCATGTTATTTAATTAAAATATTCGAAATGAGCGTAGGAAAGCAAAGTCAGTCCTCGGACACAACATCAATAACGGGCGAGTCATTTACTGATCAACTTTAACGGAATTAATGGCACGGACAAGCGGTCTGTGAAGGATACAATTATATTTACTATTCCTCAGCTATTCATAAAGGCACACCGCACACATACTCACCACACACACACACACACACTTACCTACTTCTGTGCAGAGTCATATCAATATACTCCCATAGATACTATGTTTTATTTATTGAGTTGATTTTGCTCTTGGCCTGACGGTTAAGTTTGCAACTTGAGTTCTATTTCTTATACTATATTTTTTTTCTACTTTTTTGTGTTGGCTTCTCTTCGTTGCCTCTGACAGTTGGCACGTAGCTGAGACGGTTGGGTCGACGTGAAGGACAAAATTGCGTCCAATGCAAGTCAGTCGACCCATACGTAATGCCATTTGCGGTAGCAGGATATGGAGCAGAGCAGAGCAGAGGGAGTAGGACAGGCTGGAGTAGGTGTAAGCGTAGCAACGTTGTGTGTATGAGTTATTAGCGCGACACGCTGATCACGTGCCGTTGCCATCTTTGGCCATGGCTATGTCAATATGAAATAATGTTAATGTTGCTCGTAACGATTAAATTGTATACACCGCCCTCAAACAATTTTGTGTATTGCAGTTAACTGTCCAAAAAGAAGAAGAGAGAGAGAAACAATTCAAGCAAAGAGCAATTGTTGCTTAGGATATACTACAATAGTTAGCTACCGCTGTCTGTCTGCTCTCTCTCTCTCTCTCTCTCTCTCTCTCTCTCTTTTTGTCGACCATTAAAGCTGTGAACATAAGTCAAAAACAAAAGGGATGAGCCGATGGAGGATGCTTGTGGCAGCAATAATGCTCGCTGCGCTGCGCGCGCGCTGAGAAAGTCAATTTTCCGGTTGGAAAGCGCGCGTTGCCTTGAAAATAAATGACATATCAAATAGTCTGGTCACCTTTAAGCGCTTACGTTAAACAAACAAAAGCGCAAATACCAAACACACACACACATACATAACATACATGCGTTTGTATTTTGTACTTTATCGTCGCATTTATCCTCGAGCCACTATCATTGCACATACACAGCTACAACAACTATTACGACGAGTGTGTAACAATTGTTTTCGAGTGACAAAACAAAAAGCAAAAAAAAAAATCTCAAAAAAATAAGGGAAATAAATACCAATTTCACCTACTATTTATTCTTATTGAAATTGACCAAAAGGGCTTCCAGCGTTCGAGTGCCACATCAAACGCTTTTGTTATTATCGCAACTTGTAAAATACGAAAAACGATAAAAAAAAAACATACAAATAGATGAATAAATTCCATGTGTTCATGGGGAATTGTGTAAAAGCGGTTAAATTGGTTATGTGGCGCTCTGTAATATATTATTTCGGTCCGTATCAATACCTCATATGTCGCATAAAAAGATAAAAGCGTCAACCTATAGAACAGTGGTGAAAAATGTTAAATGCCCAAGAGCGAAAGTGCTGCAAAGAAGTGCTTGTATTATTGGTCATGTATTTATTTATTGCAAATACAATTTTAGCTTGCAACAAGCAATTCAAAAGTAAGAAACAAACAAAAAAAAAAAAAAAACTAAAAGCTTTAATTGCCTAAAGGCACTAGTGAATATCTTTTTTTCTTCCCTTTTTGTAGCTTGCTGTAGACTAAAATTATATTCTCCAAAAACTAAAATACATAAATATATGGAGTACTAAAAAATATGCTCATATTTTGTAAGAAGCGCATATATTATTATGTATATTGGTAATGCATTTGTTTATTTGAACACAAAATTTTAGTTTACAACATGCAATTAAAAATTATGAAAAAATAATAACTACAGGTACTAAAATTTGATGACGAGCCGAAATGTTGGGCGTGAAAGACAAATATTAAAAATAATATTCGTTTTGTCGATGTTTTTTATACACTGTACCCATCGGGTACAAATGTATTATATCTTTGTCCCTGCAGAAAATTGATCTAACAAGCAGAAGAAAGCATCTTTGACTGTATAAAGCACCAGCAAATCGATAAAAGATCGAATAACAAGCGTAATTTTTAAGCTTGATTCCTAAAAATTTATTTGCCGTTAGATAAAATAATTTAATAACTTTCTTTAACAAATTACGACTGCTGCAACAAGGTCTTGACTGCTTTGGTTGACAATCTGTTATACAAAATATTCTTTGGTAAATTTTGTATTAAATACCAAAAAATTTGGCTCATTTTTTACGCATTGAATATACCACATATAGTCTTTGGTATATTTTCAGAATTTATTATTACTTTGTCTTACTTTGGAGTACTTTAAAATTAATACCGCACTGTTTTGCATTTGTTCAATATGGGCAGCGGATATCTCACAGTCGAGCACACTCGACTCTAGCTTTCTTACTTGTTTTTAACACAAAATTTAATTTATGTTATATTTAAGCTAGCAGGATGAATTGTATATATTGTATAACATATTGTATAGTTTGAAGCCAATTTGGAAGCACAAGCAATGGAGAGTGCTGAACAACGTTGAAGCCTAAAGCAAATGTTGTGGTAAGCCTCAAGGCAATACCTTCCAAAATTGCTCCAAAATATTTATATTTATTGATTTGCATGCGAATTTACCACAAACTCGATGTGTGTGCTGTGCTTGGGCTCCTAGCTTTTATAGTCTTCATTTTTTTTTGTAGAAACGGTTAGGCCAACATATAAAACACATGTTCGTATATACTCGTCTGTGTAGGACTTACACTTTTGTATATTTTATGTGTGCTCTCACAGATGCTGCTTTATGCCAATTTCATATTATCTATGGACGCAAACTTGTTAGTCCCATTGTACTTTTTATGCACTGGGTTTTAAAAACGGAATTGCAAGACATCATTTACATTATTGCAGATTATGAAATTGCTTTTACTTTTCTTCTCTACTTCTATACTTTTTTTTGGGCATTGTTAAGCACAGTCAACTATCTGCCACATATGAGTATTATACTACATAGTTACCTGTTAAATGTAAGATAACTTGCACACAAGAATATGGTCCACAGAATAGACTGAAAGAAGCTACTGCTGCTGCTGCTTCTCTTGGTGTTGGTGTCGGCACATATCGTCAACATTTAAAGCGCTCTTAAGTCTCGTTTAATTGGTACTTAACATGCAAATTCCAAATGAGGCGAGGATCTGAGACGGCAATTGTCGCGACGTGCTCTATCTTCTTCTAACGCTTTTGATGCGTCTCTCTGTGTAACAAGTGATTACATGGGCGTGTATGCGTGTGTATGCCCGTGTGTGTGTGTGTGTGTATGTGTGCTTAATGCATGAATAAATCTTTGGACAGCTCCTAAACAATGAATAGTGAAGATTGAACGCTGTGTTGTGTGTGATAGTTATCACAGTTTTTTAAGCGACAACTTTAAAACTTTATAAAATGCATACTTATTATAATCAGTTAAGTTTAACTACTTCGGGAGTGCTGCTGATTAAATGTAAAATTGTCTTTTCTTCTATTTACTTTAGTCAATTATTTTTGGCTATGCATTTTATCAAAGTATTGTATAAAGGCGTACTCCGGGTTTCATTCTTTGATTTCGGTGCATCAGAATTCACAACTTTTTGGTCATCGTGTTGTTATCAAAACGTTTAATTTCTTATTGTTGACACAGCTGACTTGGGCTTTGGTCAAAAGTAAAAACCGCGCGGGGATAGAAGTCACATTAGGATGAGTTCATCCTGCATTGATGATTAATGCTCCTGAAAACAATTATATTTGCCATTTCTCTATTATAAAAATAAAGATAGTAGTTAATATTAAATTTAATTTCATGTTATTATTAAAAGGACTTCATTCATTTTTGAAGTCATTCGATGCGGTGCTGAAAAAATTAACAATCAATGTTGCCGGTTGCCATATGATGTCAATTAACAATTGCACTACTCAAATTAGAGATTTTCTATCTAAAACTGTTCAATGAAATTTAAAATTTGAACATTATTTCTTCCACTCTTTTCAAGTTTATTATCGGAACACTTATAAATAATCATTAACAATTTGTGTAATCATGAAATAATTTGTATGCATCTCGTTTCTGTCTTTTACCCAGATTCATGTAGTCAAATCTATTCTTATTATATTTTTATGGCACTACATACAAAATCATGATTCATAAATGATAACAGCAACATGAACTTTTGATATATACATTAATAAGATTGAAGTTTAAATTTCGAATATTTTATAGATTTTGTGATTATGTATTTTTTTTTAATAACCTCGAATTATTCTAACTTATCTTGCATTAAAAAATGTGTGAATTGTTCTAAAATGATAAAATGGATCACATTACGTATACGTAATATTTCATTCGCTGCATTACTTTATATTTTGTATTTATATTTGTTTTCAAATAGCATCGAATTATTCTAAAATGCGCTTGCATAAAAAATGAGGTATGAATTACTCTAAAATTATATGCACATTACGTATACGTAATATTTCATTCTCAGCATTAGACTTTGAAGAGGGGGTTGCCATTTGGTTGACTGGGCACAGACGGCTTCGGTCTCACTTGAGTGTGTATGCCATTGTCTTGGCCGCAATCAAATCAAATTTAATTGAAATGCCATGAAGAAATTTATGCCACCATTGGAGAATTGATTGATTTTTGACTATTGCCGGGCATGGAATGCATACGAGTAAGACACACACACTCACACTCACACACACACATATACACCCTCTCAACCCGTTCTAAAAAGGAAGTCGTGTCCTGCAGGCATCAGGACTGTGTCTGGACACCAGCAGCAGCAGTAGCAGCAGAGTAGGAGCAGCTCTAGTAGTTCTCGCTCGTAGTTAGAGCAGAAGAGCAGAGGACCAGAAGAGCGGCAGGAGCAGCCACTCATTGATATAATTACAAAGTTTTGTTGGCCAGTTGATGAGCCAGTTGGAAAACAAAATCAAGAATGCGATTGCCATGGCCGCTTTTCCGTTTGCCGTTTGGCCAAAAAGTTTTAATTTCAAAATGAAGTTTGTTTCAATGCTCGGCGAAGGCTTCTCTAGATGGGGGTGGCAATAAAATAGTCAAAGCGTGCACAAAAGTGCAACGAGAATTGCCGAAAAACTGGCAACTAAAAAAAAAAAACAAAAAAATTGCTGAAAAAGAAAAAGCAAAAGTCAGCAACGCAAAAAAGCCAGCTTAATGCTCGCCACTCAGATACACTTACTTTAGGGGAAAATAAAATATATTTATTGATGATGATATCGTAGGATTTCGATTACTAAATAAAGTGAACTTTTATTGATAAATCGCAATTAATAATTCAAGTTTCTTTTTTGTTCTCTATTTTGCCTCTCGCTGTTTCTTTAAGTCCCAATTATTAATATGACTTAAAAATAAAAAATGTTGGTCTTTAATGTCCTTTGTTATCTGTTTATTTTATTATGTCTATATTAAATCTATTATAAATATAAATAATATAATATGCGAGGATTTAATATAACAAAAAGTTGCACTGAATCGAGTTTCAAAATGTTTCTTAATATCATTTGTGCGCTCCTCTCTTTAACACCATTCACGATCTCTCGGCATACCTTATAGGAAAGTTCCCTAGCGGAAAGCAGTGTCGAAAAAGTGTTTGGCAAACAGTGCGCTAGTGCAAATTTACCTGAAGACAATGAGCAGGACAGATGGCCAAGCAGATAGATAATCGAAAAATAGCTAAAGTTGGTGAGAGAGCCAGCGGAATCCGGAATCCAATACCGAAAATGAAGTTCGCCGGGTCGTAATGAGGACCTCGACGCTGTCCGAGCTAGGGATTTGCTTCGAATAGACTACGGACGGCGAGCGAGAGAGTGAAGAGTGAAGGGTGAGAGAGAAAGGAGAGAAGGAGGCTGATTCAGGGGTAGCTATTATGTGCCATTAGGGCATAATTAAAATGCTCAAGTTGCACAGCAGCGGCAGCGCCAACAGCAGCAACGGCAGCAACGGTAACAGAAGCAGCAGCAACTACAGTGAAGAAGAAGTGCGACAGATACGAAAGCGACAACATAGTTGCTATTGCACACTGCAAGCCAAAAGGGGTCGAAGGAGAAAACGGAAAGCGGAAAGGGGAAAGGGGGAAGCTGGGAGGTAGACGGGCGATGACCAACTTGGTTTAGTCTTTAGCTTGCGGTTGTCAACAGTGCCCACATTGTCGTGGAAACTAAAACACCTGGATTTTGTTTGTATAGAGAGACAGAGCAATAGAGCGAGAGAGCGAGAGAGAGATACTGACTGCACAGCAGACTCGGCAACTCGAAGAGTCTTGGCCATGTTTACATATTTGGCCCATAAGCAAAACTTCTTTAAATACAACATTGTCTATCTAATTACGTAGTCTATATTTATACGCAACTCAAAGAGCAATTCATCCAAGTGAATTGCAGCTAAAGAATGAAAACAGATGCATTGACGAGAAAGTCTCAAGTTTTTCCCTATTTTGTTTTAATTTGCTTCACTTACGTCCTTATGATATGCGTATGAGGTTTGACCTGAATGAGTTTTTCCTATAATGCTGTACTGGTTCGATTACTTAATAAATTTAAAATCTAAGAACACAAATCGCTTCACTAGAACATTGAAGTTTTTTTGAACAGCTAATTTAACGCAGCATTTAAGAGTAATATCATTTTTATTTATTTGTTAGTCCAATGTTAACATAAAACAAATTTTTTGTATTCTCCATAATTTGGCTTTTAATTATTTTTATTACATTACATCATATACAATAAAAATAAATATCAAATCTCAATTTAAATTCATAATTGTTGTTAACAATTTAAATTATTTCAGTAATTGTTGTTAGAAAACTGAAATTATTTAATTGGGCAATAAGCATACTTTAATCCTACTACATTAATATATAATTGGAGTTCATAATTCGTGTACTTAAATCGATTTGAATAAGTTAGTCAAATATCTAAATAAAGACTTACCATTCAAAATCTTTTGTATTTAAATTTCGATGTTGAAATTCTCCTAATTGGAATGTAATATACAAAAATAAAATATTATTATTTCAATATAAAATATTATAATTTTTAGTTTTCTACAATATAAGCTAATAATAGCTTTGTTCCATTTCGATTTACTTACAGTACAACCAAAAAGAATGCAAATTTTAAGATCGAAACAAATGTTGGGACTGCTTTTAATCGGCATTTCGTTATTGCAACTGAATGTTGCGACGGCAAAGGATTCTGGCAGCGATCGAAAGGAATCAGATGTGCCACATGTGCGACACAAGAGAGGCTTCTTTTGGGACTTTTTTCAAAAGATAGCCATAACCAAAAACCTAATTACCGATGTGAGTATTTTGAGCATATTTACTTCCCTGTTTTTTCTTTAGTGTCGATTTCTAATGCATTTTAGCAATATGCAGACACACGGAATACTTTAAATGACATATACAATACGGTGAACGAACAGTTTAGCGATCCGGGGCCAATGAAACCGACTTCTCAACCAAGATCAACAACAGAAAGAGTGGTAAGTATTATATGAAATTTATTATATATTATTATATTAGTATTATATAGATTGAACTAAAGGCAGTTATAGACCCAAAAACACTTTAAAAATATCCCCAAAATCTGTTAACCAACTTTTGTACTTTTTTTTTACCTTATGCTTGTGCACTTTGATAAAATATTTTGATAAACTTGAAACACTTTTATTAGACAGACACACCTCTAACTAATTTTTTAAGCTTGTACTTATCCACTCTAAATATGTTTATGATGACAGATAAAAGTCTAAGGAAGTCTTAAACTATTTCTGAAGCTTCGGATTTCAAGTACAATCATCTGTTTAACTACGTTCTATTTCACAGTCTTCCAGCGACGAAGAGGGCAACGATCAGCCTTCATCTACGACTGAGGGCTTCAGCATTTCCCGCTATGAACTCGGACGTATTCTGGGTCGCAATTTCCGTGGCATCCAACGCTTGGCACAGACCGAATTTCAAGAGGCGCTCAATGTAATTATCTCTGATCGACTTTTGAGCTGTCAATCAAAATTACAACACTCTATTTTTAATTGCAGGCAACACACTATAATTTAAAAGAATACAAAGCAGAGGCCGATAAACAGTTTGCTAATAGTTTGGCAGTGGAAAAGAAAAAAACTCTAAAAAGTCTAAAGGGCTGAAGGGCGATTGACTCTTGATTTTACAACCACTTTAACTATTTTATAATCATTGTGATATGCTGGAAAATGAATGCATTACTTTTGTAATTTAAGCTTAGTCTGTATAGTTTTTTTTACGTGTACATAATACATTTTGTTTGGTGACGAATAAAATACGCTGAAAGTTAGATGTGGTAAAGATTTCATTTCATTTGACACTTGTCGTTACTCTCTACTATTTTGCGTCAAATTAAAAAGTTTTCAGTAATACTTAATTTTATTGATAAACTTATAAATACATATAATAGCATCAGGAATACAATAAAAGTCTTAAAACACGGGGCAACAAAGCCAACAATACACAACAAAAAAAAAAAAAAGTAACCAAATGTCAAGAAAGATGAAAACTGAAAGCAGAAAATGGAGAATAGAAAACAGAAAACAGAAAGAAAAAAGACAGCCAATAGGAAAAGTGTCCTAGGGAAAAGTTGTAAAGAAATATAAAAATTGTTTTTCAAAATATCTTGACGCAAACAAACACAACAGCGATAAACGCACACATACAGCGGCACACACACCTCGCACACACTACTCGCAAGTTACTTCTGAAATCGAAGTAAAGTTGCAAACAAATTCATAAAGCAAAGTGACAACACAAAGACAGCCCTTGTGGCAACTGCATGCAACAAACACATAGCAAAAACCACTAAAAGTGTCATAATTCGATGCCCATGAGATGCCTGTCTCGAAAGTACGTCGGCCAAAAACTTTTGCGGCGGTAATGAATGCCAGGCTGTGGCTGTTGTTCTTCCAACTTCCAACTTCCAGCGCGTATGAGAATAAACCCCAACTCCGACTTTTATACTTACCATACTCTATACTCTATACTCTATACTCTATATATATGAATGACATTGTACCAGACCGCAGTCATCTCCCTTCCGGTTTTATCCAATGTCTACTGTCTGCAGTCTGCAGTCTGTAGGTTGCAGGTTGCAGGGTCTCCAAAGTTGCACAAACAACTGCCACCAACAATTGTTTCATCCGCCGAACGAATCTTTTCTCTTTGAAGGTGTGCTGTTTAGCTGCTTCACTACAATTAGAATTTCACAAAATTGAGTCAAACATTGTTTGATGTTATTTGTTTTGAGTCAGCACATAGCTTCATTTAGACTTTGTCAAAGCATCTTTCGCATGGCTTAGATAAATCAATTGGCTTTAGAGATATGAAAACTCAGTTATACTATAAGCACAAAAATTAAAGCAGACTACGTTTTGCAGCTTGCTTATTTGGTTTGAACAATGCCAATCACAATCTTCTTAATTCCCAAGCAATGTTTTCTAAATTCCCAAACAATAAAAATATTCACACTATTACCATAAATCAATTTTATTTTACTGTGTAGCTGGTCTTTTCATTTACGTACTATAGTTAAAATAAAGTGATAAATAAATATAAATATTCATGCGGAAAATTTTATTAGCTGTGCCAAACAAAAACTGAAGCTAATGTACATCAAAATTCAGCATCGAAAGGTGGATCCGTATATTACCTATACAATAGATAATAAAGTCTATAACAAAACATTTATTTTATGCTTTTTATGCAACCTTTAATTTTGATACTGATCTTTTAATGTGATCTGGGTATTTTGTATTCAGCCTTAAAAGGCATGTTTGTAAATTTTTTATACTTGTCTTAAGCACAATTTGTACACTTTTAAATATCTTAAATATATTTATTTCATGGTTAGTTCTTAGATTTGGTATCGATCTTCCCATATGAAGTGGGTATCTTGCAGACAGCATTAAAATCTAAATTTCTTATTCAACATTTACAACATAATACGTAAAAAAACTTTTAAATTTTTAAATATATTGATTTCCAAATGTGAACTTTATTTTTATATCGATCTACCAATTAAAAGGCAAACAATTTCCTTTACAATATTTAGGAAACATATGTCTTTTTTATTATAAATATATTTTTCAATTAATACTTTATTTTTTTTTATCGATTTCTGCAGGGTATCTTTAGTTCTAAAAATGAAAGCTAGCTGCTTTTGTTTTTATTACATATTATTAGAGTTGAAGTGCGCAACCTTTGTCGCTCAGACTTTATTCAACTTTATTTATTCACTCGAAACGGAAGCAGCAGCAAAGCAATTAATATAAATATCACTGTCATTACTCCTGATTACTGTATTTTTTGTGTATCTAAATCATGTTTCTATATAAAACAATTACAATGCAATAAGCTGACCCCCAAGATCGCATGTTCCAAACTGTATTACGAATATAGAATAAACACATAAAGGTCACGAAGATGACTTCAGATTGTCGTTTACGTTAACACTCCTCCCATCCACACGACACATTTTAAGAGCGCGGGAAACATGTTGTAATAAATGCAGCCTAAGAGCACATGTATTTGCTTGAGCTGTGTGCTAATAATTTATTTACAATTTGTGTCTATGCTATGCGTAGAAGAATGTAGTAAGTAGCTGACACACAGACACTTTGGACTATAGTGTTTTTATATTTATATTTAATCTATGCATGATAACCCCTGAACTTAGAGCTAGAGGCCAAACAATTCCAAAACTCTGAGCAGCTTAGCTGGCAAAAAAAAAAAGAAACAAAATATAACAATAATAATAGAATCCAAAATGGGGAATAAAGACAAAAAAAAAACACACACAATTCTATTTAAAATTCAGAAAGCAATTGTGAAAATTGGATTTAGTGTATTTTGTGCTTTTAATTTGAAAGGTTGATTGCATAAATGTGTTGATGCTGATGCTGATGATGATTCTGATTCTGATGGTGATGCTGATGCTCAGGCTTTTGTTGCTACTATTTTGTTTAAAACTCTGATTGAGGCTTTTTTGATTGCATTAATTGTTTTTGTGAACTTTCTCATTGTTGTTATTGTCTAGCTTCAGCATTTGATGCTGTCAGCCTTCAATTAGTATTATTCGACATCATACAAACTCGCACACGTACACACATATATTTGAAATGATTATAGCAATTATAAATACTACACACAAACACTCTCACACACACTCGCACACTCATACAAGTCTCTCGCAAAATACCGCACATTTGTCATGCTATCTGATGGCTAACTAGAACAAATAAACACGATCGAACTACGAGTGCTCGACCCCCGAGATACCCAATGTGCAATAGGTATGGAATAATCATACCCGCTACCTATAGTATAGAAGAGTATTATAACTTGAATGTTGTACTTTATAAATATCTTAAATATGGTATTCGGTATATTTCAGTATTTTGAGAGCTTCTCACAAGATGTTCCAGGAACATTTTATTGCTTTTTTTCACGATTCAAAACTGCGAAGTTTATATGGAGTATTCAATAAATTCATGAATTTGCGATCGTAGCAAAATATTAATACAATATTATATACAGACAAAATTAAATCAAATAAAATAATTATAATCAAGCCGAAAACATTTGCAGCCAGTGCTTTGGAAATACTTTAGTCTCAACTTAAATTATAATTAATATTATAATATTTGACATTCAAACTCAAAAGTATAAATATACGAATATATTATAATAATCGAAAGGGCCATAAGTTAATTAAATTTCTCTGATTCCCCTCCCTTTGCATAATTGTTTATATTGACATCATCCCAACTCAACTCAGCTCAAAAATATAGAACTGAAGTAGTGTCACTTAATGTACAATCTTTTTAAATACATTCTTGATTTTATTACCCAGTTTGGTAATTCTAGCTTTTGTAGTTTTTATAGTTCTAGCTTTTGCATCCTTTGAGCTCGATATGATATTACATGTACCAAGCTTATTTGAAGTAGACTAGGAGTAGACTAGAAGAATACTCCTTCTCATCTTTAACAGTAGAACACAGAACTCTAAATTAATTAAGGTATATTTTAATTGCATTCATTCGGAATATTTCAAAATACCATTTGCTAATGAGTCAATAAATTTCATTTTAGCTACCAGTTTTATAAAACTTCTAAATACGTTTTAATGATCCCAACACGTTAGCAAATTTGCAGAATGAATTGGAATATAACCCGCTTCGAAAAACGTAAACTGCTACTCTTAATTAGGAGGATGTGACTAATGTGTTGACATAAATAAGTTATTTAATTGATTTAATTGCGGTGACTTTAACACATAAAACTGACTTTTTCACTATTTAAAAACAAAAAACAAAAAGCAAGTGCCCATTGACACTTCTCACTCTGAATAGAATTACATTTTTAGTAGGCTTGTTTCCTGCTACATTTCCATAGAATCGATGAATCATGATGATCAATCTCTCATTGATTGCTTTGTGTTTGAATTCGGCGATAAGATAATTTGATTCTTCTGTCAATATTCTGAAGATTGTCATTTGTCACCACAAGAAAAAAATAGAAAAGAAAAAACAAAA
Organism: Drosophila albomicans; assembly: GCF_009650485.2. Taxonomy (NCBI): domain Eukaryota; kingdom Metazoa; phylum Arthropoda; class Insecta; order Diptera; family Drosophilidae; genus Drosophila; species Drosophila albomicans. The sequence continues at coordinate 9,723,258 of NC_047627.2, forward strand.
AAACATGCCGCATCAATTTACAACTTTCAAGATCACTCGAATTTATTGGGCAACAAATAATACAAAGATGCGAAGCACAAAACTAAAATTCGTTTTAAGTCTTGGAGCGACGAATTTAAAGACGATTTAGCCAGCTGCAAAAAAGAACAAAGAATCAAAATCAGATTGTGAATAAACTCTTTACAAGAAGTCATATATTTACCAGTTGGTTGAGGGTTGGCCAGCTCTGCTGGAATGCCGGGAGCAATTGGAGCCAGAGGAACACGCTCGGTGGGCGCATCGTAGGTCACCGTGGCCTTGGGTGTGGATGCATCATCGGTGAGACGATGCTTCAGTTCATCGTATTTCTGGGCAACGGTGCTGCCAAAGTCTTTGGCGCCCTCACCGATTTTCTCGGCATAGGGCTTGGCTGCCTCAACGACTTGCTCGGCGCCCTGGGACACCTTGCAGCCAATGTTCTTGAAGAAGTTCTTGAAGTCACTGTCCTCGGGATCCCTGGACGCATCACAGTCAGCGGCGTGTGTCTCACAGCTCAGCAGCATGAGGCCAAGCACAATTGAGCAAAGAATCACAATGGATTTCATATTGAGCGTTGAGAAAAAGAGAGCGAACGAGAGTTTTTTTGATGAACGACTATTCACTTCGAGATTGCAAATGCGACTGAGCAAAAGTCAATTTACGTCCAGTCGTAGAACGTGAGCGCCCCTGAAGCTGAAGCTGAACCTGAAACTGAAGCTATGCTCAACAAAATGAAACCGGTTTTCAAGTGAATCGGAGCAACAGTGATTCCCTTTAATACGAGTATGATATTTCTGATTGAGTTGATATTGATGTTAGTTACAAATGAAAATAGTCTCAATTCTCTTTATCTCTCACTCTTTCTTCCACACTTCGCTCTATGTATATTTCACTTGACAGAGGGCAAAGCCCGGAAAACACTGCATTATATTTGTAAACTTAAACTTTTATAGTAAAACGTAGATTGCAGTTGCACTGTAGACGTGTTAATACATGTTTCTAAATGTCGCTCTGTCTAGCGAATTTCCAGGAAAACGTAAAATGTGATTTAATCGCAATCTATACAAAATAAACTTCTAATTAATTAATGTAACATATATAGAAGACTTGATAGCATTTTGAAGCATTATTCTTTATAGAATAAACGTTTCTTTTGAATATATATGCTATCAAGCTAAATATTTGTGAATATTTATTAAACAAATAATATAAACTATAATAATATAACTTTGTGCCTGCAGGAAATGAATGTAACAGGCAGAAAGAGACATCTCCGACCAATAAGTAAATATATTCTCAATAAGGGTCAACAGCCGAGACCATATAGTCAAGTCCATCTGTCCATCTATCCGTTTGTATGTCTGTTCGACTGTCTGTCCATCTGTCGTTATAAAACACTGTATCTCAGAGACTATAAAACATAAAAAATATGATGAACATATTTGACATCACTTTTCAAAATTTGGTTTAACATTTGGTTGCGATTCAATAAATATTTTAGAAGTTATGCCAAAAAACAGTAACTGAAGCTGGTTGAAAATCTGGTATATTTTGTACTATATCCATATCCATATTTTGCGATACATTTTTGGTATGTTTGTAGAATATCGTCTTATTGGAAATGGGGTTATCTTACAGTCGATCACACGATTTTTCTTACTTAATTTATTTGAAAAGTATTGCAAATTTAATCAAAAATTAATTTTTAAATATTGATGATTAATACATACAAAATGCAGCTTTGTATGCATAAATACCACATCTCAATTGTATCGAAAAATTAGGGATAGTTTTTGACTTTTTGATTATAAATTTTAGCATCGTGAAGTCATTGACTGATTGTTGAGTTCGGAAAGATCAAAAGTTCAATGAACTTAAAAGTGAGTGTCAACAAAAGAAGTGAATCGAGTCAAGTTGCAAATTCTTTTGAACTTTTTAATTGTATACAATATTGCCTAATCTACGCAATATTTGAAATTAATCAGTCTTGCGAAAAAATATACTCTAATTTTATTGCGGTATTCAAGTGCGAATTGTATCAGCTATTCAATCATTGAAACTTTTTTAATTAAAGCAAATACTAGACAGGTAGATGATAACCTGTTTTTGCACTCGAGCTGACCTAAGAAAATAAAACTCAAAGCAAACCTGACGAACGGATTAACGCAAAAACAAAACATAAAACCAAAAATCGAAAACAAAATAAACATTCAAAACACGCACGCCACATGGATTAAGCAATGTTGCGTTATTCTTGGAAAGTAATGTTATTTTACGTGAAAATTGTTTTAGTACAAAAGTAATTTCATATTGATATTATTATCAATGTTCGGCTCACTCTTTTCTATCTATTATCCTATGTGATTCTTCTACAAGGGTGGAAACAAAATGTTCATCTGTGATTAAACTTATGCATTGTATTGCTTGGTCACGCTTAAAATAATTTTAAGTAGTTGTGATTCAAAATATTTCATATAACACATAAGAAAGAAAATTCAATAACTTTGGACAAACAAATTTTACAAAATTTTCAGTTTTTGATAAAAGAGATGAAATTGCATTTTTTCAATTATTGATTTATAATTTTAAAAGAATATTTGGCTGCAGCAATGGAATACGGCTATCTGCATTTCTAATATTTAGTCAAGACTTTTCTTAATGGTTTTATTTGAATTTTCAAACTTGTCATTTAATGAAACTTTAATTCGGTTTGTCGAGTTTATCAAATTTCTAACGCTTTATCAGAGTGCTGGATATAATACAAAGACTACTTTATTTCATTATTTTTTTCAGCAGAATTATGTTACATAGCAAAACGAAATCGAGACATTAGAGTAAACAAGCATAAAGTAAAGTTAACAAATAAAAAAAAAATAATAAACAAAGCACAGACACACTTTCAGAAGCCATCTCATTTCCTCAATCGGCTGCAATTGCCCAAGGCATCGAGGATGTGACCATGTCCGCACTGGTGCTCACCCTTTAGAATGTCCGGATTGATGATCTCAACGTTGGCCAAGAATCCTCGATCCTTGCTCATTTCCTCTGCCGATTCCTTAGCGAGCTTATCGCGAAAATCATCGAAACGATCTTTGATGTCGCTGCCCAAGTCCTTGGCACGTTCGCCTAGCTTCTTGGCGCCCTCCTTGATCTCGGTGCCAAGATCTTTGGCCTTCTCTTTTAGCTTCTTGGCACCGTTCTTGATCTGACAGCCGACACTCTTGAAGAAATCACGCACCTCATGCTCCGAGCTGCTGCTGCTGCCGGTTATCTCGGACATCTTATCGCCAATATCTGAGATGACAGATGGGACCGTCTCCTCACAGTCCAAGAGATCTGCCTGAGAGCAGGATGCATGCAGCATCATCACGGCCACAAACATCAAAGTGCTGCACAAGTGTCGCATGTTGAATGAATGATATATTCCAAAGTGAAGGATACGAGTGCGAGTTGAACTTAAATCCTTTAGCTGACTGACTTCCAAACTGCACCTGCACGTTGTCTTCGCTTAACTGACTTTGGGCGAGAAATGTCGCAAGAGTTTTACACTCTCCCTGGGCAGCCAAGGCACAACAGCAACAATAACGGGAAACACTAACAACAATAACAACAACAACATTGCAATGCGATCACAAACAAACAAACACAAAAAAAAAAGCCAGCCTCGTTTCGTTATTTGTGAAAAATTGTCGTCATTTGGCGTTTTGTTTGTTTGTTGTTGCTTTGCTGTGCTTCAATGCCTTTTGGCTTTTCGCTTAATTCAATTTGTCGGCTGCCTCCTCAAGTCGACGAAGTCAACGACAACGGCAACGACAGTGGTGACGCACTTGTTTTTTCCTGCTTTTCTTTATTCGTAAGTACAAATTCAATTTACGATCATCATAAGAACAACAACGGCAACAAAAGCCACATCAACAAAGAACAAATGCCAATTGATTCCGTGCTGTGCGCTAATCTCAATTCTCTAAATACATACAGATACAGATACAAATACTTTACACCGTGAAAAATAATCCCTTCGTATGGAATGGAGCTCAATAGAATTGAATAAATTTTATTGCTTGAAATAATAATTACAATTAAGTTTTTGCAACATTCAAAATTAAGTGTTTCTTTCATTAACATTAAAATATTGTTTTAAGTGAGACGCTTACATGGAATACTTTATTTGAATAAAGAAAGCTTTCAATATATAAAATTATTTTTGAGTGAGTTGCCTTCAGTGAATACTATATTTTAATGAAGAAAGCCTTTATAAGATTCTTATTCCAATCTGTAATTATTTTATGTTCTATTCATAATTTTTTATTTTTAATGGAATTGATTTATTCTATTTATGAAGGTGCTTGCTCAACGTCTCATGAGATACAAGAGTAAAAGGCGTCTAAAAAAATTGAATCAGTAGAATCAAAATTATCTCTAAGTTCAATGTGTGATGTACACTTATATATACATAATTATTTACTATATAATTAAAGTAATCTAAATAAATTGAAAAATTTGTTAAAATAACAATTTTATTTAAAAAGAAAATAGTCCTGAAATAATTGTTTTTCACTTCGAAATTTTATTTTATTTTGTTATGTTCTCATTGCTTTTATTTAGCGGATCATGTAAATTTTATTTCCTTTGACATATTCTTTAAAAAAAATACCAAATTGGATGCATAACTCATCTTTACAAGTAATTTTTGCAATCTTATTTGTATTTTCATTCTAGCATTTTTTCATTCTCTACATTCTTCAAGATTCTCTATTGGTCTGTAATTTTTTCTCACTGCACAAGTTTATAGAGCATACTCGAATACTGCGTAGACTGCTTAGCAAAGTGTCAGTTGTCGTCTGTGTGCTGGTCAAGGCTGTTCACAATACCTGATAAGGCAATTTGATCAGAGAGACGCCTAGACGCATAAAGAAAACTATTCAATTTACGCACTTTGTGTCAAATTGCGTTGAGTCGAGTGCATTTTGATCACATTGCGGCTCAGTAAAAATGTAGATATTGTGAAGAATGTTAATAATAAGATATCGGTGAAAATAAAGATGAAATTGAACTTTGTTGTAAGATACGAAACGACACACAGGTTTCATTATTATTTGAAATAATTTGAATTGACATTTCAAAAGCTTTAGAGTGATTTCTTAAGTTCATTAGAATTAAATTCGGTCACATCGTTTCCGCCAATGCTACCGTTATTTGTAAACAATTTCTCAGCTGACGCAGTATCATCGTCGTTGGCATTATCAATGTTTTCGATATCGTAATCCGGATCATCATCGGTCTCATCATCGGTCTCATCATCGGGCTCCATTGGAATCTCTTCTTCCTCCTCGGGTATGATTGTCTCAGTCTCCGTGTTCTCTTCTTCCGGTTCCACTGGCAGAACTGGCAGCATTGGTATATCCTCAATGATTTCTCTCTCTGTTGTTGTTGTGCTTGTTGTTGGAGCTGGTGTTGTTGTTGTCGTCGTTGTGCTTGTCGTTGTTGTAGTTGATGTGGTTAATGGCTTGCTGGTCGATGTCGATAAGTGTGCACCTACACAGAAGAGATATTCAGATAAGTTAATCGTACTCAGAAGTAGTCTATCAGCTCACTTACATTCAGGCAATGTTGGATCAAAGTCACAGCGAATGAGTTGATCCAGCTGCTCGCTGGTCAGCGGCGGAGGCTTTGGCTTTGGCGTCGCACGTCGCACATAGTAAAGCTCTCTGACCTCGAACACATCGAGGTGGGGATAACGCTTTGAGGGGCGAATGCGATGATAGCGTTTGAAGTACACAGGATTACTGGGGACATCGGCTGGTGGCGCAGATGCTGGTGCCGCTTGCAGCAATTCAATGCAACAAACCAGCACGGCAAGTGCGGCAAGGCTGAAAGCTGTTGTTAGTTTTTGCATCACTGTCGTTTGTGGTGTGTTTGCGAGACTGATATTTAGTTTCGGTTTAGCGAAACCCGCATGCCGAATGGTCTCTAGTATTGGTTGTCGTCGGCATTCATTTCCCTGCTCATTCAATGGCGCTCATGGCTCATGCCCGAAATTCGATAACCCAATGTGACCCCAACCAATCGATTGATTAGAAGCTTCATCGCAAGCATTGCATACTTTTAGGAGGACGATATTAATGCGATGCTGATCAAGTTGACGATCTCTTTTATACATTTATCTTTTTTTAATATAAAATACTTTTGAATGTTTTCTAAGTTTTTACAAATACAAATTGTGAATAGTAATAATCCAAAATACAAAAATAATAAAATAAAATTTAAAAATTAGTGTCACATTTTCTGCAGTCGAAAGTGTTAATTATTTTATGTTGTTTTGGCAATTTTATCAGATAATATATATTTGCATCGGGTATCCCATTGTTGGATAGCATCGAACCTATTCTCGGAGATGTAACAACCAAGTGCCAAGATCAACAATAATTAATGAATTTCAGTAATATGTTTTTTTCCTTTTACAAATATTAAAAACTATGTTTGGAAAATCCTTTTAATTAATTAATCTTATGCTGCTGCACTTAACGATTTTGGAAAATTAAAGAAATAATAATAATATCAATATTACGTTTTTCTTTCGAATACTTAAAATTATGTTTTGAAATTTTTATTGTATTAATTAACCTTATGTTAATGCTACTAAATTGTGCAGCTGCTGTACTTATTTTAAAAAGATTTTGGAAAATTCAATAACTAACAAGGATCCTGTAAATTGTTTAGAATTTATTTAGGTATCCTTAGCTGCCTATATCATTTTAATATACAATTGCAAAGCTTATTGGCTACTCTAGTAATCAAATATAGGAAATGCCAACTTGCGGATAAAAAGCAAACAGGCAACTTAACCATTTTGATTAGATTGGCAGGCCTTCGGCTCACTTTTTTATGAGATGCTGAATGAAAAGCTCAACATATTCTATGAAAAGACTGCAGTTACCTTTGTTATTAAATGAAATAAATACATAAATTATTGATATATCAATCAATATTATTTTAATGTATTACTTAATAGACAGACATCAACTTTTCTATGAAATAATGTAGAATACCTTAATTATTCAATTATTCATTCAGACGGGAGTATTTCACTCGTAATTCTGTTTTCCTTTATTTCTTGAATGCAATTAGTTTCAAGATTTTGCTGAAAAATATCTATTATAATTTAATTACACACTCAATAGACCACAAACATAATTATTACGATTCAAAATAAAAGATATCGAAATTGCATTCTCGTTATTTCAGCAATAAGAAAGAAATTGTCATGCGAATGTTTCGACCACAAAATAGATTTCAAGATTTTCTTCGCTTCGCATTGTGATAGACACAAAATAAACAAAAGCAAAACATAAATAATCAGAAAATCTGTTTGTTGAGAACGGACTCTTTTGTTGTCGATAATGTTGCTGTTGGTGTTGCAGCAGCTTTTTGCTTTTTGGCATTGCGCGAGAGCGTAAATTATGCAAAGTCGTGGGGCATTATTGAATTTGAAAGCCCCAGACCCCATTTGAGATGTATCTGCGCCCACATTTTGTGTCTATGTATGTATGTGTGTCGGTGTGTGTGTGTGTGTGTGTGGCAAGGTAGACATAAAACATCGGGCCGACGACGCAAGTGCCTCACACAACACAATTCTTAAGTCCCAAAAGTCGCTGGCGAAAAAACAGTTGGCCACGGTGCTCGGTGGCGGGCGGACGCGTAAGAGAAAGCCAAATGGTAAATGCCAGAGCAGCTGATCATCGATTGCATAGAAACAAACGAGACAGCAGCAGCAGCAGCTGCAGCGTGTGTGTGAGCGGCAAAGCAATACGTAGTATACGCGATTACTCCGTGAGCGAGAGTGAGTGAGTGAGTGAGAGGTGAGAGAGCTGTTCGCACTGCTCTACTCTGTATGACAACTGTGTGTGGTGCGCGCTGCGATATCGAACTGTTTGAAAGGCAAATGCAACAGTTGCTGCTGCTTTGCTTTGTTTTTGTTTTTTCTTTTGCTTTTGCTCTTGCTTTTGCGCTGGCATTCGCATTGCTGTAATTGTGTTATTGATAAATTGTAAAACTGGCACAGTGGCGTACTTAAATACTAGAACAGGAGACTGAGAGAGAGAGAGAGAGAGCGAGAGTGAGTGAGAGAGAGCGCGAGACGGGAGGAGCTGCAGAGCAACGAAGAGACAACTATAAATAGACGCAAAGACTGAAAGAAAACACAAAAGCACCGGAAAGAAAGTGTGTGTACATAAATACTACATATGTATATAGCAAATATATAGATGTTACAAATACACATAGATTAATGCTATACATAGACACATCTATACATACATAATTGATATAAACAATAAATTGGCAAGAGGCCAGGAGCACAGAGGAGCAGAGCAGAGCAGAGCAGATAACGAAGGCAGGCAACTGGGAACCATCCATCCAAGCATCCACACAACATATAGCAAACAGGTGGAAGCAGCGCAACGACTCAGCCAAGAGCAATGTCAAAGCATCATTGGCAGCCAAAGAATTCCACAGCCACAGCCACAAGCACAACCACAACCGAAGATCATCACAATGGGAGGAGCAGTGGCGAGCCGGAAGAACCCTTCGATCCGCTGGCCAATCTGCTTAGTCTGCAGCTGCACAAGCCCGCACACTGGAACTGGGAGCTGAGCACGTCGCGCAGCTGCAGCAACATTGCACTGCCACGCATACTGCTCTACGATCACCAGGGATCGCTGCTTCTCGATGCCGACGGCAGCCGCGAGCAGACATACCGCCCCCGGCCCAGCAGTGTGCCCGATCCACATCGGAGGCGGAAACGTGCGGCGACCGCAAACTTGGCGCAGAGCTTGCAACAGGCACAGCTGCCGCATGAGTTGCACGGTCTGCGCATTGGCGAGGCGACGCCCAGTTGCCGCTCGAGCAAGGCGAGCAGTATGTCGAACAAGCATTGCATTGACTTTAGCACACACGAGCTGCCTGATTGGCGGCCACAAGCCACAACGAGCAGTTCCGGCTCAGTGCGTGGGATACGCTTCGAGGATCAGCTGGAGGCGACGGAGGTGGATAGCAGACCTGAGCTGGCGTATCCAACGCCGCCGTCCACCTCCACATTGACAACGCCTGGGGAATCCTGCTCGGGCGCCTCACGTGAAAAGCGTCGCTATCGCCGATCGCACAGCTCCGGCCAGCGTTCGATACTGGAGCGTTTCAGCATGTCGCGCGGTCGCCACTCGTCGCCCGAGTACGTGCAGGAGCAGACGCTGGAGAAGGTGCCGCGCTACTTTCTGCGCACCAGCAAAGCGGGCACGCTGGTCATCAAGGACGAGAGCTTCAGCCGTGTGCGGCAGCGCCGTCGCCGGCACAAACCGCACTCGTCCAGCGACAATCTGTTGCAGCCACAGGCCACCGCCACCGCCACCGCCATCGTTACGGGGCAGAGTCCCGCGGAGAGCGTTGTCGCCGTGCCGGTCACGTCGTCGATGCACCAGCAGCAGCGTCTTCAGCCGCAGCGCGGTCGCGAGCCGCTGCTCTCCACCTCCGAGGATGAGGCGCAGTCGTCGAGGATGCGAGCAACGGCGAGGCAAGCGCGCAGTCGACGCAATCAGCGCAATGGCTGCAAGGACGTGGCAGCGTCAGGTAACTATACTATCGGATTATATATCGATTACTATCGAGAGCCAACTATCGTGTGTAATCTTATTTACATATTAATTACTTTCCAGAAATTAGCGTGTGTAACATTTTTTAGTTATGGATGCAAAGCAGTCACTTATATCGTAGCCAGAGTTTTTAAGAAATCTAGTTATGGATGAAAACTTACCTCTAATAGTAGACAAATTATAACTTTAAATTTCATATGGCTGTAAAGATATAAACTCATTCGTATTTTTTCCTTTTCAGAGTCAATATAATATTCATTAAATCTTTTATTTTATTGAAATTACGAGCACAATTCCTTATTACAATGAGATGAGCCAGATCGTTTAAGGCCTTAAGGCTATAGTATAATACATGTATTTGGAAAAAATTATTTATTCAGTATTGAAATTAAGTGCATTCAATCGATTGGTATCCAAAACATATAATTACATTGAAAAAATTATACAAATTATTAAGACATTACTAGTCACTCAATGGAGTATTCAAAATAATAAATTTTAATATCTGAATGGATGTTTTTAAATCCATAATAAAACTATATTCACCAAATGTGAATTGAATAAGATGTTCAATTTTAGTGAGTATGTTTTTTATTATGCTTTCGAAACCATGCATTTAGAGATTAACAGGTAGCTGATATTTTTATAGGATTATATGTATTTGAAAATCATTTAATCTGTTAATAAAAATGAAGGTGATTGTATTTAAAATTTTAGATGAACATCTTTTAAAAATTATTTAATCTCTTCATAAAAATGAATGTGATTGTATTTGAAATTTCATGCTAAATAGTGTTATTGCCTTTTGTATGTAATATTTATCAAAAATTAGATGAAAATTGTATTAAGCTCTTTTAAAGTTCGAAAAAAATTCATCCGAAAAAGCTGCTCGATAATTTGTTTGCTATAAGCGATCGATACGTCTAGCTAACTTCAAAAATGATTTCACTCATTTTAATATATTTTCTTCAATGTTTAGAACTTATCACTGTGGATCCCGGCAATTGTGTATATCGAGCATCGTCTGGCGCAACAGCGCGCTAGAGAATGTGAACCTCATAGTTAATGATGACGTCACTACAAGTGTGTGTATATATGGATATCTGTGAATACATTTGAAAGATATATCTGCGCGTACTACAATGATTTATTGTTGACAGTGCTTGCGGCATCAAAATGCCACTTCTGAATAAACCATTAAATGTACTATTATGACTAAAACGCGATTTTTAATTTAAATCAGTGCTGCAAACGGGATTTGAATTGAACTACTTTCCATACAAAAAGATCTACCCGCAATTAAAAAATATTTATATTGTTTTGCTGTGCAATGACATCGGCACTTTGGATATATTAAAATTATTTAGGCTTTAATTCACATTATATAATTAATAGTAATTGATTTAACTGTAAGAGTTTATTCAATGCATCAATTTATTAATTAGGTTGTTCTTTTTATTGCATTCTTTACATTTCATTATCTTTGAGAACCCAAGCAAAACCAAACAATTTCTAATTAAGGTGTTTATTTCACTTATTTAGTATATTCATTTAGAAGCACAAAGCTCAAAGATATTTATTCAAGTCGTTCTCTTATTGTTTATTTTCAAACAATACAATTCGTTTTATGCCATTTTCAGAATAATATTAATGAAAAGCATACACCTAGTGCGATGTATCAAAAGATAAATTATTTGTCAATTAACACTAGTTTATTATTTGCAAATAAACAGAGTGTCAACAATAGATGGAAGTAGCCAATTGTATTATATAACATTAAATTACACACATTAGCTATTTGTTGTTCATCTCTCTGTGCTTTCAGTGTAATTAGTGAATAATTGATATTAATTTAGGTTTTTTTTTTTACAAAGCACATACAATGACTTTCATGATGATGTGCGAAAAATGTATTTGGGGTTAATCTGCGACACCTTACATTATATTTGTTTATTGTTGTTGTTTCGATTTAATTGTTTTCATCCATAAAATCAGAAATCTCTAATTCTTTGGAAAACATCAAATTTATTTGACCTATATAAAACTTTAGTATTTTGGAATACATTTATCGAGAGATATATGTATGGCATTAGACAAAAAGCGAAAGTGCTTAAAATATATGCATATTGATTCTAAAAAGTAAACAAAATATAAATAAAATGGCTCTCCAATGAGATAGATTTTTGAGCTAATATCAAAAGCCCTTGACCCGCAAATTGCAGAAATAAATGCTAACTTTTCATAGCTCGATTTGAACAAATAAGTCGAGTTTGCTCAACTGTGAGATACTCGTTAACCATTTTGAATAAAAATTAAAAAGTGCGATATAAATTTTAAAATATACCAAATTAATAAACCACAAAAAAACTAAAAATATACTAAATGCTATTTAAGGTATATTGATAATATGCAAAATATACCAGTCAAATCAGCGGGTATAAAATATATTTGTCTGCCGCTTTTTCCAATGCAGCCAAAAATTATGCTACAATTTTGAGAAATAAAATTCATTAGCTTTAGATGCGAATGAATAAACTGAAATCACTAATCTAGAATGGAGGAACTCACAAGATGCTGACGACAGAGCACTCAGCAAAACAAGCAATGAAGAAGCTAAATAAAAATGGTAATTTTTATGCTCTACATTTAAAAAGAAAAATAATCATATGAATCTAAAATTCTCGAATGTTGTAGAACATACTTGATATATGAAGAGTAATAATTTTTAACTGAAATTCCAGAATGTTGTAGCACATCACCGATCTATATAGAGTAATAAAATGCGCAAAGTTCATTCTTTAATGTATGAAATGTAAATGAAGATCTACAAACTGTCTTGTGATAATTATTACATTTTTTAATTTGATAGGTGTTTAGATTGTAGATTTCTCCTCTAAAATAAAATTAAATTTCCTCTAAATAATATTTCGTGCTTTAAATCCAACTTTTGCGCTAATGACTCTGCGAAGAGTAGAGTATTAAATCGAGTCTTGTGTGTAAACACACTGATAAGCGACTGGCGAACTGTTGATGTTGTCCGAATGAGGGGCATAACACGTAGCGGAACAGACGACGGATTAGGCTAACGACTGCGACGCCATTTATGTGTTAGATTAATTATAAATTCGGTCGTGATTGCGATTGACAATCGGTAGTCGAACAGCAGCGTGTTAACATCGAGTGCCGGATGCAAAGATGCAAGCGTGCAGTGGATGCGGCTTAAAACTGCTAATATTACTATGCGTTTTTTTCGCACTTGTAATGCAAACAAATTGTGGGCGTGTGATATACTACAAAGATCAAAACAATACTCAAAGCGTGGCTGCCAATGAGGCCAGCCAAACATCAGTGGAGAAGAGCATGCTTTTAGCTGTTAATCGTGCCCATTGCAAACACGGTTATATGTACGACCATCGCAATCGGTGCCGTCGAGTAAGTAGTTCATTTTCAACAAATTATAAAACTGATAAACTGATAAACTGAAATTAAATTCAATTGATTTGCATTGCAGGTTGTGTGACACTCCGGTTGTCGGGCTCATAAATTCATTAAGGCTTTATTGTATGTTATAGTATATGTAGAATCGACTACTGAACTCTAATTATGTGTCATGATGAAATTATTTTGAAACTTTCTGAACATTAAATGACATTAGTAGATAAAAAAATATACAACAAGAGCGAAGTGAACAAATAGCAACTGCGAGAATGTTTCAGATACTACACAAGATGTGCCGCAACTCAATATTTGTACATGACAACACTACACCAATTTCTAAGATAAAGACGTCATCGGGGTGTGCTGACTCAACCCCTATATTTTCGCCTCGATATCATCGTATTTAGTAATACTCGGTATTGTGTGCGGAGCCACCGTCGCGCTCGTGGCCAACATGTGACGTAGCCAAAGGTTTCATGGGAAAGCCATGAGATGGCACAAACCAGCTGATTATTATTATGTTTTTTTTTTTTTTTTTTCGTTGTCGCTTGCTTTCGGGAATTTGGATCATCGACTCACGGTACGATTGTCTTTTTAATGGGAAACGGTAAACATTATAAATAGCCTATAACTGTCAATGGACATCCCCTCGACTATCACATTATAATTTCCCTCTCTTTGCTTGGGAAATAACTGAACATATGATGCTTAAGATTGTTAAGATTGGTAGCTCCACCACACGAATTGCCAAAGTAACTAGTTATTTTTAAAAATTCTATATTTATTGCTCTGCTCTGACACTTGAAAGAGCTTTAATTTGTCAACAACTCAGAATATATGATGCCAAGATACCGAGCACCTGACCACTGACAACTAAATGATCATTATAAGCTGCTTAACAACAAATTTGTATGATAGATATTTAAATGCCCATTAAAGAATTTATTTAATTAGGTGTGATCATTAAAAGCTGCTCAACTGCAACAAATTTCTATAATAGATACTTAAATGCTCATTAAAGAATTTATTTGTTTATGAGTTCATTAAAGTACATTTATTTCAAAACAGGAAATGTTAATCAAATATAATTCTACTTTCATGCTTGAGATTTTTGGTACATACAATAACAACTATAGTCTTTATGATTCTTAAAAATTTTGTTGCGATCAGATAAAAATTTTAGAAGTAATTCAAGAAATTCTTTTATATGGGAAATAACTCTTACTATGAGTCTTAGTAGCTTTAGCAGACAATGTAGCATATTTTGCACTCTATGGTATATTTTGCATGAAGTATATACCAAAATAGTAATTTTAGGTAATTTTTTAGTATTTTTGCGGTATATTAATTTGTTATATTTTAAAATTAATATCGCGCCAAATATAGCCTTCGGTATATTTGTAGTATTTTTGTGGTATATTTATTTGGTGTATTTAAAAATTTATACCGCAATCTTTTGTTTTGATTTAAATGAGTAATGTAGCTTTCTTATTTATTTTTATTTAAATTCAACTTTAATATAATTCTACTTTCACCTTTGAGATGAAATTTTACTTAGCAATTTCCAAGCTTCTATTTCTCATTTAAACCATTGTTCAATAAGAAAATTTGTTAAGCATATAAGCACGCGTTCTTTATACAAAAGTCCCTTGCTTTGATATTAATTTTCTGTAAAACTGATGACCTTAGGTAATTCGAATATTTAAGGGGATCTTCTTTAATAATTGTGGAAATTCCAAAGATTGTCTCGCTCACACGCTTTGGATTCACAGTTCTAAGAACTAGCACAAAAAAACATGTATATCAATTCATTTTTTAATCGTTCCTTAAGCTTTGCTAATGCTAATGACATTGCGTTCGAGACAGCACAACACACGAAACACGTCAGATGTGAGTTGTCCCACGTTGCAGTCAGGCACATTAGCATTTATGACAAGTGTGAAGGTATTTTTAGAGTTAGCACATTTCGAAAAACGAGTCTATTACATTTTTCAAGAGGTGTGTGCCACCAACCTTTGGACCCCCGACTCTAGCCTATCAATGTCCAAAGCTAATCAAAAATGAATTACAATATAACAAAATAATAAAATATGCGTCACTTTTATATCAATCGAATATAGGCTATATGATAATTATATGTTTTTTACTTAATATAGTATATTACACACTTGAAGTGTGTAAATAATATATTTATTATTTTTAATTTCACTGTTCACTTGCAATCGTCCACGCTATAAAACAGATCTCTACAGTAGCCCTCGACTACCTAAATATCAATTATATTAATATCTAAAATGTTTTCGGGTTTGTCCGCTGATTGCGCCCGTATGGGGTTTGTTTTTCAATGGGATCCAGCGAGGTAAGAGGTAAGAAAGAGAGAGCGGGCGGCAAAAACCAAAGCAAGACATTCAATTACACAGATTGCGGGTGACATAGTGGCGGGGCCTAGATAAGATTCGTGAATACAGGGTGCCCTTTAGGCCATTTAATAGGGCGCGGAGTGATTTCGACACTCAAATCGCTGGTGCATCCTGTATAGTTTATCAATTTTAAAGAGGTTGCCAATGCTCGACTAGAACTGTTTGTCCAAATCATATATAATCAGTTAAACGCCAGATTTTGAGCACGCCAGTTAGCAGGAGAATCAAGTTGTTGAGCAGTCACAATTTCGATTACACAATTTCAAGTAGCCACGAAATTTGCGCATTCCACAAATCACACAGTGCGAGAGTGAGAGAGGGAGAAATGTTGATGCTGCAACGTATCCATCAGTTACTCTTATACGCCTTCTGTCTGCTGGCCCTCGTTGTGTTCTGTGCTCCGGCACCGAGTGAATCACGACGCGTGATCTTCATGGCACCCCCGGGCATTCATCGGGGACAAATACTGGCCACACATGGCCTGGAGAAGCCCTGCCAGAAATGCCATATGCGAGATCATCGTGGCAATTGTCGGCGCATCATTTCATATAGTTCCGGTAAGTTTCAAATCATGCTGATATTTTTTATTTTCTCCTACTAAGTTTATATTTTGCTTTCTTTCTTTTTTTATTTTTGTAGATGGCGCAAAGTGTTGACATGAAGGTCGGAGACTATCAACCCGAATCTCTATCAGAAACCTACCACAACAAAAGCGCATCATTAATCGACTATTTATTCGCTTTCGATAAATTATTTATTACATTTTAGTTTCACACCAATTTTTATGTGTCTCGTAATTAAATTATGACATTTTGCAAGCATTTTAAATTGCTTTGCTTCCTAAATTTGCTTCGTTTTTTTTGTTTAACGGTCTCCAGAAATTACTACAAAAGTGTATTTATTATCTTGCCAAGTTAAGATTGTGAAAGTGATTGTGCCTGACAATTAGAAGTGCTCATATATCCGGCTCAATACCAAATTGAGTTAACAGACATACTGATTTATCTCTGTTGCCATAACACTCGGCAGAAATTGGTATTAAACGCATTAAACGTGTAAAAGTGCCAGAGATTCAAATATAAAAGAATATAAATTACTTAATAACTTAATGCTATTAAAAATATAAATAAGACACAAGATTCGGACATTCAAGAGACACTACTTATTTAATAGTTTATGGTCAATTTTTTTTTTATTAATTTATTATTTGTGTTATGAACAATTAAATGAACTTTTAGCTCAGTCATGGACTAGAGCAAAATTCAGAATCATGTGCTATTTTAATGAATCATTTGTTATATACTTGACCTTATACTTAAATTGAAATAAATGTTGAAATGTATTTTTAATATAAATGCCTGGCAATTAATCAATCAAGATTTAATCCATTAATTTGATTTGGTATTTCATGTAGTTTCATTCGAATTATAACAGCATTTTTCGAAAACATATTTGCACGATCTTCCGCCCCAAAAATGCCCATAGCATAAGTTATTATCAGGCATCTCTTCTCACACAATTTGTAGTGAAGTTCAAATAGTTTCTACTGAACAAGCTCTGCGACTATTGCTATCCAATTTGTTGCATTTAAATAGCTCGTATCAGACTTACACACATAGAAACATACATATTTAGATACCCCTAAAAGTAGGCTACATTAATATTATGAACAAAGTTTTGGTACTTTCGCAAAGCAATTCTGCACTTCTAAAAATTTGGTGGCCAGTCCGAAAAATGATTTCCAATTGCGTAAGTTATTTATTTGACTGTCTGTCCTTTTATAAAATTTAAGGAGAAATTGCCATTCGTCAAGCTCGCTGATGTGTCATTAGAACTTAGTTCAAAGGTAAAGTGACATCAAATCAAACTGAGTCACATGTTGCGCCTGAGTCATTTAATAACAAATAAATACTATGCACTACTTAGTTGTGTATAATTTATGATTATTTTTAATATAAAATATTGCATGATATATTATATTTATTATATTATTATCAAACTAATATAAGTGTTTTTAAAAACTATCTTATTCCAAGTAGATCCCAATTTTTAGAAATATTTATACACATTGCAAAGTAAATGTTTCAAATGAAATATTTTATACATTGTTGAGCGAGAAGTGTCATTTAACTAATTTGCTTAATTGTTCAAAGCATTGTTATGAAAATGACACGCAAAAAAACTCTGCATGAAGAAATATTCGTTGCTAAGATGATTTATGTAGGTGTTAAATTGTCCGCATAATTGGATTCCATTGAATTTCAACAGAAAATGTTTTATGTCAAAGTCCAATTTGAGATTATCGGAAATGCTGTTGCTATGTCATATGATTTCGTTTTTCGAAGTTGTCAAAGATTAGTTTTGTTTCTTATACCCGCTACCTATAAACAAGAAGGGTTTTATAACTTTGTGCCAATAATAAATATTGGGCATAAGGCAATACTCAAGAGGTTTCTAAATTACAATACTTCTGTGTGCTACTGATGCGATGAAATGCAAAAAGTGTCAATTTATAAAATGAAATAGCAGGCATAAGTAAGAACTGCAAGCAGAATAATCTTCTTGTGGCATCGCCAAGGCAAAAAATGGCAATGTCGGTTGATGAAATACCAGGCGAACGTAACTCAGCAGCAAGCAGAAATGCTAAAAGTCACTTGCTGAACAGTGGCGCTACCTATCGGGTTTACTGCAAATGACGAATTAAATTAGTACAGCGTCAAAGTATGCCACAAAAATGTCAAATTTTTGAACTTGCGCCAATTTTAAATTTGAAGACAATCGATCAAAAAACAAATCCGTCAACATTTAAAAAATATATATTTTTTGTGACAATACATTTTATTGATATTGAACAAATAATAGCACTCGCCACTCAATAAGGAACTAAAATACTGCATTTCTGCTTACTGTTGATTTATGTTTGAACGGTATTTCAAATTATGATTTGGCTAGTGAAATACCAGGCGAACATAAGTGAGTAGCATATAGAATCATCTATTATTCGCTAACTTGAAACGGATGCAGTTATTGTTATTGTTGGTCACTTAAATTTTTGATGAATTTCTAAATAGGAAAATGTGGGTAGATAAAATACCAGGCGATCATAAATTAGCAGCAAGCAAAATTACATCAAATCACTTCATGGGTGGCGCCATCTATCGTGTTTACTGCGAATGACGATTTAAATTAGCTCAACCTAAAATTATGCAACAAAAATAGATCATTTTTTAGCTGACGCGCCATGACACGTGGCAATTTAAAATTTAAAATTTGAAAGCAACCGACAGAAAAACAAGCGATAGATGACGCGATTCAGTGAGCAATTGACGTTTTCTAGTTTTGCTTGATGCTGATTTATGTTCCCCTGGTATTTTATTTGCCGATATGACAGTGTTTAACCGTTCATGGCAAATTGAAGTAACAACAGCAACAATTTCATCTACTTAGAGTAACTGAATTTCAGGTGATTCAGCTTGTTGCCTACTTATGTTACCCTGGTATTTTGAATTTGTAGCCTGTCGCAGATGGTATCAGATGGTATATTTTCAATTAAATTTTAATTCCGATCTTTAAATAAATTTTCACGGATTAGAGGCTTTTATAAATTCGTAGTAGACACTAAATTATATAGCTTTCTACTATTATGTATTTTGAAAATGATCCCAACGTAATTTAATGCTACGATCACTTTTTTATAATTGTATGTATTTGGATTTGCATTTCTGATAATGTATTATTATCCATGACTCTAAATGCAACTACCACCAGCTAGAACATTTCCTATATTCCAATTAAATTCGATTTGTAAGTCTCCTCAATTGATAATGCCACACGATAAGATTAATGAAGCTACACACTGCGTAGACTTTATTTATATCGTAAACTCATTCCAGTGTTGAGCACTCGCTCATGGAATGCTAAAAGGTAATAAAATTGACTATTTACTATAGCCAGCGTACTTTTCGGTTTTAAAGTATAATTTGCGGCGCACTTCGAAAAATTCTGCATGCCAAAGAGGAAGTGAGTCCGGAAGTGGCGTCTCCGATTAGCGACTGGACTGGTTGGTGAGTGATCTATTATTTATGACGATGTCATTGGCACCGTCGCGTCGTCGACTCGCGTCGGTAACGCATTGCCGCGGAATTTTCGTTAAATTCCAGCTCGCTTTCGTCACGAACCCGGTTCGACCTCGATCGCTCACCTACCAATGGTAAAGAACCAAAATTTAATCCCTAACCCCCTCCAACGTAATGCCAATAATCTAGGTTTTCCATGCCCAGTCCGCCTCTCCCTATCGCCAAGCAGAAAAAAGTTCTATCAAGATGGCACACTAAAAAATACCTGATATCTCTACACAATTATTTGGGAGAAGTAAATCCTAAGCTACCTTTAAAAATATGAAAATATTAGAATACAAAATATCAAAATAATTTAAATAAGTTCAAAGACAATACATAAATATTTCAAATAACATACACCAATCACACATTTAATTTTAATAATATAAATATTTATAATATGAACTAAATATATAATTGAATTAAATATAATAAAAATTAAATTTGTTAACATAATTTAATAATGGTTAATATATTTGAAGTGAGTAATTCTAAAACTTTTTGAACAATAATAATATTTGTATTCCATTAAATATTCTAATATGTCATGCAACTTGTTTAATAACACTTTATCAATAGTGTACTATTTTTAAAACTTAAACCTGAACAGCACTAAAAATTGACTAATAAATAAATAAAGTGAATATAAATATGAATTTTTATTGCCAATTACCAGCAGTCGCGACAGCATTGACACGACGCGTGTCAAAAGCAAATTTCAACTCTGTGTGTGCGACTTTGATTGCTTTTTGTAAATGAAAATGGGTGTGGCAAGTATGGCAAATCAATTTGTTGGCAATAGAAGTTTATGACCACCAAAATTTGCTTGATCAAGCTGTTGTGCACTTACTGAGTTCTAGTTACTCATTTGAACGGACAACCAGACAGACAGACGGATGGATGGATAGACGGACGGACGGAGCAACATGGTTATTCTGTAGTCAACCCGCGTAACTGTTTCGGATGCCGGGTATGAAACGACGGCTATCTTATCTTACGATGGCTCGCTTGCTATGGAATGCATAGGCCTGTAGACGTTATCTAATCGAAACACGCCGCGATATTTGCCAACGGCACCTCCAGCCCAGCGGCGGCGATGACTGCGACGACATCGAGACAACGACTATGGCAACAACATTGCCAAGCGGTCACAGTCATAAAAGCGAGCGCAAACCGAATCCATCGGCCATCGAAGAAGCACGCGTGTCAACGCAACGCGAATAAAAGATCGATCGAATAACAACTCAAACGTTAAACGTAAAACGCAAAAAACCGCAAAGACACAAAACACACATCAAGATGCAACTGCAACGAATAATTCTATTGGTGGGCTGCATTCTAACAGTGCTGTTGGCGCAATGCAGCCAAACGATAGAGGCGCGTCGACTCATCTTCTACAATCCGCAGAGCAAAACTTTAACTGGCCAACTGCTCATCTCTCATCGTGTTAAGCGTCCCTGTCCAGCCGGCAGGATGCGCGATCATCGTGATCGTTGTCGTCGTGCGGTCATCTTTGCACGTCCCAAGTGATGACGAACCAAAAAGCAAGAGAAAAAACAAAAAAACCGCCACTTCGCTTTTTCTGCGAGGTGGGATTTTCCTAGATCTAAGCGATAATTTATTGCCAATTGTGGCTGTAGTCATGTAAAGTTATTATTTATTAATATTTGTAATTTATATAATTGGATACACATTAAATAGAAAAACACTTCTATACTTTATACTACCTCATATATTTGTTTCTCATTTATGTTTATTAAATAAGTGTGCAAATGCAGTCGGTGTTGCCCTCTGAACAAAGTATGTTAGCAACTGCAATCTACAATCTCGACAAGCAAGAAAGTCAATGCTAAATTATTGCTAGTATGCAAATTTATGACGTCTAATCTTTACAATAGAAAAAAAAAAAAAACAAAAAAAAATATAGTAAATACATAAATAGAAAAGAAATATTGTCGTAAACAAGCTGCACATAGTAAAAATTAAAATTACATATTGAAAACAAAAGTACTCGACTATACAATGCTCTGTGCTCTCTGCGTAATCAACAAGTATAGAAAATGTTTTCCTCTGCTCTTTACACTGGTCGTAAAACCGTATAGATGCGATTAAATTATGCAAGCGACAAATATAGAACATGGAACTTTTCGCACTCTTTGCACTCAATAATAAGTAAACATAAAAATGTACTTTACTTAATTTAGTACTTATTTGACGATCATTTTCTCTATCTAGCTGCCTACTACTACTGTGTAAATGAAGGTACGATAACAAGTGCTAGCTATAAATTCGAATTTACATTTAATCATATTTGATTGTGTCTTAGATTCCTAAGCTGCACAACATGGTTACCTAATTGTACGGATATCATGACCAAGACAAGACAAGACAAGACAACACACATACAGTGACAGTGACGTCAATGGACAGCGGGGGAATATAACAACAGAAGAAAAAGAAAAAACCTCACAACGATTACGCTGAACTATGGACACACACAACTCTCGGTGAAGTCCCAGACAGAGACTGACACAATGCCGTCACTAAATGTCACCGCTCAGACGTCACTACCCATCACTGTTGTTGCGTATGGTCTGCTCAATCCAGTCCATAAAGCTGCTGACTCTGGTGTAAACACCCGGAAAATTCGCTTGGCCGCAACGCTTTTTGCCATACGACACGATGCCAGCCTGATACACATAAAGATTCCTATCGGCCGTATAAGTCTCGAGAGTGAGCGGACCACCGGAATCACCGGAACACGAGTCGACATTACGACCGCCACTAGCGCAAATCTGACTATCAATGATAGAATAACCCTCATTCCTATATGTGGCCTGGCATTGACTTTGCGATTGCACGAGGAGCACCGCTTTACGTTTAACCGCGCTCGGCTCGTTGTTTTTCTCAGTGAGACCCCAGCCCGAGACATCAACGGCACTGCCCTCAAGTTGATCACTGCCAGCTGCTCCGCCAGCTCCTGACGACGGTGGCAGGCAGACAGGCTCCAAGGGGTGATGCTGACTCCAATCGACGGCGCTGGTGAGCCGCAGCAGAGCAATGTCATTGGTCCAGTTCTCGAGCTCGAATTGTGGATGGATAATTGTGCGATCAAAGCTGGCCTGAATAAACGGTGGTGCACATTCCCGTCTGCCATTCCAATTCGTGATGCAATCCGGATTGCTTGTCTGATTCCATTCACCGAGCCTAGCGCCGCTTAACTTGCGGCCACTGCCCAGAAAACTTTGATGCACACAATGGGCCGCTGTGAGCAGCCAGCGTCCGGCAATAAAGGAGGCGCCACAAATACGCTGCGTTTGACCCGTTGCCTGCACCGTGTACTCTAGCAGCGTTGTCCAGGGGAATTCATTAAGGCCGGTGTTGTTGCCGCCGTACACCTTAAAGGCAAACGATGTGCCGCAGTTCGGATGCTTGGGCAGCTGATCGCCGTTGAAATTGCCTGCCACATGGGAGGCAGCAGCAGTTACTTCACTTGTGCTTAGCTTTGTGTTGTTATCGATACGCGGTGCGACCAGAGGCAACGCATTCTTTTCGCGTGGACAGCAGACCTATAATTAAAGCATTACTAATTTCCATTTTCAATACGCTTATGCCTGCCTTACATTTACACGGAATTGTGTGACAATTTCGTAGCAATGATTATTCGAGTTTATTTATTTCTAAGAAGAAAGTCTAAAGTCGAACAGAAACCTCAAAAAACTTTAATGTTTAATCAGCGTCAGTCAAGCTAATATATATATATCTGTGTTTCCCTCAGTTTTAATCAATATATGAATCTTCGTAACTATATATATTCTTTTTTATTTTAAATTTTAATAGTCTCTATAATTGTAACCAAAGAACGAATACTTTTAGTCACAATTTTGGAAACTTTAAGAATTATGAATAAATTGTGTATTTTGTAAATACTATACTAAGCATATATTATACTTTCTAAAATATTTTATACTGTTTCTACAAATTTTAATTATTTCTTAAACAGGTCTACAAAATTTATAAGCAAACTCTCACATTACATAAACATTCATATTATCAAATATATTATAGACTCCAACATACAGCACAACATACTTTTCTATACAATATAATATTTGAGACATTTTATATTGATTGTTCTGTCGACATTCTTAATTGTCTTGATTAATTTTTGTGCTAAATGTTTGTAGTCATCTCGTACACAACATATACATATAGTACACTCAGTATTCAAATAGTCAAGTAAGTATTGCATCTGTTTATCCACCAATCACATATTCTGACTAAATTTAAACAATTTCTGCTAGGTCAATAAAGAAGTCTACTTACCAAATTGGGTCTCTGTTGTGAGTTGCAGTGCCGCTTGCTCGTTGTATCCAGAACATTCGTATCGTAGAAATCACAGTTGCTGCGCAAGAGACAGCGACCATGCCCAAAGTCTGCGGTGTAACAGTTGCCATAGTGTGTCTGTGGTGCTATGAAAGAAAATTGGCAAAGACTAGAGCAAAACTATGTATGAATGAGCAATCGTAACGCACTTACCTCGACTATCTGGATTGGGTGCAGCAAGGAGTAATTGCCACAGAGTTGCCAGCGAAAAAACAACGACAACGAACAACAACGAGATGGGTGTCATCTTCAGTAACTAATTATAGTATTACGATTTTGCTGGCGTTAGTTTAAAAGCTTTGCTATGAAACAATGAAACTCGTTTGCACAGCCAGCCGCTTGAATTGCCAATAGTATTCAACTCGTACTAATTGACAATGCAACTACACATCCGATTCGAACTAAAACTTGCTCTCGACTGCTCAATCGATCTCTATAAATTCGACCTAAAGGTGGGCTGACTCTCATACATAGTGATTAGCATTTGCAATAGCTCGATTCCACACAGCATTACAGGAAAAACCCGCTGCTATTGCACTCGCAATCACAAATTAAAGCTTTTTCCCATTGCCACTGCACAGTTCCAGTCGAAGCGTTCATAATGCGGAAGACGATTGCGGACCAAGCAAATTTATATTATATTATTTATAATAACAAAAAACAAAAGCTGCAATTGAGGAAGATCATCAATGTATAATTTGATAGTCTTATCTTCTTCGCCTCAGGTTTGATTTCAATTGAATTTATCAGAAAGTATTAAATATTTTATAAGAATAAAATAACGAAACGCTCTCAGCATAGCATCAAGTATGTTAAGTAAAATAACAATTGTAAGTACAGCGCATATATGTGTATATATTCTTAATCAGAATTCATGGGATCTCCTTGCTAAAAGATAAATTTAAATTTTCCATAATTTAGGATCACCGGATTTGTCAAATTAGAGAATAAATTTAATGAATATTTACATCGCAAAATACAAGAAGAAACGACCAATGACTTTTTCAGAAGACTCTTCCGCGATTTACACAGAAGACTTGTGACTCTTTCAGAAAACTCTTCCGCAACTCTTCCACAACATTCTTCTGAAACTCTTTCAGAAAACTCTCCCGCGACTCTTCTGTGACTTTATCATGCCCTAATTCTGAACAAACAAGGAATATTCAAATTAATGAAATAATGTTAAATTAAAAATCAAATTAGTTTTGTACTTATTAAGCTAACAAGATCTTTAACAATTAAAAAAAAAATTAATATTTCGTATTTCAATTAAGTTGTAGAGTTGAAGGTGCAGTAATCTCTTCCTCTTAGCAGATACTTTGTAAGCTTTAAGTACATGGTCTTTACGTAATTTTCACTTACTTGTTAGTTGCTTTGGGACTTGGTATAATCCTTACTTTATTTTTGTCCTCAGTCAAAGCATTTGATATATTGAATCTCACAAGATTGCACATAGAGAAGAGAGACATCTTCTTTTTTTTTCAGTTTTTTTGAGGGACAAGTTCGTTGGTTTCCATGCCGTCGACTCGAGTCGACTGCCTTTATAAATTGGACTATTAAAAATACAAGTTTCGTTTGGCTTTCAAGAAATATTCATTAACCACAAATGCTCGGCGAGCGGCGGCGACCTCAAAAAAGGCGACAGACATCCAAGAATTTCATAAAGCCAGGCAAAGAACACACGAGACCAGCTGGATGCTGTTGGAGAAGTTGTTGCGCTTGCTGGTGGGGACTGAAAAGAGGGCGCAGAGGAAGGAGATTGGGCATTCGGTCGGCAAGGCGGGTCGAAGGGGGATATTGGCCCAAAGCAAAATCTACGAAAATGTCACAAAAAAACCGCACTCAACACAAAAGTTTAAACTTTTTCAGTGGGTGTGGTAGTTGCGCCCCCTTTTTTTTCTTTTCGTCGTTTTGTCTGTGTGTGTGTGTATGTGTATGTGCTGCAAGCTGCGCTCCATTTAGCTTTTTGTATGGAGAGTATGACAACAGGGAACAGGACGCAGAGGCCAGCGCCTTTGCATAAATGCAAAATATATGCAAGGCTCAAACTATGCGAGCCATGAAAATCTGAAGCCAACCGAAAGCAACTGTCTGTTAGAGCTGTCAGCGGCGAGAAGAGAAGTGAAGAGAAGAGCGAGGAGCGAAAGTGAAAGAGAGTGAGAAAGAGAGAGAGAGAAATGAACGACGGGGAACAAAAGGGGAAATGAATATGCTGGACACAGTCCAGTGGACAGTGGGCGGTGGGCGTGTGCCGGCATATGTCCATATGCAGGATTCGAGATTTTAAATTTTGCTTACTTCCCATGGCAACAAGAACAACAACTAAGGTCGCAACAAAGGCAATGGCCAACAATTGGCAACAAGACATCAAGAATAAAGTTTTTATTGCACTTTAGGATATTCTTTTGAATGAAATTAATATTATACAACGAGCTTATTTACTTTTGTGCAAAGCTTTAGTATAATTAGAAATTGCCAGCAAACAGATTTAATTAAGCTGACAACAATATTTTGCGACAATTTTTTCTGTAATATTACGAAATTTCTAATTTACAAAAATGAATCATCATTATTAACGTAGTTTTTTATAAAAAGAGTGGAAAAAAGGTAAAAAAAGAAAGAAAAAAATAAAGCATTTAAAATTTGCATAAATATAATATAATAATAAAATTGTAAAGTATTTTCCTAATTCTTATGATTCATCAACAGCGTGTGTATATAAATTCTTTATATGATATAATATATATACCTTTTGTAGCACTCTTTCTCGATCTGAAATTGCCACTTATTTAAAAAGTTGTCTTGGATCAATCAACAACATTTATTCAGAGCGTAAATTGTACACGATTGAGATCTTTCAACTTTCAATTCTTCGAAAAATTTAATTCATTTTTCATCTGCTTTTGCCACATAATTAATGAGTATATTGAAGTCGATCCCAAGCAATGGTTTCTTTAAATCGTGTCCTTTTCCATTGACTTGTCGAACTATAGAAAGTCAGCGTATATATATATTATATTAAATGACACTTTATTTGGAATTGTCAGATAGTATAGACAGATTGAACGGCAACTCATTTCATTCGCCCAAATGTAATCAGGTCGCTCGCAATATGCCTTCCATCGATATACATATATGGTAAGTATGTATATATGTACATACTTAACGGACATAAAGTTGTGCCATAGTATGTGCAGTGTACTCGTAAGTACATGCTTCGAAATTTCCCAGTTGTGGAACGCCCGCCCGCCATTGTCAAAAATCTTTTTTACTCTGCTCGTTCGTAGCAACATGATCCCATGAAATTTGCACACACACACACACATACCAATACACAATCACATACACACGCATGTTTACCAACGTCGCAACGTGTTGCTGCCAGTTGAAAAGTGCATTTGGGTCAATGGCCAAGGGCAGCGCTTGCTTGCATTGTTGCTTGCTGCTTGCTTGCATACGTCGTATTGTGGATGGACATCTTCAGCGTTGAGTCCTTCTGTCTCCCTTTACTCAATTTCCGTACCGGATGAAAACGTTGGTCCGCTCTTACATCACTTTGCGTTGCGCTGTTGCCGAGATGAACATCAAAGTAGTGCTTGCTACTGAATACAATGTTGAGGTGAGTGTTGGGACTATGACTATGACGGGCAGACAGAGATTAATCGACTCTCCACTCTTGATACTGATCAAAAATATATATGCGAACATATGTACTACACTTCGTATACTATATGTTACGTATGTGGTCAAGCGATACACAAAAGTTAAGCTCATGCACGAGCATAACATAAGATATATTATGCTTACATATTGTGATTGAGTGTAAGACTCTTTCACACAGGGAAAATTAAGTTTATGATGACTTCTGACTTTAATGTCTTACTTTCTCTAAACAGTTTCCATCTTCAACTTGAAGTTTATTTCTTTGATCACCGAAAAATTATTAATTCCTTCACTTGGTTTAAAGGAATGTAGATGTTTATTAGTCATTTTTAACTTAATTTGTTTTCATCATAGATTTTAATAAATATTTTAAAATTGTTAATTGTTAAGTGCAGACATTAAATTTTAAATGTAAAATTAAACGCATTTTTAAATATAATTTTGTATATATCATTTTTATTGCTGTGTTCCTAATTATTTACTCACTCAGATTTTCTTTTAATAATAAAAATAATATATATAACATTTTTTAAAGTTTATAATAATAATGTTCAAGACAAATTTTTGTGAAATTATTATTTCTTTGACCGACAGTTTGAAGAATTATTTTAACAGCTTATAAAGAAAAATCGATCGCTTATTGTTGCTTCTCTTTACTCTTAAATATAACCCTGCAGTTCTGGAGGTGTCGATTGCCCTGGGTAAGTGCTTACCTCGCCGATCACTACATGGGTACTTACTAAAGTGACCCTATAGTAATCGAACGTCGAACCACCGAGTCGACTCGAGTTTGCGATTGGCGCTGGATAAGCGCTTACCTCGTCGATCACTACATGGGTACTTACTAGATTAACCCTATAATAATCGAACGTCGAACCACCGAGTCGACTCGAGTTTGCGATTGGCCCTAGATAAGTGCTTACCTCGTCGATCACTACATGGGTACTTACTAGATTAACCCTATAGTAATCGAACGTCGAACCACCTAGTTAATAAATATATGCGCATTAAAGCATAAGCACAAAATAACGGCAAGCATCGCTTTTGTTTTTGTTATTTTGTGGAAAAAGTATACACAAGTTTAAAGAGAAAACTTCGATTATGCTTTACATCGCTGTTTGTTTACGCGTCTTTGTTTTATTTTGTGCTACTCTTTTACTCAAACACAGCTGTGTTTCCTAGATGATGAAATTATTGCAAGCATTTGAGTTGAGAAGTGCAAAGCGGATCCGCGATCAATTATTAGGTGAGTTACTTAAAAAATAATTTATGTATGCATTATATGTTTAATGTGTAAAATATTAAATAAGCAGATAATAAAAGAATATCAAGCAGTTAATATAATGCATAGTTCTACAGTGGAAAGCGACAATATGCCTAAAGAAGAGGAAGTGGAAATTATGAAAAAAAAAAAAACGATATTTTAAAACTCAAGGTGCATTAAAGTAATAAAAGTATTATTATTAAAATAAAGAAAAAATAAAATTAAACAAAAACTGTAATTGTAATTGTAAATTTTTTTTTAATTTATAATGGCCGACCCCTCTATGGGGTCCGATGTAAGCACTTATTTTACTGACCCTTCAATGGGGTCCCATGTAAGCACTTATTTTACCGGCCGTTCCATGGGGTCCCATGTAAGCACTTATTTTACCGGCCGTTCCATGGGGTCTTATGTAAGCACTTATTTTACTGACCCTAATATGTTGCACTATTTCACTAGTTCGTGGTAATCGAGGCGGTGGCGATTGACCCTATTTGCGGACATTTCATACAAAAACGGAAATTAAGAAACGCATGGCTAGACGCCACTTTGTAAGTAGTGAGTGGCTCCTGGTAAGCGCTTATTTCACCAGCAACGAACTAGCGCTCAGAACTGCAGGGAAGTTATCGAAAATAATTGTAATTACAATTTATTTCCCGATGCAATACAATTAATTTTAATATTTGACTTGCAATGAACTCTTAAAAGTGAGTAAAGTTGAAGAGTGAGAAATGTTTGCAATAATTCGATAAGATGGATGATGTGATAGAATTTTGATAAGTTCTCAACAAAATACGTGAACTTTAGTTTATCACATTTGTGGGAAAATGCGTGCATTTCCCATTAGACTGGGCGTAAATTGGGCGCGGCAGTGCCAGCCTAATGACCATTTTGGTTGTCTCTTAGCTTCTCAGCTGGCAGGATATAACAACAGGAGGTGGCAATTGCTGGCGCACAAGTTGAAGCGGAAGTTTCTGAGCCGGCAGCCGACTAGACGTTGCTGCTTCACGTCGCACAGTGTCTCAGTGCAGTTCGAAATTGCTCTTCTACTAAACATTGATATCGATTTTCAATTTGCACTCACAATGTCAACATGAAGCGTTAATTTCTTAATTTGTTATGCCAGGCACTTGAAAAGAAAAGGGTGAGATAGGATAATTTATATTAGTTGCGATCACAGAAAAATCTTTGAAGGTTTTTAAGAAATAATTCAATATAACAGAAAACGACATCCGAGTCTTAGACGCTTTGTTTAAAAGTATGGTATATTTTTAACTTGCTTGTATATCGTAGTTCCAAATAAAGAATGTAGTATATTTTTATATTTTAATAAGTTGTGGATATCTTACAGTGGAGAACGTTTTTAAATTCATTAAATCTAAAATATTCATATTTAGCATAATATCAAAACTAGACTTCTATTGTAATAATGTCAAATTGAATTTTAAGAAATATGTCCAAGTTGGTTTATTAACTTTAACAATTTATTCGGTAATTTAATCATCAATGCAAAGAAACTATGTGTCAAAGTTCCAAATGCAATCAAATCTTAAAGGAAATTGTTTCGTTCACAAATTAAATCAAGTGCATTCAAGTTTTTAGCTAAACGAGTCACTGTGCGATGTGGGCATTGCTTTTCCTGTTGCCTTTCCTTTTTATTTTACACCGCAAAACTTTGTCCAGAGTTTAACTTTCATATGGCTCAAAGGCGTTTGCAGTGCACAGTGGGCAGAGATGCAAGGGGGCCAACAAAAAAGGGTAGAGAAATGGGGTGAGCAGGCTGCGTTGGCCACCGTGTAGATTCATTGATTTCTTGGGGCACCTAGCAAAAGATAATGCAGAACTTGAAGCAGCACCAGCAGCAGTAACAGCAGCAGTAGCAGCAACAGAAACAGCAGAAACGGCAGCATTCGAGTCCAAGCAGAAGTATCTGTTGCAATGTCACCAACTTGCAACTTGTGGGGCGGGTGAAAGAGGCGTTGGCAGCGATAATGAATAATGTTACTGGCGATAATGTTGTCGCCTGTTTGGCTCCGGGACACTGTCAGTAGTAGCATCAGACTCTGACCAATGCCTTTAACAGACCAGCTGCACAGTCCTTTCTTGACTTCCCAACACACATACAGAAAAAGAGAGGCGGAAGAAGGAGGAAATATATATAGTAAAATAGGAATGGAAAAAGCCAACAACGAGCATTGATAAAATGTACCGTGACAATTGTACAATTTCTTGCACAATGGGTATGTCATCGGTCTTGGACTTTGCAATCTTAGCATTTATTCAGGCTTTTGAATAATAATTCAGGAACGCAGGGGCCCAGTCATTGCTGCCACAGAAGTGGCTGCAGTAAAACTTTTTAATTGAAACGAATGAAATACATTTACTGCATAGAAATCTGGGGATGTGAACATCAAAATTCAAAAGTGCCATAAGTACTATTTACTGAACAAAAGAGAAGTGAAATCATTTTTTTATCGCGTGTGCATTGAAGGTGAGAAAAATGCTCAAGCTAAATAAATAACTGTATATAGAAGTTTCCAATTCAGTTGAATGAAAATTGCTGTATTCATACATGAGTACACAGCGGCAAGAAACTCTTTGGATAATCCACCACTCAAGCACCCACTCACATGAACAATACACACATACTCTAACAAGTGTGTTATGTCTGTTTCATAGAGGGAGAAGCGAAGTCCCATACAATAACGACATCGGGGGCGAACCAAAAGGAATCACAGAATCTCCACTAAGCAACCTGCAACAATTTTATCGCACGCTAATCACATATCGGAAATGTGATTATTTTTGTTTACACATGCACAGACACACACACACACATGCACATTCGCACACACACTCACACACTCACGCAAACATGCACACTCACGCAGAGTGTCATCAGTTACTTTTGAAATTGTCAGAGGCTCAGTTGAAACTGACTTCGCTGTCATATCTGAAGATGGTAACTTTAACCGATTAGCATCGATTTAAATATGATAATAGGATAATATGTGAATGAGGTCAAGAACTAAACGGAAAAATAGGCAACCGATTCACAACGCTTTTCAATAGAACATTACATTGATAAAAATAATTAAAGATAAACTAATTCAAAATAAACTTTCTACATACTTATATTTTATTTAACATCTACATTTAATTTTGAAGCAGAATTCACATATTTGTAAGTATTTGCAAAAAAGCGATTCGTTTTCTGTACTTATCTAATTCAATTGAAATACTTCTGGTAAAGATTTGCTTAAAACTGTTGGGTAGATAAGGTATTGAGTGAAAACTTGTCAATTGTCGAGCATTCACATTATTGTTCTTAGTAACAGCGAGAGAGGGTTCGTCACGTTCATTAAATCCCTCTCGAGATACGCCTTTGCTTAGGGGGAGAAATACACACGAGCGCACACACAACTCGCTGTTCAATTCCCTACAATATGTTTCGCCATATGAGTTCAGTGCTTAATGTGTATGCATCAGCATGAAGCCAGTAGCTGATTTTTTCTGTTTTTTTTTTTTTTTTTTTTCTCTGGTTGCGTTTCGTTGTGTTTATTCCTTTGCTCCAATCGGCTTTTTAAATAGGATAACGCATTTCATGCGCACATTTTATGTTTTCTGTCTGCATAAAACTCGAATGCCAAAATTGATTTCTCTTCGATTTAAATAGACATGCCAGTTCCCTGGGTCATGTGCCCTTACCCCAGCCACAGCCGCGGTCCCAATGTTCCTCTTAGCATTCTATTGTTGTTGCCATATAGTGTGTGTGTTGGGTGTGTGTGTGTGTGTGTGGCGTCAAAAGCCGCATGGGTGTCTTTGGCACACGGCAATGGCAATGGGAACGACAAACGGCAAACGCCAAACGGCAATTGTATTGAAAGTAAACGTAAAAACGACGTCGGCAACGACGGGAAATAAATAAGCCAAATAAACAGTGGAATGAGAGTGTTTCAAGTGTTCTTTTGCGTTTAGAGCTACGAACCTCTAGTAGCTGCAACCTTGGAAGGCGCAGAAGGCATTTGAGCCTTTGAGGATGTTGCTGCCACGCCGGCATATTGACATCGTCCAAAAAAACCAAAAAAAAAAAAAAAGTCAAACAAACGCACCCCGAAGAGTGTGACAAAGCTTATTTAACGTGCCTTCAACGAGTATTTTACCGAGGTTCCCCTCTCACACACACTCGCACACAGAATACTACTACCGTGTTGATATTGTTGTGTGTGCGCGTGAAAAATAATGAGTCATAAAATTAAATTTCATTTCATCAACTGTGCCTAGGCTAAAATTTGATTACTCGTATATTAGCGACCGGAAAATGGCCAAATTGTCCCAGCATGTGATACTTTTATGTGGACGAATCCATGGACAGTCGTAAAGCTTCAAAAGAATCCCTTCATATCAGCATAATAAATCATAATACGCTATTTCGTAGCACCAAGAAATAAACAAGTGAAAATGCTAATAGAATCAGATTCTATAAACAAAATTTAATATTTACATAATTTGCTTTTAAATCATATTTAGCTTAAAAAATTGGCGAAGGTTATTGTAAAAAACTTGCCTCGAATTTGGTTATTAAAATATATTGTTCCACCCATGTTCAAAAATTCAATTTTTTTCAAATATTTTGTTTTGTCATCAAATTATGAGAAACCATTTTAAATTCTGGTCATTCTTCCTTTAAAATTCGAAAAATCATTTACTCTTTACACCCTTTGGCAACCAAAAATTACCCAACTAATTCAGACATATATTTGCATACATCTTTAAGATAATAAATTGCTCTAATAAACAAATATGTAAGCTACAGACGAGTGTGCCTAACAATGAAATATCTGATACCCATTTCGAATAAAATAAATTGCAATAATCTATTTTAGAATGTGGTACAACTTTGAATATTTAATTGGTTAAGAACTTCGCAATGCCAATTAAACTTCAATAAATTTGTTTTTTATATTTTCTATATTTTAAGGGTCAGCGTTCTAAAATGCAAAGTACCTATTTAAAATATTTTATTGAAAATAGCAGTTGAATTTCTGGGTTGAATATAAAAAATAGGTTGTTAATATTAAAATAAACGATAGATATAAAAATTCGCGCAGCTCTGTTAAGGCCGCGAAAACATGGGTAAGAAAGGGTTAAACTTGACATTAATAATGAAGTGCAATCGAAGATAATCATTAATCGGTTTAAGTGACACTTAATTCGCGATGCATTTCATAGTGAGAGGGAGAAGCGTTTTAATAGCATGCTCGATTGCTCAATGAAACCAATTTGCCAATATGCTGCTGTCACATGACGACACAAAAAAATCAGGAGTTGACAACTTTTTTTTTTAAAGTTTCGCTAATTGGCACACACATTGATTATCTCTGTCGAGTTGTTGCTGTTGTTGTTCTTGATTGCTGTCACGCCCACTGTGAGCAAGCAACTCGACAATGTTGACGATTTCGGCTTATACTTTTTGGCAAATAAACTCATCAAGTGCTTAGTGCTTAGCATGCACACATGAAAGAAAACTTGGCTTGGGTGTCTTCTGCTTCTTCCTTCATTCAAGAATAAGAAGAAATGAAAGAAGAAGCAGCAGCACACACGGTTGTCATGCCAGTTTTATTTCGTTTCTTTTCCTTGCTTTTGTTTTGTTTTCTTTACGCTCCACATTTCTCCCTCTTCGCTCCTTGGCTATGTCACATATGAGCGATTAACGTCGCTGTTATTGTCGTATTTTTGGGGTGTGACAACAAAAAAAAGTAACGCCATTAGTACCACACTTTTTTCAATATCATCTCGGTTCAGGTCGGGTAATACGAATACGAATGTGAATACGACACTTGCATGTTTTCCGCTTTCGCATTATTATTATTATTATTTATCTTTTTTCTTCTTCAGTTCAAGCTTTTTTTTTTCTTTTTTGGTTGCCATAAAAAAACTGCGCCAGCGTCAATGACAATTGACATGCAACTGAAACTGTCACACCTTCGTCGATTTGTTACCCTGCTCCCCCCACGACGCAGCAACCAACCAACCAGCAAAATATAAAGCAAACTGTTTATGTGCCAAGTTGTCGCTGCCTTGCTTGATGATTAGTATGATTGTGTGGGGCTATTATTGTGTGCGCAGTCTTTGCCAGAGGCTAAAATTAAATTTTATGGTAAACACTTGAGCCGCGAGTGATGATGGGCGCTAAAAGTAATTGGCCTGGCTTTGCAATTGTCTGTCACTGACACTGACTGCAAATTGTAGCATACTTTCAGGTGTTCAACTATTGGATTTATATTCTATGGTATATTTTTAATGTGGTAGCTTTCAGTATATTTCGACATTTTGTGGCTACACTCATTTGGTATGTTTTGATTATAATACCAGACTGTGTACTATTGTATCAATATACTACTTGTAGCTTTTGGTATATTTTAACATTTTGTGGTATACTCTTAATACAATTGCAGACTACGTAGTATTGTATATTTTATGACATTTTGTGGGCAGACTAATTTGATATATTTTGAGAATAAAAGCGATAAGTATTATATCGATATACCAATATAACTTTAGGTATATTTTTGCAATTTGGGTACACTAATTTAGTATATTTTTAAAATAGTATCAGACAGTTATGCTTTTATTAAAAATACGTAGCGGGTATCAAGCACACTCGACTGCATCTTTATTGCTTATTTTTATTCCTTTAATTTATTTTCGATTTATACAATTTCTTCTTGATTAAATTAATATTCCGCAACCCACGACAGCTTTAAATAACTAGAACTTTATTAATGCAATTCCTTACGACTAGAAATAGACCCGCAACTTGCACTGAAAAAGAAAAACAATTTCTGGTTCACATATCCACCGGCAGTTTTCTTTTTTAGCGTCAGCCAATATACTTTTTTATGCTTTTTATTAATCCGGATGACAAAAATAAAATGCTAGCACCTACTTATGCGATTAGGAAAGTAAAGTGAAAAACCGGATCTCCCTTGATAATAATTGTAATCTTTGGAGATTTAATTTTGTTTTTTTCTTCATTTTTTTTTTATTTTGCCCTACGGCTAGAAGAAAATACAGGCACAACATACAAAGACGAGCGCAGACAGATGTTCTTATAATAAGTTGATAAAGTGGATTTCCGTGAGAGCATTCTTTATGTTTTTCCGTTATCCTCGGCGTCGTTAGGCGATAAAAATCTCTTTCATTTCCCATTTGAATTGGCCACCGTATGCCACTGCTGCCTACTGCCGACTGTCGGCTGTCGACTGTCCTCACCGCCAGCTGGATGCATCTTATCACCAACCAAACACACATAAAAAGCATGCTGCTGTTGCGAAATGAATGCCGGATATCCTGCCGCCTTCTCAGCCTGCCGCAGACCGCAAGAACGTGTCGGTATTAAGAGGCGCACGACAACAACAACGTCGACAACAACAGCAATAAGAGCAGCAGCAGAGGAAAAGCAACAATATTGTTTGGCAAATATCTTGTGCGGCATTTTGCTGGGGTCACCTATTATTACCTATCTTCCAGCTGACTCTGAGGCTACTTTAACACAAACTAGATTTTTGTATTCACTAGTTTTCAATTGAGGTTTCTCTTATCTATCAGTTGTGCTGCTGTCATGTAATAGGACTTGCTTATTGATTTTGAAACTATCTCTTAATTTGTGACAGCTGTCGAGCGCGAATGGCTGACGTTTTTAATTTCATGGTCAAACAGACTCTCTATATTGCAGCAGTGTGGCACTCAAATGATTTGGTTTCATCAGATGCCCTCGATGATGATGATGACGTTCTGGTACCATGCATACGACTCGTTTGCTTTTTAGCTTACCTCAAACCTTTTGCCCAACTCCAATCGGATTACAATCGCTGTGCAAATGTCGCGCAGCCAAAAAAAAGAAAACAGAGAAAAACCAAAGCAAAAACAGAGCAGAAATCACCGGAAAAGGGATAACCTACTACAGTTCAATTTTGCTACAGACCAAAAAAACATCGACCGTTGATAATACCTGACTGTTATATACCAGATTTGTCTTTGATAAAGTTGAAGAAACCTTTAACCACTTTTAAATTATATGCAACAACTTTGGTTGAAGAAAAATTGATGAAAAGATCGAGATCTCATCAGTTTTTGCTGACGATGTATGATCTTAAGCTATCTGATTTAAATTATACCCCTTTACTCAATTAGTAATTGGTATAAAAACCAACGGAAAAAATGAAATAGACAAAAGTGTAAGTCAACATTGAACGAATTTTGAATTCACTTCTATTTACTCAAGAAGACATCTCTTCTCAAATTGCATGATTAAAATTTAAAATATATAATTGCTTTGTATCTACTTCTTGTTTTATTCATGGCATATTTTTTAATTTTCTACTAGATATAGAAGATTTAAAACTAAAAGAAGTTTGAAGAGTTTTCTTAATTCTAAAATTTGTATTTTATATTCACAGTAATTTTTATGTTTAAATAATGTTTAAAATTGTTATTGCATGCAATCTCTTTTTACATCTTCGTTAATATTGATGGTCTGATCTATTTTCAGAAATATGTAAAATAATAATAAAATAACAAGACAACTTTAATGTATGGTAACAGTATAGAATATTGTTTATACAAATTGCTCAAAGTTTTCGCAGTAATGAAAGCGGATTGTCCAGTTGCAGTAAATGCAGATCAACCGCCATTGATTGTTGGTCAAAAATGAGACAAGCAAATTGCAGATATGAAAATTGCACACTAAAATAACGAAATAAGAAACCAACAAAACAAACAAAAAAAATCGTCAGTGATGAGAAGGGGATGAGCTGGCAAAGCACACTCGATGGCCAGGTGTTTCTGGTTAGTGTGCAAGCAGCAGCCGGTCAATAGCCAAAAACTCTGTACGGCGTTATATGGCGTTACTGAATCTGGCAATGATTATTGAAGGTGGAAAGCGAGAGACAGGGGAGAAGAGTGGTGGACGAGAGGAGATAGGAGAGGTGGCGGTGGCGGTGGCAATGGCAATACCTGCAGGTCACTCGGCAGCCGGATGTTAACGACAGCAGTTGCAGGATGCGACCAGACAGTGGCACAAAAGAGGAAATTAAAATATGCAGACACAAAACCGCGCGTTTTGAATTTTGGCGCGATTTTTGGTTACGTCTTTGCATACATTTCCGAGTGCCAAGGGGCAACAATGACCCATGCCTACACACACACAGCTGCCCCGTTGCCCTGTTATCCTCTCTCCTCTGCCCTCTCTCACTCTCAAGCCAAACCATGAATCATCAAAATATGCAAATTTTGACCGGGCCACGTTAACTCACGCTCTGTGCTCCATGCTCCATGCTCCATGCTGCAAGCTTCATGCTCGATGCTTCATACTCAGCTCGTGTGGTGGGTCCAGCTGGGGTTGGGATGGTGAGGGGGTCGCTCATACCATGAAATTAGTAGCAGTAAATAACGCTGTCAGTCGCTGGTGGGCGCAATACAAACACGGTCCTGGGAACAGCGCGCGTTGGTCGTGGCTCCGAGAGTCCGAGCACGAGTCCGAAGTCATTGCCGCCGGCTGCTGGCTGCTGGAATTTATACTTATGCCCATGCCATGCTCTCCCCAGTTCCCATAAGAGAAGCTATCGAGATTCGGCTGTTGCGCTTCTTCTACTCGAACATACATATACATATATATTCATATCCAAAACGCCAGAGGTTGCTACTAGCATTAACGAGAGGGTATTATATAGTAGTATATGTTAGCTTGTAAGTATGTAATCGGGAGAGGGAAACAACAACAGCAGCAACAGCAACAGCAACAACAACGGCAAGCGGATCGCTTCTGTGCATGCGGCAAAAGCGATTTATGCGCTGCCAGATAGAAATCGATTGAACTTCAGTCGCCGCATCCGTTCATTCGTGCAGCGCAATATTCTGAGCTCTGCTTCAACTTTGACCGCCCCGAACCGCCCCGCCAACCTCATGTTTAGATTGAATGTTAACTGCACTTATGACAATGAACAAGAGACCTCGCCATAACAATACACTACACCTCTGCCCCCCGGGGCTGGCCATGCCGGGCCAAGAACGTGTCACATTAGAGGGAACATTGTCGTTGCAGTTGCAGCTCATATGCAAGATGTAACAATTGGCCACCCAATGCCACATTTGCCCTGCAGTGTTCCATGCAACATGACACCCAAAGCATTTGACAGTTATGAGTATAATTTTTAATTGACCTTTTACGTTGCCAATTATATAAAATACTTTCAAATTTTGTCATCTTTTATGGAGAGAAGATATCCAAGATTAAATTGTGAATAAAAACCGAAGCTTATCAAAAATTTAAAGTTTAAAGAGATTTTCAATTCTTCAATTCAGATAGAAATTCTAAAAAAAAAATATGTAAATATCCACATGGCAAAAATAGATTAAATCAAAAATGAAGTTATTAACGAATGCTGCACAAAATTATTTTTATATAAAGAGCATCGATGTATTATCGAGGAGTTAGGCCCATCAGGAATATAAAGCTTGTACATCAAATATAATAAAAGATAGATGTATTTTACAGTATAAATCGTTTAAATCGTTCTAATATATTTTTGAATCTAATTGAAAATAATTTTCTCTGTGATAGTTTAAGAGTTATTAAACATTCTATAGATTCTGTAACGTGCAACGATATATACCGCAAGGGTGAACGGACGATCTGTGGGTGCGGGGCACGCTATAGTATCCGGCTCTAGCTCGTCGGCTTTGGGGGTGGTGGTCTTGCTTCCACAAATCTACCCTATATTCGCTGCGTACTATCATTAATAAGTCTAGAATTAAGCGTGCTGCGACAAAATGAATAGCTAGAACACTAACCGGAAGAGAAGTGATAAAAAAAAAAATTTAAAGTTTCCATAACCCTGCAGAGAAAGAGAGAAAGAAAGAGAGAGAGAGAAGAGAGAGAGAGAAGAAGAGAGAGAGCACGAGATTTAAGTTACCAGCTCGTCACTGGTGTTACGTGACAAGGATCCCCACCCATCCTACGATCACAAGCAACAGAGCTTGGCTCTGGTGATCCCTTTTGGGCCCTACGACGGTGGAGCCTAAGGCCCGGTTCGGCTAATTAAAAGAGAAATTACTCCATGTTCAAATTTGTTTTAATTAAGGGTGTAAGTATATAAGAAATAATACATTATAAACAAATATAAATAAATTTTAAAAATGATATAATAT
This sequence comes from Drosophila albomicans, assembly GCF_009650485.2. Lineage (NCBI taxonomy): Eukaryota > Metazoa > Arthropoda > Insecta > Diptera > Drosophilidae > Drosophila > Drosophila albomicans. The sequence goes on from NC_047627.2 coordinate 9,763,420, forward strand.
GACAAAAGAATATAATATTTAAATCTAATAATTTTTAAATCGTATTTCAGAATGTTTCAATTTTGTGCCGTATTTGTTTTTTTTTTCCTAATTGTTTAATATTTATTAGCTTAACAATAATCATATAATTTGTCTATTTTTTTTTTTTTTTAGTTTGTTTTGTTTTCATCGGCTGTGTTTCATTTAATTTTATTTATATTTATTGAGAATTAATTTTCTTCTTTTTTTTTCCCAACTATTATCGATTTTATTATTCTCATCTATCTTTTATACAAACTCATTTTTTTGTTGCGTGAATTTTTCGTGTGCGTAATGTGCAATAATTAAAATATTTGTACAAGATGTACATCTTTCAGTTTTCGTTATCGAACTTACCCCAGAACTCCTGCGGCGGTGATCGATCTCCGGCGAAGTGCTGGAACGGGCTAAACGACGAAGTGTTGCATAAAAAAAATAAATTTTTGCACAATAAGCACATCCGCACATTTGAATTATACACTATCAATTTTTAGTACAACAAATTATTAATTAATTTAGACAAGAATTTTACTTATAATTCATGTTCTTTCTTGACATGACTTTCATACTGTTTTTAATTTTCGACTTGCTTTTCATTTCTAATCTTTACAATTTTACAGCACTCTTGTTTTAATAATTTCCTTTTACAATTTCATTCTTTTTATCTTAATCGCACTTTTAACTCTGTTTTAATCTATTATAACTGCGATTGCATTTAATAATTTTTGATTTTTAATATGTGTGGCGCTTCGCAATTGTTTCAATTAGTATTCAGACATAAGTGATTTTAATTTTTTTGTTTTGTGGTGCACCTTTTACATTTCTTAACTCGTCTGTGTTTTAACAAAACTGCACTTCCATTTTCTATTTTTTTTTTATTTAAATTTTGACTTGAATGTGTAAAATTTTAATTTGTTTCGGTCGAAAGCGCTACACTTTTTCAAACATTTTTAAAACTTGCAATTTGCATTTTATTTGCTTTGTTTTATTTAAAATCTAGCTTTCTTTTCAAGCGCTACACTTTTCGATCATTTTTTTTTTTTTTTATAACAGGTAAATTAGATTTTGTTTGTTTCAAATTGCAAGAGTGGCATGATTTAATTTAAATCATCTTTTTGGTTTTCACAACACTTTTAATCGACGATTAGAGAATGATTTCACAAAAACAATTTGATGATGATGGCAGAGAGTTAAAGTTGGCACCTAAAGGCGCTTCGCTGGCCAGGCAGTGGCCTGTAGAGGCGCTCCGCTGGCCGAGAGGGCCGGTGCAGGGGTGCTCCGCTGGCCGTGAGGGCCGGAGAGGTGCTCCGCTGGCCGAGAGGGCCGGTGCAGGGGTGCTCCGCTGGCCGTGAGGGCCGGAGAGGTGCTCCGCTGGCCGAGAGGGCCGGAGAGGTGCTCCGCTGGCCGTTGCAGGGGTGCTCCGCTGGCCGTGAGGGCCGGAGAGGTGCTCCGCTGGCCGAGAGAGCCGGTGCAGGGGTGCTCCGCTGGCCGTGAGGGCCGGAGAGGTGCTCCGCTGGCCGTTGCAGGGGTGCTCCGCTGGCCGTGAGGGCCGGAGAGGGTGCTCCGCTGGCCGTGAGGGCCGGAGAGGTGCTCCGCTGGCCGTTGCAGGGGTGCTCCGCTGGCCGTGAGGGCCGGAGAGGTGCTCCGCTGGCCGAGAGGGCCGACTCAGGGGCGCTCCGCTGGCCGAGAGGGCCTGCAGGGGTGCTCCGCTGGACCAGCTGCGGCTTGCGAAGGCACTTGGTCGAAGCAAACTGGCTGTCTGCTTCGAAGCAAAGAACAAGGCCTTGAAGGCAACAAAACCAACCCTGCGAATAAAATTTTAGTCAAAAGGAGTCCTCCTATGACATGATAAAACTTTTCTCTTACCAAATATTTGCTATAACAATAAAAAAAATCGCCAATAGCGCTCGATGCCTTCCGATTTAAATCTTCGGTAATTACGCGTCTATGTACGCAGCCGGTCATTAGAAAAATGACCAAACCGGAACCGGCCTTCGCTAAGTTGGCCGCGCTCAAGCCGATGCAGCTGGCGCAGATGTCAAAGCTGAGCTTTCCAGTGCAACCGATGCACTTTACGCTTATCAGCAGTTTTACAACACTGCTCAGCTTATCAGCTGCTTACAGCGCTGCTTTAAGCTCAGCTTAACAGCAGCTTAAGCTAACTCGACAGACTAACAAATGCATACTTTTAGGAGCTACTTGCAACAACATGAACCTTGGCTTAAACTCAGCAGACTTTTAGGCCGAATTCAATACATGTTGCTGTAGGCGCCGTTACAAAACCCCCCCGCTACAATCAGACTAGGGTATTCCTTTTCAATAGATACCCTAGACTGATACCGCCGGAAGCAACATCATCGTCGAATGTCCTTGACATGATAATTGCCTAGCAAACGGCCTTGCAAATCCTCGAGCTCGTAATTCGAGTTGCCGAGTTTTCTACGAACTCGCGACTTTACAAATGCAGGACCAAACTTTGCATTATAGCCAGTCTGGAAGCAACTTTGCTTGAAATTTCGACGGAACACTTCTTGTCCAGGCGCGAAAGTTATTATTCTTGACCGCAAATTGTAACGCTTCTCGTTCACATCATGCTTCAGTTGCATCAGCTTACATGCATTCTTACGGATCAAATCAAAAGAGTCCTGTCGATTAAATACTAATGATCGATCATCCAACATGTTTAGCTTACTAAGTAATGCATATGTCGACCCAGATGTAATCATGTGCTGACCGAAAGCCATGTAATATGGAGAAGTACCGATGCTCGAATGCACGGACGATCTCAAAGCACAGCATATTTTGCTTAAGCTTTCGTCCCAATCCTTCTGATCTGGACGCAAGTAAGCTCTTATTCCCGAAATTACCGAGCGATTAACTCGTTCGGATGCATTCGCTTGAGGGGAATGAACAGCGGTGAACATTTGTTTTACTCCATACTGTTTCAAGAGCTTTTCAAACGCCTCAGAGCGAAACTGCGATCCATTGTCAGAGACAATAGTTTCTGGAACGCCGAAAGTCATGAATAGTTCTCCTTCCAGATATTTAATTACGAGAGCCGCGTTTATTTTTTTTACTGGCTTGAGGAAAACATATTTTGAGAAATGGTCGAGTACTATAAATATTCCAATATTTCCACTCCTTGATCGGGGATACGGTCCAAGAAAGTCAATGAAAAGGCGTTGGAAAAACCGCTGACTTTCAGGAGCTTTACCCAAAGGAGGTCTCAGAGCATGATTTGGTGCTTTCGTAGTTTTACAAACTTCACAAGCGTTGATGTAAGCTTTAACGTCAGAAACGAGACCAGGCCAGAAATAATATCTCCTCACTCTTTCGATGGTTTTGTGGATACCACCATGTGAGCACAAAGGACTGTCATGCGACTGGAAAAGAATTTCAGGGACCAATTCTTTTGGTATCCAGAGTTTCCAGGCATACTCGTCGTGTATCTGCTCTCCTGTCAAATGCTCAGCCTTACGATACACGTAGCCACTATCAACTTTTAAATCCGGAAAATTTGTACTATTAGCTTTTACGCTATCGAGCAACTCCAAGTACTCTTGAGACTTGAAATGTGGCGAGTCTAAATCCACAATTAAACCCTGTCGTAAGTCTATGGCAGCCACGCCATCTTCATTCACTCTCGACAGAGAATCTGGTACCACATTCATCGAGCCTTTCCGATGTTCTATTTTAAAACGATACCTTTGTAACGATAATGCCCAACGAGCTAGACGTGAATTTAAATCATGGTTGGACATCAGCCATTTTAATGAAGCATGATCAGTCACAATGGTGAACTCGTGTCCTTCCACGTAAGCACGAAAATTCTTCAGTGCTACAATCGCTGCTAAACACTCTTGCTCGGTGACAGTGTAATTGCGTTGAGCTTTGTTGAGTTTTTTTCGAAATGAAAGCCACTGGACGTTCATCTCCGTTCTCATTCAATTGAACTAACACTGCCCCAACGCCAGATTTACTAGCATCGCAATGTATTGCGAATGGCTTAGTAAAATCAGGGCTGCATAACACGGGAGCTTCACTAAGGCGTGATTTCAACACGTCGAATGCTGTGCATGCTTCCGGTGTCATACTAAATCTTCGTTTAGTGGTCATTAAATCAGTTAAAGGTGAAGCTAACGAGGCAAAATTCGGAACGAACTTGCGATACCAACCGCACAAACCCATGAAGCTTCGCAAACCTCGTAATGTTTTCGGAAGTGGAAAATCTTTTATGGCTCTGACTTTCTCTGGGTCAGTTTTAATCCACCGTCTCCGATTATGTGGCCCAAATAGCGCACACGGCGCATGCAGAAATGACTTTTGCCAATGTTGATTGTCAGACCTGCACGCTCAATGTGGAGAGCTATCTCTCTCAACACCTCCAAATGGCCATTGAAGCTAGATGAGACTATAAGCAAATCGTCTAAATATACAAATACTTCATTTCTAAGATGGGCCGGTACTACCTTGTCCATCAATCGCGACATAGTGCTAGTCGCGTTACACAATCCAAAAGGCATAACCTTAAATTGATATAACGGTCTACCAGGGACAGTGAAAGCCGTTTTATCTCGGGCTTGAACCTCGAGAGGCACTTGCCAATACGCATCCTTTAAATCTAAGCTGGTGATGAACTCAGCTTTAGGTAGTCTACTCAAAATGCCGTTAATTTGAGGAAGTGGATACGCATCTTTCTCCGTGAAGCTGTTAACTTTACGGCAGTCTAAACAGATTCGCACTTTGCCTGGTTTTGTTACCATAACGATTGGAGAAGACCAGGCGCTTTCTGACTCTTCTATCACTCCCAGTTCCAGCATCCTGTCTATTTCAGCATACATCGCCTTTTCTACAGCAGGCGAAACTGGGAAATGTCGCTGCTTAATAGGCTTAGCGCCGCCCACATCTATAGAATGCGAAATTAAATTCGTCTTCCCTAATCCCTTTCGAGCAAATGAAGGAAAACACTCTATCACAAGAGCTAGCTTGGCCCTGTCACTGCTCGATAACTCATGTTGGTCCTCATCTTCAACTTTGGTGTTAAAATCTTCGACACTGGCTACTTCTAGATTTTTCGGAAGAAGATCGTAAAGCTTCCAGAAATCAATACCCAAATACAGGTCTTGTTTCAGGGATGGAACAATATAAACTTCTAAGAGTTTTTCAAGATTAGCGTACTCTATCTTAACTTTCATCCGCCCTACAACTTGCTGAAGTCTTCCATCGGCAGTGGTTGCGCTTTTCTTAATTTCTTTAAATGCGATTTTATTCTCAATAATTTCTTTTGCTAGCGCTCCTCCGCAACAACTTATTGAAGCCCCTGAATCCAGCAGACCGTACACAGTGCGATTGAGAATTCGAACGGACAAAAATGGTCGAGGATCACTAGATCCAGGTGAGAGTGTGCCTATGTGTTCTAACCCTAGCACACACTTTTTGACCTGCTGCCAAAACGATTTAATGCGCTTGGTGCTTCGAGTTTTGGATTTCGTAAAATCAGGTGAAAAATCATTTGTAAGAACGGTTTTCTCTTTCAATATTGGTATTTTTTGATGTAGCAATAAGCTGCCATCGTTTTGTAAGTCCGGTAAAATTTTCACATTTGGTAAAGTGTATGGTGGAAGTTGTGAGACTTCCGTCACTCGTCTGTCATTGTCGCTTGGCTTCGTGAGGCACTCGGAGTCTTCGGTTTGTACGCTGACTTCGACGTGCCGGGCTTGGAGTTTTTTGAGCACTTGCCACAACTCGGTTTGTACGTGTTAGCTGCTCCACAGCCATAACAGAAGACTCTTCGCTCTGATACGCAATCCTGGTATCGGTGTCCTTCCTTACGGCAATTCCAGCATACTAACGATAGAGCTTCTATGTCTAACTCGCTTTCGCATTCTGACTCAATACTCTGAGTTTGACAATCTACAAACTCTGCGACTTCACGTCTAAATGGTGTCCTTTTTACGTAGCCGTGAGACTTTTGGACATCGTCCAAAAAGGTTTCGCGTCGACGGCATATCTCCCTCAAATCTGACACAGTTTTTACGTCTACATTTAACAGCTCATGCCGTATTTCAGGCCTTAAATTGTTTTTAAGGACGCGAACGACCTTCAGAGTAGACCACGGCACTTCTAACTGATCTATTAACACAGATAAGCCTTCGTAAAAACTGTCAAACGATTCATTCGGTTTCTGCTTTCTGTTCCTAATAAGCTCCTCTATGTCACAATCGTCTCGTGCGATTTTGAACTGTGATCGCAAGGCTGCGCACAATTCTTCCCATTTCACATCATAGACGCTTTTGTGGTAACGCCAATAGAATTCGAGGGCCTTGCCTTCGAATAGTACGCTAGCATGCTTACATAGAACAACAAAATTCCCGCCTAAGGTCTGATGTGTGAGTGCCTCTGCTCTATATATAAAATTGTCAACGGATACTCCTGTTCCAGAGAATTTCATTTTCCAACCATTTAATACTTGCACTACCTTGTCTGGCCTATTTAATAGGTCGGATACATGCGACATTGGAGTGCCAGAATTGATCCTTGCAGAGTCAGCATTGAAGTTTTGCTCTCTGACATACTCAGGCCTACTTTCCATTCTCTGCCCTGTTGGAGGTGTGCTGGTTCTAGCATCGCTATTTGCTGGAGTCGCGATCAACCTTTGCACACTATCTACGACCGAACTCTGAATTAGTTCGGCCATCCTCTCGGAGAGAGTAGTGAGCAATCTTCTCTCCATAGCGAGCAAGGAAAGAGCATTCACGGATTCAGGATTCTCTGAATCACTTACGCGTATGTTCGATCTCATTTGCGATGTGCTAGCAACGTCATCCGTCACTGATTCGCTACTCCGCTCTTCTGCCTGACGGCTTTTAGACTGTGAGCGAGTTTGCAACCCTTGAGTATTCGATGGCTCAACTGGTCTGGATTGCACTTGACAAACTGGGCATTTGTCCTTCGTTTTAAAATGCAATTCTATGCACTTTTTGTGAAACTCGTGGTTGCATGCGGTTCTATACGCCTCTGCAACGGACTTAATTTCCTTTTTGCATAAAGGACATGAAGCGATAGGCAAGCCCATTGCTCCCTTGTTCGGCGATCGAGCAACACTCATTTTTCAAAGGGAACGAAACAAACTATAGAGCTAATAAATGTTTCCAGAGTCGATCTTAATCGAAAATTATCAACAGAAGAAAAAACCAATAATTTACTAACCAACGAACAATGTATATAAACAAAAAAAAAAAAAATAATAAATAAATAAATAATAAAAATTAAAAAAAAATACAAAAATGGTACTATTCAAAGGAACCAAAAATAACGTAGAGATATAAAGAAATAATTCATAAATATTTTTAGCCGAACTCGAAACCAGACATCACACCTGTCGTAGGGTATTTTAACTTTTAATAACTAAAAATTCTCGTACAAAGGATAATTAGACAAAGGGATGCGTTTAGAATCTTAGCTGATTTACGGACAACAGAACGATCAGAAATCTTCTTATTGTTTTCCAATTAAATCTTCTAAGAACTAAAGCTTCCAAAGTTTTGAAGTGAAGTCTGCCAAAGTCATACGGGGTTGTGACACTTTTTAATTAAAATGTCCACATTATCCACCGTTTGAACTTTGTGCAGATTATCATGTGTCGATAACGTGTGTATCTTATAATAAGGGCCAGAATATCCACCGGAGTTGAATTCTTCTGTAGTTCCTCTTATTAACAGATACCCCATTATTGACCCATTTGATAGAAGAGGAGATAGAATTCTGACGTCAACTTTAAATAGTGGCCAAAACCGAAAAATAAGATTTTCTGTTTTGTTTTCCAAAGCTATTAGAAAATTGACGACGAATTCTTTTAAAGAGTTTTTAATATTAAGAAAGGAAAAAAAACCAAAAACTGTGAAATAAAAGGCAAACTTTAGAATTTTCTTTTCGAGAGTCTTACTGAGTTATTACTGTACCCAATAAGGCCCCACGTTGGGCGCCACTTTTCTTATTAATAATAATGAATTATATCTGTAACGTGCAACGATATATACCGCAAGGGTGAACGGACGATCTGTGGGTGCGGGGCACGCTATAGTATCCGGCTCTAGCTCGTCGGCTTTGGGGGTGGTGGTCTTGCTTCCACAAATCTACCCTATATTCGCTGCGTACTATCATTAATAAGTCTAGAATTAAGCGTGCTGCGACAAAATGAATAGCTAGAACACTAACCGGAAGAGAAGTGATAAAAAAAAAAAAATTTAAAGTTTCCATAACCCTGCAGAGAAAGAGAGAAAAGAAGAGAGAGAGAGAGAAGAGAGAGAGAGAAGAAGAGAGAGAGCACGAGATTTAAGTTACCAGCTCGTCACTGGTGTTACGTGACAAGGATCCCCACCCATCCTACGATCACAAGCAACAGAGCTTGGCTCTGGTGATCCCTTTTGGGCCCTACGACGGTGGAGCCTAAGGCCCGGTTCGGCTAATTAAAAGAGAAATTACTCCATGTTCAAATTTGTTTTAATTAAGGGTGTAAGTATATAAGAAATAATACATTATAAACAAATATAAATAAATTTTAAAAATGATATAATATGACAAAAGAATATAATATTTAAATCTAATAATTTTTAAATCGTATTTCAGAATGTTTCAATTTTGTGCCGTATTTGTTTTTTTTTTCCTAATTGTTTAATATTTATTAGCTTAACAATAATCATATAATTTGTCTATTTTTTTTTTTTTTTAGTTTGTTTTGTTTTCATCGGCTGTGTTTCATTTAATTTTATTTATATTTATTGAGAATTAATTTTCTTCTTTTTTTTTTCCCAACTATTATCGATTTTATTATTCTCATCTATCTTTTATACAAACTCATTTTTTTGTTGCGTGAATTTTTCGTGTGCGTAATGTGCAATAATTAAAATATTTGTACAAGATGTACATCTTTCAGTTTTCGTTATCGAACTTACCCCCAGAACTCCTGCGGCGGTGATCGATCTCCGGCGAAGTGCTGGAACGGGCTAAACGACGAAGTGTTGCATAAAAAAAATAAATTTTTGCACAATAAGCACATCCGCACATTTGAATTATACACTATCAATTTTTAGTACAACAAATTATTAATTAATTTAGACAAGAATTTTACTTATAATTCATGTTCTTTCTTGACATGACTTTCATACTGTTTTTAATTTTCGACTTGCTTTTCATTTCTAATCTTTACAATTTTACAGCACTCTTGTTTTAATAATTTCCTTTTACAATTTCATTCTTTTTATCTTAATCGCACTTTTAACTCTGTTTTAATCTATTATAACTGCGATTGCATTAATAAATTTTTGATTTTTAATATGTGTGGCGCTTCGCAATTGTTTCAATTAGTATTCAGACATAAGTGATTTTAATTTTTTTGTTTTGTGGTGCACCTTTTACATTTCTTAACTCGTCTGTGTTTTAACAAAACTGCACTTCCATTTTCTATTTTTTTTTTATTTAAATTTTGACTTGAATGTGTAAAATTTTAATTTGTTTCGGTCGAAAGCGCTACACTTTTTCAAACATTTTTAAAACTTGCAATTTGCATTTTATTTGCTTTGTTTTATTTAAAATCTAGCTTTCTTTTCAAGCGCTACACTTTTCGATCATTTTTTTTTTTTTTTATAACAGGTAAATTAGATTTTGTTTGTTTCAAATTGCAAGAGTGGCATGATTTAATTTAAATCATCTTTTTTGGTTTTCACAACACTTTTAATCGACGATTAGAGAATGATTTCACAAAAACAATTTGATGATGATGGCAGAGAGTTAAAGTTGGCACCTAAAGGCGCTTCGCTGGCCAGGCAGTGGCCTGTAGAGGCGCTCCGCTGGCCGAGAGGGCCGGTGCAGGGGTGCTCCGCTGGCCGTGAGGGCCGGAGAGGTGCTCCGCTGGCCGAGAGGGCCGGTGCAGGGGTGCTCCGCTGGCCGTGAGGGCCGGAGAGGTGCTCCGCTGGCCGAGAGGGCCGGAGAGGTGCTCCGCTGGCCGTTGCAGGGGTGCTCCGCTGGCCGTGAGGGCCGGAGAGGTGCTCCGCTGGCCGAGAGAGCCGGTGCAGGGGTGCTCCGCTGGCCGTGAGGGCCGGAGAGGTGCTCCGCTGGCCGTTGCAGGGGTGCTCCGCTGGCCGTGAGGGCCGGAGAGGGTGCTCCGCTGGCCGTGAGGGCCGGAGAGGTGCTCCGCTGGCCGTTGCAGGGGTGCTCCGCTGGCCGTGAGGGCCGGAGAGGTGCTCCGCTGGCCGAGAGGGCCGACTCAGGGGCGCTCCGCTGGCCGAGAGGGCCTGCAGGGGTGCTCCGCTGGACCAGCTGCGGCTTGCGAAGGCACTTGGTCGAAGCAAACTGGCTGTCTGCTTCGAAGCAAAGAACAAGGCCTTGAAGGCAACAAAACCAACCCTGCGAATAAAATTTTAGTCAAAAGGAGTCCTCCTATGACATGATAAAACTTTTCTCTTACCAAATATTTGCTATAACAATAAAAAAAATCGCCAATAGCGCTCGATGCCTTCCGATTTAAATCTTCGGTAATTACGCGTCTATGTACGCAGCCGGTCATTAGAAAAATGACCAAACGGAACCGGCCTTCGCTAAGTTGGCCGCGCTCAAGCCGATGCAGCTGGCGCAGATGTCAAAGCTGAGCTTTCCAGTGCAACCGATGCACTTTACGCTTATCAGCAGTTTTACAACACTGCTCAGCTTATCAGCTGCTTACAGCGCTGCTTTAAGCTCAGCTTAACAGCAGCTTAAGCTAACTCGACAGACTAACAAATGCATACTTTTAGGAGCTACTTGCAACAACATGAACCTTGGCTTAAACTCAGCAGACTTTTAGGCCGAATTCAATACATGTTGCTGTAGGCGCCGTTACAATTCCAAAACATAGTTTAATATAAAAGTAATTAAAATATATTTGATTACAATAAGACTTCGATTTGAAGGAATTTAAGTCAATAACTTATCATTCCCGACTTACCTACACTATTTAAATCAATCAATATTTCAAATGACCAAGAGAAATAGAGAAATTCAATTTGCTCGATACGCAGGTGTTGGTCAATAGGCAATACATAGACGAGTGAATCTGAATCTGCTGGTCACTTGCCAGCCGGATGTTAGCAGCAGTAGTCGCAGGATGCGACCAGACAATGGCACAAAAGAGGAAATTAAAATATGCAGACACAAAACCGCGTGTTTTGACTTTTGGCGCGATTTTTGGTTTTGTCTTTGCATACATTTCCGAGTTGGACGACTGCAGTAGCCATAAAATGATACTCTTAAGAGACACAGTAGTCTCTTTAGTTCTTCAGTTTCAACAGGAGGCAACACAATTATTCGACATGATTATAGAATTCTCATTTTTGACTTCTACAACAAAATGTACAATTTTGCATAGTCGTGAAACTGACCTTGTAGTTTAATTGTGTAAATCGATAAAATTGGCCCACTCAATCCTAGTAATAAAAAAATGTAACAAAATATGAATTTGGCTGATTGTCACTTTGTTTACATGCTTTGCCTGTGGAACAGTGCAGAAAGATATTTGCGTCACGCCGATCATGCTAACATACTATGTTCGATTTGGTGCTCGCCTGGTATTTCAGTCGCTCTGAATCAATGTAATATTGTTATATTCTACTACTATTTGGTTGCTTTTCTTGATCAATTCGTTTGTTGCATTAGTATTGAATTTGTTCAGAATACATGCAATTTTCTTGTAATTGACTAGGCTAACAGAAGTAATTAAAAGGTTGCATCAATACAAACGTTTTTGGCTGCTCTTCTAGATCAGTTCACCTGCCACTCGATAATGTTCGCCTGATATTTAGTCACTCAGAATGAATAAAGTTTTCTTATTTTCTACTAGCCTAACAAAAGTGCTTAGAAGGTTACACCATTGTGTGTTTATCTACTCTTCTAGATCAATTCACCTGCTACTTGATTATGCTCGCCTGGTATTGCAGTGGCTCTCTCGAGTTTGTTTTAGTTGTTTGACACTCCATATCGTCATTCAAATGTGCTTGAAATTGAGAAGTGGGTTAATGGGAGGATCAACTTCCGATGATACCAAGTATTTCATGAATAAAATGATGAGCTTGTATAAAGTTTTATCGAAACACGTAAAGATTTGGAGGAGCTCTGCACAATTTTCTACTTTGTTATTAATATGCGACTCATAATTTTTTGTAGCATACTTTGAGGCTGATCTTATTTAATTCGAAACTTTATTTTTCACTGAGTATAGCTCGACAAGATATGAAAAGATTCCTGAAAAACTTAAACTTACGTGTGTTTGTTGCTGCTGAAATTGTAATTTTTTTAGCTTATTTTTGTCATTTTAAAACTGTTTCACAGATATTCTTTCTCTCATTTAAATGCAATGGAATCATTGCATTCACATATAATAAACTCGTATATGGCTATTAATTTATACAGCAAACGATCGCATACTGGTATACATTGGAGTATACATTCTTTTTGATGGTAACGAGTACGTTACAAAATACGTGGCAATTCGTGTAATCACTCAATCATTTATTTAAATATCGGTTTTTACACATCAGCAAATCACCACTATTCATTTGGCAGCAAACGTAAATGTCATCAACTCATTTAAAATATTATTTTTGCAACAATTTGATGTGCCTATTTTGAAACAATTTAAGTAAATACTCGTATCCCCAAATGGCAAATGCCCAACGCCGCACCGTTTTATTATGAGTATTTATTTACGAGGTAAAACTCGCATGTAAAATTGTAAACCAAATGAGCGACTGTCAATGTCAATCGTGGCGCTGATTTTTGTATTTTATTTATTTATTTTTCCTTTTTTTTGTTTTTGTTTTTGTTGTATGTAGGCCTCAGACGTAGCCTTTAACCACTGGACCAGCGCCCGCACTCTTGCCGAGACCTTTGTCCATGCCCTAGTGCATGGACATATAATTGATTTGGCAATCAATCGCAAATACAGCAATATATATATAGTAGCATATGGGCTGATGCTTCCCTTCTGCTGATTTGAAATGCATGTCAGTAACACGCCAACAGATACCGTCTGCTATCGCCATAGCCACTGGCTCTGTGGCTGAAATTGAGGCTGAGGCTGAGGCTGAGGCAGAGGTCGAGGCACAGGCTGAGGCTGAGGCAGAGAAGGGCTATGCCAATACGACAACCAACACATTGGCGTCAAAGTGTGAAATGAAAACAGAGCGGAAACCGAAACGCGCTACAATATGTAAATTTGCAGAAGCATCGCGGCAACCTCGGTGGTAATGCCAACAGAGACAGCGATGGTTGGCGGTGGCGTTAGCGTTGGCGTTGGCGGATTTGGATGCAGAGGCGGGGGCGAAGGTGGAGGCTATACAAGGTGGCTTAACCACAAGGCGGAGCTTTGTAATGTGCGGAAATTAATACAATCGGCTAATTCCAATGATAAGCTATGCTATACCATGTAAAATTATAACAAGCAATCAATAGTCTTTACTTATTATATGGAAGAAGTTTCAGCTCTTTTATTGTACCTCAAAATTTAATTCTAAATTAATGTTATTATAAATAAATAAATTGAATTTTCTATTTGAGTATTACTCAATGAAAATTGCAATAAGAAAATAAATATATGCTATATAATCTATTTGAATATTATTTCAGTTTCTAAATTCCAATTTAATTTATGCTCTATTTAAATATTTACAAAATAAGTGAATAATATAATTTATTTTCTATTATTTCAATTTCTAAAATAGCCTCCAATGTTATGTACAATTAGAATTATAATATGTAAGTAAATAAGCAAGTCACTTTTCTTAAATATTTCTGACCATTTAAATACATTTTATTGATATAGTTAATTATTTATGTGTAGTTATTTATAGTTTATTTTCTATTCTTTTAGTTATATCGTTATTTCATTAATTATAGTGAAAAATAGGAACCGATCGCTTAAAAATTTACTTGCTCGTAGTTAATACTGACAATAATTTTGTCAAGCTAATTATCTTCTTGCTTTGTTTGTTAGTTTTCATTGACAACTGGGTATTTTCAGAATATCAATATTATTAAAAATGAAAGCTTGGGCAGAGCATATTATGTAAATGATTATAAGCTATCGCATGTTACGCATTATATTGTGATAATCGCAAACTGGGCTAAGCTGATGTCTATTTTGCTGCCGCAGTATAGGCAAAATTTGTAATTAGTCGCCGGGCCAATGTAGCATAACACTGAAAGGACAACAACACTGAAAACAACGACGACTGCGGTGGCCGTCAACCGCTGACACCAACCGAGTAGCAACGAAATGACCGATGAGCCAGCCGCAACTAACACACTCACACACTCATGCACCACGCCCAACGCACACGCACACACATACACATCATGACTTATTCTAAATGCTGTCAGTGGAAAGCCTGTCGCATTGCTATTGCTGTTGCTGTTGCTGTTGCTGTTGGCTCTATCAACTGGCCAATGTTGACGCTGCTAAGTAGCGGAACATGAGGTCGCCTGTAATTATGTGAGTGTTGCAACTTAATTGCAATTGTGTGCAACTGACGGTAGCCAGAATAATAAATTCATCTATGCACTCGCTCATCAACAACCAACCAACCAACAGAAGGGCTTTGACACACACACACACACAAACTACACACACACTACTCAATTAGATCTATTGAGCAGGCTCAGCTGCGCGCATCACAAAGTTCACTGCTGTAAGCTGCGGATCGTGTTGGCAGTTTATTTATCAGATCCTAAAGTCAACTGCAGCTGCAACAAGCAGATTTTACGCCTAAGATGCGAAAGTTAAACATAGGTCCTATTTTTTGCATAGATATGGGTAATTCTCTGAGGGATGTCGCGTGCGACCAGCTTTTCAGTTACAAAAAAAACATATTCTGAAACAATTTTAAAAATAAGTAAAGGTTATTTTTATAGCTCTAGATTAGTACTTTAATTAGAGCTAAGAATGGTTTTGGAATTTTTTTTCTGTTTTGTTTTCTGTTCTGATAATTGCAAAAATTAACAAATTCGTACGCAAAACCAAAAAATGAACGAATTTATATATTTTATCGTAAAACAGAATAAGTTACTAAAATCAATCTTAGCTCTAAAAATAGTGCTAATCCAAAGCTTTAAGAAAAACCTTCACTTAATTTTAAAATTGTTTTAGTTTATGTTTTTTTTTTGTCACTGAAAAGCTGTTCGCACGCGACATTTACCAGAGAATTACCCATATACATAATAATTTAAAAATATGCTGGACATATGAACAATAAATCCTAGTAATAAAGCTACAGTAGAGTGTGCTCGACTGTGAGATACACGCTACCCATTTTAAATAAAAGCAAAAATATACCAATGTTATATACAGCTAAAACTACATTTGGTTACATTTGGCATATTGATATAGCACTACATTTAAAATTTACGCTAAAGGGCAAAATATACCAGATCATCAGCCAAAGCAACTTCGACAACTTTTATCTGATCGCAACCAAACTTTTAGGATTCAGAAAACCTTTTGTTAATATTGTATGTTCTAAAATAAAATCTAGCTTCAAAATTACGCTTGTTGATCCATTATTTTCAATATTTGGGGGCGAAATGGGAGTGTCTGAAATATGAAACAAACATCTATCTATCTGCAAACATCTATCTCTAATAGTTTCCTAGATATAGTTTTTTATACCGTCAGATATGCAGAGGGACAGATGGACATGGCAATATCGTCTCGGCTGTTGACGCTGCCTGTTACAAACATTTCCTGTCGACACAAAGTTATAGTACCCTTCCACCGTATGGGTAACGGGTATATAAATTAAGAAAGGAGAATTCTGAAGGTATTTGAGCTATATTAATCGATCCAAGCACTCTACGGGATTTGGGGAAAACCGAGAAAAACCAAGCAGGTTAAATAAAATCTTAGTTAAGTAATAATATTTGGTATTTTAGTAATCTTCACCACTTCAAATAAAACAATAAATAATAAAACAAATCATATATAATGAAATATTAGTTTTCTCATGAGTAAAATAATCGCATTCGAATTTAAGAGAAACCTGCTTTCAACAAGTTCTATTTGTTTGTAAGTTACAATAAACTTTAATATATAACACATATTCAAATAATCAAATGATTGGATATAGATTTTTAAAAGAAATATTCACTCCTCGTATGCAGTTTTAGGCTAACAATGTTAACTTTAAACTAAGTTGACATTTAGATTTATTGGTTGTAGCTTAACTTTTCTAAATTTCTATCTCTACCTTTGCTTATATTACGAAGCTACTATATTTTTAGCCATATGGTTACCCTTTGTGTTCTGTTCTGTGCATTCGCAGTGACTTCGATATATGCAAATAGAGAGACACATCTGTGAACACTCAGCCAGCTGAGGTGTTTTATATAACCCCTCAAATATTTCTGTCTGCCTTCTGTCTGTCTGTCTGTCTGTGCGCAACACGCGCACTTGTATTATTTAAATGATTTATTGTCACAAAATTGTCATTATTAAATATGTTGCTGATGCCGTTGTGCTTGTTTCTGTCTGCTATGCTGTGCTGTGCTTTGCATTTTATTGTAATATGATTTACAGCTGACCACGACAACAACGGTTAGGACATGTCACGCCCATAAACTCATCAAAAGCATTCGGACACTTTAGCCATGCAATTTATATTAACTGAACTTCGCAAAATATGTTTAATTCAATTTATTTCACACATAATTAATATTTACATTATGTACAAAAAGCACACGTCAGTAAGATGAGGCAAGAAATATGTACTTGGTAGTAAAATATGTTTTTTTTTTTTTTTTTTTTTTTTTTTTTTTGTGCTGGAATGATGCAACAATGATTTTACCTAGAAGGGGGGCTCTGATATATGTTAATGCAAGTTTTTTGATTTCTCTAATTTTCTTAAATCAAACACACTTTTTAATAATACATTGTCTTTTAATTTGCACAAATAAATTGTATTACTTTAAAGTAATTTTGCAAATTGTTTTTTGCAAAACTTCAATTGACATTTATCTCTTAAGGCTACACTGCAAAATACGACTTTCTAAAATCAAGAAAATTCATCTAAAAATTGTGATTCGAAAATAAGACGACTTCACGATGAAATTACAATAACTTAGAACATAAAATCATGTGAGTAATGTAGTTAATCGCAGTAAAGACAAAAAAACAGAAAAATATAATTCAATATTTTTTAATTTTATAAAATTTTAAGATTTGTGTTCCTAAAATAATCAAATTGTTTTCTTAATAAGATCTTCTTCTTATAAGAAATGTTTTTTTTTTCTGTTGATGCACTTTTAGATTTTGTTCTTAGTACTTAGTGTAACAATTCTGCAGCTCGTATATTTTATATTTATATTAAATATATTGAGATTACATTTTTTATTACAAAGTTTTCAGTTGCGAGGATTTGAAAGCGAAATATATGTTAGAGTTGCACAAAGCTTCAGCTGTGCCCATAAATGCTAGCAAATAAATTAAAGGCATGTTAAACACATTGTACACATAAAAATATAAAATGTCAGGTCTGACATGAATAGCGCGTCTCCCCTCCCCTCATACTCCCTCAAACTCCCAACAGACGGTGTATGGTCAGGTCAATCGAGTGCTATTCGGACGGCAGCCATAACAACCAACCTGCCAATTCATCAGGTTACTTCATCCGGCGGTCAGGGCGTACAGTTTACCGCAAATCAATAGCCGCCCTCGATTACCCCGCAGCATTGCAATTCGATGTGACATTTGTACATTGCGAAAATTGTAATTTCAAGATTACTCAACTTGGTTGCCAGATAAACGTTAAATGTTCTTTTTTTCAGCAAGAAGCATTTAATTTGAATTTCATACAAATGTTTAACGAATTTGTTTTACTGCAGATGCTTAGATATGTATTCGAAAATCTGCAGTAAACACTCGATTTTTTTTTACTCAATAACAATAACTAAATATGCATAGTTTTTCCTGTTTGATACAACATAATTATTGACATATCATAAAGAAGGGTTTCAGCAGCTTTGTGGCTATTTAAAATTGCGCAAGATACTTATTTGGTGAATGTGTTCAGGCATACGTATTAGAGCATTATCTGGACTGCAGCAGGGAGAGTTTTTTGCACTCGCTTTGTTGTAAAATTTAATTCATGCATATAACGGAATTAAAACCAATTTACGCGGCGGGCACATAAATAAATTCCATTTCAAATGTATTAATTTGAGTCAGCATTTTTATTGGCAAATCCCTTGGTGTGTTAAAATTTTTGTTCTCTACACACATGCACAAAATATATAAATATATATGTATGTGTATGAAAAACATAAAACATAAATAATGCATATATTTACACAAATTATTTTATGATTTCATGAGTGCAACCGAACAACAACTCACGCCCAACTCACGGCCAATTGAATAAAAAACACACAACACAACACACGAGTCAAAAACAGACACAGAGTGTGTCCGACTGCAATGTACACGGTAGTTAGACGAAAATATAATGCTCCTTAAATTTAAGAAGTGACAAATCCTCTCAAGAACTTTATTCTTTAACTCCCCTATGATAGTAATTTAGCATCTGATATTCAACTTATTGAAGAGCTTTTAATTTTATTAAAAATCTAAAACCCATTTGTATAGCTCTTTAAATTTTTAACTTTTCATTTGATTAAAATTCCTTAACCATATTTTTGAATGCCAAAGCTCAAAATCAAATTTTTTCTTAGTAAAATTTAAAATTATATAATTTTAATTACAATTATTTTATTTTATTTTATTTTTCATTTTATTAAAATTCAAAATCCACTTATTGCAGCTCTTTTATGTTAATTTGTGGCTTTTTACTTTATTAAAATTCTAAAACCAATTTTTATAGCTTGCTCAGATTGCTGGAATTATTAAATAATAATTGCCTATGCTCGGTTATCGCAAAGTAATCATATTCTTCTACATTTCAGGTGCCGGGTATTCAAAACGTAATTTGAGGTTTTTATTTGGGGAATACTTTTCGGCAACTTTTAGCGCTAAAACGCAAAACTTCAATTTTTGGCAATAATATAACATAATACAAGCGATAACGATACTATTAAAACGTGAATTAAAATAGGAATAACTGGTTTTTAATATTTTAATATTTAAAATTATATTAAATTATTTCGCTGCTACCGATAAAGAGACGAGAAAATTATTGTGTTGAATTAAAAATGAGGATTGAAAGAATAAAAATAATGTTTCATATTTTAAGGCTAAACTTAACATTTAAAAATGTTGCTTGAATTTAAAGTTCTAACAACTTGCGATGCGAACTTTCAGCTACCAATTTTTAGTGTGTAAGAAAAGTGTTGACTTTGAGTAAGTGATGAGCATGAGCATAGCTTCAACCGTACGATAACAGAGTCAGTTTAATCTCATATCTCTGTCGTCATTGGATAAGAAAAAAACCAATCTTCACCTAGGCCTAATCCTAAGCATTGGCTAAGCATAGCTATGGTTAGAGATGCCACATCATTGCATCGACATTATCGCCATCGATAGTCATAAGTGTATGTATTTGGATTTTCGAGCATGAGACAAGCGTCAAGCGCCATCGTCTGAGAGTTGTGTGCCGTTGATGGTCGCAACTGGCGAGGAGGACACAGCCAAGTCTGACACTTAAATTGACGGCAAGGCACGTAGAGTAGAATGGGACTGACGTTGTCTGGCTGTCTCCGTTGTCGGATAGTCTGTGTGTGTGTGTGTGTGTGTCTTGTGTGTTGTCGTTTCCTCGTTCTTGGAAGCCGTTAGTGGAGGCGTTCATAGTAGCGAATTCAATAAAACCCAATAAAGATTCATGGAAGCGGGTGTTAACACACCCACACACCCACACACACTTGGACGGACGCCCCCTTAAGTTAATTATATTTATTTTTGTTTTTAAAGTCAATTTTTGAAGTTAAGTGTAATTTAGATTTAAAGCGTAATAACGTGCAGTTCTTAACGTTTGCTTTGGCATCTTGTCAGAGGTGCTTGGGGGACATTGAAATCAATTTTCGTGTTTGCCATAGCGTTCACTAAAGAAAAAAGTAATTTTCAACGTTAAATATTGAAAATGATTTTTGAAAAAGTCATACACACATATTTTAAGCTGCAGGATACGCTAATGCCGAAATGAAAATAAAAAATTACACTCACAATTTTGAAAAAAATTAATTGTATAATTTATATTGTTTTAAACTTTGTTCCAAATCTTCTACTTCATTTTGACTGCACTTTAAAATTAAGAAGATTTTCACACTGCACTTCAAGTGCTTTGCATTAATTAAGTGGAAAGGCATTAAAGCTCAAACAGATTTCTGTTATTCTCAGAATTATTACCAGCTCTTCGTTTTTATACCCGCTATTTAAAGGAAAGGGGTATTTTAACTTTGTGCCTGCAGGAAATGTATGCACCAGGTCTACTCATTACGGGTCTTAGATGCTTTGGCTGACAAGCTAGTATATTTTGTACTCTATGGTATATTTTAAATGCTGTGATATACCAAAATATCAAATATTACCTTCAGTATATTTTTGTTTTTATGCAATTTATTAATTTGGAATAATATTCAGTATATTTGGTATATTACTACTATAAGAATAATACGGCACTGTTTTGCTTTTATTCAAAATGGCTTGCTATCTTTCTTACTTGTTATATATTATATAATATATGTAATTGCACACAATAACTATATATTATACGAAAATTTATATCAAGCACTATAGTGAGAGGAAGCAACAGTAAAATATTATCATTTTTCCATTCATTAAATAAAAATATAATCTTTAATTTCATGAAGACCAATCTAAAATTTATGCAGAATTTTGACGCTGACTTAAAAATTTGCCATCTTGGTTCAATTTTGACATTACATAATCAAGACTCAAGATGTTTTTGTTGAATTATGCACATTTTGCTGTAAAGATTTCTTAAAAAATGGATAGCTGAAAAGCACAATAATATAAGGACAAAATCTTTTTGCCAGTTAAACATAATATACTTACGCAAGAATCTGTGCTCTAATAAAAATACCTGGGTTTTCATTCAATACTTATATTTTAATTATTAATTCACCATCTTTTGTAATTTTTGTTTTCTGGAAAGTTTAATTCCATTGCTTCTATGTATAATATATATATATGTATATATTATGGCTATGATCATCGAAAATTAAGAATGCTACAAATTTGCCGAGCTATATGTAAGAACAGAAAGCAATAGAATATATTAAGACTAGGTGTTTTTGTTTTTGGGAGATTTTGTTATTTATTACATATTTCAATATATTTTGATTTCAAACCTCATTATTCTAAACAAGAACTTTGAGTCTATTCGCTTGATCACACACTAATTTTGACAACTCCTGAAAGTGATTGTTAAATGTATCCTTTATCGATATCTCCTAATCCGCCCCTGGATTGGTGGTGGGAAAGGGGTTCAAAATTGTGACTTTCATTAGATTAACGCCAAATTTATTGTTATGACTACACACAAAAAACGAAAAAAAAAACTCGGCAACGTATGATCTCTGTTTTGTTTTTCCTTTTTTCATTTTTTGTTTTTATACAGTACCTTCCATTTACAATATGCAAATTCCATATAATTGTATCGAATTATAAGTAAAAAAAAAATTAAACAAAAAAAAAATTGGTAATAACAACACTTCCACAAGCCACATAGACTTGATTGACAAAAAAATTATTCACATTTAATGCTAGTTTATTAGTAGAGTATTTGTTTTCCATATGCCTGGGTATAGCTATATTTTCTTATTTCATTTTCCATTTTTGCTATGCTGCGCCACTTTTCGCCATTTCTGGGTCTTTTTTCGTTTTGCTATTTCTGCAACAATTTCGATCATTGTCAATATAACTGTATATAAGGTTAGTGGAAGCTCCTGTTGCACGCCACACGCTCTACTCACGTCTCGTATTATTTATTGCACGGTTTGTCATTGATCTCTAGTTTTGTTTCCAACTGGTCGCTGCAGAAAATCGAAAGGAGAGATGAAGACCAAGAACAATTAATTAGATGAAAGTCGTAATTAAATTGTGTGTGTGTTTGCACTTCGAGAGTGCTGTCTTTCACCCAAGTTATTGGACTATTTAATACCCTAACATATTTCTTAATGCACGTAGTCTATCAAGTAAGAAATAATTTGTACACAGTTAAGGGGTAAATGCTAATTAAATTGGTTTTATTTTCGGAGCTGAGAAATATGCTTTTAAATAAATTGTGTGTGGTTCGTGTTAGTTATCTGAGCAAAATATTTATGAATATATATTTGCGAAATTTAAAATAGTATCAATTTATATTTGTACCCTTTTTATAAATCATATAACTAATATTTCTTTTTAACAACAAATTTTGATGTGTTGATGCAAGAAGGCATCACAATTTTTAGTTTTATTCCACGTTTATCCTATATTTTTATAATAAGTTCATGAATTGTTCTTCATTAAAATTATATATAAACGAGAGAGATAAAAAACTTTGTTTTCTGACGATGCATTTTTCTTTTGCAATGATGCTTGATATTCAATCGATATTTCGATAAAGTTTTTTTTATAGTGAAGATAAAATAAAGAAATGATTCTATTAGATTACAAACGCTAACCATGTTATTCTTCTTTTAATATTCCAAACTTTGATTAAGTATTTTGAAAATTATAAAATAATTTTTGCGTCAACAGTCTGGAATATTATTTGAAGATGATGTTTTTTTTTTTAATAATTTTTTAAGCTGAATTTTTGATGGTATTGCTATTCTTAATGTCGCAAGTGTATAAAATATTATGTTCTTTGCGATTTGGATCGCCTACTTACCTTTATAATAGACCTCACGGTACATGGTGGGACAGGCAGTTTTGCCATTTGTTTTCGTCGCTTTGAAGTCAATGTTTGTTCGAATCGGTCGATGCAGAAGCGGCTGTGGTGGTCGATAGTTGTTCCCTAATGGTGCTTTTGGATGGTCGGGACTTCCCTGCATTAATCGACGCAGAGCATGCAACTGCAAACGAATGAAGAAAGCAAAGGGCAAAACATTTTATTATTATCTTATTATGTTTCGATATAAAGACCTGTTAATGACAAGAAATGTTTGGAAGCAACTGATTTTTAATTATGAATAAAATCAATATTCTTTGTATAAGTAATTAAATTAAAAAAAAAAAAACTAAATTTTAAATGTATCTTATTATTTTTTGTTATTTTAATTATTATATATTTTTTTCTTATATTCGGATGCATCTTACAACTGTATTATTTAAAGTATTGTAACGATGTATACAATAAGTATTTTTACTTATAAATTAAAGATAAAAGCAATACTATACTAATGCTATGGAATACTAAATGCGAAACACAGATGAAGATGTTAATCAATGTTAAGATAACTAAAATCTAATTATGAATTTTAGAAATCATGTCCTCAATTAAAGAACAAGAAATCATGTTAAATATAAGTAAAGCTAAAATCAAAATGGCCAACAAAGTATCCATTTTGGTATACATTATAGAGCGTAATGTTACCGCAATTCGAGCCCTGTCAGATTATACCTTTGCCTTGTCCACCTATCTACGTTCTAATAATTAGATTTTCGCAATTATCTTCAAGGGAAACACTCAAACCGCATAATTTGAGGCCAGCAAAAACCAAAAAAAAATTAGATGACCGGCCATACAATGTTTGCACATTGCTTGCTTTTGTGTGTCGCTTGTTTTATTAACTAATTTCATTAAAGTTTTAAATTAAGTTTTTTCTCGAGCTGCAGAAGCACAAAAAAAAACAACGAAAACGTAAACGACAAGAGAAATAATAACAAAGTGGTGGCTACTAGTATAAGCTATGGCCGCTTTTTTTGTTCTGTGTTCTTTTATTTTGGAGAGCGAGCTAAAAACACGAATGTAATACAAATGTTTATTAAGTACAAAGCCGTAATAAAGACGCCAACATGCACGTCTTGCTGGGAGAAGGGCTTGGCTGACTGCTGGCTGGCTGCCTCCGGGATGGAACGAAGGGTTGAACAAGGAATAAAGATGGAGGCCGTCGGCATACATGTAAACAATGTAAACTGCGGAGATAAAGTGAGCGAGGCGTTGCCACACAGACACACACACACAGACACCGAGTTGGACAGGGACATGCACATGCACATGGTTACTCCAATAAGCGAGGCAAACTCCAGAGGAGCAAAAAGCAGAAGGACGCCAGTCCAGTCAGACTCATAAAAACGGCAACGAGAGCGCAATGGCACCCATGAGTACATGGCTGTAACTTGCGGCAGCCCCAGAAGCTGAGAGCAAAGCGACGGCGATAGCAGAGAGGATTGCGATGGGGCGATGGGGATGAGCACGAGGATTAGACAGACATTGCAACGACGATGTAATTTAGGAGCTGCATGGCATCGGCGAAGGCTTCAACTCGGAACTCGTTTGGCTCCGTACACTGCGCTGCACCTTGCGAGCCAAACATAATTTACCAAATTAAAGTAACACCGGAAGGAAAAGTGCGAAACGTTTTTCTAGTCTATCGACGGAGTCAGCCAGCAACTTTCTGTGCGATTGTGTGTGTGTGTGGTCTAATCAGAAATGGCAATTAACTCATTAAATTTGTCGCCGTTGAGCAGTAATCACTTCTCGAAGAAACAGCCAATTCAGATGGCTGCATATCTTAATCCTATAGGAACAATGTCATCAAACATTTAACTGTGTGCACAAGCGTATTTTATTAAATATATGTAACGGAGATGAAGGCTAGTTGATAGACTCTATCGGTATCGGTTGGATAGGCACTATAGCTATGGGTATAATCAGTCGTGAAAATATCATCAGTGAAAATAAGAAGAACATCAGTTGTGAGAAGTAATTCATCAATAAGAAAAAGTGAAGCAGCAGTCGTAAGAAGTAGATCATCAGTCCTCAAAAGTAGAACAATAGCAACAACAGTAATCAGTCCTAACGAAGTAATTTGTCAGCAGGATGCAAATTTAAGTTTAAGTTTAGATTACCCCACATATTAAATTATCAAATATTATTATATCAAATGTTATTATACCAATTCGCGGCTCTGTTAAACTACAAAAGCACTTAGCTTGAACAAATTTAATGCACTTATTTTTCATCATAGTAATAATCTAGTAACGGCCTAAAGTACGAACCTTATTTTGTTTTGCAAAAAAACAGTAATAAGTAAGTAATAAGAGAACACTCTTAAAGTAGTCGACAGTTAAATACCCTCAAATTTATGTTATATGAAACATGCTCATTTTATCCAAAAAAATAATACAAATTTAATGGATACTCTTTACTCGTTCTTATTACTTTGGCTTATTATGCGCTTAATTTTTGTCAACGAAGGCGGTTTACTACTTCAAATTTAAAATGCAGTTAATCGGCTTACGCTAGACATATTAAATTGAGGTAACGGTAATCAGCAACTGAATACATTTTTAATATTTCGAGCTTTCTTGTTAGTAGCAACAAAGATATTTAGTAAATGTTTTTCTAAAGTAGTTACGTGTTTCAAAAGTGTACTAAAAAGCAATATTGTGGGCACTGTTTTACAAGCCAATTAAATTTGTTTATAGCAAATGCGTTTTATCTAATCGTTAACATCTGTCATTTTAAATTGACATGCTGCACTTCAGTTTAACAAACTTGTTAATAAAATTGTAAAAAAAAATAGGCATATAATATATAAACAAAATGTCAATTTTATTTCTCAATAAAATTTGTTAAGAATTACTACTTTTAAAAATAGTTTGCAATTTGGTTCATATACATACGCCTATGTGCATCAGTTCCTGAGGATAAACTCGCTTATTTACTTGTATATTTACATATATCTTTTGTGAATACTTATATGAATGAAGACTTCAGAAACAGCAAATTAAGGACGGTACTAATAATTTCGTGCCTATTGGCTTGCAAATGTCAATCGATACCGATATGGTCTATCGCCTAGCCTCCACCTCTGTTACATATCTTCATCTCCCTTTATTCGTGTAACATTCAGCATAAGTATATAAATAAATTACCTCTAGAAGAGCTTTCTAAGCATAGTACTATAAGGCTACATGAAATGTAAGAAACTACTATATTTCATCTAACATTTTTAATATAAAAGAAAAATACTTGAACAGTACCATAGTGCAAGCAAATATATAATATATGTCAGCATTTAATGTGCTGAGAGGCCTAGTCATATCTACTTGTATAATCAAATTATTTAATATGAATAACTCCTTTAGAATAGCTTATTTTTTTTTAATATTTTCAATAAACATAATTATATATGGGTAATTCTCTGATTAATTTTAAAATTGTTTTAGTTTATGTTCTTTTTTGTCACTGTAAAACTGTTCGCAAGCGACATTTACCAGAAAATTACCCATATTTTATTTTTAAATAAAAAATAATAAAAACTAAAAATATCTGGTTATTGAAATATTTGTTCCTTTAAGGTGTATATAGTAGCAATTAATAAAGATTTTACAACAAACATGTGCGCCGATTATGATTATATTATTAAAAGCAGTTTGATAAGAAAGATGTATCTCTTACCTGTTGCTTTGTTATGTAGATTGGTTTGTTGAGGACCACCCAGGTGACAGTTTCGTGGCAAGCCGGCGCCGTTGTTGAGCCATCGTAGGTCATGTAATGGTCCGTATCGGGGAGAAGTCCGCGAATCGAGAGACGTTTGACGAATGCCTCATCGCCGCCATAACGTATGCGATCCAATTGATCGGTAAGCATACGCAGCTCCGGATTGGAAAGATCGCCCAACTGGGAATTTGAATACGAATACGATATGATAGGAAATATAATCATATGTAATTATTATAAATATTTATTACCTGCAACAATATGGAGATGCCAACGATGCCCTGGGCACGATTCAAGGCATCGGAGAAGTTTGCATATAACTGTGAATTATATCCGAATATTTGTATCTGCAAAATACGAGATGGCAGTAAACAGAAATTAAAGAGATGGAGCTGATAAAGATATTCATAGGTAGAGTTTGGGCATATAATATCCTCTCCAGAATTCTATTTGTTCTCATGGTCAACTTTATGCTTGCTCAATTCAAGCCCAAAAATATATACATATGTATATATGTCTATCGTATATATTTAGAACGTAGTCAACGTACTTGTATTTGTTTTGTTTGCACAACTGCTAGGTGTCAAGGGGAGAGAATTGTGCTTGGTCTTCGACCGAGCTTTGGCGACACTCTTTGGCCTGAGGTTGGGGTTGGGGTTGGGGTTGGGGTTGGCGAAGCTGATGCTGTTCGTGGCTAAAGCATATATTGTTTCGCATAAATTGCCACAATATAATCCCGACTATCAACAGAACACAGACAAGGCAGCACATACACACACGCATAGATACGTTTTGTACATAAGCATGTTTACACGAATATCTCCATAAGACCAGACGAACTCTGGCAGATACATAGAGCAGTAGAAGTAGAAGTAGAAGTAGGTGTCAGATATTTTTACTTAAACCAACATATGTTATGTGTATATCTGTGTATATTCTATACACTGCAGACGGATGCTCTGACCAACACTAGCAAAAGGTTAAAGCAGCAGGTGCCTAAAAGCTTAAAACTGATCGAAAAGGTGTTTCACCTTATCACAGACTGACTCGCAATAAATATGCATTTACACTTTGGTTTTACGAAAACAAAAGCAGACTACGCAAGCATTACTGAAACAAAACACAACTGATGGCAAAAAAGCTATAAATATATAGGTGGAAGTCATTCCAATTTAATATTATAAAATATGGAAAGTAAAGAGTTTTGTTCGAAATATTAATTAAAAGAATTATTGATTGAAATCATGATTACAAAATTCTTGAAACTGAAAAACATAAGAAAATATATACACAGAGGAAGAACTTTACTTAAAAACTTGTTGATTTAAAAAAAAAACATCTTCAAAACTAGAGTTGCAGACTTAAAATTTCTTGAAACTAGATTCCAATCTTCCATCATCGTTTTTGAAATTAGAAAATCTTGTTGTAAGACCGAAAGGCTCTCAAATTTTATTTATTTATTTATTTTTTTTTGTTTTTCAAGGCAAGTATTTATTTTTATGGAAAAGCTTAGATAATAGGAAATATCGTTTAAATTTATGTTTGCTGACAATAATGGCAATATAATAATTACTTTTTTATTCTTTTTTATGTATACTTTATTTATACTAATCTTTCTTGCGATAATAATTTAATTTTGTGTGGGAGGTTTTGATACTCTAAAGCAATGTAAAATGTGTAGTTTTTAGCTTAAACATAAATTTGCATTTATAAAGTGCTTTACCAAGTTTGAAACTGTATTTTTGAATTAAAAATATTTATTTTACACTGTAGCTATCATCTTTGTTGTTTGTCAATTGTGCGATTAAATATTGAAATATCTCAAACTCAATAGCTACAAAATGGTATGTTAACATGTAACGGAAAATGCACTTGCTTGTGTCATGAAACTATTCAATTATTTTTACACTCAAAAATTTTCTTTTCAAAAAAATTATATTTAAAATGTAAGTATTGACATTAAAGACCTGGCGACACAGTAAATGCGGATTACTGCGAAAAGTTCTACAAGTTATACAACAATTGGATAATAAAACCAACAGTTCAAAAGTTTCTAGACTAATTGTTAAGAATATTAGTAAAAACTTCAAGCAAGTGAAGAAAAAAGATAAACTTAAAGGTTGTTTAACTAGCAAACAACCTCGACTGTAATATGCGTTGCTCATCGATTTACAACATGCTATATAAATGAACATGTATTTTAATTGACGACGAATGAAAATAAAGAAAAAGTCACGAGACACCGATTTGCCGTCTGCGCTGATGGCAATATGTGCGTGAAAAGTTGTACAATATTTACCACAAACTAAAATGTTAGATTTCCGTTTCATTAAACAGCAAAACCTGCGGCCGTGGCAAATAAACATGGTCAGTCACAACAATACATAGCAACAGCTACAACGACGGCCAGGACAAGTGTGGAGGAGGGCGAGGAGGAGAAGGTCCTCCGACCAGCCACAAGCTCCTCAGACCACATGCCACCAGCAGCAACAGTAGCAGTAGCACAAGCCAGAAAACAGCAGTTTGTTTGCTTGTTTGTTTGAGGAGAATGGCCAGCAGAATGGTAGTGGAAGAGTGAGGGGAAGGAAAAGGCAAAGGGACATACCTCGCCATATATCTCTTACCCGCTCAGACACTAATACAATCTAAACATACAGACGAGTATATGGTAGACAAAGAGGCGCAGTGAAAAGGCAACTTAATCAGATCAATTACACATGTTTTCAGAGCATGGATTCCACTGCCAAGAGAACAAGAGTTGGGGGAGAGTGTGCGGGTGTGAATCGAGACAGCACGGTGAGTGGAGCAAGTAGTCGACCAACAAGAGAGCAACCAAAAACCAAAGCGTTGCACATTGCACAAACTTTGCTGTGGCGCAGACACAACCGCTGCGTTGACCAGAATAATCCAACAGTGAAAGCCAAAAGACAATCCAGATAAAATCATCGCACTCTAGATATAGTTTTTGTATGCTGCGCGCGATCATTGAATATTGACATTCACATGTGCTGAGTGTAGAAATTCCCTTTTGTTTGTCCCTGATAATAGTTTAATTATTTTAAAATTCAACAGAGATATTAGCAAACAAAAACAAAAACCAAAAACCTACACACACACACACACTCACACAGGGACGTAGACATATTTGCTTAGTAAATAAAATATTATGAAAACCCATTGTGTTGAATCGCCACTGTGTTTACCCAAAGCTAATCCATGCAACGAGTTCGTTCGAGCTGGCCTCGGTCAATTCCAATGACTAGACACGAAACACTCAGAACACGGCTTCAATTTAACGCTGTTCCGCCTGCTGTTCCGATACTCCTTTGCCGAGTCCTGTTGACGTGTTTGTCCATGGGTGTGTATAAGAAATTTGTCAGTCAGTTTTCTAGACAAATGAAGCAAATTAGTTTAACAACGCACAAGGGACATTGTCTAATGCCAGCACAAACACACACGGCCTATGTAACTAGTAGGCCCACAAACCAACACACACACACATACACACAAGCAAACACACACATATATACGAACACAGTCTCACACAGACACAGATACAACAGCATACATTAGATTGCAGCACTTTAGTCAACGCAGCTGCCTTCTCCTCTATCCTTTATCCTTCGTTCTCGCAGCCCAGCGTGTCCTGTGTCCTGTGTCCTTTTGCCTGCGTGTGTGTGAGTGTGTGTGCTTATGCCTACGATATGTACTTGTAGCACTAGCAGTTGCTACTAATTATGCCTTCGACAAACAGCCACTTCAACTGAAGCAACAACATTAAAGACCCCCAACGCTAAATGATCAGTTTTGTTGCCTTTCTAAAACCCCGAGCACTTGGCAGAAGTCAACAAATAGACAACGGCATGAGCAACTTGAGCTAGGTGTTATAGATTCTAACGAGAGTCGACAACACAGACAAAAGCACGAAGCTGCAATGATTCATTAAAACATATGCAGCTGTGAACTTTAAAATAGCAGTATTACAGAAACGAAATTATATGACGGTTATTTTGCATATTTATTATTGTTTTTTGATCGTTTGCACATTGTGTTAGTAAATTAGAACGAACAGATATGAGTAAAGTGGATTTCACAAAGTGTGCACATAAATACTATATATTGCTATCGACTTTATACTAGCATGGAGTAGAATTTCCTGACATCGCAGACTATTAAAATTTTGATGTGAATTGCAAATTACTTGAGAACAATCTTTGCTATATGCTCCAGTACTTTTCGTATTGCAAGTTTAAGAAATATATAACTTTTATGAAAAACAATGTACAATTTAGCATTCAGTTGTCAATATAACTATTTTCCATTTTTTAGATTATTTTTGGACTTGCTATTTTTGGCAGATCTCTTAAAAAATGAAATGTGGTTTGAATTAAACTTTTTGTATGGTTCGTAAATTAGTGGAATAGTGAATATAAACATCTTTGCAAAAAGTACTACAAAACACGTAAGAAAGGTACAGTCGAGAGTGCTCGACTATGAGATACCCGCCACCCCTTTTAAATGAACCCATATTGTAGAAGTATTCCAAAAATTTACTTGAAAAGTAGTCAAACATACCGAAGGCTATATTATATTTTTTAATTCGAATACTAATCACTAGAAACTTCCGGAGAGCACAACGGAAAGTTCATAAATTTATATTGTATTACACGAATAAAATGTTGTGTTAAATAAACTAATAAGTAAATGTGTATGCAACATTCTTAGCTTAGGGTAATTCCAAGTCAAGCATTAGAAAGTTTTACTCAGTGGGGTTGCCCGAAATACAAAAGTATTTGGACCATAATCGAAGGTGAGTTGAAAATAACGACAGAAATAGCAGCTTCTAAATATTGCGGTTATTCATAAAATGATGCAATGGAAAAGCCAAAAGCAAAGTGTTGGCAAACAAATTTTTAATCCAACGGCAACATTGACTTTTATGGTGACCCGCTTTGCATTTACCCTATAATCCGGCCAAAAATTTACAAACGTTCTCATTACCATCAAAATGTTGTTGTCGTTGTTGTTGGCACTCGCACACGCTCTTGTTGGTTTTTGTGTTTATGTGCAAATGTGTTTGTGTTTGTGTATGCAACTCACAGGGATGCGGATACAATTGAAAAGCCGAAAAACATGTAAGTATCTCATGATTAGCGCGTAAATTAATGGTTAGACCGACGCGTCGACGGTCACGTTGGTAGCTTTGGGTTTGGCCTTGTTGCCACGCGATGAGGCAGAGTCGAGGAGATGCAAATGTGCGTAAAGTCAATTGAGCAAAGGCTGCTGCTGTTGGCCTCGATTTGAGCGTGTCAACTGATTAAATACAAATACTAAATTGCCACAACAAAGACTAATCAAATAATTCAAGCAAACAAAAGTTGTCCAGTAAACATTGAAATAATGTCGTCGTGCTCACAGCAGGAGCGCATTCAATAACATTTGGCTAATCTTGGACATGTCCGCCAACAATCTTGTGCGGGATTTTCTTGAGATTAATTAAAATTGCCAATTAGGAATTCATTAAGGAGCACATACATATAAGGAAGGAAGCCAATTGTCCAATTGGTTCAACCGGCACATGATTAATTAGATAGTAATTCTCCTTGTTCGAGCTTCAAATTTATTTTCGATGCATGCTGCAAAACTATACTTTAGTTATTTGCTTAGATAGCGTAATATTTTTACAATTTAATGCGTTTTTGAAAAGGTTAATTATTAGCTTATGCGTTTGGCTCTAACTGTTGATTAGAGTCTAATCATTCAACCAAAAATTGAATATTACAAAATTTATTTCAGTATATAAAACACATTTCAGTATTTAAACCACAAAATGCGCATGCATTATGTAATAGATGGAATGTTTTACACATCATTTACCCCAGAATTGGCTATTACAATTGAACAAGTAAAATAATTTTACTAAAATTAACAGACGCCAATTGAATATTTAAACAGTGTTCAGGCAACATTTTTGGTCTAAGTGTTTTCTCGTGTACGAGTATTTCTTTGTTTGAAACATTTTATGATATTGCTAAATAATTTAATATGTTTTCATTTTTAACATTAATTTATGGGTTTTAAAATGAAAATTTAGATAAATATGTCTATAAATATATATATATATAAGCAGAAACAAAACAACACAAATTTTGCTGTTTTCTTTTAAACTATCTAAATCTTAGAACGCTCGTTAGAGCCTGATTTATTAAAGATATTAGCTTCTTTGTTCAATTTTGAGATTTCTTTATTCTTGAAACAAGATTATAATCTTGAATTACAAGACCAGACCAGACCAAGACCGGACAGACCAGACACAGAACAGACCCAAAACAGACCCAGACCAGACCAGCTTGCAAGTCAAGTAAGACAAATTTTCGATTAACTTTCAAGAATAAAATGCATATGTATGTTCAATCGTAATTATAAACTTACTATAATAATAATAATATAATATAACTAATTTGAGTGTCTCATTCGAAAACACACAGCTTGACTAGTAAATTTGCTTATTAAAAGTTACAAAGCTTTGGTTGTTTTAAGTATTCAAGAAACTGCAAAATAAATATATAGATATATAAATAAATAAATATATTATATATATATATACAAAAGTTTTAAGTTCTAAAGCTCTAACAATTATTATTTGATTCTTACATCTTTCTGACCTGCCGAATAAGACATCTTTTACACTCCCTTAAAGTATATTTATATTCATCAACCCAGAAGATAAACCCATGTTCAGTCTCTCTGTTCGTCTGTAAAAACATCTTGATTAAGACCTACACTGAAAAGAGACCATTTTCTAACATCAAGAACAATTGTTCCTAAAGAACATTTTAAGATTCATTTTTTAATATTAATAAGATTTGGGAAAAATGCCAAATTCTTAAAATAACATAAAAATTATAGATTTAGGTTACAAGCCCACAAACACGACATACACGGACAGACAGACAGACAGACAAGACAGACAAGACAGACATGTCCTTTGTTCAGAACCAGACCCAGAACAGAAATATGTATATATTCTTGATTTTATAATTAATTATAATATTAATATTAATTATAATATTAATTTAAAATTCTCTATGATCCATTTCTCCATTAATTCAGTGCAAAAATCTATCAAGGTTGAACTCTAATTGTTGACGAGTATCTCGCCGTCTAACACACTCCACAGCAGCGATTGTTTTTTTTTTTTTTTTTTTTTGACTCCTTTTCTGTTCTAATTTGCCTTCTTCTGTGCCTCACTCAGTCTATTCTCATTGTTGTTCTATTGTATTCTCGCGCGGCTTTGTTTCTCATATGATCTAACACAGATACTAGACACTCACACAAACACACACATACTTAAATACTCATATATACATACATACATACGGAATTAGTCTTATAAGAAGCTGAATAGTCGACTTCTCGTTTTTCTCCAATTCACCAGCGTTCGCTGTGTGTTCGCTGCTGTTGTTGTGATATTATTTTGTGCTCTTCCTTGTTTGCATTTGACTAACAATTAGCGCATCTCAAATGAGCTTTTGTTGTCTTGTGTACATCATTCATACCCGACATCATTTCAAATTTTCTATAAAGTGGTGACTTTAAGAATTAAAGTTCTGTTTTTCGTACATTTTAATACTTTAACTCTTTTTAGGAAACAAACAAAAAAAAACGAAGTATGTTAGTTTTTATTTTTCCACTCGAATTTAAGCCTAATATATCTCAAAGCATACTTTATACAACTCATTTCTTTTTCTGCCAGATTAAAAATTAATAAACACGTCTGCTGCAATCGAGTCTTAGTTGCTTTGTATTTGCAGTTTGATATTTTTAATAATATAACATATTTCGGCATATTTTATTACTGTCAATCAGGTATATTTTTTACTGTTTATGCAGTCTTTTGTATATTGAAGTATTTTTGCGGTATATTACTTTTATATATATTTTTACAAACATACCGCATAGTTTTGTAATATAACATTTTAATATTTATGGCCCGAAGTCATACGTCAATATTTTAAGTTTTAATTATATCTTTGGTATTTCTGTATATTCAAATATTTATTGTTGTGTCACGAAACGAATTATACTAAGCAAAATTTCAAATAAAAAAAGACATGATGGGAAAATAAAATCAAAATTAAGACTCAAACTTAATGTTAAAAGTAAAATTGTCTCTCATTAAAATAATTTGCGAAAATTAATAGCATACTTTTCTGAGTTTTAACAAGTAAGTAGAATGAACCTCAAGGTGAATGTTTTTCCTACAAAAACAATGTTTCGGATAGGTGTTAGGATTGTTAAAAAAAACGTAAGAGTTGTATGAAACATAAATTTCTGTGGCTTTTTACTTGGTTGCCAAAAACTTCAGTTGTATCCTTCAACTGTTATCTTGTATTTGCAGATGTCAATGCATATAGCAAAATAATATATTCTGTTCCAGTTTTGGAATTACACATTTCATGATGAATTCTTAAGGATTTGCTATTTTGTGGATGTGACTTGAGTTGTTAGTTGGCCAGCTTCGATGGCTGCTGTTGCTTTGCATGACTTGATTACCATTGGCATTTATCAATTATGCCCATAAGCTGATGCTGATGCTGATGCTGAACCAGAAGCAGACACTGAAGCGAATGCATCGACTTAGAAATTGGCAACACCTGCACATTATGTCCGCAAAAGACTTGACCGGAATTCTGAGCTCTCTCAGCTCGGTTTACTCGGTTAAAGACACTCGTCTTCTGTGCTGTGGCTGTCTAAAGCAGCCGGCAAACGGCAGACAGCAGCACACTGAGTGAAAAATAAACAGAGTGTGACTGAGAGAAATTTGCTGTCATTTATTGCGGGGGAGGCGATGTCCGCTTTTTGGAGTTGTTAGGCAATCAGCTGACAGCTATTGCCAGTTATGGGCTGGAAAGTAAAATCAATGATTATCATTTAACACAACTGAGCTGAGCGGAGCGGAGCGGTGGGGAGTGGCAATCAGTGGCATCTGTTTGAACAAATCGCCACAACTGATGGTCTTATGTCAGAGTCGGCGGAAGCACGTGGGTGTTTCTCCCCCACTCTCCCCCCACGCTTTTGGCATACGCTTCAACAAATTAGCAGGCCACGAAGAGCGCGTCTCAAGTGGCAGGACATTTTAATCTTCAACCTCCACTCCGCGTCTGCTTTTGCTTCTGTGTTTGCTCTTCGCTCTTGACATTGCCCTTTTCGCCGCAATGTGTCTCGTTTGTTTACACACATTTCTTCTTTTTTTTTTTGTTTTTAATAAACTGCTCGCAAATCAACTGAGCGAAGCAAAGCAATTGAGCGCGCATACACACATGCGTGCGTGTGTGTGTGTGTGTACATATGTTTGTTTGTAAGCCTCTGAACTTGACATCAAAATGAAAAAGGGGGCCAAAATCATATTTTGTGCCAAACAAGAAGCAATGAGCAACAAGCAACAAGCAGCAGCGACTCCCTCCAGGCAGTCAAACAGACAGTCAAGCAGGCAGAAAAATCTCACATGTGTACATTGTGCCAGACTAAATAAATCAGGCAGCCAGAGATACAAGACAGAAACAGAGAGCAGAAGCAGAAGAAGCTGACTGAATTGGCTCTCTTCCAACCCACTCGCATTCGAGTCCCTGTCTGAATATGTGCAAGTAGATGGCAATGACAATGAGAATGGAAATGGGAATGGGAATGGGAATCAGTATGGGAATGGCAAAAATTCTGACACAGAAATGTTTGCTCTCGCCTTGATGCTGAAACAATGTAAAAATATTGCATTAAAATATATTTTTTTTGGGGCGATGAATGTATTTGATTGAGCGATAACCGAGAAATGCAATAAAACACAATGATTTTGCTTGTCGTTGTTTGCAAATACTATTCGTTATTTATTACAAATTGTATGTCCTTTATTTTTATAGTAATCTTAATTGCAATCAGAAGTATTAACACTTTGCAATTTAAGCAATTATATTTTATTTGTGAAACTCTTTACCACTGTAAGCAGCAACAGAGAGCATACTGATGTCTCTATTCAACAACTTTTGGAAACGCACTCAGTGTGAATAATATTTGATATAATAAAAATAAAATAAAAGTGAAGACAAAAAAAGAGAACTGAGAGCACAAAGGGCAAACTTAAACTGCTTAAACTCACAGGGGTCCCGAGGAGGCGAACAGACAGACAGACAGACGGATGAACGGAAGGACGGAAGGACGGAGAGACAGACAGGAGCTGTGCTCTTTAACAGCCTCTGGAGTAAGCAAATGCGCAACTTATTTCTCAACCTTCCTCTCCCCCACTTGGCATGTGCTGGCAGCGACAAATCAACATTTGATACGCTGCTGATCAAATACACTTCTCTGCTCGTTTGTCTGTGTAAGTATTTAAGCAGGGGAGCTAACAAGTTACGACAAGTACAACAATGGATATGACTCAAGCGTAATACAACATAGTAGAACGTAACCAAACGAAACGAAACGAAAAGAAATCAAGCAGAAGCAAACGCAACACAACACACACACACACACACACAGAAGACTGCTGAAGGTGAAGGTGACAGAGAAAGCAAGAGAGAGAGGGGAAGAAGAGAGAGATAGCGTAAGGAACTCGTTACTCGCCATCAAAACCAAAAGCCGTGACTCTGCTCGTGACTTACGGAACCACTCAATTGTATGACAATAAACGATATTAAATCTATTTTGTATACAAAATAAAATATAATTTTAATAAATATTATAAGCAAATAAAGAAAAAAGTATAGAGTGCAAAAGTATAGAGTGCCTTACGAAAACATTAAAATACATCTCGATTTATGATTGAAATTGAGACACAAAATAGATTACTACAAAATTTTATCAGTTCGTTTAATTTCATACAACTATATTTCTATACATATCGAATATTTATCAAGTACATAAATAAATTTCTTAGTCATCACATGTCTTACTTTCGTCATTATCAATTTTATCTATAACATTACACAACCAAGACTAAAGTTCTTTCGTAGATTTCGTTTTGCAGCTGTTACTTACCTATACACAATAGCGTAAAACACTTTTTATATTTCATAGAAGAAGAGTATAGAATAAAAGGTATACACAGACCTAAAGACATATTTGAAATAGTCGCAAAAAATTCGTCAACGTGCAATTGGGAAGACGTCAAAGGGTCGGGTTGAGTTGGTCCCCACTCGCAATTCAAACCGAAAATGCCACTATTAAGTTAAATAGACAGCATTTGGCATTTGGCGTGGGGGCAATCAGCATGTCTATGTCTCGTGTGTCTGTCACTTACCTCAGCTGGGAATGTGTAGCCCTCGACGCTGTGCTCTGAGCCAAATTGATCATTGAGTCCATAGTGGATGTGTATCTCACGGAATCGATAACGGTACGACAAAGGGCCACCCGATATATTCACAGGTGTCTGCATGCCATCGTAATTGGCCACCGTATCATTGCCAGCCGTGAAGATAACACTGTGCCCCGTATTGCTGATGATGCCGCTTATCTGTCAACGACGGAAGAGAGAACACATTAATCGAACTACAAATACTGATATATTCCTTTGTAATTAGTCTGCATAAATTTGTTGTTAAAACATTGTATGTTAATCACAAATAATCTCTCCTACAATATGCGAGAGTGAGAAGTACTATACGTTGATGGGTATCAAGTTTCGCTATTCAAAATTCAAGCAAACAACAAACGAAATTAAAAATGCTGCGACTCGTGACATGCGACCGAAAAAAGGTCGCGAACCCAGACGATGCACTCTGAACGTAATTTGTTGATGCTCGAATTTATTCAGGCTTAACTGACGCGTTGCTCTTGTTGCCGAAACTTGTCTCTGTGGGTTGCACTAGCGATACTTTTTAGCATTGAATAGCTTTGAATAACAAACATATTGCACTGCACATAGAAAGTATTTTACAGAGGCTAATAACTTACTTATTACTCGTGCACTTCTAACATTTGTAGCTATTGTCCAGTATTTTAAATTGTTTATCTTAAATCAACTGACTGAACTATCAAACTATCAACTTTTTGTCAAAATTACAAAAAAAAAAACAACTAAAATCTGATCACACGAAGATAAAGTTAGTTGACGTTTAGTTAAAATTCCAATTAAAATCAGGACAAACGACGCATAGCAGTTTAATAATTATCAACTGAATATCTTAAGTCAGTTGGACTTAAAAAAAACTTTACAAAATTACGATTTCTGGCAATGATTTTTTATTCAGTACAATTTAATTGTTTTAATCTTTTGGAAACCGTACTATATTTGAGAACTTAAAAAAATTATTGAGGTTGTATTCTATATAATATGAAAATTCATATATATGGTTTATTGTCTGACAAAAATTACTGAAACAATTTTAAATCAGTTAAAGGTATTCTTATAGCTCTGGATTATTACTATATTTAGAGCTCAGATTGATTTGACGAACTTTTACTGTTACATAAATTTGAAATCTTTTTTCATTTTTTGTTTTTTTTTTTATATGAATTCGTTCATTTTTCCAATTATTTTGAAGCACAAAAATAAAATCAAAATCTTGTCTAGCTGTAAATAAACTTCTAATTAAGAAATATTACATTCATCTTTATTCAAAATAAAAATAATGGTATTTGTTTTGTCATAAATAATTTATATACTATCGCACGCAACATTTTTCGCCAAAGAAATATCCATATATAATAAATAATTAAGACATGGATTTCGCAGCGTTTGCAGCAATTATAAATAATTATTGCAATTAAAACAAGATAGATTCTAGATTTAATTGAAATTTTGGGAACATTTTAAATAAAATGTATTTTTTGAAATAATAATTTGTAGCCATCCATATTAAGTGTTATTATCATTTCGTAATTTAAATTTATATATTTAACATTTGCACTTATTTGTATAGCTGAGTAATTTATATTAATTATTTAACATTTGCGCTTACCCTGTGTTTGTCAATGTGCATGGGACGCAGGTTCGGATCGAAGAGCAACCGTTGCGGCTCCAGATTCACCGGTGACTGGCGACGTCCTTTGTTGCAGAGCGACCACTCTGGATTAATGAGGCCCCAAAATGCTGGACCTGTTCGAATCGCGAGAGAGAGAGAGAGAGACAGAGAGTGAGGGAGAGTAAACAAGAATGAATGTGATACACCTGCTATACATATTTGTGTATATTATGATACGAGTACATAATGCAATTCAAATTGACATGGAAATACAATTATTATTAAAAATGTGTATTCGCTGGAATTGAATTAACTCCCACTTGATGTCACCCGATTTCACATGTGTTATATCCGCTCACACACACACACAAGCGAACATGAGTTGCAGACAAAGAGAGGGAGAGAGTTCGCAAAGAAAGACAATATAAATACTCGTCTCCTAAATCAAGGGCGGGCACACACAATGACTCGCTAAGCGCACGCCATTATTTTTAGCATTTTGACACCTGCATGTGTCGTCGACGTCGTCGTCGAGCAAACAAAAAAAAAAAAAAAAAAACAACACCGACGATGACTTGCTGCTCACTGATGACAATAATATATATTGGATTCAGTGAATGTGCCCATCAAGGACACGCGACGATCAGGATGAGGTCAACGACAGTCGCAGTTTACTCATGTCCTTCACACTGCCTGATTTGTTTTTAATTAACGATGATTTTGTGCCAGTTAGAACATAATACGAATTAAAGTAAACATCGATGTTTCAGATGGAAAACAACAAAAGCGTCTACATATTTGATGAGAATCTCATCAAACAACACTATCTCAATGTTATTAAATAAGTAATGTTTAATATAAATAACATATCTCAATATGAACTGTGTGCCTAGAATTTTAATGTTATGATTATGAGATTTTATTTTGCACAACATCTCGAATGTCATTAAATGAGTTAGTTGAGTTCAAAATAAACGCTAAATTAAAGCAAAGCAAAAAATGTGTTATAATGTTGTGTTGTGTTGTATCCTTCGATTTCTATCTGTCGCTTAACATCATAGGAAGGAAGAATGGTTTATTGGTAGACGGCAAGGATAAAATCAACACGTTTTAGCCGGCATATCGTAGCCACAATCAAAATCTTCAATCATAAATATGCCACGTACGCGCTTTTAAGCGATTGTTGACCTAAAGCATGGAGCACCACAGAGGAGAGGCAAGCGCAGCACAGCGCAGCGTAGCACATAGCGCAGGGTGGCAAACGGAAGGCGAGACTGCAACGTGAGTCCATTAAACTGCAGGCAACAGTCTAGTCAATGAGGCAATTGCAAAAACAATTTTAGCAGCCATTAACAACATTAGTGGATGGGGGAATCGGTAGAGGGGGCAGAGGCAAGGGGGTTGAGGGCAACGTCTGTGCGCCTTGAGGTATGCAGCACGCTTGGCTCGTTTTCGTTTCGTCGTTCGCCACGTTTACTTCGACTCGTTATACCCTCGCAAGCAGAAAGGATTGCGATTGGAAACTTTCGAGCCAATGTCTACTTAGTGGCTATTTAATGCGTAACAAATGCTTAATCGATTTAATGTAAATGATTATGTCAAGAGATTGGGAAATAAAAATAAACTTTTGGCTTCAAATATTCACAATAAATAGATGTAATATTAAATGTATATCAAGCCAAGGCTATCTTATAGTCAATCATTGGTTGCTTCCACGCTTCAACTTGTTTTTATTTGGCTGGTTGCTCATGTTAAAACACCAACCAACAAGTCGTTCCCATACTCAGGGGATTAACCGGACTTTCAGTCGCATTTGCTGAGCTTTAATCGTGCGCCAAGTCAGCTTCTTAAATTCATGCTCGCATCTCTCAGCCAAGCACCAAAATTTTGAAGCTAATGCAAATAGTCATGCAATGGCAAAAACGCACTCGAATATCGGCATCCCGTAGATACTTTGAGTAGTGAGTGACTGAGTGCTAGATAGCTAGCTAGCTGTGTACGAGTTTGTAGCTGGCTGGCTTGCTGGCCCCGACAGCACTTACATATGTATGCAATTCTTATGCAAATTTATTTAAGCCAAAGACACACTAAGTTTGGCCGGATTTGGTTGCAATTTGTCGACAACACATGTTACAGTTGCCGCCGCCACGCCGTCTATATCGTTTTTCGACTATGCTCAAATATTTCTTGTCTGCTTTTTCTCTTCTTTTTTTATACCCGCTACGCATAGTGTAAAAGAGTATTATAACTTTGTGCCGGCAGGAAATGTATGTAACAGACGGAAGGCGGAATCTTCGACCCCATAAAGTATATACATTCCCGATCAGCGTAAACACCGGCTTTTCGTCTGTATATCTGTTTGTATGAACACCTAGATCTCAGAGATTATAAGAGAAAGAGCTATAATTTTTGACAGCACTTGTTACCTTTTGCACGCAGATCAAGATTGCTTCAAATTTTTGCCATGCCTACGTCTGCCCCCCGAAAAAAACGAAAACAAAAATCGAGCGCGATTTTCGGTACATGCAATAATAACTACTGTATTTATGAGTTCTGGAAATTTAGATACTATCGGACAAAAGTTGTCGAAGTTGTTTAAGCAATTCTACAATCAGGACCTATTTGCCTTTCTCTAACAATTTAGTATATTTAGTACTTTATGGTATATTTTTAATGTAGTCCTATATTATTATTTCAAACATAGCTTTCGGTATATTTTAGTATTTTTGTGGTATATTAATTTGTTATAATTAAAAATAATGCCTCACACCAGGTATCTCAAAATCAAGATAATATGCCAAAGATGGCCTTCAGTATATTTTAGTACTTATGATATAAATTTAAATTAGTATATTTTAATAAATAATACCTCACTGCTGGTAGCTCACCGTCCAGCACACTCAACTGTATGGTAGCTTTTTTTTGTTGTTTTTATTTTTGTTAGTTCACATTTTTATTCGTCTATTTTGCATCCACTACGTTCGGTGTTGCCACCGCCACTCACAAATATACAGGCGTAAATTTAATCAGCTGATGAATGCAAATATTTGGTAAAAAGAAAAATCTGTGCGAACAAACTTTTCATATTTGTAACAAACTGCCTGGAAAAAAAGCTGGAATTCTGATTTTACTTCTAACATTTCATAGTGGGGAAAAACTAAAATTTGAGAACGTGAACGCTTTGCATGGATATCTAATTCCCTGCGCTTCTTTTGGTCTATGTTGGCATGTTTGTGTTTCATAATATACATATTTATTCAGCGGCGCATTAAGCACAAATTTAACGACGCCGCTAATAGTTCCGTCCGCTCAGAATTCTCCAAATTGCAAAACTAACAACGAAAAGGAAATGAGAATTTTAATGCTGCCTCTGCTGCTTCCAGAGACTGTATTTAGCACTTGCTGTTGGCAATCAAGCGGCGAATGGGCAAATCGGGAACACTAAAACGTAATCAGTTTACCTTATATCTATTTAGTTTTATTTCAAGATTTTGTACAATTTTAATGAACTTTTCACGAGAGTTATTCGATTGTTCTGAAAATAGAATTTCATTTTATTTGACACGATTTATGAATTTTTATAGTTAAATAGCTCCAATTTTTTTTTTTTTTGCTTTTGCTGTGGTGTTCAATTCATAAATTCTTCAAAATTATTTCTTGTTTATGTGTACTATTATACATAAAGTCATCAAAACTAATTAGCCACAAAGTATATTTTAATGCAATATAAGCAAAGTAAAAATTAAAAACGGTGAATCGAATTATTTCATTTTCGCACATCCATATTTTCTACATTCAACTTTCAATTCCTTTTAAAAATTCAGTTTGACAAATCACTTTTCAGAAAAATTTAGATGATTTACATTTTATGTAATGAATATTAAAATAAGTTGAAAATGAAATTTTAATTTAACATAAATCTGAAGTGCGCCTTCTTCTTTCTCGAAGAATATAAATAGTTTATGATATCAAAGATATTTTTTGCGTGTTTAAATTCTTTTCTACGTTTTATTACCCCAAAGGTAGCGAGTATAAAAATGCGAAATATGTGCATATACATAATTACACGGAACTTTATTTGCAAGTATTGAGAACAGAGATTGACCAAAGGCGTGTCTTGTGAAGTTTCACGACATTCTCTCATCAGTGATTACAGCTTGACTTCTCTTGACTTGATAGCACTTAACTTGACTCAATTTTATAGCGACGCTCGTAAATTTAACAAATTTCTATTACAAAGTACATAAAATCTCATGGCTTAGCGTGTCAAGAGCTCTAATAAAAATAAGCAGATGTCACGATCTAGTTGTTTTTTATAGCCATTATTTACACGTACTTTTATAGTAATATCGCAACTTGTGTTGCTCCCTGATTTATATGTTATTAAATGATATTAATAATATAAACACTTTATAATATAAATGATTTGGAACGAGCTTAAAAGTTCATAATAGTTAGCCAAAATTTGAATTGAAATAAGCAAAGTATAAGACAAATCTTGGCAAGAAGATAAGGAATATTATTATAAAATGTTGATGTCCAAAGTTATGTCTTTAAGATCGAAGTCTTCATACAGATGATTTTAGCTGCAAGCTAACGTCTTGTGCTTCCGCATTCAATTCCAAATTCAATGCACTTGAATTTTTTAATGCATTTGTTTTGTGCAAATAGCGTTTAATGCGATTAAAGTAAACGACAAAATCCTTGAGTTTTGTCTGGAAGATGGTCGGACATCCTTTTGCCATTATGTAGCCATAATCTGCAGAGAACACATTCACATTGCCCGGTCTCTGTCCCGGTTGTGATTCATAGAAATTATTTGTGAACCTTTTCAAATGATGGTTGGTTGCCAGAGAGATCTGAAAGGTGCATCAGGTCTGCACTACGTTTGATTGCAAACGTCACACAGTCAAGACA
The DNA here is from genome assembly GCF_009650485.2 of Drosophila albomicans. Lineage (NCBI taxonomy): Eukaryota > Metazoa > Arthropoda > Insecta > Diptera > Drosophilidae > Drosophila > Drosophila albomicans. The sequence continues at coordinate 9,807,959 of NC_047627.2, forward strand.
AAGAACCATAGAAAGAGAAAGAGAAAGACAGAGCGAGAGGAGGGACAAGAAATAAAGTTTCTTGCGGCGACCGCGACGCGGCATACTTTGTTTGTTCTTCTACTTGACAGCTGCAAATCGGTTTCGCCTTTATTTCACACACCTCTGCACAGTGTCTGGTTTCCCGCACCTTCAAATTGAGTGAACAATTCACCGGGTGCAGTTTCACTTGCTGGTTAATTCTGTATTTTACACTGCCACCAACAGCAAAAAGAACAACAAAAACAAGAAGAACAACAAGAACAGTGACAACATATACAGCAATAGCTGGTGGCACGATAAAAACGGCTGCGGCAGGTTCCGGCACTTTTAATGCCTAAAAGTATGCTACGTTATTTCATGCGAACATTGTTGCGCATACCTTATACACGGAGCGATATAAAAAGGGTATCCATATACATACATACATACATACATATATGTATATGTATGTACATACATACATGCATACTTATGTATGTTTGTAATATGTAGGGGTGCTGAATGAGGCGAAAATCGAGAAACGAGAAGCGCGAGCGGGTTTTCAGTGTTCAGTGTTCATGTTTTTGCTTCTGTTTTTGCTTTTTGTTGCTATTGTTGCACTTTTTGTTGTCGCCGTGAGTTTTAATTAAAATTTACTTTGTTGTTAGCATTTATGAACTCGCAGTTCGTCGGGGAGTGCAGTTAAAGTCAAGAAGGGCAACAGCACTCAAATTTGCTCGACTGTCAGACACCTCTATCAATTTTCCCGCTAAACAAATTAAAAAAAAAGGTTAATCTTAATCACCCAAATTTTAGATTCAATACATAAAGAAAAAACTAAAGTATATAAGAAAAATAGGTATTAAAACATTTTCCATTTTAAACACTAATTATTTCATAATCAAAAACAAAAAAGTATAGTGTTATTTATAAACTCCTAACTGCGGCAAGTTTAATAATTCTGCCGAATTGAAAATGTAATTTACATTCTTAAATTTCAAAAACAATATTTTTTCATTACAAACATGAACCCAATTTGAAACGCCTTCAAATATTTCAAGAATCCATTTTTCTATTTTTGTGTTGAAGAACAAAATTATTGTGTTACAAATTTTAGTTCTCTTTAAATAAATCTCATTCAAATAGTTGTAATTTGTATATTTTCCTTTTTCAATTTTTTTTTTAATATTTAACTCCATATTTGTTTTTATAATTTTGTTTTTATTGACCACAATCAACTGAATACTTGTAATATGTTTAACAAACATTTTTATTGATGTAACACAAAGTACTTAAAAGAAGTTAAAATCATTTTTTCATGTTACTTAAAAATGACTAACTACTCAGAAGACGTTGTCAGATGCATATCTAACACTCTCTAATATTAAAATGTGATACAAACGATATCTATAAAGTGTCAGAACTCTTCAGAAATTGTATCAATTTAACAGTTTATTTGCTAATTATAGCAATACAAATATCTAAAGCTAAGAATTGAAAATGTTTGCTTCCTTTCGAACGCTTTGATACCTTGAGCTCTTTGGTCCTTGTTTATAATTACAGTAGATAACGTTTTTACCGAAATTCATCAAAGCCAACAAACGTAAGATTCACAACTATTTTTTGTGTTGCAATTTAGAGTACTCTTTAGAAAGTTTATGGTATGTGTGATAGCTTACCTGATATGCCATCATAGGTCCACCACTCTTCCCAGCTCACTGCATGCAGAACTGTAAATAAAAAAAGGACGGAGGAAGTGAAAGTAAATGTAAGACGAAATGCTTTCAAATGAAAAATTTAGAGAGAGAAATGAACAAAAGACGCTGCATCATTAGTCACTTAACGCAAAAACTCTAAAAGTCAAATTTGTTGCAAATCATCATTAGCTGACTTTAAATTTTAACCCTGTAAAATGTATAATGGCTGCATAATGGATAGAAACTATTTTAAGGTAATTAAAAAATGTGTTAATTATTATTGAAATGACTGTAAATGGTGGGAAAAACTAATCACAATAGTAATTAAAGACTAGCAAAATAAACCACAATCTAACATTAAATAATAGCATCGAAAGTTATTTCAATTTCAGTGGTAGAAGTGTAAATGTGTTAACTATATATAGTTTGTGTTAACTAATTACTACATTGAATAAGCAGCAAATATTATTAAATATTAAAACTGGAGACTCTGAAAATATTTTAATGGATAATGCGTTAAATCAGCTGGAAATCGATAGAACATAAATGCCAGAGACATCTCAACAATTGAAGCTCGCAGAGGAATCTGTTCAAGTTGTAATGCAGGGCGAAATTGTCACGAATGGAAGTGGTGCCAATTTTGCACTCGAAGCAAAAATAAGATTAAGCGCTTGGCCCAAGGCGTATTCATGGAATACGTCAGAAAGAGAGAGAGAAAGAGAGAGCGAAAAATGTGGGGAATGTGGGAGTCGGTAATGAAATAAATTATAAATATGAATGAATGCCGAAACATGCAATTTCAACTTGAGAAATAATCAAGAAATTTAAAATTTGCGATATACAAGAGTTTGGTTAATACTGCATTAGAAAAACCTTTTGAGTAAAGGCTAAAATGATGATTAGCAACTTCTCAGCCATGCTTATCCATCGGTGCAACGCGAATAGAAAACAACCCATAGAAGCAATACGTTTAAGTTCAAATCATTCTGTTTTTTCCTTTCTTTTACTTTTTGCTCTTTGTAAAGTGTTTTGCGGCAAAATGTAAAGACAACCCTTAAGTATTTCTTTTATTCTAAGGTATGGTCCTTCCTTTTTGTGCTTTCCATTCCATTTTGATGCACACACACCCGCACACACAGAGAGCGTACACTTAAATGCTGAAATGATTTTTGCTTACTGCTTTTATAATTTTTTTTCTTAAGTTTTTTTTTGTGTTCTTGTGCCGCCTGCGCTATACTTCCGTCACTTGTTAACTTTAACATTCATCGACAGTTTTTGACTTTGGCGTTGTCGCTGGCACTGCTAAAATCACCGCCTCAGTTGCCCGAGGTCTCCAAAGCACTTTGTTATTTTGGTAACCGACAAAAAGTGGGTCAAAACCAGCGCCTTTGGCTTCCAGCAAGCCCTTGCTGCCTGGTATTCAAATCAAAGTCAAGAAATGTCGAGTCATTAAAAAGCTCTGCTCATTTCGTAAGTTCAACGTTGCACAAAGTGCAATGCTAAGTGCAATGCAGTCCTTCTTATTTGATTCAGCAAAAAATACGGAATTTAACACTAATTTATACCACCTCGCACTTATACTGAGGCAACGGAAGAATTTTTTTCTAGCAAACACAATGCGAATGAAAGAAGCAAAAGATATACTCTTTTTATTACGTATACTTTATATACTATATGCATCACGTATACTTCTTAGAAATATGAACTGCGTATACTTCATACACGCAATATAACAAATACAACACAAATAATACGTATACTTCATAAACTTCATTCATTTCGTATACTTCATATACTGGTTTGGTATAATGCGTATGCTTCATATGTAAAATATACTACATATGTATATTACGTATACTTCATATTCCGAATGTATTATGTATTCTTCATATACATCAATTACTGTGTATACGTAATATACTAATTACACTGTAAATAATACATATACCCAAGCTTCATACAGTGCTTCATATTAAAAATATACTAAATATAATACGTATACTTCATATACCAAATGTTCCACGCATAATGCGTATACTTCACATGTTTCATATATGTGTTATGTTAACGTAATATACTAATTACACTGCAAATAATACGTATACTCAATATGGTTCATTTATTTCGTATACTTCATAAAGTGCGTATACTTCATATTCAAAATATACTACATACATATAATAAGTATATCTCTTATACCAAATGTTCCACACATAATACGTATACTTCACATGTTTTATATACGTGTTACGTATACTTCATATACACCAATTACTGCGTAACTAGTGTGTATACTTCATATATAGAATATACTAAATATAACTCGTATACTTCATATGTAACATATATTACGTATACCTCATATTCCACATATACAGGTATACATACGTTAGGTACACTAATTACTGCGTCTACTTCATATACGTGATACACTAAATGCCCTGCCAATAATACGTATACTTTAAAAGCTTAATTTATAACGCATACTTCATATATAAAATACTGTATGTACTGCGTGTTCTTCATATACATACTAAATACACTGCAAATAATACGTATACTTCATATGTCACATTAATTACGTATACTTCATACTCCGATACTACATTTATATTTATAATACGTATACTTCACGTATTCCATATATTATGTACACTTCATATTTCACATATACTACGTATACTTTATAAGCAACAAGTAATGCGTATATTTCATAAGCGAGATATACTAAATGCCCGAAATTTCTATAATATGTGTGTTTTATGTGTGTTTTGTGTTTTATGTGTTTTATGTGTGTTTGTTACAACGTATACAATGCTTAGTACAATGATTTAATACGAATTCGGTCTAACACAATTTGAAATTTAGGTTTTACACAATTTTAAAAAATCTTCTTATTAATTTTAATTAGATCGTGAGTATTTTGGTGTAGTTATGCTTCCATATAATGCTCCGAGTATCAATTAACTTCAGCAGATGCTTTAAGTATAAAGCATTTTGAGTGGTTTGATTTTAATTTTTCATACTTTATGTTTCTCTATTATGTTTGAATTTAAAAATCTAATTCCACATAAGAAAATAAATATAAGGTAATCGTATAAATTATATGTACATATATTAAAAATTTGTATTTCATTGCTAATTATTTTATTCACGTACAAATACTTCATAGGAGTGAGCATAAGCAAATCTGCTATTAATATTAGGCAACCCCACCTCTGAATATATGTTTTCACTAAAAGTAAATGTGCGATTGCTATGACAATACCTTTAGTAATGATTTCTCTTTCAACAAAATGTCTTTATATATACAAAGTGGTCATTTCCATTTTAAATACAAATAAGATAATATTAAACAAAAAGGGAGCCATATCTAATATTCTCTAAATTGTAATTAAAATGATCAGAATCTAAGAATGAAATGTATTGACTACTGAGTCAAAATTAATGAACTATTAACTTTTATATTTTATTCGCACCTTCAAACATACACTTCAAGTTGTAACATATATAAACTTAGGAGTGTGTGTAAGTATATAAAGGAACGCATTGGGTATGTCACAATATACAGCAAGCATACCATATAAGAAAGGTATTACGACGTTCTGTGGGCCAGCAGAAGGACAGCAGAAGGGAAGAGTAAAAATTTGCATATTCCGCCAAAGTAAACTGCGAGCCGTGCTATAAAAACTTGAGCTGGTTTAGTTAGTGATAGTGATAGATATAATCAAATTGGGTAAACATAAACAAAATATTATATTACCCACACAAAAAGGCGTTGGTGACATGATGTGTATTCTTATCCACGACAGAAAAAACAATCAGCTAAAATGGCAAAAGGCTAAACTTACGACAGCGTGTCTAGAATGCGCACGTCAATGCTTTTCATCTTGTTCTTGTTGTTGTGTGCTGTGTGTTGTATGTTGTCTGTTCAAGTTGTTGTTGTTGTTGGTGTTGCTGTTGTAGTCGTAGTTGTGGCAGACAAGGGCGCGTCAGGGCGTTCAGACTAAGAGCAGAACACACGAAGCGAACACTGGATGCGACTTCGCTATGTTTACGTGTTTTTAAATGCGATGACGATGTCGATAGTAGAATACCAAATAAGAGGACCAGCAAAATAACACTTTACACGAAAATGATCGACTTCGAGATACTCTATGCAAATTTATATTTTTTTTAATCATCAAATTAACACTAACGCATTTCTAAACCACTCGATGCAAAGATCTTCGGCTTGGCTTATGCAAATTGCTTATCGAAGTCAGTCTTAGCTAGAATTATTTTCAAAATTGATTATCATACGAATCGAATGTTCCTTTAGTTAATAGCTCTTCACTGCGTTAAGCATTAATAACAAATAAAGTATGATTTGTATCAGCTGGTACATCGAATGATACTTTTTCTGTGCCCAACGCTTTCTTTACAGTATATGAAAGAACATGCAGAAAAGCTTACACAACTTATTATAATGATGAATCGGTTTTAATACTATAATATAGAAAGTTACAGGACTATAATAAAAATAAAATAGTTAATCAATGATTTTTAAGATCTACAAAATATCAAAATAATTTTAAATATTATTATTTTCTATAATATTATTTTATTATTATTTTTTTAAAGTAAAGAATACAAGTTCTTATTGTAGTGAGATGAGCCTAAGCGAATAGGGCCTTAAGGCTAATTTTAAATATTATTTGTTTTATTGCAATACATTAAAAACTCAAATCAATTTTAGACTTTAACATTATAAAACAAGAAAGAAACAGAGAAACCATAACGACTACAATATAATAATTTGTAAGTGGACTGATTTGGCAACCTTTAAGACCGTATATTCTAAAGCTACTACTGTTGTTATGTTGTTCATTAATATTAATGAAGAGTACCCTATTTTATAAATGATTATTTCCACCTTCCCTACTTTGGATAGTGTAAATTTGTATTTTAAAATCGAGCATTTTGCGTTGAACTCTTATCATAGCATGTGGAAGGTACGCTCCATATTACACATCGGTCAACAATACATTTTGCCATTCGTTTATCCAATAATAAACTGAGTAATAGTTTTCATAACGCGAGTTTACCTTCAATCTGGATCGGAGGCTACTATATGCAAATTAACGAGGGGTATCCAGGGATGTCGACTATTTAACACTCATACACACACACATACACACCGACGCGCGCGCCTCAACAAATACAAATACACTCACACACATACACATACACACACACACACACAGACATACGCGCGAAGTGAGTGTGTCATGCCTTAAAACACAAACAAGTGAAAGCTTTCAATCATGTCGCTTGGTTACCAGGCAAGCTCTTTTTACCCTCCCCTCCCCACCCATCAGGCTGGCAATTGTAATTCCCTTCGTCGTTCTGACTTGGTTTTTAACTTTTTCTTTTTTTTTTATTTTTCGCTTTTTTTATTGTAGTTGTTTTTATTGTTGTTGTTGGTGCTACTCTTTTTCAAGTGACCAGCAGCCATTTTCTCGCTCCAGGACGTTGCCACACCTTGTTCTTTGATTTTATTCAGTTTCGGTTTCGTGTGGCTGCATACCGGGGCCACGCCTTTGTTTAGCTACTCGTACTACCAAAACCAAACCAAACCAAACCAAACCAACCTTCCTACCTACCAATTGTCCACCAAGCTATTCGACCCTCAACTACCTTACCTTACTTTACAGTACCGTACCTTAAATGACCGCGTTCAATTCACAGTCACACTTACAGCTCCGACAAAAGAGAGAGAGAGGGAGAGACAGAGAGTTAAGAGTCACAGTATCAGCTGTGTTGCTGTGTGGCTGTCTGAGCCATGACTAGCTAATGGTAAATGTCATTTCAATTACGCTCAAAGAGCTAAAATTTTATACGGCACGTCGCAGTTTTTCCTTTTTGTTTTCACTTTTCGATTTCCATTTGCACAACAATAACGAAAATCACGCAAGCAGACGACAGTAATTGAAACAACAACAACAACAAAACTAGGCTCCACTACTCGTACTATTACTGATAATCAAGAATATATACATTTTATGAGCATTTCAAAGTTGACACTAGACACATTACAATGCACATCCAAATGAAATTTTAACTGCAGAACAAAACTTTTAATTTCTTTTAATTAGTCGCTGCAATCGATTCACTTTGCTCACTCTATACGACTTGCTTTTAATCAACCTGTCTTCAATTTAGTAATTAAAACTTATATTTTACTAAACCAAATTCATTTTATATAAGTTTCATATTGGGTTTTACTAGGTTTTCCACAATTCTTGCAACAAATGTTGGATGTAGTTGATCAATTTAAATTTTTCTATATAATTCCTTTTATCTTATACTTATTTTAGTCATTTCATTTATAATTTTTAATATTCCATCTTAATTTTGTTTAATTATTTTTGTATTTAATTGATTTTTCGTATCTTCATTTAAAATTATTATTTCTATTATCAGTTAATTTATTTTTTTAGCTCTTTTTAGCCTTTTTAATTTATGTAATAAAAATATATTAAATCGTAAAACTTTTATTAAATTTTTTAATATTTTAGTTTATGCAAAGATGAAAGTTTAATTTACTTTTAATTTTAAAATAATAATAATAAAGTTTTAAAATTCAATTTACTTTTAATTAAAATTAATAACAAAATGAAAGCGTGAAATAGTGCATGTGAATATTAAGAAGTTCAACATTGAATACTGGCTTGAAACATATTTTACAAGCATATTGAAGTAGCGCAACTTGTCATATGAATATATTATATTACTAAATAAATAGTTTGCCACGTCGAGCAAGCTTAAAAAAAGTGCAGAAAACGTCGACGATGCTCGCAATACTGCAAAATCGAGATGTAACGATGAATAAAAAACAACAGAAGTGCAAACATTGAAGTTGAGCGTCAATCAAGTAGAAGAAAACAATTGTCAAAATGCAAATCGGAACCAGCAGAGCATAAACTTTTAGCTGTTTAAAATCTTCGATATATTATTATTTCAATATTTCGATTTATTCGAATTTCACTTATTTTCTATTTTCCCTTAAAAATAGTAGAAACTATAAATTTAAAATATTTAAAGCTACTAACAATCTAAGATTATATATATAATATTTCAATATTTATTTCGATTGATGTAATTTCAACCAAAGAGCCGAACTATAATCTAAAATTTCGCTTAGTTGTACTATAAGAAAAAGCAGATTTACTCGTAAAATACCCACAACAATTCTTATCAAAATATCGATAACGGTACGACAGATCCATAGTGTATGGGATATCGATAATTTAAAGAGGGTAAAAAAGCGTAGAAACCACAAAAGAGAACAGATGAGCATGAATCAATAAATAGAAGAATTGAATCGATAAATATTTGTTGTTAATAATTATAAGTTTAAAATAAAATAATCGGTTCCTCGATTTTAAAATATATCATACTCTAATCAATGTTTGGAAAGATGAAATAATCATCTACTAAGTAAAGTATTGTTATTTAATTTTGATCAACAACAGGAAATCATCTATGAGTTGCTATTTTCGACAGTTTCACTCGAAATCAAGCCTGGCATTCTGATAATACATTTAACACTTTTAGTTATACTAGATATTCTATTCTCTGAGAAGACTTTTAAAGTTAGAAGCGAATCTGGGATCGACTAATTTGTTTCTACATTAAGTTATTACAAAGATGCTTGCTTAACAGCTCTAGACAGTTTGCGAGATTTCAGCAAAACCAAGAGCAATGAAGCTTATTTCTCTGTGGTTGAGGTACAAACACCTCTCACGCATGTGTTTGCATGTTGAAGGTATGTTCATTGTGGGAGCACTTAATGTTAGATGCTGGGACACATTTGACAATTGCCTTAGTCAGAAAGTGAGAGGAGAGAGAGAGAGTCACATCGCTATTCATTTGCTATATCACTAGAATGTCCAACACCAACATCAACTACTTGGTGTGCTGCTTGATGTGATTGTTGCACTCACTGTGTTGCAGCTGTGTGTTGATGTCAAATGACCAACATCACAAACAGTGAAAAGTTAAGCGAGCACATTTTGGGGGATGGCATTGCTTTATATTTTTCCCTCCTTTTGGGGATAGCTTAGAGATTTAGTTACGTTACCTACGGGTCTGTCTGCCAGTTTGTCTGCGGTCGGTTGTTGCCACTGTTGTTGTTGCTGCCAAGCCAAGAGACTGGTTGACTGGTTGACCGGCTGATCGCTTGGCCGCAACAACAAGAGCCACTACACAGCTCAGCTCAGCAGCAGCACAGCACAGCAGGAAAAATGCCAACAATGGCTTTACAGTTTGCTGCAGTTGGAAGGCACTCTGCAGTTGTGCAGTTGTGCAGTTGGTGGCCATTTGACAGTGGCTGCGCTGTCCACGGCATGGATAACAACATCAAGTGATGGGGCAGTTAATTAGTCTAAGTGGAAATAGTGCACAAACCTTAAGTATTATTACCTTCTCCGCTGCTGTCGCCATTGCGATTGCCATTGCTATTGCGATTGCTATTGCTATGGTTACTTTCGCTTTCTTTAGAAATGCTGTTTGCCATTTTGCTGGCGCATTGACCATGTTGAAGTTGTGAATTAACACAGCCACATATATTTACCATAAACATATTTAGTATATATATTTTCAGTTACAAAATTATACAATGCAACGCAACATTTATTACGAAAACTTAATAAGGCATCATTAGGGTCAACAAGTTGCTGGATTTTTCATTTCGAATTCATTTACTAGAAATAGCTTCTTAATTGAAATTTAATTGAAATAGTGCTTTGAATTTTGTGTGCGGAATTTCGCAGCGATTTATAAATGGAAGAAAACATGCAAAATGCATTTGCAAAATAATGGGCCGTACTCAATAAATTCAAAGGAGGCTCTTGAATTTCACTACCATCCAATAAATTGAGGGCAAACGTGTGCACACATTGTCGTTGAGCACAATAATGGCGCAACAGCCCAGAACATTCAAAGGTTTACGCGTCGAGTATCGAGTATCGGTATCAACACAAACACACATACACACATGAATACATATATATTTATATATATATATTATATATATAAAAACGCGCAAATAAGAAAGCAAGTATGTGCGTGTGTGTGTTTGAAGCTTTGATAAATGAGCTTTCACCATTTATTTTCATTTTGTTTCATTGACAAATAAGAAATCGATTCTAGCTGATTTTTTTTAAATACGACCGTAAATTATGGGTATTAAATCTAAAATCATAAACAAGTATTTAAAAGCGAGCCATTCGCATGACAATTTTATGACTTCAAACAGATATTATAATATTTTAATGTATATGTTCATTTAAGTTAGGTGAACAGTTTATTTCAAGTATCATTCATCGTGATAAAAAAAAAATAAAATGAAAATATAATAAAATAAATAACATTTGCAAAGAATACATAAAGAGAAGACCCTTCAAAGTTCAATTTAAACATCGCGGGCTTAGCATTTTGGGTAGTTCTTATTTTCATAAGTTGGCAGGACTATTAATGACAACGGAGCGAAATTTCATGGCAATATTATTATCAGTAATATATTTATGCTTGTCTTACCAAACGACCAATTTGGGATTTAATTGAACAGATAAGTGCCATCAAATTTTGTTTGCGGATTGAAATTTCGGTATCGAAAGCGTTGAGGATGTTGCGGAAAGCCTTTGGTGATTCTACTATTTCGCAGAAAAATGTTTATAAGTCATACAAAGGCTTTAAAGATTAAATACTTTCCTTAAATGTCAAACTTATAGCCAAATAATATATTCGCTTATGAAACTTAGCAAGGTTTTAGACTTTAAATAAATCGAAAATCCCTGTCATGAATATATTTTAAAGACTATAAATTTGTTTTCAATAAAAATCAATCTGTTAGCACTTTAAGCCGCATTTATGTTATTTTCACACACGTGTCAATATTAACAACAACAAAAAAGGAAAAATAAAATAAAAACAAATATTTGCAAATAATTTGCGTGCGCAAATCTGACGATACACTCGAAAAAGCCAAACAAATTTCAAACTAAGGTCGCATTGCTATTAAAATTGAGCAACCAAGCATATCTGACCAACCAGGTTGCCGATGACTGAACTGAACTGCACCAAACAAAATCTAACCGAACTGAACTGTGGACCTAGACTGGTTTATAGTTGGGTGGTAGACATGAGCTGAGCTGAGCTGAGCATTTGGCCAGTTGCATCGGCACGTTTAGCCAGAGTTAAGGCAGAATAAGAAAATACTATAATCAAACACTTTAGCAAAGCTTTTGGCCAGCTAATGTCGTTTCTTCAAGTCTACACATGTTTTGCATGCGAAACTTACTGTTTGCCAAGTTTAAATAAAGTCAACTTCTGACATCGAAGGGTATGCTAGATTCTTTAATACCCTAAAATAGCAACAGATATAATTTGAGAGGTATGAAATACTTCATACTTGTTTTTCAAAGGGTACAAAGAAAAAAAAACATGTTGCACGTTGTTGCGACTTGTTCGTGTCGGAAGTTGAGTATTTTCTTCCAGTCATTTTCTTTTACACAACTTATTACACACTCTGTAAAAATTTAACCATTTACTTAATCAAGCAAACAGATTTGAAGCAGCCAAGACATTCAACAATAATTTATTAATTGCAGCTTAAATAACATTATTACAATTTGTTTTTCTCAAGTGTCTGCGTTTTGGGGACGCACGTCGAAATCAAGTCGAAAACAAGAACTGCAACATCGTAACAAAGTCAATGTGCACAGTCCAAAGTTGCACAGTTTTAATTTAGCATCCAGCAGCATTCTAAGGTAAAGATATTGCGACTGTTGAAAAGCCGCAAAACTTGTCCAAACCAAAAAGGAAACCCCTTTTTTTTGTTCTTTTTTTTTTGGTAACTGTTGCACGTCCTGAAGACACGAGTTGAGGAACAGTTAAATGCAAAAAGTAAGATAGCATCAAGATGGCCTGTTGGCTGCTTCGTTGTTGTAACTCAAAAATGAAATTTACTTCATTGGATTTGTTTTGCTTTTATGAAAATTGGTCGCAAGCAAAGAAGAAGACAAAAACGTATTTTAAAGATACAGACATGAGTACATGCTGAAATTATGTGTTTTGCATAAATTTAAAATTAATTAGTAATTTACTAAAAAGTCTGAAATATGTTCTAAAGTGTACACTGCTCTTTCTTTTAATCATAAATAAAATTCAAGTGATTAAAACAATCAAAAATGTGTTTTACAACTCTTTCCTGTTTAAAAAGTATTAAAGGTATCTAGATATTTTGATCAAAAAACTTATATGACATTCTACTTTAATTTAAAACTGCTTTTGATTTGAGATTAGGCTTGGCCCCATTTGATAATTATATATGCAAATGCTAAATACAAAAAATCCAAATAATTTTACTTTTTGAATAAAATAATCCTTTAGATTTGAGCATAAGCACATTTCAAAACATCATTGACAGAATCTTTTCTGCTCAAATTTTTTTTTAAAGGTAGTGATTGAAGTGATTGAGCATGTTGTATCTCATTTTCCTTTTCGAATAGAAAATTGCTGTTTATTCGAGATTTCTCCTGTTTATAATCTGACCAAAACAAATTAGCGCTTTAAAAGAAATACATGGAAAAAGCAGTTGTATTTTTTCTGCCGCTGACGTTGATCAAGAAAACTTTATGAGGTTTTGGCGGCAACTCCTTTCGCTTGTTCCACACACACACACACATACTCACACACACATTTACACTAAGTTATTACACCCATGTATCCTTTGGGTACCGGAAATAAATAAGGTGGGAAGGTTTTTGCGCCCCGATAATGTGTCGGTGGGCATGTTAGAAGGCAAAGAAGACGTGAGACAACACAAATTTATGCCGCACCCTCAAAATTAAATTATACGAGCAAGTTTTAACACAAGTTACACTATGTACTCTGCCATATATACTGTGTCTGTGTTCTTGTCTGCGGCAATATTTCGCCTCTTAAAAGCAAACGAATTTGATAGCCAAAGGTGTATAAAACATAAAAACTGATGTATGAAATGAATATTACGCAAAACTCGCACAATCAAATTAAATGCAATATATTTAATGTTTCTTGTAAATTTGTCAAACAAAAATGTGGCTTATATTCATGGAGTTTCAAATTCTTAAATGTGGTTTGCTTTAGCTAGAAATTCTTTGTGTTGAACAAGCAAATATGCTAACGAATTAATTAAATTACATTTCGAATACTAATTGACTTTAAACAAGTAAAAAAGCGAATTTGCTCTACTCATTCTACCCATTTCAATACAAGCAAAACAGTTTAAAATTTACGATTTTACTAAGCCGACAAAAAAAAATGAAAATATTCCGATATGATATATATACCAGATTGTCAACGAAAACAGCTAGAATTCGACTATTAATCAGGAAATATACAAAATTAATAAACTGAATAATACTAAAATATACCGATTGCAATATTTGGTATACCAATAAATTATTACATTAAAAATATACCTGATTGTCAACCAAAGTAGCTAAAATATACAAAATTTAAAAACCCGAAAGAAAACTTAAATACATCGAATGCTATATTTGGTATATCAGTATACTATTACTTTCAAAATATAACGAAGCACACAAAATATACTAGATTGTCAACCAAAGCAACTAAAACCCGACTGCTGAAGCCGTTTTTGCCATTTATAGTTATTTCACAATTATGATCTTATGATTATATGTAAGTACTCGTGTCTCTAGCTTCAAAATTATACTTGCTATTAGATTAAAATGAATGGCTATCTCTATGTTAACTTCAAAACTTTATAGTATATAAAATATACCAATAACACAACTTCCACTTACAGACTGTCGACATATGCTTCAAAAATCATATTTGACAGTTTTCTTGTGATTTAATGCTGTGCACGATTAGGTGTGGGATGTGAAATGAAATTGAGCGAATAAATAATACAATTTGACTTGGTTTAGTTATATTTAGCTGGAGAAAATGGACACTGAATATTGGCCAATTACCCCGGCAGGGAGCCGAGCCCATACACTTAATGTCCGACAAATTGAACAATGGCAACACCATGCCGACCAGACCGAAGACCCACCTATCCACCTACACCCACCCATACCCATACCCATCATTGAGTCGCGACCCACACTCATGACTACTGCAATGGACAAGGTCAAATGTGGCAATGGAATGTGGGCGTTGCCCGCCATCGTGGTCACTGTTGCAGTGAGTGTAAATTGTTGTGTTTGTGTGTGCGTGTATGCGCGTGTGTGTGTGTGTGTGTTGTCAGGTTAATCACTCGTTTTGTTGCCAATTACTGATATAACCCCAAAATAAGGGCGAGGACAATAAGCTGGCAGCAAACAGTTGAAGCTCTGCTCGACTCCGGGTCAAATGTGAGTCGTTGCGTCGCGTCGCGTCGCGTCGAGTCGAGTCGGTTGGTTGGACAAGAGCCGAGCCAAGAGGTAAGAACCAAGAGGCAAGAGCAAGAGCCAAGCAGCCGTCAGCCAACCGAAAAAGTCAAAGCCACTTGGCTTTTGTTGCTGTTTGTTGCCTTGCTGCGAATATCAATGAGTCCATTATGTATGAACGGCAATGTCTATAGCCGCCTGACATGACAGCAGCCACTCAATGCAAGCATGGCACAGCACAGCACAGCACAGCACAGGAGAAGCAAGCAAGCTCGGGATATAAGGCGCCGAGGTATAAGGCGACAGAATTGAAGTGATGACAGTTGACAGCGTTTGGCATTTTGGCACCCAAGCAACAACAACAACAACAACAACAGCGACATCAGCAACACCAACTAAAGGCATCTGACGGGGAGGGAGAAGAGAGCAGGTCACTGACTGCGAACCAGAGCGAAGGCGATAGAGATGCGAATGGTATTGGTGATGGGAGCTGGGAGCTGGGAACTGGGAGTTGCGAGATGGTGATGCTGATGGTTAAGGAGGGGAGATGGAGACGTCTGACAATAAAAGCATCAATTTGCCGTCACCTGTGTGGCACATTCAGCAAGTGATGCAAGGAAATGGATTCTGGAGCCCATGACCATAAAATTTTAGTAGCACACACAGTTTTGGATTTTGTCTATACGCCACAAACAGTGGAGCTTAGCTATAACAAATGTACAAATGTGTTCAAGTATATACATATGAATGTATTTGTTGATTATCTTATGAAATAATCTAATTATTATCGCAAGATATATGGAAGAATTTTAATAGAATTTTTTTCCTTGCTGTTGTGTCACAAAATTATATAAAATCAATTCAATTATAACGTTCATTTCTTAAACATAATGTATTTATACTTTAAGGTAATAAATGATAAGTTTGGATATTATATTTGGCTGTTTTTAATGTTTCTAATGCAGACTTCTTAGCGGAATCATATTTGAATGTGTTGCTATTTTTAATTGCGTTGACCATTATTTTTTTTTGTATTCTTCCTTATTGTTGTGTCACGAAAATATTTCAAATCCAATGCAAAGCTCAAAAGTCACCACTTTTTTGTTGTTGCTTATTATTTAGTGAAATATAGTATTTTAAGCGAAAAATACTATACTTTCTCTTATTGCCTTTGAACAACATTAGTAGACAATTTTAGTATTTCAAATTAATTTTGTGGTTGATTTCACGCAGCCGCTCCACTGTGGCCTTTGCTGCTTGCACACATTCCCAACCACTATGACTTCTTGAGCCATTTTGGGTGCTGCCTCACCTTTTGACGTTCACATTTCGTTATGATTATTGACGTTCGTGTTATTGTTGTCGCTCCTCTGTTGCTGTTGTCGCTGTCGCCGTTGTTGTCGCTGTTGTTGTCGCTGTTGCTGTCGTTGTTGTTGTTATCGTTGTTTTTGTTGGGTGCGTCTGAAGTGCTTATTGCTGTATTGTGAGCTAAAAAATGTGGTGCCCGCTTTTAGGGACGACCATTACTCGTAACAGAGAAAACACACAACAGGTGTTGCTATTGGTTTTCATGTTCGACCTCCCTCATTCCTTTACACTGGGCACTTTGTGCGTGCGTGTGTGTGTGTATGTGTGTGCGTTGCTCGTTGATATAGCCCATCGTTATCGATGGCGAATCGGTGGCGTATGCGTAATATCATCAATGCTTAATTAAGCGTAAAATGCTGCCACACTTAGAAAGCAAATTTCGGCACGCCCACTGCTTGCCACAAATGATCTGTAAGTAATGCTTTGCATTCGCCAAACACAAGCACACACATACATATGTATATGTCTGATAGCTGGATAGTGAAATTCGACAAAAATTAGTGCAAAACTCTTGAACTATGAGTCGCATTTGAATCTGAACTTTAAATATGGTTTATAGTACATCTCTATGTATATGTGTTTGTTTGTTCGTATGTCGTTAGCGTAACTAAGTGGAGAACGTAGCGAGAAAGGGCACCGCGCGTAAAATATGAGTTGAAAATAAAATATTATGACCGACCAGTGCCATTTATTAGCAAAGTTTCCAAATGGCAAAATGCATTGCGCAGAGCACAAAAAAAAAAAAAAAAAAAAAAAAAAGCCAAGTCACAGTATAACCATTACGCTCGCATTCCCCCTCCCCAGCATTACTCTTCCACCCCGTCGTCATCATGAAGCCGCCGCCTCTTTCATTCATCTGCCAGTTGACCGACGTTTTGGCCATTATTTTCCAGTGTGGAGCCAACAATTGAGCCAGCTTAGAACTGAATTGAACTCAACTGCCAATTGCAGCTGGCATTCAATAAAATGTAAGCGTCAAACGCCTGGCCAATTATTTGTGACCACATCGAAGCACTGTTCCCCTCCTCCTCTCCTCACCCAAAATAAAAAAAAGAAAAGGTCCAAATAAGATAAACTTGGACCAGGCAATGACGACGCCCCCTCCTCACTCCTCACTCCTCGCTCCTCGGTCCTCCGATCCCTCGGCAAGTCTTTGTTTGTGCTATCTTTTGTTTTCCGTTAGTGCTGGAAGCATTGTGCAAATGAAAACTGCACTTCCTGATTTGAGCGGCTAATTTTCATTGTGCCAGTGAACCCAAAAATACAAAAAACAACTAATGACGCTGCGCTTCTGTAATATACCCTATAACTAGCTCTAAACCTAGCGTTTAATGTGCTACAAGACAACTTCGGTATCGAATTTTCTAATCAATTTTAACCGATAATTCTAAAAATGGAGAAAAACTTACACAGCTTTAAACATTTCAATTTAAATAACGAATTGATAAATATGGTCTGCATGATTATAGATTTTGAAAATAATATTGCAATATTTCAAATTCAAACACTGCCGAAATTAAGCTGTAAGAATCTAAAATTCGTATTTCGATACCAAATTTACAAAATTCACACAATTTTAATTTCAATTATAAATAAATGAAGATAACAGGCCTATAACTATGTTTTCTAATGTTTTAATATATTTATTTAATTAGAAATTTATTGGCTTTAGTCAACTACAAACTATGCGATGATATTGTAGTATTTTAATAGAAAGAATAATAATTCAACATTTTGGAAATAATATTTCAGTATTGCAATATTTCAAATGATGTGGAAATTAAGCTGTAACAATCTGCCCCTAAAATTTGAATTTCGGCAAAAAATCTATGTTTATTTATGTTTTCTAATTTTTCAATATATTCCATTACTTAGAGAATTTTTGATAACTGCGAACTAAGTACTGATATTACAGCATTGTAATAGAACAAAGTAATAAAAACGACGCTGTAAAAATTAACTCATTAAATAGCAATGATACTTATATTAAAACTAAAAACATAGCAATGTAAATGTTGCAAGAAATAAACAAAAAATGAAGCTATTAAAATCTTCTACTAAAATGTAATTTTTGCTTAAAAATGTACTAAACAAAAAACACAATAAAAAATTAAAATTATAATTAAATAAATACAAAAGAGTTAACTAGGGTTTCTTTTTATTTAGAGAATATTTGTGTTACAGCGACTCCAAGATAGGCAAACAGGGAAACAAAAAAAAAGCTGTAACAATCTCTAATTAAAGTTGCATTTTCGGTTAAAAATTTACTCAATAAAATGCATAAAAGTGACGGTTTTTTCTCGCTCGGCAATGCTGCGCATTTATTTTAATTTTATTAAATTTCTTGTGCAAATAAATAAATATTAATATTTACAAATGCACTTTGACTTTTTATTCACCTTTGCCATACCTGATATACCCCTCATATTCTGTCGCGACGATAGCGAAATATTTCTACGGCCGTTTTTAATTAGCGCGCGAGTCGAGCAACTTAAGCGTTGTTGGTTTTGTATACACTGCTCCCATTGAGACTGGGCAAAGGAGCATTTAAGGTTTGTGTTAAGGTTTGTGACAAGCACCAACAGACTGATATTGATTATAATAAATAAATAGCATACCAAAATTGATTTAGCCTGGTGAACTATTAGAAAATTAATAGACCAAAAAAGTTACATAAATATTGAAAGATCTGCTAAGAAATTAAATTATTTAAAAAAAAAGAGCAATCAGTTGTTATCTTAAACTATGTGATAATATTGTTGTATAAAATATTACTCTCCACACACTTTTCATGATATCTGTAAGAGTATCTAAGAGTCAGTTGATGAAGTACTTATCGGCTTGTTTGTCAATGCTCAGCGCAAATTAAAGGCAAATGGCCAATGATGACGATGATGATGATGACCTGCAGGCCAAGCAACAAAGTCAAGAGTGGAAGTAACAAGTACAACAATAACAAGCACTTTCGGTCACAATAAAATTCATTCCAAAAATTCAACTAAGCGTGTGTCCAAAAATAAAAACAGTTCAAAAATATATTACTGAATGCGAATGCACATAGTAGTTTAGTTATAAATAGTATTTTGTATATACTATTTTTGTTAAATAGTATTTTGTATACAATATTTTTGTTAAATAGTATTTTTATTTACTATATTTAGATACAAACTAACATACATATATGACTTTAAAGACGGGATGGAAGATTTTGGGGCAGCTTGATTTGCTCACATGACTGCAAAATTTTAGGCGCCCAGCTCAGTTTCTCCAGCTTCTGTTTTAGCTCAGCTTCTGCTGCGGCTGCTGCATTTGGAGAGATTCGGCTGCTGGAGTTTGCACTCGCACCTGCTGTTGGGCAGCTCTCGACACTTTCGACTGATTTATCGTCCATAAAATTTATGTTTAGTTTAATCGAAAGGCGCACTTTAAGTGGGCCACAAACAAGGCAAGGGCGAGGCAATGCTTATCAGCAAGAATAAAGGGTCTCTCACAAGAACCAACGAGACGAAAGACAGACCAAGAGAAGCAGAAAGAGAGAGAGAGAGAGAGAGACAGAGAAGTCACTATCCTCAAGAGGCGCCTTGGCGCCAAGTTAACTTTTTCCAGAGCCAATGTAGAATTAAAGATGCAGAATTGTGCAGAGGGCGTGGAGTGATGAGTGTGCACTACAACTGCACAACTAATATATATATATATACATACATATATACATATATAGCTTGCACCTTGCCGACCTCGTCGTTGTTGCTTGCTTTATATCCAGGCGCTTCTACGAGACGGCAAATCGTACATCCAGACAGAGACGCAACTATTGCACAATTTTTGACGTGAATTTATTGCAGTTTTTATACCCTCTGCACATTCAAAATGAGCACAGAAAAAAAAACATAGAAGTAGAAATGAAGGCATTATAGCTTTGTGCAAAGGTATATGAGCGGAATAAGCAGGCATCTCCGACTTTATAAGATACTAAAGAGTGTTGTGAATATGACCGATGTGGCATAGTCAAAAATCAACATATGTATGTATATACGTCTTGCTGAAATAGAAAGTCATAATCGTCAAGATAAAAAAAATACATACATCACATAAAATTATGTAAATTATTTCTTAAGCAAAAGAAATTGAAAAAAACGCCAAAATTTCAATAAATGTCAAGGAGGAAATTTAAAAAAACAAAACTAAAATCTTCGAATCTACTTAAAAAAAGGTATAACTAAATATTATAAATATATTAAATAATGGTATATCTAATCTAACTAAAGAAATGGAAAATAAAACTAAAAACTTAGAAATTGCTAAAAATAAAAGTATAACTATATATAAATTGTATAATAAATAAAAAGCAAAAATATGAACTCCATTTTATATAAATTTCAATAATAAAAAATTAAACTAAAAATAAATCTTAATAACTTCCAACATGATAGAAATAAATAGAAATAAAAAATGTAAATAGGTACACAAAGAAGTCCTTAAGGTTTTATTCTTACCCCGTATCTTACAGTCGAGCACGCTCAGCTGTTTGTTATCTTGCATCATTTGCATGGACGGAAATAGTGCGTTTTTAATTTATTTAGCAAAAAAAAATAGTCTTCTTTCATCTTATAAATTTCACTACTTTTTATTTAATAGAGTACACTCGAAACTTTGCAACCTATTTAATCGAGAGGATTTAAGCATGGTCACGCGTATTGTCCATCATTAGCTCGTGTACAGCTCATCATAACAAGGATATAGCATTGATATGGTAGCAGCATAGCCACAATGTTGTATAATCCGTCATTTAAATCGGGCTCACTTGCAATAGTTCAGCTAAATAGCTAAAAATCACCATATCAACTGTTAGTGTGCTCTTAGTTCTGGTCGGCACTCATATTTTCATCTGCCGGAGCAGATTTCCAGTACTCTATATATTATGTGTCCATGCGAAGGGATTAGTTCGATTTGAATTTAACAAATAAATGTTTGACTGTGTGTATTTTTGAATGTGTTTTGAATGCAAATTGGTAAGCACGCATTTTATTTTAAGCATTTTTTTTTCATTTTACTTACCCTTACATTTTTCTATTTTATAAATATGTTTTCTAGTGATATGTATATACAAATATGTACATATCTAAAATGGGACAAAAATAGTTGCTAATCTTTAAATAACAAAACAAGGAAATCAATAAAGTAAATAAGTATGTGTACTTCAATTTAAAATTATTTTTTAAGCACAGCATTCCGAATAATATGTATCTAACTTATTATAACTTACCTAGCATCCTTGAAAGCAGAAAAATAAAAGTGTAGCAGATTAATTGTAACAGCTCCATAATTCGATATGTTAGGGAGCTGTAAATGAAAGAATTTGAATATTTGTTCGTTAATGTTAACCAAATTATCAATTATATTAGCACTTTAAGTAGTTTTAACAAAACGTCAGAGGATTAAGTTAAAAGAGCCCCAACTCAGCAATACTTGAATCTCAACATGAAGTACATTTGTGCCATAAATATATCAATAATTCATTGTAAAATTTTATGTTATACAACGAAGTTAATAGGAACATAAAATAACTGACTTTTAATAAAACTTTTCCAAAGAAAATTCTCTATTTGAAAGTATGTATTTCACCAGAAGAAAACATCATCATCATTCATTTGTAAAGGCGGATCCGCTTAATGGGCGTGGCCAAGCAGAAGAGCTGCATTAAGATTGCACTTTAAGAAATACTTACTAATATGCGTAAGTATATGTATGCAAGCTGAATACATATACATGTATGTCTGAATGTGTGTGTGTGTGTTTCTAATAAACTTTTGCGATTGCACTATAGAAAATACTTACGCATATTAGTAAGTATTTCTTAAACACATGCACACATACATATGTATATGTGAGAGTTGGGAAATCATTATGAAGCTATCCTGGCTGACCACGCCCACTGTGCGGATCCGCCTTCACAAATATCTCGGTCCGCCGCCTAGTCAAACACACACACACACATTTGGCACACATACACTCAAATTTTTGGCAAGCCATTTTTGAACACGATCGTTTACCAAGCGATTACTTTGAATGCATTGAGGTTCTTTGAAACTATTTAATAATAGTCACAACTGTTGAGCAACAGTTGATCATAAGTATCTGATGTACGCTTGGCAATCTTTCTGAAGCTCTCCTGCTTGACCACGCCCACTTACCACACCCGCCTTCACAAATATCTCGGTCCGCCGCCTAGTCTCACACCTTGACATGCAAGTTTTTCACCTTCAGACAAATTTTTGGCATGCATTTTTTAAGCCAATCAATTACCAAATGATTGCCAATAGCTTACTATGTCAATTTCTTGCAGCTCTGTTTATATTTGTCTTACCTAAGCCCTACAAAGATATAGATAGGATTCACATTTATAAATATTTGTATTTTTCGATCTCTATTTATTTTTCGTCCAGCTTCTGATGAATTATATTTATAACCTAGAGTATAAGGAATCTTTTACACATGTTTATAACCTAGAGTGTAAGGAATCTTTTACATATCATTCGAAATTAGTAAATTATCTTAACTGACTGATTAACTACTATCAACACATAGCAATGAGAGCGCTCGTAGCTACTTTTACGGAGTAACAATCCCACTTTTGTCGTTTTCAAAAGTTCGAATTGAAATCGGATCATGGAAAAATAGAATTATTATCAAAAATGCGTCAATAAATAACTTAAACAAATCCCTATTTATATTCGCTGTCCATAGTGTAGAATGGTATTATAACTATATACATATTATAAATATATACATATATATTATAACTATATACATGCAGGAAATGTATGTAACAGGCAGAAGAAGGCATCTTCGACTCAATAATTTATTCTTGATCAGCGTCAACAGGCGAGACGATACTATCATGTCCGTCTGTTAGTATGAACGCCAAGATCTCAGAGGGTATAAGAGAATGAGATATAATTATTTTGCCGCCCAAATAATCGAAAAAATCGAATACCTGGTGACATTTTGAAGATAGAGTTATTATTTTACATGATTATACATGCAAATCCAATACGAGGGTTGCTATTTAAGTTTCTGGCCTAGGTCACTTTTAGCCATATTAGGACCAATTGGCTATTTCCCAAAAAAAGTTTGGACTTTTACCGATAAAAGCTCCATACAACTTTTTCATGTGCGACCACGTTTGATATCGATAAACGATTAATCAAAAACTTACCTCGGCAGAAAAATCGAATTAACTCGTGAACACTTTCGAGCAATAATTTTTCACAACTTTCGACTTGGATTATTACGACAAGAGTGCACCGATGAACTTAAATCTTTATAAGGCGATGAAGTGCCATCCTATAGCCCTGTGAAATACTGGTTTAATGGATTCTATCGTGGCCGATGCTCGCTGGAAGACGAAGGTTGTGAAGGTCGTCAAAAAACAGACGTTGTGCCAGAAAACATTGATGCCGTGCGTGAACTGATAATGCTAGATCGTCATGTGACATATCGTTAGATAGAGGCATCCTTTGACATTTCTTCCACCAGAATACATTCGATATTGCATAAACACCTGGTCGTAAAAAATAATTGTTCTCGTTGGATCCCGCACAATTTGACAATTGCTCAAAAAAGGCTTATGTGGATTGGTTCAAAGAAATTTTGGAAAAATACATTCCCTGTGCTTCAAAAGACATTTATAAGATAGTCACAGGTGATGAATCATGGATCTATGGTTATGAGCCCAAAACAAAACAGCAATCGACCGTGTGGATCTTTGAAGACGAGCCAAATCCAACGAGCCTTGTTCGTGGAGGAAGCACTATTCAGCAAAAGGTCGCCTGTTTCTTCGGTAAAACTGGTCATGTGGCGACTGTTTCGCTTGAGCAATGTAGGACGGTCAATTCTGAGTGTTACACCATAATTTGTAAGCCTGAAGTCCTTGTAGAAATTCGAAAAACGAACAAGAAAAGATGGATCATTCCGCACCATGACAACGCGAACTCTCACACACCATCTCAAACCCGCGCCTTTTTTTGTGGTCAAAACGTGGAATTCATGGGTCATCCGCCGTACAGCCCTGACTTGGCACCCAATGACTTCTTTTTATACCCGCACATCATCGAAAAAAGGCGTGGTCATCGATTTTCGATGTCTGAAGATGCTGTTAAAGCGTTCAAAAACCATGTTTTGGAGGTGCCTCAATCAGAGTGGAAAAAGTGCTTCGACAATTGATTTGAGGGCATTCAAAAGTATATAAATCTTGCTGGAGAATACTGTGACAAACAATAAATCCATTTTTTTTTTATAAATATTCGCATTTTCATTATTAGGCCAGAAATATAAATAGCAACCCTCGTATTTGTGATTCCTGATGCGATCACATAAAAATTGAAGAAGTCATTTTAAAAAACCTTTTGTATGGCAAAAAATGACGAATGCTATCGTGTCTTAATTATCTTTGTTGACAATCTGGTATATTTTGTACTCTTTGGTATATTTTGAATATAGTACTATATAAATATAGTTTACTTTCTTACTTGCTTAGTATTTCATTTGAAACTTCGACAACTCGACAAATTGTAACCTAACTATTATTAGAGGTAAATAGAATATAGTTTGTTTGTAACTCATATTGACTTGTTACATTGCTGCTATTCGATTCAAGTACATTTCATAACAATGATGTATTATTGCAATGTTGCTTGGCCTTAAGCTGATAGCAGGACATTTAACGTTATTCAAGGTAGGTGTGTGGTAGGTGACATAACGCTCCAAGGCAAAGGCAGAAGCAGCATTCACAAGCTAAGTCGAGTCGAGCCGGAGAGCAGCAACAAATTTGTGAACCACAAATCGAGTCTCCGTCAAGTGTGACTGTGGCATGCCTCTGTGGTAGCGACTTTATGTAACTTTGCTCAACTCCTGTGCGGCTTTTGTCCTTGTTACGTCTTCTTCGTCATTCTCATCCACATTCTCATCGACGTCGACGTCGATGTTGTCGCCCCCTTTGACTTTCCCCCTCCCGTGCAGTCCAACGGCCAAGGATTCTACTATTTGTAGATTGTTGTCGTCGTCCTGGCCTATTAGATATTATTATTGTGCTGGACAGCAACAGCAAGCAGCCAGCAGCAGTTACGATGGTGGCGATGGTGAAGAGTGCATGTTAAGTGCCTTATTATCCTGTATATATGTGTATGTGTGGCCATACAGTTGTCAAAGGACATGTGCGCAGGCAACGGCACAGGCACATGTCCTCGCTGCCACTTTGGTGATGAGCTGCCTTTCTCCTTTCCATTCTATCGACTTCAAACTGCTGCTAACTTGTGTGTTGCATTCATAGTCCGAAGAAAGGCAAATATGCAAAAGCCAAACACGAGCAAGGACATGGCGAGAAGTGCTCGAAATGATTAATTTGTAATCATTGGCTGTTGTTTATTAAATAATTCCATTACTTAATTTGCACAATATTTCTTTATATATTCTTTTTTAATTATAATTTTGTTGTCATATTTAGATTAGGCTTTTTAAAATCTAATCTTTGCATAAAAGTAAATTAAAATTGCAGTTTAATTTACATGCATAGAATAATTCTGTAATGTTTGTACATGATTGTTGAGAGCATGAGTGTTTTGCCCTCTAACCCTACTGCCTAGAGTGCGCTTGTTTAATCTTGAGAAGAAGCCGAGAGGAAATAAAAGTCGTCTCTCAAATAATAGCTCATACAATTTGGCAACTGCAATTGCGGATGACTGCACTTGTGAGTTATCGTTATAGAAGAGTAAATTTGCGGACAAATGGGCGCTGGTTAGCTTCAAATTCCCATTGACATTTCAACAATAAACAATTACTTAAAAAAATCAGAACCCCACGAAATTTAAGTCTCTGTCAGATTTATAATATAAATATCGTTTTTTTTAAGTTATTTGTTCTAATGTTTTTATGTTATTCAAACTTTAAAAAATTAAAAAAATAATTTGGAAAATAAAATTTTAAAGTTTTGTAATATAAATTTAATACTACAGTTAGTAGTAAGTCCTTTTCAGATTAATGCACACATCGTTTGGACCTTTTAAATTTAAATAAATCATAGACAAATATTGTGTTTACAAATTTTAACTTTTGTTATATATAATTTATTCTGCAATCAATAAAATTCCTTCTCAGATTAATATAAATTAAGTTTTTATTATAATATAATATAATATATTGACATAAATTGAGTTTAAAATCAATTAAAGTTCTTCTCTGATTAATACAACAAATATACATAAAAATTTAAAGTAATTTACTTTTAATGCAACTAAAAATAAAAAAAAAATTTTAATTTAAAAATTGTAACTTTTTTATATAATGTTTGGAGTTGAGCCAAACAAATTCTTCATTAAATATATTTAACATTATACAATTTTTGAATCATTCACATAAATTCAATCACTTGCTAAAAAAAATAAAATGTAAATTGTGAAGAGCAAAACAATTCATATTAAAAGTGTTCCAGTATTTCCGAAAAACAAATTGTGATACAATTTTAACACATAAAAAGAATTAGTTCGTGTCGAAAGTCTTTTTATGTATTCACTAAAATCTATAATGCTCTTTTTGGATGCCATCATCAAGCAATTGTTTTCGTCTAAAGTTCTTTTTTGCACATTGCATTTCGTCAGTTTGTTTAATAAAATGTAACGTAACGTTTGGGTGTGAAATGAATGACTTAATACTATTTGCTGATTAAACTAGCTGCACAAATTTAAATTTTATTTATTTTTTGTGCTTACAACATTTATAAATTGCACCGAAAAAGTTTTCAATAATGAATATGCAAAAGTAAATGTGCATTTTTAACATTTTAATATGCATGGCAGGACTGTCACATGGCAAAAAAAAAATAAAAATAATGCAAAAAGTAGCAAAAAAAAAATGCGGCAGCCAAAAAGAAAAAACCGCCAACGGCAACGAAATAAATTTGTCAGCCATTGCAATATTCTTCTTTTCCCAGGCGGCCGGCCAACTTCAACGAACTGGACCTGGCCTATCGACTAGCCCTGGCCACGTAAATAAATAAATACACACAAGTAAAATGTATATGAAGCGAACAGAGACCGCGAGACCAATGCAATGGATGGAAACGAGCTTCCATTTCCATTGCCCATTCGTTCTCTCTGACCCTCAATCCATTCTCCATTCTCCATTCACCATTCCCCTCTTTCACCATTCACCCCAATCCACATTCGCATCCACATCCAGAAATTGCGCATGAAAAATATGGAAAGGCATTTTGCCACCGACAGATTTTTGCAGCTGCATCCGCATTGTTCTGATCCAAAAACTGACAATAATTGTCATTTAGTTTCGAGATGTAGGAGAAAGCGAAGGGCTGACCGGCTGCTCGATTCGGTTTGGTTCGGATTGAGTTGGGTTGGTTTGGGTTGGTCACTCAGTTGGGCAATGGTCGACAAAACCTTGTAAAAGATGCTGCAGATGCAGCAAGCCAACAGTATTTATTTAAAACAAATTAAGAAAACGATGGCCAATTGCAGCTATTTGCCCTTTTGCATGCATTCCATCGAGGTATGAATATTTTTCCCTGCCCATTGACCATATCTTGATACGGTGTTTCAAGCAAACAAATAACATGTAATATGATTTTACTTGAGTGAATAACAGTCACATTTTGTCAAATAATGTTAGAAATAAATAAGTAAATAAAATAACAAATGAAATATTTATTTTGTCATAAATGGATACATATTAACAGAAATATTATTTAATTGAAATTCCTTTGCTTGCTAGAAATATTTTCCAGCTTTCTGGCCTAATAGTCGAATACCGTTAAGATAAGTGTTGGAAATTGCATAGCAAAATTCACAATTCAACATATAAATATCGATTAAAAGTATATCGCATTTGATATCGACTTTAAAGTTAAGAGATTCGGTTCCATACGCATTCTTCTGAAGTTAGTTAGTGTTCTGATCTGACAGTGAATAGCAGCAATTGAGAAAATCTATAAGACTCAAGTACCAAAGAGTTACTTTTGCTTATCTGCTTACTACTTATGTATGTTAAATGTATTATAAGTATCTGTTTCAATAATAAAAGTGAAACGTCTTGAATCTTTATTAATTTTTAATCAAATATAAAAAAAAAAGCTATCAATCTTTTCTTCACAATATCTGATCTAAGCTAGGTCTGCCTTATCAGAGTGACTGATTCATTTACCACTTTAAATGCGAAGATAACTTTCATCCTTTTTGCCTATAAATTATCGTATATATTTTATTAAATATTGTGTATAAAGAAGGTCATTAACGAAAAGATTGTATTGACAAATTTCAATATAAAGAATAATTGTATATTTATATTTATAAAAAACGTCCGAATTAACAGGTGATATTGCACTATATTGTATCTTCTATCATGTCATTGTCTTTGCATTTAAAAAAATGTTTTTTACATTGCAGTTTTTATTTAATCATTTTATATTATTACATACGCATTTGCCTTAAATTAATTGTCAATTCGTCTCCACTTTCAATTCCATTAATATACAAAATTCAAATTAAATATGCCACACCAAACTATAAGTAAAGCAAGCTACTGCAATGCTTTTACTAAGTGTTAACAGCAGTAAACTATAATTGACAAAGTACACAATAAAATGTCGAAAGAACCACAAAAGTTGACAGCCTATAAAAAATTAAGTAAGTTACATTTCTAGCTTTTGTAAAAAACATCTTGGCATCACAATTACAATTCAATTAATTTATCTGTGTCAATAAGCTCGCTTTCAGTATCATTTAAAAAAATTAAAAATTAATTGAATACACAACGTAATGCATTTACTTTATAAGAGTACCAAAATACAGTTCATATAGAATATTTAGTATATATTTAAATAACCAGCTTAAAAATGTAAATTTACTTTCTAAGCATATAAAAGAAGAGTTTTTATTTTAACTTTATTGGATATATATAGCATATCTAGCATAAAGAAACTCTGAAAGCGTCGTCTTTTAATTAAATATTTTAGGTATTTATTATTTTTATAATAAAGATAGACGAATAGGGAAAAGTTTAAGTTTCCTTAGTTGATAGCTTTGTAATAGCAAAATAAATATGAATCGTGCGAGCTGACATTAAGGATGGCTCAAATAGGCCTGAATGAGTATTGATTCTTTTATGGACAAATTTTATGTGGCCTCTGCTCAAGAGTTATTACCGTAACTTAATAATTCTGGCACCTGATGGCGCGTGCCAAGAACAAATTTGTGTGCAATGCCTTTCAGTTCATGCCGTAGACACTTTTCTATTTTCCGTGACTATGCGAAGACACACACTCATATAAGTCAAACTCGAATATTTTTTTATGAAAATAAGCATAAAATATTATATGCCTAATCGATTGCGGTATACTTATATAATATATAGATATGTTTAATCTTTTGGTGTAGTGATTGGCAGCACCAAAATAAAAGAAGCTTTAAACATTTTTAAATTCCGCAAATTCCTGGAAATTCATATTAATATTTTTACTCTTTTAGCAAACTAAAAAATCTTTAGAAATTTAAAATATCACATAATTCTAAAAGGCACCAAGAGCTAGCTAAAATATAGAATATACAACAAGAACATCCAACAGTAAAGAATTCCACAACTCCTTCAGACATTAAAAAAAAAAAGGGTTTTCTTTTTGAGCTTGCCAAAAAGCTTCTTAATAAATTTGCTAACTGTTGCCAACAGGTGCCGTTCACATATAGATTAAAAGCCATAATTTTAAAATTAAAAAATAGCCATAGATAAAATATATTTTCAAAAAGTAATTACCGATATGCTATCAGCCAGCCAAGATATGAGCAATGAATCTTATCACTTATGCTTAACATTAAATAATATATTACATAATTTTGCATTAACATGGATGTTCAAATTAAAACATAATAATTGATTACAAGAAAATACATCTCAATTTGAATAAGACCTTGAATAATTTGGAACTTGAAAATTAATTTTAAAAATATTTACAATAAAAACGCTTTCAGTACGTAACATATAATTTCATATAAGTGTTATCTTCAAGTCATCTCACGCATAATAAAGTTCAATTGTAAGTTTACAAAGACAATTTTAGAGATATTCATCTAATCTACGCAAAATCTAAGTGGGGACAGAAAATTGCACATATGGTATATACATATAAAATATATAAATGACTGATACTAAATATGAATTCAAAAATTTTATTAAATACCATTCCTTTATGAAATTGAATAATAATTCTAATCAGTCAATTAATATGAATATCTATATTTGATGTCTTTTGTAATTTGCGTTTCATATTTAAATACATTCCCAATTTGAATACTATTTTAATACCGAGAAACTTTAAAACTGCCTTTTGATACTTGCAATGAAATACAGTGTCCACATTGCTTTTTGACTGCACATAATTGAAACGTAATTATTTTGGACACACAAAATAAATACGTGTTAAAAAGGTCAAGTAAAAAAGTTACTGAACTTGACTCTCAGCAAAAAGCATTAGTTGGCCAAAGAGCTTAAGTAAGTTTTGATTTAGTATTTTTTTTTTTGTTTTTTTTTGTGCGCAATGCGCTTTAAAGTTAAACCTAGTCTGATGGTAAAATCGGTCATAAAGCGCGTTAAAATCTGAGCATGTTGGGACGCAATCAGACTTATTTCTTAACAACCCGGGACAAACATTAAACACACACACACTCAGGCACAACACATATGGTAACACTCGGCAACACACACGCACAGACGGAGCCATTATCGCTTGGTTTGGCATTAACGTAACAGTTGCGTGAAGCATTACATACGAATTTTTTACTACGTAAACATAAACGACTGCTAATTGAAATATTAACACCTATGGGCGATGGCGATGGCGATGGTGAAAGGCAATGACGATGGCGATGGCGATGGCGTTAGAGATGGCGTTTGGCTATGGCTATGACGACGGCTAAATAAACGTAAAATGTCACCGCAACTAGCAACAACAAGAACAACAACAACGACAGCAGCAGGAGCAACCCTTGAAAATGAAATGTGCGGGTATGCAATAAAACAAAATGCGCATAACAATTGGCTAACCACGATATGAGACCTCATAATCAGAAAAACAGCCGCAAATGTTGCGTCATGAACACGCAAAGCTGGGACCATTCATAAAATTTAGAAACCATGCAGATGTAGTTTATCCTATAAAGGGACATTTTTCAAGTACAACTATCAGTCTAATCATTTCTATGAAATCTTCTCTATATACTTGTTTTAGTGTCATTAAACATTTTAATTATACATATTCTTTGACAGCATTAACAGTTAGCAGCTGAAATAATCTAACAACAACCACATAACACTTGTATGGCTACTTTCTTGTTTTTTTTTTTTAATTTTAATTATTATTATTTTATTGAAAAAACGAATACAATTCCTCATTGCAATGTATTGAGCCAAAGTGACTAAGGTCTTCAGACCAAAAATTTTAATTTTTAATATGCGTTTTAATAAACTTGATTTGGGTTTTAGATTTCTGAACCGAGACAAGCAAATAAGTATAGATCAAAGATCTGTGATTTTTATCATATCTGTTATCCATTACATAAAATGGTATTAAAATTTTCCACTATTGCAATTAAAAAATAAATATTATGACCTCAGGCTTTCTCTAAATAAGAGAATAATAAATATTCTGGTTCAATTGCTTAATAAATCAAAAAAATAAATACATAAAAGAAAAATAAAAATTGGCGAAGTCAGATGGAATTATATTCGGTCTTATAGTGAAATCATATAGCAAAGATCAATATTTCACGAATTACTCTCAGTCCAAATGAAGATAATAGTCACAACATTTACAAATGTAAAAATTGTAGCATACTTTGGAGCAAACAAAAAAAATTCTCACAACACAATGCATTGCAATGATGGAAACTAAGAGAAGTGAGAGATTAATTCGAAAGTTCTTAAAAAGTTCATATTGGTTGACTTTTTCTTGATTGGTGGCAAATCAGCTCAGTAAATTCGAAAATGACATCATTATTTTTGTAAAAAATCTAGCATGCTTTGGAGCAAAAAAAAATAGTTCTCAAAACATAATAAGAAACACTTTTAGAGTTTATAAAGAACAAACAAGTCATAGCGTTTTTCGAAGGACTTTTTTTTGATCAGCTTAGAGAAGTAGAAAATTACAGCACTCTAGTTGCATTGATTTGGACACAATTAAATTCTAAAAGAAGTTAGCAGCTTTAGAATACTTGTTAAATGTATTGTAAAAAATGTAGCATACTTTGGGGCAAAAATAGTTCTCAAACACAATGATAAACACTGTTAGAGTTCATAAAGAAGGTTTTTTGAAGGACTTTTTCATGATCAGTTCTGAGAAGTAGAAAATTACAGCACTCTAGTTGCATTGATTTGGTCACACTTAAAATTTAAAAGTAGCTAGCAGATTTCGTGGAGTACTTGTTATCATATTTCTGCGAGTTTTATTTTTAACAGCAACTAAAGTAAGCAAACGAGTTGCACAAAAGTTAGGTTGCAAAGTTAAATTCGTGTCGTGCTTGTTTTTGGAATATCACAATCGTAAAATTGAAAGCACTTTGAGTTCAAAATGTTTAACTATTATTTAATTTGAACATGCATCAGTCTGTTTGTCTTCCTCCATTTTTTGTTGTATTTTCCTTTTTTGTTTTTTTTTTTTAATGGATAGCAACACGTTGAATGCACTTCCGTTTCCGGCGTTTGACGTTGGCATTTAAAATGCAATCGAGAAACGATTAGTCAAAAATTCAACTCGTCGCCTCTCATTTGTTGTCGTTTTCGTTGATGTTGATGTTGATGTTGACGTTGACGGCGAGGCTGACGTCTCTTGTTTTTGCTGTTGTCGCTGTTGTTGTTGTTGCTTCTGTTGTTATTGTTATTGTTACTGTTACTGTATTTTGTTGAACTTGTTGAGAGAATCGTTAAAGGCTCTGAATGAAAATGACTGAGCTCTACAAGCGGTGAGTGTGTAAATGTATTGTTATTTCTTTTGTGTGTCACGTCTCGATCATGGGTGTGTGTGTGTGTATGTGCGTGGGTGTGTGTGTGTGTTTGAGTTTTGCCTTTTTGATTGTAATGAGCGCAAATTACGCTAATTTAGGCTATTGAGTTTTCTTTGATTTCCAGACATTCCGATTAAAGAAGACGCGAATTTCATTTCAACTGCAGTAACGGAACGCCATAACAACGAATTAGGATTGCCAACACATACTATACAAGTATTTCGTTTCTTGATTTCGCCCCAGTTTAAAATTGCATTGAATTTACCTTTTAATTAGACTAATTGATATGCTGCGTTATTTGTGCGCCTGCAGTTTTACTTTTGCGGGATTTTGTTTATATTGTAAGTTGTTTACAAGTATTTATGCCGCTGTTGGTCGATTGCAATTGGATTGTAGATCACAAAAAAAAAAAAAAAAAAAAAAAAAAAAAAAAAAACAGACAGACATTGTATTAATAGAAACCATATAATTAGCACAAAGTGCTTAGAATTCGTCTAATATTAGAATGGAATATCACACGTCGTCCAACAACAATTGTCGTTTAGCATCAAACGAAACTCACGTAGAAATTCACCCGCGACGTAAATTTTGCCACAAAAAGATTACAACGCACAGAGTCATGACGACCGCATATGTTAACGTTTTAAACAAAACTGTTGCTTGGTAAGTCTACCAAACACATCGAGACGGGCAATTCGAAACGACACGACTCCATTGCCGAGTGTGAGTTCAAGCACTTCGTGCCGATCCTTCGTGTGCGCACGAAGCACGTTCGTTAACACACGATGGACTGCCGTTGGCTGTGCTCCAATTTTGAGAGCCTCACTTGCAAGCGTTCGGCTTCAAAACATTGCTGTCGGCATCCAGTTGTACGTAACAGTTTCTGCCATTCGGATGTGCTAACAAATCTGCCGAAGTTTAACTGTGAAACTCCTGCTTTAGCTTCTGCTGTTGCTGTTGTTGTTGTGTGTGCTTCTGCCCCCGCGCTGCTCTCCTTCGGCATGACTTGCTCTTCACCACGTGGAGAGTTTTGTTTTTGTTTGCCGGCTATTCAGCCTGTCCCTTGATTTGTTTACAATTTCTGTTTACATTCCAGTCCGGGCTGGAAGCAGACGCAACAAGTGCAGTATATGAAAAAAGTGTACTCTCAGCTATTACAGTCTAACACATGCATACAAATTATTCTGTTATTTTTATTTGTATTCAATGTCAAAAGAAAATTTTTGCATATCTTGTAAATAGGAATGATTTGTAATTGAAATGTTTTGTTTAATTAATTGCTCTTTGCTATTCGAAGAGCAAACGTCATATACATGTATTTGTATATATGTATGCTGCTCACTTCAATGCAAATATGTTTAGTTTTTCTCTGCCTATTCGTCGAGCAACAACAACACTTGGAGAGGCTTTGCCGTAACTTCGCTAATCTACATGCCATTTGTTGTTGGGTTGTCGACACCTCTACACTGTGAGAAATGATTTCTCGTCTTCGTTGCTGCCAGCATGTCTTATATCCCAGTCAAATAATTAAATGACAATGAAAGGCATATGGCAACTTTATGTAGAGCAAATAAATAAGTAAAAAAAAATTCGTCAATGAATTCCTTTTATTTATTGTGTGTTGATATTTACTCTGATCTCAAGCATTTATCTGTGTTCATCTTCGTTGCAAAACTACACATGCATACGCATACCAATATAGGCGAGCATGTAGATACATAGACGCATACATCTCAACGAAAGCATAGCAGGCGCTTTTGCCCATACAAAAGTATTTCTTTAATAACTTCGGCAACATAATTTACAAATACTATAGCTGTTATTGTATATACCAAAATTCGCAGCTCTAGCTCTATTCGATTTTTGTTGATTTGCGGGAGCGTAAGTGGACGTGGCAAAATTTTGAAACAAACTTTATTTGCGTGCACACATAACCAATGCTTTCGAAAAAAATTATAGCTCTATCTCTTATAGTCTCTGAGATCTAGGTGTTCATACGGACAGACGGACAGACAGACAGACAGACGGATCGGACAGGCTAAATCGTCTCGACTGTTGACGCTGATCAAGAATATATATACTTTATAGGGTCGGAGATGCCTCCTTCTACCTGTTACATACATTTCCTGCCGGCACAAAATTATAATACCCTTCTACCCTATGGGTAGCGAGTATAAAAATCACTTGTGAGTTAAATAAAATATTGTACAAATTTGAGCAAAAAAAAAATGTTAGGAACTATCATTTCCCACCTACATATTATATATGCTGCGTGCTGCATCTTGACCTTTCAACGCAGTTTCAATTGCCAAACGAAATTCATTTTGGACATTTGCAATGAATATAATATGTAGTACCTGGGTCATATGTTTGCAAAGCACTCGTGTTGATGCCAATTAGCTAGCAATTGCAAAAAGCGAATCAAATATTTGGAATGATATACATGCAACGAGTTTTCCTTCTTTATTTTAATGATTTGACTAGCCCATGGTCTGAGCATGTTAGTTTTGGTTGTTTGTTGGCCATTTCCTCGACGCAATTTTAATTAAATTTTTAGCATTTCTTACTTCATGTGGGGTGCCATTAAATGCAAATCAACTGCATACAAACTGCAAAAATCATTAGGGGTATAGAGAATGTCTATGGCTCGTTGCACGTTTTGTACCACAGACAGGCAGTAAGTAATTTTAATTAATTTGCTGATGGGTGCGACTAAAAGTGCATTTGTAATCAAATCGAAATCAATTCACAAATTAAAACTACAATGCACAAAAAAAACAACAACAACAAACTCAACAAACAAAAAAAAAATAAAACGAAAATGTGGAAAACAATCAACTTGTACAAAGAACTGAATCCTCCGGCATTGAGGTGTCAGGCTCATATCCAACAGTCAACAATCATCCACACACATTCACACACACACACACACACATATACTATGCTATTCCGGACACACACACACAGAGAGAGACACACGTGAACACATGATATTCTCAGCATTCAGACATATGCCCAAAAGTTCTTTATTACTTACGAACCTAGATTATTAAAATTTCATCGAATTACGTGCGAATAATATTAAAAAGTAGTACCCTACTAATATAGACTCTAACTCTGTCTGCAGTTTTACTTGGGCTATAGTTTAATGCAATAAGATTAATACTGTTGAGTGTGGAACTAAAGTTTTTATACCAGCCACTTATGAACTGAAAAAGCATTATAACTTAGTGCAAACCAAATATTTATTTAACAA
Source organism: Drosophila albomicans (assembly GCF_009650485.2). Lineage (NCBI taxonomy): Eukaryota > Metazoa > Arthropoda > Insecta > Diptera > Drosophilidae > Drosophila > Drosophila albomicans. The sequence goes on from NC_047627.2 coordinate 9,844,761, forward strand.
ACAAAAGTGGGTAACATCGTGTATATATAGATTTGAAGTTTTATGTTATTGATAAATTAGAATTTTCCAAATTGCGGGAAATATTTAAAACTAATTTATGGATTTAACTATATAAAATTCGCTCTTTGTACAAAATTATAATAGGGATACAGTAATAAAAAGTAATATAAAAATATATAAAAAAATTTATATTTGCCATCTGTGGTGAAGACTCACAGAAATATAAAAACAAAGAGCATATAAACAGACACGTCTTCATCATTACGTAGCTCTTAACTTATTCTAAACTTGTAAATAATATAGTCAGTGATGCCTATTTCGCTATTTTATAGTCAAAACAGACTGAAATTGGTGATCAAACAAGATTCTGATTTATTTTGAAACGTACAGGTGAATCCCGCTAAAAAAAAATTTAAAAAGTTATACATTAGGAAACAAGCAAGCATATAAAAGAATAAGTTTTGATACATTTTCCACCATGAGCATTAGTTGTTTTATGAACAACAAAATATAAAAAGTGTCTTATTCATTTTTAATTAGTATTCAAATTTTGCAGTTTTTTGCTGATGATTCAAAAAAGGATATTTAAGAATATGTTTTTCATTACGAATTTCATAGAAATTAATAAGATATTCTATTATTAATTAACTTAGCAAACAACTTTTATGTAAACGATAGATATAGAGGGAAAATAGCTAAATTGATAGCTCTAATGGGCAAACGCAATTAAAAATACAAATGACGAAAGAGAAAAACAAAAAATATCCTGCAGGAAATCGAACCCGAATGGGAAAACTGGCGACTAGATCCAATGAATATAAAATTTGTGTGAATTGAGCAACAAATTTATGAATTCTTTACACACATATACATAATACATCACTCTTTTAATCACTTTAACGAGAAGTTATCGATGAAAGAACAAAAAGAAATAATTATTAATTTAACTGGTAAAGAGAAATCAGTTGAAAGTTTTGTAAAATTTAGAAAGTATTTATTGAAAATATTCATTGAGTAGCAGAAAAAAAAGGCAAAGTAGTTTAATTGCGAAATTATGACACTCAGAGTTGAACTGCTCGCAAATGGACTAGTGACGAGACAGTTGCAATATTTACATACATATGGACTTAAAAAAAAACAAAAGACAAAATATATAATTTTATCGAATTCAATTAAACAACAGTAGTTAAAAATAGTTAAATAACAGATTAATAATAATCGTACTTTAATTCTTCTTCGGACGGTTAAGCTAACTAAAATAAATAACTTATTATTAAGTGGTTAGCCGTTTACATGTTTATTTGTGTTCCTGCAAGGTATTGTTTTTGATGTGCCAAAAGCAAGATTGATTCTTGTTGATACACAATCTACATTTTCTAGACAGAGAGCGATTTGTTTGATTCTTCATTTTGCGAATTTCACCAAACATTAGCTTGGGAAACCAAGCTTGAAAATACTGCCCAAAATTTTAGTGTTGCCACTGCGGTAATAGTTTTTTCAGTTTTTCAGTTTGTATATATGTATGTATATTCTACGTGCATAGGTATCAGAGGTGGCACGCGGTATGATATGGCGTCCAAGCAGACTCCTGAGGGGGCAACAAATATTTTTTTAATTTGTCGCTAAAGTTGTTTGTCCGTTTTCTTTTTTTTTTTTTGGTCAAACATACTGGGTGAAGATACGAACAGAGTAAACAATTGTGAGCAGAATGAATGTGCAAAAGGGAATAAACAAAACGCGTAAAATTTGCGACTGTTTTGTCTCTCTTTGTGACACAAACTCCAACATACAAACCATCGCCCTCACACAATTTCCTGTTCATTATACGTTATTACAGCGGTGCATTTTTACATATTAAATAAATGCAACGACAAAAAAAGACAGAGACGGGTATTTGATGGCGTTTTTGATCAAATAAAGTGCATATCTATATTGTTCAACCGCATCAACAGACAATTTAATTCAGTATCCCTAGCACTCAAATCAAACATTTAATTCGAATTATATAATATTTATATAAACAATTAAAAACGCTCCATTTACAAGGTTTATGTAATATAACCTAATATTTAGTTTGAGCCATAGAAGTAGAAAAAACTAAGTTGGAAAGCTACACTCAAGTATGCTCAACTGTGAGATACCTGCGATCCATTATTATTGAGAGCTAAATTTCTCAAATGACTCCAAACAAATATACCACAAAAATACTAAAATATACCGAAGTTTATTTTTAGTTATATACCCTATAACGGGAATAAAAACATTTTTAAGTTGTTAATGGTAAGAGCTACTTAACTATAGTTTGTCCGCTACAAAGATATAAAACCCTTCACTAAACTACTTAAAAGTGTTAGTGTTTACTTAAATTTACCAAAAATTTAATAGTTTGGCAATATAAGAAACTAAAATTAAAAAACGTATTTTTTTTACTAGATTTATTAAACTCTGTAAACAAGTTACTGGCATTTGGTTAACTGGTCATGTGGCCATGTTGCTAAACATTAATTGAGCTTCAGCTTGACTGGTGACGATGGCTGCTGGTAACAAAGTAAAACTTTGTTGATTACTTTATTCAAACGGCAGCTGCGACACATCTACATTTCAAATCGAAGCCATAATACTATAAAATTTTTAGAACAGCAGAAGCCCAGCAGCAAGTCAGACAGAGGCGAACAGACTTTTTGCATACCAGCAAAATCTCAAAAACAGACAAACATTTACTCTGCTATGACACGATCAGAAAATGTTCAGCTTTGTTTGGCAATATATAATATTCATTACTTTTACCTTATTGAAAGAAATTTAAATAAGCAACAGTCAGCTGTTAAGAGGCCTAAAAAATAAACTCGATTTTAATTTGATAATAATTGAAAAACATTTGTATGGTTCCTCGTGTTATTTTTTTAAAAGTCATCTGAGTTTTATGTGGTACTTTTAAATGAACAAAGTTTATGCAAAATTATACATTTTAGTTGAAAAATATAATTGTTTCTATTCCCAATCATTTGGTTTTTTAAAGAACAACTATTCCAGTGTTAATTGTCACACAAGCCACAAACACAGCTAATATATTTATGATTCGTAGCTTAACCGATTCCCAGTTGAAAATTAGTTGCGGTGAACTGACAACTATTATTTATTAATGAATTTTAATAACACGAAGATATATCCATAAGTGTTTTATTGCTAGTCAATCTCACTTGACTATAACTTTCTTGTTTTCTTCTGATTCAACTATCAACGTCCCGTCCTAAGTAGCTGAAGTTTTTCAACAGTTGTTCGAAGTTTACCGATTCATTGTTAAATATACATAAAGGTATATATATATATATATGTATGTATATGTAAGATCGAAAATTTAACATAAGACATTAAACACCTGCATTGGAAAGCGTTAACACACAAAACCCGCCACCTCAAGAAGAGCATAAGAAGAAGGATGAGGAGGATGAGGAGGCGGAGGAGGGAAGGGAAGACGTGTGTTGTGGTGTGGTCTATAGGCGGTTGCTATGTAAATGCAGTTGTAAGGCGAACAAAATGCGTCTAGTGGTGTCGTGGTGAGCGGAAAGTGGAAAGTGGAAAGCGGCAATCAGAAAGCGGCAAACGGCAAGCGAGAAACGAGAAACGAGAAGCGAGAAGCTGCACAGGCAAGTTCCTAAGCACATAATTTGGTTTACCACATTGCCAAACATACACCCCAAGCACACTCGGCAACAACACACACTATCGCCTGTATATGTGTGTGTGTGTGGGTGTGGGTGTATGCATGTACATATTTACATGAGCATGCACGCTCGCTTTGGCGATGCTTATGCGTTGTTAATCTTTACCGTAAGAAACTTTTCTTGCCACTGTGGTGCGCTCACAATTTCGACATAATTGCAACGTCTCGGAAAGTGATTAATATTTTCAGTTTATAGCCCCTTACTGACTAGCGACTGACAACATTCACTGACTATTGTAAAAAAATACATCATGAACATGATTCCATCTGAAATCAAACCGCAAATAAAAGAAATTAGTCATTAAATAAAGAAAGAAGATAAAAGATAAATGTATATACATATTATTTGATACAAAAATTACTTAAATTCAAAATACCTTAATTTTTATGTATATGAAAATTTTAGAAATTTAGTAATGTAAGACATTTATTTAAACCTTTTATTTAAATTTGCATGTTTAAAATCAAAAATGAATAAAAATTTAAAAATAAAATTTGATTTTCTTAAGAAACAAATTATAATAAGAAATGGGAATTATTGATATTTTTTAAAAACTTTTATTAAAACTTGTATACTTAAGAAAAATATCCTCTTCTCTTTTTTTTTAACTCGTTACTTATTTTTAAAATATTTGATATATATATATATACAAATCTTTTAATCAAATATATATGATAAAAATTAAAAATAATTTCAGTTACTTTATAAATTTTGTGACTAAAGTAAAAATAAAGAGATCAATAATTTATGTTAAGTTTAATGATAAAATTGTAAATATTTAAAAATAAAATGGCATTAAAGATTATTTAATATATACAAATTTGTATTATACAACTTTCAAAATAGATTTATTTTACAATTTTTTTTTTTTTAATTATAGTTGTTATTTGTTTTGCAGGGGCAAATTTATCAACGAAGAAACATCAACAACTGGATATTAAGACAGAGAATTTCAAGTCGGTTTTCATTTATTGTGTACCACTGTGCTTTGTGAATGCATCGTATTGCACTGATGGGCAAAACTTTTGCGTGTGGCCAAAAACAAGACAACTTTTCATATGAAATGTGCCAAATTACACACAGATATCAAAATGTACGTATTCGTCCAACTATGTATGGCTCTTCATATATACATACATATGTAAGTATGTAAATATGTAAGTATGTATGTATGTATGTATGAATGTGCGTTTGCACGTGTTCAAACATAGCCAAGGCACATGCCGAAATAAATATTTTGCATGTTTTATTAGCTCAGCATACGAACGGAGACACTAAGTACAAAAAAAAAAAACTAAAAACTTCATTGACGTAAAGTTGCTGCACTTAATTAAAGTGTAATGTCTGTGAGATTTTATTTATTAACTTGGTTGTGTACAAACACACAGACGAACACTCGATTTCCGCATATAAAATGTTTGTCTGCTCAAATAAAGTACATGGCATTTATATAGAAATTAATATGAGTTTTGTGGACCAGGCCAACTTAAAATGAAAATTAAATTTTCTATGCATGTATGCGGAACCCAAATATAATTTAATTAGTCGCATAACTGTTATAATATGATATATATATAAATATATGCATTCATATGCATTTGCAACGCACAAAACTTGTTCAAATGTCGAGTGACTTCAGCATAACAAAATCTTCTCAAAGAGGTTTACAAAGTATTTTCAACATCTAGATTGCAGAAACTTGTTTATGAAGAATAGTAAGTCAAAGTAAATGAAATTAAATTTCACCACCTTCGACACTGGATTTTTATATGTACCATCACTATGCAGCTTTGTCACAGTCTGCTTTTCCTTTTTGGTTTACATATTTGCCGCTGACTTAAATAAATGTTAAATGCAAATATTTACTGTGTTTTTGCTGCCGCATAAATATGCACACTGAAAAGCACAAATCGTATTCTTTTCTTCACAGTTGTGCAATTTTATTCGCACAGTCGGTTAGTTAGTTTATCCCATTCCCAAATTTGTTACTTGGAAAAGTTGTTGACATAAATTCCTATATTTCATTTAAATTTCTTATAATCATTCTGAAAGTTATAATAAATATTACAAAGTAATAATTATTTTTTGATATATAAATTCGTTAAAGAAAAACTTATTATTAATTTTACAATAGGAGATCATAAAATAATAATTAGTATTAGTTTTATTTAAACTTCATCAAAACCAATATAAAGTAGAGACTTGAAATTTAAAATTATTTTTGTATTGAGTAAATAATTGCAAGTTTCTGAAATGTTACCGATTTATTCATATGTAATATGAATACATTTAATTTAACACTGACTGGTAAAAAAATAATATCAGTTTTTACTCTACAAAATGTAGGTATTAAGTGCACAAAAATAGCTGGCCAATTGATGAAATTGTTGTGATGACAACACCAGCTCAGTGAACAAAAGACTTCAAAAACAAACAAGTTGTTGTACACGCTATCTATAGGGTAGAAGGGATAAGCACGACTGCTGATATCGTGATTTAATTGCTTTGGTTTGCAATCTAGTATATTTTGAAACTAGTAGTATACTAATACTAAGAATATTACCTTATGGTTTTGCTTTTATTGAAAATGAGTAATGAATATCTCACAAAACCATGTGGTAAATATTTTGTATCCTATGGTATATTTTAAAAGAAGTAGTATATCATTACTAATAATAATACCGCACTCTTTTGTTTGTATTAAAAATAGGTAAAATCTGGTATATTTTGTACTCTATGATATATTTTGAGAGTAATACATACTCGTAGTATACTAGTACTAATAATAATACCGTACTATTTTCTTTGTATTAAAAATGGGTAGTGGCTATCGCTCAGGACAATCTTGTATATTTTGTACTCTATGATATATTTTGAAAGTAGTAGAATACCAATACTAAGAATAATACCACACTGTTTTGATTTTATTAAAAATGCGTAGCGGATATCTTACAGTCGTGCGCACTTCACCGTAGTTTTCTTACTTGTTATTTTTCGATTATTTATATAAATTATCGAAATAAACTACGTGTTTGATAACTTTATCACCGAAATGTATTGGAATTTACTAACACTATCTAGAATTGATATATTTAAATATATACTCGTATACTGTGACAATTCTGTGCCAACTTTGTTGTCTCAGTATTTACTAGTAAATCGATCACTAGTTCACTTTCTTTTTTATCATTTTCATAACAAGCGAGCAACTATACAGTCGGTCTCGGTCTTTGTTGCATTTGTAATCCAAGACTCAAAACGTTTTTTATGCTGTCGCCGCATGCTGCATTAAGTTAAATGACAACGTAGGTGTTATCGACGCTAATGATGACTATGAGAGAGACCGTCAGACTAGAATTCAGCATTGAAGGGCGACAATCTGCCGATTTATAGTATTGTCACGTTTATGCTCAGATTGCGATTTGCTGTTTGCTGCTGTGCCAAAGAACGCGTTGGTAGGAGTCGATTCAATTGGGGGCCTTGGGTAAGTTCTCTCTCATCACCCACAAAAAAAAAAAAAAAGAAAACGTAGATATAAAATCGATGCTGTTGTTGCTGCACATTGCACTCTTTACACTCATTGAAGCGGCAGCAAAAGGGCACAAAAAAAAGGCTACCACAATACAGCACCACAGCGGGAAAGAACATCCCAAGGAATTGAGTCAATTGATATGCTTCCAAAGTAAAGTTGTAAATGAATCAAGAATGCAATTCAGTGAAATTCAACGCAATCACAATGCGTCATTCAATTCATCGTGTGTCTCGCTCTTATTAATTTATGACACTCATTTTCCAGCTCCTTTCGACATCTTTAAATTGTCATTCGTCAACCTTTCAATGGCTTTTTTACTTCAATTTAATTGAATGCATTTTTAAATTGCTGCGTGGCACGGCAATCAAATAAGATGCTTTTACAATTTGAAAAATAACAGCTAAAAACAAAACAAGCAGACAATTCTCTTTTCCATATATATAACACTCTAACTGTAACTTACTTTAGCAACAACAAAAATGAGCACTTTGCTACGATTACCCATTAAATATCATGTGTGATGGATTGTTCGATTTTAAGGCGGACTTCAGTTTTTTATAAAGAGATGAGTTACTTTACTCACATGTGTCTTTATTTCTATCTGCCTACATATTCTTGATTAGCGTCAGCGTAGAGACGATATTGAGGGTAAGAAAAATAGAGCCATCATCAATATACCAAATATATAGTTCGGTATAATTTAGTATTTTTTCGGTATATTAATTTGGTATTTTAATTTTAATTCGATTGTTATAAAAAAGAATAACAAAAATACTTTTCAGTATTTTTCAGTTTTTTTTTTTTTTTTTTTTTTTTTTTTGTAATATTGATTTAGTATATTTCAATGATAATACTGAATTTTGTTGCTGTCAGCACACACCCAACTGTAACTTTCAAACTTGTTTTCAAAAAACATTTCATTCTTTCTCCATACTTTTTAAATAATACAATTCTTTGATACAAAGGAAACTAAATGTTCCATCAATTAGTGTTCCAGATCTTCTATCTTTTTCATTCTTGTTCAGAATCAATAATTAATTAAGGTATTTTTTTCATTCATTTCAATGGATAAGCTATGAATTTGTGCATATCTCGTAGTCTAGATGAGAAAATTGTTACATGTTCGAGGCAGAACCGTGGAGAAGGAGTATATGTCATATGAAAACCATTTTCCAATACCTGTAAATTTGCTCACACGTACATATGTGCATACATCCATACATATGTGTGTAAAAGAACCTGCCAGGGTATGGATTTTTTTATGGCGAGTTCCCCTGATGACCATTTGCCTGATTTATGGGTGTTATTGAAATTTTTCGAGTGCAGCTTTTAATTAGAGGAACTGTATTTTGCTTCTCACTCATGCAGAAACAAAAACATTCTACATTTTTTTCCCTTTGAGTACATTAAAGTATTTAGTTGGAGTTGTCCAACAAGCAATAACTTGTAGTTAGCAGTGGAAACTTTGACAACAACAAAATGGATATATTCAAATAAAATGTTGTCAAAAGTTAAGAGATAAGCCGAAATAATTACAATTTATTGGATGCAAAAGCTACAGCAATTATGGAGTATAACTCAACTGAAATATTAATATACATCAAATTGCTATTAATAATATAGTATATAAATAGTTCGGGACTTTAATTTGAAATTTCTATAACGGGTATTAAGAACATAAATGCCTAAAAAAAAAAAAAAAATAGAAACTTTAATGAAATGGTAGGGGTTCAAAAAAGTTACGTGGCCAAATTCGAGTCATTGCGATGAGCAAAATAACGCCAGAGAGCGGAAAAAAGCGGTGGAAAGCGGGAAGCGGAAAAAAAAAGTGTGACCCGGCGAGAGCATAATGAAATGGTAGGGGTTACAGCCAAAAACGATAGTAAATTCGACGTCATTGCGATGAGCAAAATAACGCGAGATGCAAAATAGCGCAGGAACTTTGACATTTTGGATAAGCGGAGGTGGATGATATGTTGTCAAAAGTTAAGAGATAAGGAAATAATTACAATTTATTGGATGCAAAAGCTAACAGCAATTATGGACACAAATTGCTATTAATAATATAGTATATAAATAGTTCGGGACTTTAATTTGAAATTTCTATAACGGGTATTAAGAACATAAATGCCTAAAAAAAAAAAAAAAATAGAAACTTTAATGAAATGGTAGGGGTTACAGCCAAAAACGAGTTACGTGGCCAAATTCGAGTCATTGCGATGAGCAAAATAACGCCAGAGAGCGGAAAAGAAGCGGTGGAGAAGCGGGAAGCGGAGAAGCGGTGGTGACATGCATGGCGCAAGTGTTTTAACACAATTTTATATGACCCGGCGACGATGAGGACAACGAGAATGGCAACGGCCCAGCAACGACAACATTCTGCGATAACATCCAAACGGAGCCAGATAATATGGCTTGGCTGGCTGGGAAACAAGGCGATGCGGTGCGATGCGATACGATGCAGGAAGAGATGGAAAGAGGATAAGCGGGAGAGAGAGAGAGGAGGAGGAGCAAGGACTGATACCGATGATGAGGACCAAGATGAAAACGCGGTCGTTCATAATATGAAACGACTCTTACATTGAAATGCGAGGAGGATGCGCACACTTACAACTTTATTAAATCATAAGGCGACAGCTGCCGCCGTCTGCTGTTCACATTATGGGCAGGAGAGCAATACAATTGCTCCAAAAAGCAAAAAAAAAAAAAAAAACACGAAAATACAGAGCACAGCACACGGGTAAAACTGGTCTGACTGTAACGTAAGCCTTTAGGGCAGGCAAATTAATAAAAATCATCTTTTAAAATAGCTTAAAACTAAATAAATCTCATGTGCATTTCCAAACGATTGAGAAAGCTGCAATTCGTACATTTAACTGAGAATAATATGACAATAATATAATAAATGAAATAAATACATAAAAACAAAAAGAATAAAATCGTGGAGTGTAAAGATACAACTCGTTTGTGGGAAACACACTGAAATTTGTTTTATGAATAAGTTGCATTCAAATTCATTCCGCCATCCGTCTGTTTGCTTAAGTGGATTGATCTTCGAGTCTTGTTATAAAAACACAATACGCCAAGTTTGCTATCGGATCTTAAATTTTATTAAATGAGATTTCAGATTTCATGGTAACATGAGTTAAAAATTGAAATTGAGATGCACCAAACTAAATAGACTCAATGCTTGTACCATTTATATACAATTTATGTTATGTGTTTCCCAATTGTTTTTTAAAATATTTCTGCCACTTCATTGCAGCCACCAAACTTTATTAGACTGTTGGCAATTTTTAACACTGCCCTCGCATGGCTCGTGGGCACAAGCTGCAACATACTCGTAGTATATTTAACTATACACACACAGACGGAGACGGAGTCGGAGTCGGAGACATTAAGCATAAAAAAAAGAAGTGAAAATACCATTTACGTGAGGTTGCTGCAGTTAATTAAAGTGTTCAGATGTGCATATAGTAGTACTACTCTGTAGGAGTATCCTACGAAAGGTGTGCATGCTTTTGCAGTCCTTGGTCTCTTTGTGATTATGAATTTATAAGCACGTGCTTTTCGAATAGGGAACAATTCACAAGGCAATCAGGAACATATTTATTATGTGCGTTCTTACTAAGCTGACCGCATGCAAATTGTCTCATATAAAAGAAAACACGAAAGAGGGCAAGAGTTGGTAATATTTTTAAAATATTCCAAATCAGTATGCAGAAAGAATACTAAAATATACCGAAGGCTAAATTTGGTATATCAATATTCTAATACATATGTAGAATATATCATAAAGAATACTAAAATATACCTAAGACTATATTTGGTATATCAATATACTATGGCACACATTTAATATGTGCATATATATTAGTATTTTAACGGTATATTATTTGGTATATTTTATAATACAACATTACAATACAACATTATTTCTTAAATTAATTGAAGATGCCTTCTTCTCATTGTTCCATGAATAGCAGGTATTAAAACCTGTCACAGTCAGTGTATTTGTCTGCATATTTAAAAAAAAATAAATAGATGTCAGAGATAGTAAGACCAAATACCATTACATAAATATATGTGTATGTATATGTATATATATATATATATATGTATATATACATATATGTATATGTATATATGTATACTATATATAGTTTTTTAATTTTAAACGCACAGGTCACTAGCACTGCTATTTCAAAGTTCACAGCTGTATATTCATCTAATAATTTCTACACCTTTCAATATATAATGTGAATAACTTGTTCCATGGATGTATAAACTCACTTTAAAGGTCTCCTTTTTGCATTATATATTTTGATGTATACTATATATAGAGTTTTTCAATTTTAAAAGGAACAGGTCGCTAGCACTGCTATTTCAAAATACACAGCTGTATATTCATCTAATAATTTCTACACCTTTCAATATATAATGTGAATAACTTGTTCCATGGATGTATAAACTCACTTTAATGGTCTCCTTTTTGCATTATATATTTTGATGTGGAGTATGCAGTTGTTTGCAGTACATTTTTGGCTTATTTACTTGTTAGCATCTAATTGAAGCCACATTAAATTTGCAGACACATTAAGTTTCGATGCTGAAACTTTGCAAAAAACCGCAGCAAAAGTGGCAGCGGCCTTAATGTTTGCTGCATACAATCGAACTGAATGTCAATAGAGAGGCAAATACTTTACTATTCGTATATGGACATGGCTTGAAAAATATACATATATGTTATGTAGTACAGTATGTGTGTGGATGTGTGTTTGTGTGCATGTGTAAGTAAAACAAATGGCAAGTGCATATGTCTCAATTTTTGACCAAAACTTTTGAGCGCACATTCTGGAGCGACTGGGAAGACGAAGGAGAAGAAGAAGAAGAAGCAGAAGAAGGATGCCCATCGCCCATCCGCCTATCTTCATTCTGCTGCCTTTTCTTTTTGTTGGTGTTTGAAATAAACTTTAATGAGTTTTCCGCTTTTTAGCCACAAAAACCACTTAACCGGAACATATGCATGTATCTGGAGCTGCTGCACAAAACTTTTGCCGACAAAGCCAACAAATTTTGGACGGAAATGCCAGGCGCCAAATCAACGTCCCAAAGAGTATATTTGCCAAATCCTGCGGAACGAACACTACATTCGCACCCGTTTTCTGGCCCATTGAAAGAGAGATGTCACTCTTACGAGTATGCATATGTGCATATACAACTGCGAAATTAAAAATAGATTCACTTTTAACAATTCTACCGCTAAAAAAAATGTTACGAAAAACAATCGCTTAACATAAAATCCCCCAATTTAAATTTTATTATATAAGAAAAAAAACTTTATTGAATATAGAAAGAAATAAATACAAATTGGTGGTATTTTTAATACCTCAACATACAAATTAAATGTATTAAATCATGTCCGATCGTCTGTCCCTTTGCCCTTTTAAGTAGTTGGATCTCTGATGCTGTACTCCACATTTTGGTATATCAAATTGATTTATTCTTTATTTTCTAAAACAACTGAAATTGGTCCAATCTCAATTAGCCTAATTTATAGTTAATAACATGAAAATATCACGAAATACCTTGCTTTAATAATTAACATACATATTTACACTATATACATTCATGTATTCATATACCCTGTAATTTTAATCTTCCACAGAACTTGAACTCAAACATGTAATCAGCATTTGAATTTTCTGAAATTATGCATCGAAATTTGTGCATATAAAGGAAGGACCCCTTAACGTTGTTAAATAATAATAACAAACATAATGAGAAGATTAGTTTAATATGAAAATAGTTAATTTAACTAAAATAATGAAGGCACGCTAGGGTGACAACTTTACTAATCTACACTTAAGTGGCGCTTGGGACTCTAAATTTATTTTAGAATATTTGACAACAGTATTGGCAATAACTGAAGCGACAGAACAGATTAATCACTACACATGAATAGTAAAAGTAAAAGTAAAGATCAATCGAGTGGACTCGACATTAAGATACGCGCTACTAATTTATAATAAAACCAAATACTTTCAATGAAAAAACACTCGATGGCTAAAATGCATCAGATAAATATATTGCAAATATACTAAAAATATATCAAATATATTATATATTTGGAGAACCGTATTTGTATTACCTTCAAAACATATCAACATCAACATATTCGACTCTAGCTTAGCCTAAATGCAAGTATTAAACAATAAAAAGCTATAGCCGAGTGTGCTGGACTATGAGATACCCACTAAAATGATTAATAGAACCATACTCCACAAATATACCGAGAAATTACTAAAACATGCCGAGGATTATATTTGGAATATCGATATAGCAGTGGATTTTAAATTTACCATTCAGTAGAAAATATATCAGATTGTCAGCAACTAGTAAGTAGGCGTTTTTGCCCATACGAAAGTATTTCATTAATTACTTCGACAATTTTTATCCGATCGCAACCAAATTTTCAGTAATCACAAAGACTATAGTTATTATCCTATATACCAAAATTACTCTTGTTATTCGAGTTTTGTCAATTTTTGGGCCGGAAATGGGCGTGGCAAAAATTTGAAACAAACTTCATCTGCGTGCAAACATAACAAATGCTGTCGAAAAATTATAGCTCCATCTCTTATATTCTCTGAGATCTAAGTGTTCATACGGACAGACGGGCAGACAGACAGACGGACATGGCTGGATCGTCTCGGCTATTGATGCTGATTAAGAATATATATACATTATAGGGTCGGAGATGGCTCCCTATGCCTGTGACATACATTTCCTGCCGGCACAAAGTTATAATACCCTTCTACTCTATGGGAAGCTGGAACAAAAATATTTGCTCTATTTTGCATGGTCTCTTATATGATATTTAGGTGTCGGGCAGGTGGGCAAATAAAGCTGACTATATGTTGAATCTGTTTTGGAATATGTAACTTCTTCTGGCTGTTTTACATTTTACATTAAATACATTACATTAAATACATTACATTAAATATATTACTTTTCAGTTTTTACTAAGTTAGATTACGCTTCTGTACCTCATGTAGAATATAAAATCGCAAAGTTTGTGTATTAACTTGGTGAACATTTACACTTTACACTTTACACTTTTATTTAATTCAATTTAATAAAATAATGATTAATCTTGATTCTATGATAATTACTGACAATAATTTTTATTCTTATATACATATATTTAGATTGTGCATTGGGTATTTTGAAGTCGAACTCGCTTAACTCGAAAAAGTTGCCTTATTATTATATTACTGTCGCTCGCTCTCTCCGTCTCTCTCTCTCTCCCTCTTTCTGTTTCTGTCTCTTTCTTGCTTTTGAGAATTTATATAGCAATTTGCCAAGTTATATTGTAAAAGTAATAAATTGTCTCCTGCTAACATGAATTATTTGCCAGTGGCTCAAAGCGTGCCCCAATGTTTATATGTACTTATATTTCTATGTGGCTTTTGCGCCCGTTTGCATTTGGCGCGAAGGCGACACAATTATTATCCAGCGTCCGTGGCGGCGTTTACTGCCCACCAAAGCAAAGCAAAGTACAGCACAGCTCAGCTCAGCGCAGCGCAGCGACGCAACTTTTAAATAAACTTTCATATTTTTGCATACTTGAGATAACAAATTGCATGTTGTATGTCGTTTGCCATGCTCATTCCCCATTGCCCCATGTCCCCCCCGAAATCCCTTCTTACGCTTACCGCATGGACGCCGACAAATGCAGTCAAGACTTCTGTGCATTTGTTGCACTCTCTCATAACAAGAAAACTTTAAATTAAATTGTTTTCTTGGACTCTCGCAGTAAGTATTTCGTTAGTGTTATCGTCGTTGTGATTGCTCGAAGCATGAGCAGGATTAATCAACTTATTTCAGTTATACAGACGTACAAATCTTTAATAAGTTAATACAATATTTAACTAGTTGGGCGACAAATTGTTTACTTACAAATAAATCAATTTAACCTTAAAACTGAATGGTTGAATTAGCGATCCATTATATCTCTAATAATATCAAAATCTTATAGATATACTTGATTTACTTTTTACTTTACTTTTTACTTTACAAAACAAGTGCCCAGAATGCAAAACAACTTTATTCTCTAAATTATAAATAGGTAAGCGATTAAAATCATAAAATGATTGATGCAGAATGGTTTATAATAATCAGTATTGTGATTTGCATAACTTTGCACACATTTTTATGATCATTGCCTACTACTATCTAGAATTTCCAAATTGAAAAGATAATATATAATATAACATAGTATGCTCTGCATTGTTTAGAGAACAAACATTATGGCAATCTCTCGAAACACATTCAGTCTCGCATTAGTCTCCATTCGAGCAACATCTAAAAGTTATAAAAAAAAAAATACAAAATTTTAAATCTACAAAATTTTACGCTTCACTTTCTTTATTTCGGGCTAAAAATTAACAATGTGCTCTCCTTGTGGACCCTGCAGCCCCTGCGACCCCTGCTGTGGGCCCTTCGAGTGCTCTCCCAAGTGCTACAATGCCGCGCAATTGGAAGCCTTGCCGCAGTGTGCTCCTCGCATTCCGCCTCCTTTCCCCAAGTGCATAACTGTGCAGCAGCCTCCGCGTCTCATATGCAAGAAGCGGGTTGTCTTCACAGAGAAGATCGTGCCCGAGCCCATGGTTGTCAATCGCTGCAGACAGATCACTGTGCCGAAAGTTGTGGATGCCACGCGAGTTATCAAAGTGCCAAAGCTAATTTGGGTCTCACAAATGGTTCGGGAGCCCCGTGTCATATACTATCCATCCATGATACCGGATCCCTATGTCGTCTGCTATCCGAAGCGAGTTTGCGAGCCCAGAGAAGTATGCCAATCAATACTGTGCCAACCCAAGCCACAGACCATAGACATCCCGCCGCCGCGCGAGTATTGCTGCTATCCAAATGGGCCCATCAACTACAAGCCCAGTGCCGCTTGCCCACCATGTCCAATAGGACCATGTGCTCCAGGTGGCGCATGTTGTCCACTGCCCTGCTTCTCCACCAATCAGTATCCAGTGTGCGAGACTCGTTGTGGCCCCTGTGGACCACCTTGTGGTCCCTGTGGACCCTGTGGACCTGCTGGTCCTTGTGGGCCGCCACGGTGTGGACCCTGTGGGCCCTGTGGACCCTGTGGACCGGGACGCTGTGGACCATGCGCAGTACCAAACTGTGGACCTTGTGGCTTGACAATGCCATCTGGACCGTACATTCCCGCACCTTGTGGACCATGTGGAACCGGTTGTGGTCCCTTGAGCAATGGACCTTGCGGACCCTGTGGACCATGTGGACCTTGTTCGCCGCCTTGTCCATATGAGTCGCCAGAGTGTGGACCTTGTTATCCTTGTGCACCTACGCCTTGGAACACACACTGTGGACCAGTCGGCCCGTGTGGCCCCCAAGTTCCATGTGGACCCTGTGGACCTTGTTGAGCTTCTCGTAAAACTCTTATTAAATTACAAGTATGATGAGTCGGACGAAACTATTTATAATAAATCATTGTCATAACTATTGAAATAGTTTTCAAAGTGATTTTTTTTATATGGCGGAAGGGGGCGTGGCAAAAATTTTAAACAAACTTGATCTGCGTGCAAACATAACAAGTGCTGTCGAAAAAAAATTATAGCTCTATCTCTTATAGTCTCTGAGATCTAGGTGTTCATACGGACAGACGGACAGACAGATGGATCGGACATGACTAGATCGTCTCGGCTGTTGATGCTGATCAATAATATATATACTTTATAGGGTCGGAGATGCCTCCTTCTAGCTGTTACATACATTTGCTGCCGGCACAAAGTTATAATACCCTCCCACCCTATGGGTAACAGGTATAAAAATGCAATTTGCATTGCCAATATTTGAGTGCCTACACATATATACATACATAGAATCACTTTACGCTCTATCAACTATTCTAACAACTCACTCGTGATGTTAATGATGCTCTCTTTATACTCTCTCATCTCTGTTACGACATTGTGCTGCCAAAAATATAATTTTGAGCTATTCGGTCAGTCTTAATCGCTGAGCCGAATAAAACGGACGCTCGGAAAAGGAAAATGCATTTCACAACTGGTGTTATCTATGTATTTCATCATTTGTCTACCCATTTTTTTTTTCCTGTAGAAGCAAAACAACGGGACTTGATCAAGTAGGAATAAAACTTAATGGCTGTGGCAGTCTTAGATAATTTAGCGATTAAAGTTTTTTACATTTTGGGCACTTGGTTTGAGTCACAGCGGCCATATTCAAAATTTACCGTTGACCATTTTTTTCCTTCTTCATACTGCGTAAGAATGAATATTCAGATTCTATTAAAAAACTAGAAGAAACTTGCCTCCCACCTTTGGGCATTCTTTGCTGTGCAATCAGCACAACTGAGTAGCCCTGGAAAGAAGACACGAACACTCTATGTAGATTTTCTTAAGTAGTTTGTATATATATCTATATATATATATGTATAATGATCTTACTATCAAATGCGCTCTAGACAATTATGAAGAGATATTCTGTTCTCTTCATAATTGTCTAGAGCGCTGTAATTTGGCACATTTGATAGTAAGATCATTATACATATATATATATATATACAAACTTTCAGTTTGATCTGGCCACGCCTACTGTAGTATTCACATATATTGAATACCCACTGTACCGAGAGTACTTAAAGGGTGCGCACTGTAACACTTTGTTGCAGTGTTTACATAATCCAAAGCCCGGTCATAAACCCTAAGTGGCCGAAATATGAACCGATCGTTATGGCTTAGCCCGCACATAGAAAGTGCGAGTGTCAGCATAATCGTAACAAACGGTCAGCATATGCATACCCCTCGCGCCTCCACTTGAGAGTGCATAACAACGTATATTATTATATTAATTTATACATAAGTACATAGCCATCTCTCTGCCGCCGCCTGCGGCAGCGCAGCTACGAGACTTAGCCTTACTCAGACTGAAAAATATTGTAAAAGAACAGAGACATTTTGATCGTTGGAGCGCCACCTCAGCTGCTCCTTCTAAATATAAACCCAACAATAATCAAAACAACGGAGTTATCCTATGACACTACACTTACCGCCCATATTTTGCGAAGCGCCTTGTTATGCGCTTTCTCCCAGGCAGACGACAGGCTCTACAGAAGATTCTATTATCTGTGCTCCATGTATTAAAATGTTGTGTATTGTTGATGACATGGAATACAATGTATATTTGGCTTGAAATTTTGCAGTATTTATTGCAAACTCACAAGATATGGCCATCAAAATATTTTTGTCTTTTGAACAAATTTTGATCGAAATCTAAAATCGACGCCAATAGCTCAATATTTGCAAACGCCTTCCTTGCGGTATTGCCATGAAGGCTTTAGGGTTCTTAGGGGTGTTTGTTTTATTGAGCGAAAATGTGGATGAGCAGCACATGACGAAAGGTTCTAAAATATACCAGCAATCCATCTTTCAACTTGCCTCGTCGTAAATGTAGCATGTCATTTAGGCAACCAAAGGAAACTGCAAAATTTCTGATAAAAACAAAAAGGAAGCGTTGGAAAAATGCAGCGAATCGGATGTACGAGACTGCCAATCATTTTCATCGATAAATGGGTCTCGAATTAAAACCATGGTACAGTTTTCCATCAAGATTTGTGCCACTTATGAGGAAAGTGTAGATGACGATGTAATGTGTCCCAGTCGGAAAACCCAAAAAGATGACGAGGAAACAAGAAAAGTGAGTGCAAGCTACATAAGGCAAGCAAGTATTACTCTTGTCTGGACTAATTAGTACGTTCAGAGAAATTTTCTGAGCGTCATTCATCACAAGAATAGTCATCTCTGCGACATTATTTTGGGTCTGAAATCGATGGATTTATAAAAATCAACAGGGTTTAATATTTTAGTCAAAGAGTTAGACAATACGGATCAAATAGTCAAATTAGAATATTAGAAAACCATCGAAGTGCTACTCACTTTCAGGAAGAGAATTCACACAGATAAGATATAATATCTTATAGAGAATTTCAATAAAGTTATCAATCAGGGTCTTAACAAAATTTGCTTTTAATTTAAAGGCCTCTGGTTTCTATATCAAGTAAGCAGTAAGATTCTTTCAATAGAAGGTTTGCTTAACTTTTTGCAAAATATGTTGCTGAAAATATTTATGTTATATTTTCGAGGATTTATAAGACGGATCAAGCGGATAATTTAGATGATAATTTTAGGACTTTTAGGACAGTTCCTGAAGAAAATTCTCAAGTATATGTTCTGATCGTGATATTGATGAATCTCCCGATTCTATAAACACGCATATTTAAATCTTGAAATCTGAATTTCATGTAGGCTGTCGGTCCAATCTCGACTTAAAAACTAATTCAGCTACCATATGAACCTTGTTGCAAAACTATGTTGACTATTCGAATTTAAAGACTTTATGTACTTATGACAGTGACTGTTTATTATAAATAGTTTTGTCCGACTCATCATACTTGCAATTTAATAAGAGTTTAACGAGAAGCTCAACAAGGTCCACAGGGTCCACATGGAACTTGGGGGCCACACGGGCCGACTGGTCCACAGTGTGTGTTCCAAGGCGTAGGTGCACAAGGATAACAAGGTCCACACTCTGGCGACTCATATGGACAAGGCGGCGAACAAGGTCCACATGGTCCACAGGGTCCGCAAGGTCCATTGCTCAAGGGACCACAACCGGTTCCACATGGTCCACAAGGTGCGGGAATGTACGGTCCAGATGGCATTGTCAAGCCACAAGGTCCACAGTTTGGTACTGCGCATGGTCCACAGCGTCCCGGTCCACAGGGTCCACAGGGCCCACAGGGTCCACACCGTGGCGGCCCACAAGGACCAGCAGGTCCACAGGGTCCACAGGGACCACAAGGTGGTCCACAGGGGCCACAACGAGTCTCGCACACTGGATACTGATTGGTGGAGAAGCAGGGCAGTGGACAACATGCGCCACCTGGAGCACATGGTCCTATTGGACATGGTGGGCAAGCGGCACTGGGCTTGTAGTTGATGGGCCCATTTGGATAGCAGCAATACTCGCGCGGCGGCGGGATGTCTATGGTCTGTGGCTTGGGTTGGCACAGTATTGATTGGCATACTTCTCTGGGCTCGCAAACTCGCTTCGGATAGCAGACGACATAGGGATCCGGTATCATGGATGGATAGTATATGACACGGGGCTCCCGAACCATTTGTGAGACCCAAATTAGCTTTGGCACTTTGATAACTCGCGTGGCATCCACAACTTTCGGCACAGTGATCTGTCTGCAGCGATTGACAACCATGGGCTCGGGCACGATCTTCTCTGTGAAGACAACCCGCTTCTTGCATATGAGACGCGGAGGCTGCTGCACAGTTATGCACTTGGGGAAAGGAGGCGGAATGCGAGGAGCACACTGCGGCAAGGCTTCCAATTGCGCGGCATTGTAGCACTTGGGAGAGCACTCGAAGGGCCCACAGCAGGGGTCGCAGGGGCTGCAGGGTCCACAAGGGGAGCACATTGTTAATTTACAACAATTAAAAAAAGGAATCGAAATAATTTTTGTACAAAATTTGGAAAAATATAAAAAAAATTTAGTTTTTGATAATTTTTAATGCTGGTCGAACTGAGACTGGAGAGAAACTGAATATTTTTCCGAGATACTCGCACAATGTTAGCTCTCGGCCGAGAAGTCAAGGATTACTAGATTACATTTTTTGTTGGTACAACAAGCTGGAAAGACGTTACAATCACGGTTGGTATTCCTAAAAAACTTTTTGTACCAAAATTTGGAAAAAATTTACCAATTTTAGCAAAAATGTACCAAACATTTTTCACGAAAGATTTTTTGTATTTCCCAAATTGTGATTCACAAATTGTGATTTACCAATTTACCAAAATTTTAAAAAAGTGATCCAATGTTCCAACGCATAAAAAATGTACCAGTTTTGGTACATTTGTACCAAAAGTGGCAACCGTGCACATACGAACTCTATCGACCAAGATCAACAAAATGTGGGGTCATCTAAGATCTCAGCATTTGTAATTTTTGTCTGTCCGCTATGTCCGCTATGTCCGGTCTGTCTTGTTTCGTTCGTTATTTTCAAAAGTTAGTAGACACGCTATTTCTCGTTTGCTTTCAAATTTTAAATTTGGCGCCAATGAAATATTATTTTTATACCATACTTTGAGGGTGCAACAAGGGCGTTTTTTCGAAAACAAGCAATATCTCGATCATATCCTTCCGAATTTGCAAAGCACACATAGGATCGAAAGGACGAACTCTATCGATCAAGATCATCAAAATGTGTGGTCATCTAAGATCTCAACATTTGTAATTTTTGTTAGTCAGTCTGGTCTGTCCGCCATGTCCGTCATGTCCGCCATGTCCGTCATGTCCGTCATGTCCGCCATGTCCGCTATGTCATGTCCGCCATGTCCGTCATGTCCGTCATGTCCGCCATGTCCGTCATGTCCGCCATGTCCGCCATGTCCGTCATGTCCGTCATGTCCGCCATGTCCGCCATGTCCGTCATGTCCGCCATGTCCGTCATGTCCGCCATGTCCGCCATGTCCGCCATGTCCGTCATGTCCGCCATGTCCGCTATGTCCGCCACGTCCGCTGTGTCCGCCATGTCCGCCATGTCCGCCATGTCCGCCATGTCCGCCATGTCCGCTATGTCCGCCACGTCCGCCATGTCCGCCATGTCCGTCATGTCCGCTGTGTCCGCCATGTCCGCCATGTCCGGACCGCAGGCGGATCGCAGGCGAATCGCGAGAAATGATGAAATGATGAAAATGAAATAATTGAAGTATTATTAGTTATTTAATAATTCTTCAATCGCGGATCGCACGCGGATCGAAGGCGGATCGCACGCGGATCACACGCGGATCGCAAGCGGATCGCAGGCGGATCGCACGCGGATCGCAGGCGCATCGCACGCGGATCGCACGCGGATCACACGCGGATCGCAGGCGGATCGCACGCGGATCGCGCGCGGATCACACGCGGATCGCAGGCGGATCGCACGCGGATCGCAAGCGGATCGCAGGCGGATCGCACGCGGATCGCAGGCGGATCGCACGCGGATCACACGCGGATCGCAGGCGGATCGCAGGCGAATCGCGCGCGAATATGTATCTTATATACTATGTTCTGTCCAAGTGCGTCTATGATATTCTATTGACCAAGAAAAATGTCCCTTATTTAAAGTTGCTTGAAGAAAATGTTTGAATGTCCGCCATGTCCGCCATGTCCGCTGTGTCCGCCATGTCCGTCATGTCCGCTGTGTCCGCCATGTCCGTCATGTCCGCTGTGTCCGCCATGTCCGTCATGTCCGCCATGTCCGCTGTGTCCGCCATGTCCGCCATGTCCGTCATGTCCGCCATGTCCGTCATGTCCGCCATGTCCGCCATGTCCGTCATGTCCGTCATGTCCGCCATGTCCGCTATGTCCGCCATGTCCGCCATGTCCGCCATGTCCGCCATGTCCGCCATGTCCGCCATGTCCGCCATGTCCGTCATGTCCGTCATGTCCGCCATGTCCGTCATGTCCGCCATGTCCGCCATGTCCGTCATGTCCGCCATGTCCGTCATGTCCGCCATGTCCGCCATGTCCGCCATGTCCGTCATGTCCGCCATGTCCGCCATGTCCGTCATGTCCGCCATGTCCGTCATGTCCGCCATGTCCGTCACGTCCGCCATGTCCGCCACGTCCGCTGTGTCCGCCACGTCCGCTGTGTCCGCCATGTCCGCCATGTCCGCCATGTCCGTCATGTACGCCATGTCCGCCATGTCCGTCATGTCCGCCATGTCCGTCATGTCCGTCATGTCCGCCACGTCCGCCATGTCCGTCATGTCCGCTATGTCCGCCACGTCCGCTGTGTCCGCCATGTCCGTCATGTCCGCCATGTCCGCCATGTCCGCTATGTCCGCCACGTCCGCTGTGTCCGCCATGTCCGTCATGTCCGCCATGTCCGCCATGTCCGCCATGTCCGCTATGTCCGCCACGTCCGCTGTGTCCGCCATGTCCGCCATGTCCGCCATGTCCGTCATGTCCGTCATGTCCGTCATGTCCGTCATGTCCGCCATGTCCGCCACGTCCGCTGTGTCCGCCATGTCCGTCATGTCCGCCATGTCCGCCATGTCCGCCATGTCCGCCATGTCCGCCATGTCCGTCATGTCCGCTATGTCCGCTGTGTCCGCCATGTCCGCCATGTCCGGACCGCAGGCGGATCGCAGGCGGATCGCAGGCGAATCGCGAGCGAATCGCGCGCGAATATGTATCTTATATACTATGATCTGGAGAGAGAGTCTTATGGGCATATACATATGTATATATGTATATTGTAAGTGGTCAGCATGGGAATGCTGACTTAGCTCGAATGCTGTCCCAGCGTGCAGCAGAAGTGGGTGATCGTATTTCACGTCCACTTGAGTTTGTTTATCTATACAATACAACTCAGTGTTGCTGTTTAGTTATTGGTACAGTGTACCCTCGATACATGCACATACTACAAATAAATCGCGAGCGAAGTATTATTAAATAACTAACCTGCAGGCGAATCGCTGGCGAATCGCGCGCGAATGAATCGCGGACGAATCCGCCCCGCGATTTATGTTATGTTATGTTATATTTTTAAAATATTTGAATATTATAATTGAAGTATTATTAAATAATACTATTCTATTGACCAAGAAAAATGTCCCTTATTTTAAGTTGCTTGAAGAAAATGTTTGAAAACACAACTTATGTTATGTTTTTAAAATATTTTGAATAATTAAAAAATTATTTAAACTAAATTAATAAATAAAAAAAAGAATAAATCGCGGAGCCTGCGATTCGCCCCGCGATTTATGTTATGTTATGTTATATTTTTAAAATATTTGAATATTATAATTGAAGTATTATTAGTTATTTAATAATTCTTCAATCGCGGATCGCACGCGGATCGCACGCGGATCGAAGGCGGATCGCAAGCGGATCGCACGCGGATCGCAAGCGGATCACACGCGGATCGTAGGCGGATCGCAAGCGGATCGCACGCGGATCGCAGGCGGATCGCAAGCGGATCGCACGCGGATCGCAAGCGGATCGCACGCGGATCGCAAGCGGATCGCAGGCGGATCGCACGCGGATCGCACGCGGATCGAAGGCGGATCGCAGGCGGATCGCACGCGGATCGCACGCGGATCACACGCGGATCGCAGGCGGATCGCAAGCGGATCGCACGCGGATCGCAAGCGGATCGCACGCGGATCGCAGGCGAATCGCGAGCGAATCGCGCGCGGATCACACGCGGATCGCACGCGGATCGCAAGCGGATCGCAGGCGGATCGCACGCGGATCGCAGGCGGATCGCACGCGGATCGCACGCGGATCGCACGCGGATCGCAAGCGGATCGCACGCGGATCGCAAGCGGATCGCAAGCGGATCGCACGCGGATCGCAAGCGGATCGCACGCGGATCGCAGGCGAATCGCGAGCGAATCGCGCGCGGATCACACGC
This sequence comes from Drosophila albomicans, assembly GCF_009650485.2. Classification (NCBI taxonomy): domain Eukaryota; kingdom Metazoa; phylum Arthropoda; class Insecta; order Diptera; family Drosophilidae; genus Drosophila; species Drosophila albomicans. The sequence goes on from NC_047627.2 coordinate 9,869,552, forward strand.
GGATCGCACGCGGATCGCAAGCGGATCGCAGGCGGATCGCACGCGGATCGCAGGCGGATCGCAAGCGGATCGCAGGCGGATCGCAAGCGGATCGCAGGCGGATCGCAAGCGGATCGCACGCGGATCGCAAGCGGATCGCACGCGGATCGCAGGCGGATCGCAAGCGGATCGCAAGCGGATCGCAAGCGGATCGCAGGCGGATCGCACGCGGATCGCAAGCGGATCGCACGCGGATCGAAGGCGGATCGCAGGCGGATCGCACGCGGATCGCAAGCGGATCGCACGCGGATCGCACGCGGATCGCAAGCGGTTTGCACGCGGATCACACGCGGATCGCAGGCGGATCGCAAGCGGATCGCACGCGGATCGCAGGCGAATCGCGAGCGAATCGCGCGCGAATATGTATCTTATATACTATGTTCTGTCCAAGTGCGTCTATGATATTCTATTGACCAAGAAAAATGTGTGGAGTAGTAGTATTATTATTAGTATTATCAAATTTTTACACCAATATGTACTTACGTTTCAGAATTCGACACGCCCATTACAATTTTTCCCCGCCCCTTCCGGCCTCAAAATTTTGAAAAAATTGTATATTTTGAGCAATTTTAGAGAAAAAGACCTCATTCTTGGTAGACATAATATAAATCCTAGCCCGAATGTGCTAGGATCAAAAAAATGGAAGTTATTCACAAAACATTGATTCAGACGGTCCTTCTCTCTATTTCCTGCAGAGCACAAATCGCTATTAGGTTATTTGAAAAAAAATATGGGAATTGCGCCAGTTGTGCGGAAAATGCAGAAAAAGACAACTATTGACGGATTAAGAATTGATAACACTACAACATACAGTTGAAGTTATTACTCACTTATGCTAACTTCATTTTCAAAATCCTTTCCAAAGTTGAAAATTGTTCTCCATACTTTGAGGGTGCAACAAGGGCGTTTTTTCGAAAACAAGCAATATCTCGGGCATATCCTTCCGAATTTTCAAAGCACACATAGGCACGGTCGCCATTCCAAAAAAATGTTTTGTACCCAAAAAATTTGGAGCAAAAATGTACCAAACACCACCACCAGATCCACCAGATATAAATTTTGTATCAGTTAGAAATTTAACCATGACTAGCACTGAAAAGTAACGCATACAGTGTTAATTGAGAAAATATGTATGCGCCAATGTAATGTCCACCACTACGTAAACAGTTATAGATTGTGAATCACAATTTGTGATTCAGCCAAATTTCTAAGTGAAGAAGAACTTGCCTTCTAACTTGCTTTCTAATGAAAACCTTTGAAAATTTATACAATGGTGATCCTAATGATATAATATCCCAATGGAACCAACTCCGACTTTCTTTAAATCAGGGAAAAAAAAGATATACGTAAATTTTGGACAGACATTGAAAGTAAAAAAACGGTGTTGACGACCGCTATTCAGGAGCTTAATAGAATTCATAAACAACTTGATTTCGTTGCCACACAACTCTGGTGCTGCAGAGCGAAAGTTTTTAAAAATTTCGGTAATGAAAACTAAATTGCCAAATAAATTTGAATCGAAGACACTAAAGAACATAATGTATTGCAAGGAATTGATTGATTGTAAAGACCTTCACTATGTTTGGTCTACAAAAGACTGTTCATTTTTAACAATTAACTAAAATATTTTAAAATTTGATTTATTATTATTCAAGTGAAAATTCTGTTTTTCTTTTCTTTATGTTTGAAAAGTATAATTGATTAAATGAAATTTCTGTTTTTGTTTTCTTTTTTATAGTTAATACTATACTAAAAAAATTAAATATGAAATAATAAAAGATAATTAAAAAAAAAAAACGTTAACAAAATATAGTATTAAAAAATACCGAAAAAAAAATGTGGTACATTTTTGCTAAAATTGGTACATTTTTTCAAAATTTTGGTACACAACATTTTTTTGGAATGGCAACCGTGGTGGTTATTATTTCATTTTCAAATTAATAGCGCCATCTAAATGTGGCATAATACTATTCTACAAGCGCCATCTATTGCACAGTTTATAAAGCTAAAATAAGTGTCATTCGCAGTGAATGGATTAGTGTTTCGGCTGGCACTTTAGATTCTAAAGTTTAGAAAGAGTGCGGCCAGTTATGTTAAATTTGAAGCTGCCACATGTCAGCGAAAAACAGCTGTTTCATACAAAGCGTTGCCACCTCATATGAACATTTGACATTCATAATTGGAGATGCAACAATCGATTAAAAATATTAAATTGCTTTAGCTCGTTTTTTTCAAGAATAACTTTAAAAAAATTAATTTAAAAATAATCTTAATTATAAAAACCTTGCATATTTAAAAGCAATGAATAATTTTTACATTTATCCGGTGTTATTACAAACAAATTTATAAATAGAGGAACATTTTCACATTTAAAAATATTAAAAACTAAGCTTACGAGAATCTGGCATATACTTTTGAAATCCATAAATTTATTATCATCTGTTCATATTTATATTTTATTATGCACATGTATTAAAAAGAAAAATAATAATAATTAAAATAATATTATTATTTGGATTTTTTACGTTAAATTGTTCGTTCCATAAAATGTTTAAATAAAATATACTAAATAATATATCTTTCGAAAAACATCGATATATGCCACGCAAAATCGATAAAAATAAACGATCGCGCCAACCCTTTCAACCCATCCCTAGTGGGCGCTTTTTTAACCGTTATAGTTAGTCGCCGCCTGATGTCTGCATTTTGCAAACTCATTTTTTAATTACGTGTTTTTTCTTTGTTTGTTCTGTTTTTTCATCATTAGATTTCGCAATGTGGTCATTAATTATTGCAATATTATTAAACAGTGTGTGGTGCCGCACAGTGCACACCGCAGCACTCATCGATGATTGTCCGACACTGGACAATGGCGACAGTCTGTCGCAGACGCAGTTGCTCGATCGCCTCACACACGGCTGTCGCTACGATCGATTGGAGCGACCGCTAACCTACACCCAGGATGGATCACGTTTGCCCGTGGACGTGTATATGCGTGCGTACATATATTTCATGCAGAATCTGGAGGCACACGATCTGCAGTTCAAGATCTTTGCGCTGCTGCAGATGCGCTATCTGGATCCTCGTCTCAATTTTCGTCATGTGTCGCCTAAACGTTTGCAACCCATACTCGGTGAGCAACAGCTGCGCGACTCGCTCTGGATGCCGCACATATTTCTCGCCAATGAGCGCGACTCCAGTATACTGGGTAAGCACATCCCCACATCCCACTTTGCCATGACAAACTATTGATGTACATATGTGTATGCTCTGCAGGTACATCGGAAAAGGATATACTCACATCTATATCGCCGGATGGCACTGTCATTGTCTCCACGCGCATTAAAGCCACGCTCTATTGCTGGCTAAATCTGAAGAAATTTCCCTTTGATGAGCAACATTGCTCCACCGTGCTCGAAAGCTGGATGTACAACACATCGGAACTCGTACTGCATTGGGAACAAAAGCGTCCTATTACTTACGATCCCGAACTGCACCTTACCGAATTTCTGCTGAAGCAATCGTGGTCGAATGAGACCGTCATCAATGCCGATCTCAGCGATTTGCGTCACGGCGCCTTTGCCGGCAATTACAGTTCATTGAGCTTCACTGTGCATTTAACCCGTGTCGTGGGCTTCTATCTGATGGATTACTTTCTGCCATCCATGTTGATTGTGGCCATTTCGTGGGTATCGTTTTGGCTGCAAGCGGATCAGGCGCCTCCACGCATCACACTTGGCACCAGCACGCTTTTAACATTCATCACACTTGCCTCGGCTCAGGGTGAGTTAGAGAAACACAACACATATGAAATCCCGAATATGTAATGTGTCATGAATTTCCCCACTCTAGGCAAAACGCTGCCAAAGGTCAGTTACATTAAGGTGTCGGAAGTGTGGTTTTTGGGCTGCACCATTTTCATCTTTGGCAGCATGGTGGAGTTTGCATTTGTGAACAGCATTTGGCGGCGCAAACACAATGTTCCCATCAAGAAGCTAAACAGCAAGCACATCCTCAAGTCCACACTATCGCCACATTTGCTGCGTCGTCGCAGCCACGCCAGATCCAGATCCTTCTCGGGCAGCGGACGTCCGATGGACACCAGTTCACTGGGTGGCAATTTGCCATTCAATAACTATCTAACCGTCAATTTGCCCATTCAAACCATACCGGAGGGACAAGTCTTAGTTCGACCCGCAGTGCCCAGTCGTCGACCCAGTCTTCATATGCTCAGCAGCACGAATCGCAAACTGGATGTCACTTTTGTGGAGAGTGCTTTAAATACTGCCCCAACTTCGGGTTCGGCTGCTTCTGTTGGTTCAGCAACAAGTGTGCCCAGCATTGATGTGCCCGATATTAGTGTGTTCAACAATAACACAGCCGAGGAGATCGACCACAAGGAGGAGATTGCCAATAACGGGTGGACAACGTTAACACCCCAGGAGATTGCCATTTGGATTGATAGACGCGCTCGCTTCATGTTTCCCTTGGCCTTTTTGGTCTTTAATATGTTTTTCTGGACATTTGTCTATTGTATTTGAATCAATTTTCGTTTTTATTTCTTTTTATTTTTTGTTAGAATATTATTTTTATGTTTGATTAAATTTGGTATTTGTAAATTTTATTATTGTGTGCACTTCCTTGAGTAATATAACTTGCTGACCCTGACTCAGGGTAAAATATAAGTTCAATGAATATGATGCAAAAGGAGGCTTCCTTTTTAATGAAAGGTTAATTTGAGAACAGGGAATTTAATAGCAGTGAAATCCTGACTATTTAAATTTAAAGACTTTCTATACTTATGACAATGATTATTTATTATAAATAGATTTGTCCGACTCATCATACTTGCAATTTAATAGAGTTTTACGAGAAGCTCAACAAGGTCCACAGGGTCCACATGGAACTTGGGGGCCACACGGGCCGACTGGTCCACAGTGTGTGTTCCAAGGCGTAGGTGCACAAGGATAACAAGGTCCACACTCTGGCGACTCATATGGACAAGGCGGCGAACAAGGTCCACATGGTCCACAGGGTCCGCAAGGTCCATTGCTCAAGGGACCACAACCGGTTCCACATGGTCCACAAGGTGCGGGAATGTACGGTCCAGATGGCATTGTCAAGCCACAAGGTCCACAGTTTGGTACTGCGCATGGTCCACAGCGTCCCGGTCCACAGGGCCCACAGGGTCCACACCGTGGCGGTCCACAAGGACCAGCAGGTCCACAGGGTCCACAGGGACCACAAGGTGGTCCACAGGGGCCACAACGAGTCTCGCACACTGGATACTGATTGGTGGAGAAGCAGGGCAGTGGACAACATGCGCCACCTGGAGCACATGGTCCTATTGGACATGGTGGGCAAGCGGCACTGGGCTTGTAGTTGATGGGCCCATTTGGATAGCAGCAATACTCGCGCGGCGGCGGGATGTCTATGGTCTGTGGCTTGGGTTGGCACAGTATTGATTGGCATACTTCTCTGGGCTCGCAAACTCGCTTCGGATAGCAGACGACATAGGGATCCGGTATCATGGATGGATAGTATATGACACGGGGCTCCCGAACCATTTGTGAGACCCAAATTAGCTTTGGCACTTTGATAACTCGCGTGGCATCCACAACTTTCGGCACAGTGATCTGTCTGCAGCGATTGACAACCATGGGCTCGGGCACGATCTTCTCTGTGAAGACAACCCGCTTCTTGCATATGAGACGCGGAGGCTGCTGCACAGTTATGCACTTGGGAAAGGAGGCGGAATGCGAGGAGCACACTGCGGCAAGGCTTCCAATTGCGCGGCATTGTAGCACTTGGGAGAGCACTCGAAGGGCCCACAGCAGGGGTCGCAGGGGCTGCAGGGTCCACAAGGAGAGCACATTGTTAATTTACAACAATTAAAAAAAGGAATCGAAAATAATTTTTGTACAAAATTTGGAAAAATATAAAAAAAATTTAGTTTTTGATAATTTTTAATGCTGGTCGAACTGAGACTGGAGAGAAACTGAATATTTTTCCGATATACTCGTACAATGTTAGCTTTCGGCCGAGAAGTCAAGGATTACTAGATTGAATTTTTCGTTGATACAACAAGACGTTACAATACAGATTATTTAATTTTCAAATAAATAGCGCCATCTACTACTCTGTAAATCACCATCTATAGCACAGTTCATGAACTCTAAAATTGTATCATTCCCAGTGAATGGTTAAATGGCTGCGCTGGCGTTGCCACTTTCAAAAAAACTCAAGCACAATAAAATGAAATTATTATAATTATAATAAGGATACTCTTATGTCTTTTTATTATTTGGTCGATAATATGTATAAATTCTCGAAATTAATTATTCAAATAAAAAATACTGAATCATCATTTGAAAGAACATCGATATGAACATATAAAATCGATTTAAATACAACGATTGCGCCAACGATGTTTATCCATCTATAGCGACTGTATCTAATGTGTGCACTTTAACAACTAATTATTTAATTAATTGATTAATTTGTGATGCAAAAATAATGTACCCTTCAAAAAGCGAAACAGCAAGCACATTCTTAACTCCCCACTGCCGCCACATTTGTTGTGATGTTGCAGCCAAAATAGATCTAGAACCTTCTCAGGAAGTGGACTTAAAATGGTTGAATCAATTTTCCTTTAAATTTGTTTTATTTCTTAGATATAATTTTAATTAGTTAATTAAATTTAATAATCGATTTTACATTTGGAATTTAAAACTTTGTAATTTTGCGCCATGATTTTAGCGCACTGCAAATCAGTGCTGGGCAACGGCAATTGTGTATTTTGTACGTTCTGCAAAGGGAGACAGCACCTGTTTGACAAGTTGCAACCACCATGCATGTGTTAGAGCAGCACGACTATATGCGTAATTCAAAACAATATTTTTTCAGCACATACGCGTACACACACACACACCCAAACAATAACATCGGGGGCCCCAAAAACGCTCGTTCGCTCGCGACCGACAACGACGGACCAAAAACTTCGTCGTGAATGGTAAATGAAAAAAAGAAAAAAAAATAAAGTGCAGTTTTAACCCTACGCCAAAATAAAAAAAAAAAAAACAAAAAAAATGCAAAGAAATTAAACAACAAAAACAACACGGTAAAGCAAGTGCAAGTGGCAAACATAAACAACGGCAGCGCCAGCAGCAAGAACAACTAAACAAACGCGGATCAGTGTGCCCGTGTGTATGTGCGTGCGTATGTGTGTAGTACTGTGTTGTTGTTGCATTGGTTAAAAAAAGAACACAAGGCAATTGAAGCTTTTTGGATGCGTGTAAATCGTAACCGGTAAAAAAAAGTTAGCCGCCAATCCCGCTGTGTCTTCGACCTCTTCCTTCTGCACTTCCACCGCGTCTCGGATGCTGCATGTGCAACAGTAAGCACGAGACGTAGTAAACAATAACACCAAGAATATCAAAAATAATAATAATACTAAAAGACGCTGTGAACACGCTGTCCTGCCCCCGCCGCCACTGTCAATCTGGAGCAGCATCATGGACACTATTTGTAGGCTGTGTTTTCAGACAGCGACGGTAAGTTATTTATCCCAATAAACAATATTTAATATTTAAGAAGAAATAAAGCCTTTATTAAAACACAAAGCAACAAGCTACAAATATTGTGTATTTTGCTATTTTTATTGATTTTTTTTTTGTATGTTGTCTCTTATTTTTACGGGGGAAAAAGCACAACAATTGAATTTGTGCGCCGATTTTGCACTACTGCTGAGGCTGCTGCCATTTCTTCTTCTTGTTCTGCCGTTGCTGCATCGTCTTCATCAGTTGGGTGGGGGTTGAAAAGCGCGCGCACATCTCGTCGTCGACCCCAAAAGGCAAAAGTTTGGCTCGCTCACACGCACATGCACACATTATACACACACACTCACAAATGTATCTAAACAGGTATACACACATACATTTATTTCAATACATACATACAATGTGTTTGTGGTGTTTTTGTAGACCCCCTGCCCCCTTTCCCTCTCTCCAACCCACAAACTATTGCTTGGGTTTATTTTTAGCCAACTCAGCCAAAGTTGCTCAAGCCGCTAACTTGAAAATGTACGAGAGAAAAAAAAAACAGACAAAATCAAAATAAATAATATTTTTACATTTCATTCCTACTCCTTTTGAACAAAAGAGCACAAAAAAAAAACGAATTGACAAAAATTCCGCCAAAGGCAGCAGCAGCAACAACAGCGGTGTGCGCAGCAAGGGGTCACATCACACCGAATAGGGTGGGGAAGAGGATCGCAGCATAAGCCAAGCTTTAATGTACACACAGTTCCACATATACATATATGCATACAAGCTCGTCCACATACATATATGTATGACATACATATGTGTTTGTGAGAAGACAAAAATAATAATTACTGTAAGCGCAGCTTTGCTTTGTCACATTTTTATTTCGGCCCCCTGCGCAACGACGCCACTGTGCCAGCAAAACAAAACAAAAACGAAAGAATAACAACGCTATAGAGAAAGAAAAAAATAACATGAAATGAAAACAACAAACGAACCAACGCTGTATTCGGTCGCTGTGTGGTTGTTGTTTTTATTTATACCCGAGACATTCATATGGTAGAGGGGTCGTCTGTTGAGATATTCCAGACTATAAGCATTAATATTTAACGCAGGCAGATCAATTTTATGTTTAAATAAATGTTTAAATATCAACAATTCTTGCTGGCGTTTGACAAAAACTTTTAAAAAAAATACGCAATAAACAATTACAAAAGTTTGGAAGAACATGTCTTGGGTGTCTGCAAGTCGAGCGCACCCTACTTTGTAGATTTCTACTTGTTGTTGTTATTGTTCAGTGCTGGCATTTTGGGTACACGTGTGTATGTATTCGTGTGTGCATGTGTGTGTGTGATGAGTGTAAGAGCTCCTTGGTTTGTTATTATTAGGAGGCGACGGTGGGGGAAGGGGAGTGTGGAGTCTGTCCCGAAAAACAAGCGTTATTATGTATCACTTTTTTTTCTTCTTTTCGTTTTTTTTTTTTAAGATTATTTTTACCAACACACTTTCTTTTTATTTTGTTGGTTTTCCTTCAACATTGCGCACGCCAATTTTAAGTTTCAAATATTGATGATCTGTTGCCATTTTTTAATCTCTCTCACACTGCTTCTCTTTATCTCTCTCTCTCTCTCTCTGTGTTTACAGTTATTCCAAGTGCCCGGCTATAGCATACCAACGTGCGTGCGCTGCTCGGAACAGTTGACGAGCAATTCAAACTTCCATCAAACGGTGCGAGGAGTGCAGGATGCAGGCGCCGCTGCTTCTGTGGCGGCCGTTGCAGTAGCCGCTGCCGCTGCTGCCTCGACGGCGGCAAATGACGCCACCGATGCGGTGGCAGCACAGTTGACAAATGGCAGTGCTGTTGCTGCTGTTCTGCAATTACAGCAACAGCAACAACAACAACAGCAGCAGCAACAACAACAACAGCAGCAACAGCAACAATTGCAATCATCGAGTTCTTCCGAGAATCTCCAATCGCAGGACGATTCAGAAGATGTAAGTGAGAGTGTGAAAGAGAGAGCGTACACTAATAGAATTTTACAGCGACCGAATAGTGTTGGCAAACGACGCACGCACACACACACACACGCAAATGGATTAACTGCAGCTCCTGACGGCGCTGCACTTGTTCGTTGTTGTCTTATTTATTGTTGTTGTGTACATATACATACAATATGTATGTATGTACGTATATAACTGCAGATTACACTCATATGTACATGCATACTATGTGTGTGTTATTATATGTATGTATGTATGTACATTCATAGTTCGTTTCCTTTTTCTTTAGCTTGCTTGTGCCTTTCTTTTTCACACCGCTGCACTGAGAATATTGGCAACAGCAACAGCAGCAATAACAACAACGACGCAAATGCTCTAATCTTCTGTGCTGCGCATTTTAAAGCATAGCAAGTCATTGAAGTTATATGTAACCGAATATTTGTATACATAGATTACTACATATGAAAATATGCTAGTTAAGTTTTCAGTTTTTATTATTTATTATATACAATATTGTAGATTCAACATTTAAATATTAATAATATTTCGCATTGCTTAGCAACGGAAAACAGAAGCACATGCTAATTGTAGAGTATTCAGTATTCGCCTTGCCGATATTTTATTTCCTTTTCTTTTTTTTTTCCTTTATTTTTATTTTGTTTTGTTTTTTTTTTTTTTTTCATTAATATCTGCGCTGTTTGCTTGCCTTTTTCTTGCTTTGCTTTTCACGACGGCAGCAGAAGAAACAACAACAACGATAGCAACGTCAGAAGCAACAGCGACGCCAACGTCGACTGCACGACGTTTTGTGCGCTGTGTAAAGCGAAAAAAATTCATTTTCAGTTGACGCTTTTGTGTGGGTGTGCGTGGCACGCAAAAAAAAAATAAGCAGCAATACACAATTTATCAAAAAAAAAAAAAAAAAAAAACGACACAAAAAAAGTACATTTCCATTAAACAAATCTTAAAAAATTTTGCAAAGAATTTGCGCACCGAATAATTGAAATTTACAAAATTTTGGCCGCCAGCGTGTTTAGCGTAAGTTGATTGTGCGTGCGTGCGTTGATGCCACGCGAGTGTATGTGTGTGTGAGTGTGATAGTAGCAATTAGTAAAGCCGCAAAAGCTCCCGCAAAAATGCAACTCTAACTCTCTTTCTGTCTCGCTCCCACTGCCGCTGCCTCTGCCTCTGCCGCTCTCAATATACACAGGTGGATCTGATATTCAACGAGGAGGGCTCCTGCCCGCTGTGCAACAAGACCTTCTCGCGCAAATCCTCGCTCATGACGCACATACGAAATCATTCAGCGGAGCGCAAGTTTGTCTGCAGCTATTGCCACAAAGGTATGATATGCAACATATGTATGTGCATACAGTCATATTGTATACATACATATGTATATGTTTTAAGGATGGAGGCGTGGTCGATACACAGTGCAAATGCGATATTTCGATATTTTAAACATGTCATCGATATCGGTTCAATGTTTAAAAGATCCCTGCACTTTATATTTTGTTGTGTATTTACTATGTATTTTTTTGTTTCATTTTTTTTGGCAATTGCAAGTTATCCATATTTTTTATCTTGCAGGCTTTACGCAGGCAGCAAATTTGCGCAACCACGAGCGCATACATACAAATGATCGACCATATCAGTGCGTCGATTGCGGCAAAACGTTTACCCAAATCACAAATTTGAACAATCACCGACGATTGCATACGGGCGAGAGACCCTTTGTATGCAATGAGCCGGAATGTGGACGAAGCTTTGCCCAGGTTGAGTATCGAGCAATCTAGTTGAGAATGAGTGTTGCCAAACTGCTAAAATTCAAATCTTATTTGCCTCTAATATTAATTCATATGATAGAGAAGCCAATTAAGCCTAAACGTAAATAGATGATCATAAACATAACATTGTATTTAGAGGTAAAGGTTTCAAAAATGTTTAAAACCCCCGCGAACTTATAAACAAAAATCATACAAGTGGTACAAGCTTGATAGGTTTTCATAAAATTTATTGCATTGATCAAGAGCCCAATAATTAAATAATCGATAAAATGATAGCAACTGCACGTTATTGATAACGACTTGAAGAGCTGAGCATTCATATAACTACTGATATCGATAAAAAAAAGTTTTTATTGAAAACGTTCAACAATTTATGTACCTAAAATAATAAGTGGGGTTTTTTTCTATTTACTCTTCGCCAAAACATTATGTTTTCTTCAAGAAAATCGTTATCTAAAGCCATTAATATTTTGTTATCATAGTATAACTTCGTTTGCACTTTTAAATTATTCAAATTTATTTAGTAAATTATAATTGGAAGAATAGTCACAGGCATTATAGTAATTGATACATAAGTTGTTTTTAAATTGATGAAAACAAATTGTTTTATTTAGAAATTCAGAAATATGACTAAATTGGCAACACTATACTACATTGTCGTTTAATAAATCTGAATCATTGATACTGATAATTTTTGTGTTGCAGGTTACCAATCTGAACAATCACATGAAGTCACACCACAAGGTCCAGCAATACTGCTGCAACGTGTGCAGCAAGAAGTTCACACAGGTCACCTCACTCAATCAGCATCTGCAAGCGCATGCCGGCGTCACCGGTTATTATTGTCCCCGATGTCCGGAGAAGAACTTTAAGCTACAATCGCAGCTGCATACGCACATGAAGACACATGGACTGGCGTTTCCATATGAGTGCAGCAAATGCGATGAGAAATTTCTGCAACAATCGCATCTCGATCAGCATTTGAAGATGCACGATGAGTTCAAATTCAAATGCGACATTTGCCCCAGTAGCTTTAATCAGGAGTCGCTGCTCAAGAAGCATGTGCAGCGTCATGTGGAGGGTCGCTACTTGAACTGCCCGGTGGCCAATTGTGCCGAATCGTTTGCGGTGCGACAGCATCTATCCAAGCATTTGCTCACCAATCACTCGCATCACGAGCTGCCGCCACCGAAGCGCTCCAAAAAGACGATCACACTGCAATCGCCACAGCAACCGCTCGCCATGATTGGACAGCCGCTATCGTTGCAACACACGACGGGGCAGCGTAAGCAATGCATTACTTATTAACCAATTTGTTTGTTGATTTACATTTTGATTCCATTTTCCATTTAACAGGTGGTCGACCGCCCAAAAACAAGAAAGCCGCATTGGCAGCCACGGCAATTAAGATCGAGATCAATGAGCCGTTGCACAGTCAGCATATTATCAGCAGTGCCAGCGGCCTCTCCATACAGCAACAGATCAATCAGCACATGCAGGCGCAACAGCAGCAGCAACAACAACAGCAGCAGCAACAACAGCAGCAGCAGCAACATCTTCATCTGCCAATGGGCCAAACGGTCAAGGCGCGCTTTATACCCACAAAATAAAAATTAAAGAAATCGAACGAGAGACAAACGGGCTCGAGTTCGACTGAGACAGCGAATGAAAGAAAAAAGAAGAGAGAGAGAAACAAACAACAACACGAGAGTGAGTGAATCAGAATGAGAGTGAGAGCGGACATATCTGCGGCTCAGTAATTGTCTTCGATCGGTCTGGCGTTAGCATATTCATCATAATCTCCCCCAAATCAACTCTAGCAATAGTTACACAAATTTTGAACAAAATAGTATCACATATCCATGGAGCACATACATAACCATATAACCATATGCAATATACCATAGCAAATAGCTTAAAACTATGCTATGTGACTGTGCGCTAAAACGCTAGCTAGAACCCTTCAAATGTTCCACAGAATTGCCCCATATTTGAAAAAAGAACATTATTTCTAGAAGATCATACAACATTTATTTAGTGACTCATTTATTCGAATTGCTTTAACTTCTTTGTAGATATACAATATTGCTGAAGATTAAGATATTACAATTATACCCAAAGTGTTTTAAAAGAAAAAGTTTCCTATTTAAAAAATATGTTGTATGATACACAAAAAGCTCAAGATGAGTAAAACCTTTTGCTAATTTGAAAGGCATGGAGCAAAATAGAGTTCTAATTTGAGAGCGTGCACCGTAGCAAGTAAACGTTAATTGAATACGATAATAATCAATGGTTCGGTGTGGGCGGATCGCTTAGATGCCAACTGGCGGTGGCGATTTTGCTTGGACTGCAATTGAGGCTGCTGGTTCGGTTTCTTCACGTCTTTCCGCTGCAGCCCTTGCTTGACGCCCGGCGCTCCACCCGTCCGTTCTGTCGCTTAACCAAATCATACAAAAAAACAAAAAAAAACCAAAAAGGCTAAAGAAAAGCAAAACAAATACATATATAAATCTTACATGAAAATTTTCAAGATAAAACCAAAACAAAAAACATGAATGGGCAATACCAGACGACGATGCGGAGATGTAACGTAAATTGAATACGTTAAACAACCAATTGTAACTTAAATCGAATTAAAATGTAATCATTAAGTGTACATTAATTAACAAGCAAGGAAAACCCATAAGCATACAACAAATATACATACAATACAAGTAATTATATAATTAAATCCATTTTATTTGGTATCTATTTTAAGCAGTTAGTTTAAGTGTTTTTATTTTTTTTTTTTTAATAAAACTTAAAGAATGTATGAAAATTGAATGACGGATTTTCTATTTAGTTCAATAATATTCATAATTGGGGAAAACGTTGAGTGTTGAAATGCAAAAGTGTAGGATTACATGACAAATTTCAAAATTTGTTTTCTCTGGGAATGTTTTTGAATATTGAACTATTTCAATGCCACAATTTTAATTATATTTGTGGTATTTTAAATAGGTATTTCTCTATTTTGCAAAACGAAAAAAATGCAAAAGAATAATGTAAGACTAAAAATACAAATTTGTTTGTTAATCAAAGTAAATTTTAATTCTTTTCAAATCACAATTTTACAAAAAGGATTCACAGTAGTTGTACTTAGATATAATTGTTCAGAAGCAACCTTAAAATAAGTGTTTGAATCTAAATTCCTTATTACAAACAATCACTGTACAACTTTTTCAAATGCAACACACAAATGTTGATATAAAATTATGCTACAACTAATTCTAAGGAACGATCGAGCTCTGCTACAAGCTGGCTATGCGCACATCGAATTCCTCCTTGTGCTCGTTCTTCAGATAGCGACGCATCATATGCAAAAGATGTCGCAACTCTGGCGTGCCTAACAAGTCCAGCAGAATCAGCATTAAGCTATCGAAGCTCTCATAGCCACCAGTTTTGTAGGCGAGCAGCGCACTGCCAAATTTACGAAACTGATCGGTGTTGATGGCACCGCGCACCTGTTTGCCAAAAGTTATAAATTATTTATTTATGCTATATTCTGTGTGTGTGTGTTGAAGACAAACCTGTCGCAAGAAATCCGTGCGGGATTCGTGCAAATCACTTGACTGGGATTCTGACGGCGGGTTCGTTAAATTACTTTGACTTTGGCTTTGGCTAGTTGAGGCGAAGGGTTCGCTCTTAATATCAGCAGCATTCACCAGCTTGTAACGCTTTTTAATGTTTGGCTGTGAGGCCAAGGAATCGCTTGTTGTGGGCGAACTGCGCTCTCGCTTGTGAATCTTCACTAGTCCGGTGTTATCGCTATTGAAGTCGATGCTCTGCAAAATGTATAACAAAATTCATAATTTAGAAGTGAATAAAGAAAAACCATTGTCAACTAATGCTTACAGTGGCATTCGTGTTGAGGCGACTTATGAAATCCATGGGAGTTGATTTGGCGCCTTGTGCCCCGCCGCCGGCGGCCTTGGCATACTCTTCGGGCGTCCACTTCTCCACGGAATACACTTGCTCAACTTTCCTAAAATGGTAAATCATTTAGTATACAATTTGAATTTCAGTTGCATTTCACACTTACGTTGCCATATTGAGGGCTATGCGAGATTTGTTGTTGATAATCTTGCTGGCGGTCTCAAAGCGTGGCTTGCTGTCGGGCGATGTCTCCTGCTTGAAGACGCTCTGCAGCAAAGGTTCCTCGGCACGCTCATCCGGCTTCACCATCGTCGCCTCAGCGTGCTTGAAGAACTGTCGCAGCTCACGTACAATGGGACCAAACGGTGTGCTCTGCGGTCTCGCTCCCAGATGGCCGCGCACCCATTTGGACAGCTGCTGCACCTGGGAGGCATCCTGGAAACGCGAATCACACAGCAGTATGGCGCCATAATCGTTGCGATGTCGTATGACACGACCGATGGCCTGATTGACCGCACGTGTCGCCTCCAAGCTATACCATTCCTGGCCACTCAGCAGCTGATTCTCCCTCGTACGATTTGATTCCAAATAGCGACGCTTCAGTATCACCTTTGGATCCTTGAGCGGGGGAAAGGGCAAACCAGTTATGATTACCGCACGTCCATTGCGATCAGCAAAATCCAAACCCTCGGACACTTTGCCACGACAAACGGCCATAAAACAAGCGCCCTTTGAATCGCGTATCGCTTGATAGAACTCCTCCATGGTGCTGGTGAACTGATCCTTGCCCCGCGGCTCCAGGAAAATCGGTTTACGACTCGAAATATCCGCCCACAGACCGCTGGCTTGCCAAGAGTCCACACAGGCATTCATCATGGGATACGAGGGAAAGAAAACCAACAGACCATCGGGCACGATCCGCGATACATTGAGTATGGTCTGGCCCAGCGATCGAATGTACTTGGGGTTATCACTGTGGATACATTACATATTAGTATATTTTCTTGTGGAATGTTAGTTATTTTCCTTGAACATCGTTTCGAAAAACCCTTGCTATCATATTTATGTCACTAACCGTCACTTTATCTATTTTATGTTTCTTTTAATTTAGAAGTAAACAAAAGAAGTTAAAACAAAAATATTTTTGTTTCAAAGGAATGCAATTAAAATAATGAATATTGTTGGGTATACTTTTCTTTTAAATGAGATGCAGACTAACATTCTTCGGATCGTGCAAACCGATAAATCGTATATATTTTGTAATTACATTTTCCTTTAAATAATCGTATACTTTGTTTCTAACATTGTTTTCCTAAGAATTAATCTATTCACATATAAAAATTCAAAATTACTGAAACTCTCTTTATAGATGGATAATTCTCTGATGGAATTTGACGCATGAGACAAACTGAAACAATTTTAAATAAGTAAAGCTCTTATAGATCTAGATTAGTACTATATTTCGAGCTAAGATAGATTTTAAGGGACTTTTTTTGTGTTACTATTCGTTCATTTTTGCAATTAAGTTAAAACATACAAATAGATCCAAATTTATTCTTAGCTCTAATTAAAGTACTAATCAATAGCTTCATCTTTACTCAAAATCAAAAAATGTTTTGGTATTTGTTTTTTCCACTGCATATAGAGTATTTTCGCCAGAGAATTACCCATATATAATTATTATGTATGTATTTGCTGCAAATATTTAAAATATCCCACAAATTCAGATAGATCAAAAATTATGCAATAATCCGAAATTCACACTGCATTTAACCAAAGAACTTGGAGCAAGTAAACTGCACACAATTTTATACAATTATCGATATTACTCTCAACAATACCAATTATTTAATTTAAAAGCTTGTTAATATTTCTTTTTCGATTTTAAAATACCAATTTAACGAATCCTAATGTGATCAAGCTTATTAAGTTATAATTTCGATAAATGTCAACAATTATTTTGCCCCCGAATATTGTTTGATCTGATGAAATACAATCACATCATCAAACACTTTCAGTTCTTATGAATGTGAATCACCAATTCTGATCCTCTCTTTCTCACCATTTCTCTCTCTCTCTCTCTCTCTCCCAACAGAATACCCATTAATCAAAATCAAATTTAAGAAATAAGCTGATCTCAGCAACATACCGATTTTTGTAGTTGGATATGAGCTGCTCGCGATCGGGTCCCGTGCCAATGATCTTGACATACACCTGACTCTGATCCACAATGTGCGGATTCTCCAGATAATGAGCCACAGGAATCGCCAGCTCGGCAATCAACGGCTTGAGGGGTGCTAATGTGCCGCTGGTTAAGATCACGCTGCGCACATTTGTGTTGAGTAACTGTTCCATGCCAAAACCGGGATTAAAACACCAGAAATTTATAACCTTGGCCGTCTTGGTGGTTGTCGTCGTATTGTTGCCCTTGCCCAGCCAGCCACTGTTGTTGACTTTGCTTGAGGCCGTCTGCTTGGTTTGTTTGCTCTCTTCGATCTCCACATGAACCTTGAAGCTAACATGCACCTTGCTCATGATATCCTCTTTGTTGGCAAACACAATATTTAGCAAATCGGAGAGCAACATAAAGCTGCCGCCCTTTCGTAGCATGGAGTGCTGTGAGGCAACCATTAGATATTGCACCAGTTTGTCCAGCAAGCCGACGATGGTGGCACAGTTGCCATAGGTAAACTGCAATATAAATTAAAATACAGATTAACGGATGCTTATTGCAGCAATTGTGCACTTACATTGGCCTTGGCAAGCAGTTCATAGATGAAGGATGCGGGATATGTTTGTCCATCGGTCTTGTTTTCCACCACAATCTCATCGACAGCCTTCTCCAGATCGATCAGCATCTCCTTAAGCAGCGTCAGATCATCAAGGGTGAAATCTTTGGGTTCATCGCTTCCTGCATCGAGAGTTTCGCCGCTCGTAAAGATTTTCATGATGTGCGTAAGGTCCTCCATGGCCATAGCCACATCTGAGGAGCGTATCTGCACCGATGCGGACTCTTCACAAATCTTCTCAATGTTATGCGCCTCGTCCAGTATGACAATCGTATTGTTGAGCTCAATTTTATTGGCTTTACGTGCCTTGGGATCGAGCAGATAATTGTACGGCATAAATGTGATATCCGCATCCTTGACCAGCTCCTTAGACGCATAGTATGGACACATTTTAAGACGTTGTCCCACCTTGACCAGATCCTCAATGTCCATTATTGTGGGTCCACGGAAATCCGGATGATCCTTCTTGGATTCGACGCGCAGCTGAAAAGAGCAAGTCTTCGAGTGCACCTTAAGCTTGCACATGTTGACCTTGTTGGAATTGCCCTGTTCCCGCATCACATCCGTGTGTATGCACAACTGATCCCGAGAGCCTAGGACAACAGATCGCATATTCGCATACGCCGAACGTTTCAACTCACGCATCGCCTGATTCAACTGGGAGTGTGTGCGTGAAGCATAGATCACCTTGGGTACACCCCAATTGTTGGATTTGCCCATGGCCGCCATAATCTCATTGCTGAGCACTGAAGCAGCCGTCGAATTGGGTTCCATTTTAATCTTTTGTTTATCCTTCTCCACCTCGGATTGACGTGTGCGCAACCAGGCGAGCGAGGAGCACAGTAAGCTCAGCGTTTTGCCTGTGCCGGTGGGTGACTCCAATACACCGTTTGTGCCGTCACGCAAACAGATTATCACCTTCTCCATGTAGGCACGTTGCACCTCGTAGGGCTCGAAGGGGAAATGGACCGGAATGCCGGCAATGATACTCTCCGGCATTGCGCAAGCTTTTTATTGTGAATACACTATTTAAATATTAACAATTCGGAATATGCTTGTTGTGTTTGCCTCACTTTTAGTTCAGTATGCTGTGTGTTCGCGCGCCAAAGCCACAGAAATAACAACATGTGTTCGAATGTTAAACGACCCTGTGCCATAACGATTGTACGCGCGATAGCGATAGACCACTTAATTTTAAAACTGATTAGCCAAAAAATATTCACAATTTGACAATGGAACACATTCCCATCTAAGTATGTACAATAAATTAAAAATAGCATTCTGTAGAAATTAATTCGCACTTGCAAGATTATAAAGTCGCGATTTGAAATTGTTTCCCTCAATCAAGCCAACTCTGTGCGACAATCGATATAGTAGCAATCGAGATGTGACGACACCCCTGTCTGGCTATCGAGTTATCGATATCCAACAAAATTAACAACAATCGCAGCGTCTCAGTTAGTTTTTCACTTTTGAACAGAGAGGTTGGTTGGCCAGCGGCGCCAGAATTGAAGAAGAAGAAGCAATAGCAATAGAAAAGGCAGAGGCGACAAATTCGAGACGCAACCAGAGTGACGGGCACAACAGTGTGGTGTGTGTGTGTGTGAAACAAACTTACCCGCCTGCTGAGATACTACAAGTAAACATACAAATAACTACATACATACATATACTACATACATACGTACATGCCACCACTGGTCGGTTGTATCGTGGTCGTGTCGCTTCGGCCGTCAGTCGGTCGGTCGGTTTGTCGTTGTCGTGTCGTCGTCATCATCGCACTCGACAGTCAGTCAGTCAGTTGGCGAGTGGATTGGTTGGTTGTATGGAAGGATGGATGGGGGTTGTGCGCAACGGTCGGTGGGGCGGCGGGGGCGGCTGCTTGGATGAGCGAGCTGTGCTGAACGCCAAGAGAGAGAGGAGTATAGTGAGTAGTGAGAGCGTGAGAGCGAGCGCGCGCGGTATAAAGATTGTTGTTTGTGTGCTTACGGGCTATGCACCTTAATACATCCACATACATACGTCGTATGCGTGTTTTTCTTCGCGAGTGTGTGTGTGCCTATAATTGTGTGAGTGCGTGGCTGTGGTCGTCGTCGGTCTGTGCGCGCTCGGCGGCGGAGGTGGTGATAAATTTTTTGTTGGCACAAAGTAAAAATATAACAGAATAAAAAATCGCTCAAAAACAAAAAAAACCCAAAACACAATGAGTACCCCCTCCCCCATATCGTCCGTCTAATCGAAAATTCTGCAACAGTAAAACAAATATATTTCTGATTATTAAAATTATGAATTATTTCATTGGTTAATTACTATCCTCGTATTATTAAACGGCTCACGCTTGTCCCTCCTCTCTCTCTCTCTGTTTCTTACTGCTCCAATTGCCGTATAGTTGCCAGTCTAATAGTAAAATAGCACAGCTTATGTTTTTTTTCTTCTTTTTTTTTGTCTAAACACACAACTCTCACTGATGTTAAAGATGATGATGATGGTGATGAAGCTGTGCGTGAGTGAGTATGTGAGTGTAAATGCGTGTTTGTGACGTTGCAAGCACTGCTATAATTATTGTTATAAAGTTATAATAATTCGGAAGGAACAAATAACAACAACAATGCATCCACCCACAATCAGCTGCAAATCGTAGACACACGATAACGCTTAAACGTTTGGCGCGCTCGCTCTCTCTTTAATCGAATGCAACACTGCAAATGTTTATCGTTCGATAGCCGATTTGTACTATGAGAGTGAGACCGATAAGCTAGCCCCTCAGCTACACACAACCCACTGCCACATGCAAATTAGTTCTTGTTCGTGCCCATGTCGCATTTAAAATTAAGGTCACACTAATCGTGCTGTTTGTCAAATAATGAGCACTCCTCCAAACACAAACACACACACACGAACATGGCAACAACAACAAACATCTAAAAACTTTATTTGCGATCCTGTGTAAAAGGCAAGGTCGTTGCATATATTAAGTTGTTGCTGTGCTGTCAAACACTCAGCTGATTTCAGTAATTGAGCTGTTACCGCTTATGTATGTTGCAAAAAAAGAGTTAAATCATACAATCGCCAGTTGTTGTTATTGTCTTTTTGAAATGTGAAACAGCAGGAGCGTGTATGGTATAGGAATCACCTTCCCCCAATGTTTTGTTACCTTGTTGCAGCGTTGCCACTACATTGGAAAGCGAATTTCACTGTGTGCTAAGCAAATATTATAGTGTTTGCGCACATAATGGGATTGGGCCATTCAAATTTTGGATAGTATCCCAGTTCAAAATTATATCCACGTGCCGTAGTTGGCTTACTGCAAGCAACGTTTTCATTTTGCTGTATATTGTGCACTTTATGTGACATCTGGCAACGCTTTGCTGCGCTGTTGAGCGTGAATTTAATACACGCATGCATGTCTGTATGTGCGTGCGCACATGTGTGTGTGCTCCTATTCAAATAGAAATTGAGTGCTTTGTACTCAAAACTCAGTCAATTAGTCGCCAGAAGGCGGCGGCAGCGATGACAACGTTAAATGCAAGCGCTCCGATAAGAGGAATTTTGGTTATACCGCGCGTCATTTTACATTCGCATCAAATAAATACGTTGTGGGTATATTTTACCGAAATTATTGTCAAATAGTTTTTGCCAACGCACAACTTTAATTAAATCATCTTTTGATTTACATTTTATTTTTGCATTTTCCTGCATTGGTCAGTTGTTGCTGCCAATTAGAGATGAGTGCGTGATTGTAAGCGAGACGATCGTAATATATATATTTTTTTTTTGTTGTGAACAAATAATAAGTCTCCACACGTGCCTGCAAGTCAAAACCGAGCAACGTGTGTTTAAAGTGTAATTTTTTTTGTTATTATTTTGTTTTTTCGTTTTCTTACATTAAAATTAAGATAAGCAAAAATTAAAAAAAAATTAAGTGAACACGCACTATCGTGCAGCCTTCTCACAAAAATCACGCACACTCATCTCTAATGGCAGCGGTGAGCAAAAGTACTGTTCAGTGCTCGTGTTTTGACTCAATGAATAACTTTTGTGGAGCATATTCACAGCCGCATTGGAGTCATTGTCTCTATGGTGGTTGGCCTGCCATTTGAATTGATGTCAAACCTATATTTTTTCCCATAGCCAAAAGAGTTGTGGATGTTTGTATGTGCATATTACCAAGACACAAGATGCCTGAGAGAGAGGTAGAAAGAGCGAGAGAGTGTTTTAAGTCGCGCAGTTAAAAGCTTAGCGATCAAAATTAGCACATTTATTGTCCAAATTGTGCGTGTTTTTTTTTTTTGTGCACAAGTCTGCTGTGTGTGTGTGTTTGTGAGCAGCGTTTGTGTTTGCTTGCGCATTATCAGTGATTACGATGACTATAGATGTACAAACATATGCATGCATGTGCATATCTTCTCTCTCTCTCTCAGCACCACCGCTCTCTCGCAGCACATGCGTTTGTGTGTGTGTGAGTTGTGAGTGTATTACAAAATCAGCGAATAGTATTGTTTTTGTTGTTGGATTTAATGTGTGGATGGCACACAGTGCGAATGCGCAACATGATGCAAATCGTTATCGTGGATTACATTAATTGTTCTTGTCTCGTTTTATTTCATTGCAGAGTTGATTGGTTGTGTTGATAAATCCAAATGTCAGCTGTTTCACGCAACATGTACTATAAAAGCGGCACAGTAAAACGAAGAAAAAGAGCAAATTGCTTCAGTCCAGGACAACAAAAAGCCGAAGCACGCTGCTAGCAAGCAGCAAAGAAGAGCAACAGCATCAAAATAAAGAGAGTGAGACAGAGAGAGGGAGAGAGCAGAAAATACAAAATCAACAACAACACCAATAAACCATAAAGCTATAAAAGTATCGTACTACAACAACACCGTTTAACAGTGAAGGAGCAAGGAAAAAGAGTTGCCGAACATCTGTGCTAGAACAGGAGTAGAAGGGAGACAATCGCTATACACATAATACACACACTCTTTCCATCTTGTTCTCTTGCACCGCTTTCAACTGCGCTCAAAAATAAAAAGCTATCGCAAGAAGCAAACAGCAACACTAAAGAAAACGGTAAATTATCTTCGCTCTCGCAAATCACATTGTCTATGTGTGTGTTGTTTCTGTGCCTGTGTGCGTGTGTGTACGTGTTTTACATGTATTGTATTTTTTGTTTGTTATTGTAGAGTTTGGCAACACGAAACATAGAGAGAGGAAGAGGAAGAAAGAGAGTTAGCTCACTCATCAGGTGGCTGGAGAGGAGCAGCCATGACAATCATACTCTTTCTGGTGGACACCTCGTCGTCCATGTGCCAGAAGGCGTATGTGAATGGCGTGCAAAAGACATATCTGGACATTGCCAAGGGCGCCGTCGAAACGTTTCTCAAATACCGGCAGCGCACACAGGACTGTCTGGGTGATCGGTATATGCTGCTCACGTTCGAGGAGCCGCCGGCAAATGTGAAGGCCGGCTGGAAGGAGAATCATGCCACCTTTATGAATGAACTGAAGAATCTGCAGAGTCATGGCCTCACCTCAATGGGCGAATCGTTGCGCAATGCCTTCGATTTGCTCAATTTGAATCGCATGCAATCGGGCATCGATACCTATGGCCAGGGTCGATGTCCATTCTATTTGGAGCCATCGGTGATCATTGTGATCACAGACGGCGGTCGCTACTCGTATCGCAATGGCGTCCATCAGGAGATCATACTGCCGCTGAGTAATCAAATACCCGGCACCAAGTTCACCAAAGAGCCCTTTCGCTGGGATCAACGCCTCTTCTCGCTGGTGCTCCGCATGCCCGGCAACAAGATCGACGAACGCGTCGAGGGCAAAGTGCCGCACGATGATTCGCCCATCGAACGCATGTGCGAGGTGACCGGCGGTCGGTCGTATCGTGTGCGCAGCCACTATGTGCTCAATCAGTGCATCGAGAGTCTGGTGCAAAAGGTGCAGCCCGGCGTCGTGTTGCAATTTGAGCCCATGCTGCCCAAGGAGTCGGGCAACAGCAGTGTTGGCGGCACCGGAGGCGGTGGCAACGCTGGCGGTGGCGGAGGTGGAGCGACAGCTGGTGGCTCAGGCGCTGGTGTTGGCGGCACAGCGAACACAACATCCTCATCATCGGCGGCATCATCCACGGGCGCATCCAGTAACGAGCCGACGCCCGACATTGTCTTCCAGCCGATCAAGAAGATGATCTACGTGCAGAAGCACATCACACAAAAGACCTTCCCCATTGGCTATTGGCCACTGCCCGAGCCGTATTGGCCCGACTCCAAGGCCATCACATTGCCGCCCCGCGACGCCCATCCCAAGCTCAAGATACTGACACCCGCCGTCGATGAGCCGCAGCTGGTGCGCAGTTTTCCGGTGGACAAATACGAGATCGAGGGATGTCCCCTGACGCTGCAGATACTCAACAAGCGGGAGATGAACAAGTGCTGGCAGGTGATTGTCACCAATGGGATGCATGGCTTTGAGCTGCCCTTTGGCTATTTAAAGGCATCGCCGAGCTTCAATCAGGTGCATCTCTATGTGCTGGCCTACAACTATCCGGCGTTGTTGCCGCTGCTGCACGACCTCATCCACAAGTACAATATGAGTCCACCCAATGATCTCATGTACAAGTTCAATGCATATGTGCGCTCGATACCGCCATATTATTGTCCATTCTTGCGCAAGTCGCTGGTCAATATCAATGTGCCGTATCAGTTGCTGCAGTTCCTGCTGCCCGAGAATGTCGACAACTATCTGTCGCCAACGATTGCCAATCAGCTGAAGCACATCAAGAACACGGCCAAACAGGATCAGGAGAATCTCTGTCTCAAGGTCTACAAGCAGCTGAAGCAACCGAAGCCTCCGTATCGCCAGGTCGAAACCGCAAAGCTCTGCACCGGCGCTGCACTGCGTCGCGATCTGGTGCGGCATCCGTTGTTGCGGGACACGTTCGCCAAGCTCCATGCCGAGATCGAGCCGGTGGAGAACTATACGATTGTGGTGCCGCAATTGTCGCATCAATCGTCGGCGAAATCCTATCGCAATCCCTTCGATATACCGCGTCGGGATCTGGTCGATGAGATTGTGCGCATGCGCGAAACGTTTCTGCGACCCACGAGCTTTGTGGCCAAGGATTCGGGTCACTGTCTGCCCATTGCCGAGATGGGCAACTATCAGGAGTATCTGAAGAACAAGGATAATCCGTTGCGCGAAATCGAACCGACCAATGTGCGCCAGCACATGTTTGGCAATCCCTACAAGAAGGACAAGCACATGGTCATGGTGGATGAGGCTGATCTCAGCGATGTGGCGCCCATGAAATCACCCAATGGCAACGGTGGCGCCGGCGGCGTCTCGCCCTCCTCCAGTGGCAATGGTGGCGGCAATCCTGGTGGCATGGGTGGACCCGTTGGTGCTGGCATGTCGGTGCTGATGCTCGGCGGTGGCGGTGGTAATAACGGTGGCAACGTTGGCGGTCCAATGGGCGGACCGAATGCCAAGAAGCTGATGGATGGAACGTCGCGCGGACGCAAACGCAAGGCGGGACCATTGCCGCGTGCCTTTGAGTTTCGACGCATCTCCACGGACTCGCTGCGCAGCAACAGCAGCAGCAGCAGCTGTAGCAGCATCAGCAACAGTTCGCCCAGCTCACCGGCGATTGTGACCTGTGGCAGCGGCGTTGGCGTTGGCGGCGCCAGTGGGAGCAGCAGCAACAGCAGTGTTGTGGGTGAACTGATGCTGATGGATGAGGATAGCAACATCAGCAGCAGCAGCTATGCGCCGTCGGAGACATCGAGCATTGCGAGCAGCAGCAGCAGCAGCAGCAGCATCATCAGCAACAGCAACAACAACGATTCAGGGCTGTCGGAGCGTCTGAGCTTTGACTTTAGCGAGGAGGAGGCCAGTGAGCAGGAGACCTCGCTCAATGGCTACGTGCACAACTTCATCAATGGCATCAGCGAGGAGGTGCTCAGCTCTCATGATGCGGACAATGGCAGCAATAGTAGCAATAGCGGCGGGGCAGGCAGCAGCGGAGTTGGCAGCGCCAACAGCACAAGTGGCAGCGCCAATAGCATCATCATCAGCAGCAGCAGCAGCAGTGGTGGTGGTGGCAACGCCAGCAGCAGCACCACTAGCAACAACAGCATTAACAGCAGCAGCGGCGGCAGCAACAGCACAGTTGTTGCGACAGCTGCAACGGCGACGGCAACATCGCCGCTAAACATTGCTGCCCGACTGCAACCCGATGTGGCAACGCCGAGCAGCAGTTTGAGCACAGCGACAAGCACAATAATAGCTGCAACAGCAACATCTTCGGCAGCCGCAGCAGCAGCCGCAGCGGCAGCGGCAGCAACAACCAGCAATGGCACCAACAATGACGCTTACGGCAGCAACATGAGCAGCCACATGAGCAACAATTGTCACAATCATGTGAACGACATCTTGTATGTGCCACTCAATGGCCTGACCATTCAGCATGCCGCCTACAGCAGCAATGCCAGCGACAGCGCGATGCTGATGATGCCAGCCACAACGGCGATGAATAAGGCGGGAGCTGGCGGGGCAACAGCAATGCCGCCACTGATGCTGGTGCCCAATGGCTATGCGAGTCATCATGGGGCAATGTTGTCGCCGCCGGCAGCGGCAGCAACCACAACGGCAGCAGCCACATTGGCGGCAGCAGCTGGCAGTGGATTGGGCGGTGCTGCAGCAGCGGGTGCGGCAAGCAGCACAGCAGCATTGGCGGCAGCGACAGCAACCACAACAGCAGCAGCGGGGGCAGCAACATCGGGAGCAGCTAACAGCAGCACGCCAGCAACATCGAGCACAACACCAAGCACGTATTTCAGTCACAATGATATTAACGATGCCTCGGAGATCTCGCGCATACTGCAGACGTGCCACAATGGCAACAGTGGCAGCAGCAACAACAGCAGCGGCAGCAGCAGCATCAGTGGAGGCGGCAACAGCAGCAGCAATAACAGCAACAGCACCGGAGGCAGCAACAGCAGCAGCACACTCAATGGCAATGCCAGCGAGGGAAATGGCAATGACATGGAAGTGGATCTCTTGGCCAACAGCTTTGATGCATTGAAGCGCACAGCGGGCGGCAGTTTGGCGGCGAATAGTACGCCACATATTTACTGGGGCAGCGGACTTAACCACCACCACAACAACAACAACAACAGCGGCGGCAGCAGCAGCAGCAACAACAACACCAACAGCAACAACAATAATAGTAGTAATAATAATGTTAATAGTAATAGCAATAGCAATAACATTGGCAACAACAATTGCCATCGAAGCTACAACAATGGCAGCCCCAAGCTAGAGCCCAAAGCATCACCAACGCACAACAACAACAATAATGGCGGAGACATGTCGGTGGTGACAACGCCGGAACGTGGCTTAACGGAGGAGCAACGGGAGGCGGCACGGAAACACAATGTCGACCTGCGTCTGCAAATCTTTCGTGATATACGGCGACCTGGACGCGATTACAGTCAATTGTTGGAGCATTTGAATTTGATCAAGGGCGATCAGGAGATGAAATCGGATTTCGTAGACATGTGCGTCAGTGAATCGATGCGATTCCGACGCCACAAGATGGTGTCCAGCATACAGGAATGGTGGGATCAGAAGCAGCAGCAGCTCGACGAGATCACAAAGAGTTAACGTTGGCTGCTGTGGAATTGAGCGTGCAACCAGCAGCAACAGCACCAGCAACAACACCACGCAACATGTCTGTGATGTCAACAACAACAACCAACAACAAGAAACAGCAACAACAATACTAAACTTAAACAAGAGTTAGCATTAATTTTATATAGAGATGAGAGTTTAGCTAGTAGCGGAAAAGTGATTTTCCACAAATTCCACACAAACACACACATACACTCAACACCAACAACAACAACAACAACAACATGTAGTACAGCTGTAAATAATGAAATTAATGTGAAGGGAAGAGCATGAGAAGAGAGAGAGAGAGCGTTACAACCTGGGGATGTATTTATGTAGTTTATAGACTAAATTAAACAATAATTAATACTGTTGATAGTAATGCTAATAATATTAACGGTAATTGCTGTTGCAGCAGCAACCAACAACCGCAACAACAACAACAACAAAAGTACCAGAATATGGAAATTAGTTATACTAGTAATGTTAGGAAACAAAATGCATAAACAATTTGTAGGTCTTAATAACACACACACACACACACACATTTTTTAGTCGTTTAGCCTAAAGCGAAGATTTAGTGAGTAAACTCCCCAAAGTAACTGTAAACTGTATTAGCCAAGTAAGTAAAAAGAGGAGAAGCAAACAACAACAATAACAACAACAACAACACATTTGTCTTTACCTTCAGTTTGAAAGCCTTTTAAGCCATATGTGTGTACACCACATATGTTAATTAAATGATAACGTAATTAATTAATGCATTAATTATTAAGCATACAATTAACATGCAGCAAGAAAAATGCTTATTTTAAATTAAACCAATTTTTTTCTATTGTCTAACGAATTATTTTTAATGCCGCAGCGCGCACTTAGAAAACACTTACACATACACACACAGGCACACACACACACACATCTACACTCACCAAAACACATTCATAAATTTATGATTAATGTATTTTGTTTATAAGGTTTTCAAATATAACATACGATATTGGCATTGATTTTAAGTAAAGCGAATAGACACACAAAAATATTCATATTTTATTTTATTTAGCTAAAATTATTTCGGCATAAACAAAATATTTGTGTAGCCCCGAAAAATGTATTTTTTTTTGTTTTTTTTTTTTGATAGTAATTATTAGAATTAATATGATTCAGTTTTAATACATAATGGTTTTTTCCTTTTAATTTTGCTAGGCGTATTCATTTGTAACAATTTCAGCAACATTTTACACACACACAAACCACCCATACATATTTATATCTATAAAGAAAAATAATCTGTTTTAACGAAAAGTCTCCCATCAAGAAGTTTACTTTTTTTCTCTAACGTGTGTGTGTGTGTGTGCGTTGATTGTGGGTGTAGAGTGCGAGTGTGTGTGTGTGTGTCTTGACAGTGGCCTCTAATTTAATTTAATTATATTATTGTATTAAACGCATTCAAAAGCTCCAAGACATCTTCGACAAGAAGAAAACATAAGCAGCTCCAATTTTCGTTTTTGTTTAGCTGCAACTGTGAAATAAAACAAATCGAAATGCTTTCTTTCTACGTGTTTAGCTGTATTTTCTCTATTGTTTGGATTGCAATTTTTTTTTTGTTGTTGTTTGTTTTGTCCTCTCACCCCTCTAGAAATCGCCCATCGCGGCTGCCACGCCCCCCACAACTGAGGCAATGGCGCCGCAACAGAGGCGCCTATGTATGCTATGAATGTGCCCCTGAGTACACACAGCCCCCATTTTGTTCTCTCCTGTTTCTTCTATTTTTGCAGCACCCTATATTTGCAAATTATTTTTATTTTTTCCTGTTTAATTCTAAGTAAATGCATTTAAGCTCTTTTTTTCTTTTTGTGTGTAGAGAGTTTTGTCACGCCGCTTTATAATTTTGTTTAGATTTCGAATGCAGGATTTTAAAGTAAATCATACTTAAATTGCAGGTCAGTTAAATACTGTAACTTTCCAATACATATAGTATTTATTTATATGTGTGGTAATTTCTTGCTTTTTATAATATCGTTTTTCTTATCTTATTTGAATTTTCATTAAACAAAATTGAATTACAAATATCCATGTATTAATACATATATAGTACGATGATAATAAACCTATATTCTTGGTGGTTGCGCAAATGTGGGGACTCTGAAAATCATCACATTTGTTTCAAATATTGTGTAATACTGAAAGGGTGTCGATGCTGAATCATTCGCTATTTATTAATCACATTATTTTTAATGAAATGTTAAATTATTCGATAAAGCAACAGATAATAATGTTAAAATGTTATTTTATTTTAATTACCTAATCGTCATACATCTCGGTGGCTTGGGCAAATATCAACATTTTGTAGGTTTTATTTTCAGATTTCGATAAAGAAATTTCAACTTTTTAAAATACAATGTCGATGGTAATTTCAAATATAACCGCCGCAACTGACTGAACATGGTAAACAGCTGATTGCAATCGATAACTGGTTCATTAAGTGTTGGTAAACATATGGTATTTGAATTGCCTATCAAATTCGTTGTAAATTTACATTTACAATTTATATATTATATATACTTTGAAATATATGCTAATATGTGCTAGCTTTATATACTTTGTTTATACATTTTTTAATGTAATAAACAGACTTTGTGTGAAAATATGTTATTGCATTCAGCGTTGCCACATCTCCGTTTACAACACTATGTTGGTGTTCACTCGTGAGCGCTCCGAAATGTGAACGACCAGGAAGCAGTCGCTCACTTGTTCAGTTCAGTTCATTAAACATTCACTTAATGGACAAACCCAACACTAGCGCCTAGCAGCAGTTGTTGGGCGATTGGCAAAGGCAAGAGCAAGAGAAGCAAGAGCAAATGCAAAAGCAAAAGTGAATTAAGCAAAGCGGAGAAGCAATATGCAAAATTAAAAGTGCGGTGCATACGCACACGTTGTTTGCTTTCTTTGATTAAAACGTTATACGTGTACGGACGTAATGAAAAGCATATCCTCCGTTGGAATCGCATATCCATAACACACACATACACACAACCAAGCCTACCAACACCAACACACACAAAGTCACTTATCAAAACCAAGTGTGATTCAATACCGGAGCTTGGAGTTTCGAGTTTTTTTTTTTTTTTTTTTTTTGGTTTTGGTATTGCGGAAAGTAAAAGTGGCCGCTGCCAACAACTAACCTGTGTGTGTGTATGTAAGTGTGTATTTGTATTTAAATTCATGTTTCGGTTACGACGTTATTGTTGTGGTGTGTGTGTGCGCGCGAATGTTTGAGTGCAAAAGAAGTTGCAAAAAATACACAAAAGTTACGCAAATTCACAGCAACAGCAAAATTGTGTAAAATAACAACAACAACCGCAACAACAGTGCCGTGTCTCTGTCTGTGTCTGTTTGTCTGAGTGTGCACTCGTGAGAGTGTGTGTGTGTAGTGTGAGCGGACGCAGCGCGTCGCGAACCGGCAGCGCAGCGCAGCAGAGAAATGAGCGAGAACAACGGCAGCAGCAGCAACAACACCACCATCACAGCCGCCAATGGACCGCGTGTTGTTACCATCTACAAGACGGAAACTGGATTCGGTTTCAATGTGCGCGGACAGGTGTCCGAAGGCGGCCAACTGCGATCCATCAATGGCGAACTTTATGCCCCCCTGCAGCATGTCAGTGCAGTGCTGGAGAACGGTGCCGCCGAGAAGGCGGGGATCAAGAAAGGCGATCGCATACTCGAGGTGTAAGTGTAGAATATATATTACCTACATATAAATAAATAGTAGAACGATATACAATAACCAATAACCGATAATAATTGCCAAAAACAACGAGCAATGTGAATGTCACAAATATACACACATACATATGTACAAAAAAGCTTCCTTTTTACGCGGCATTCGTGTTTGACCTGCTTGCCAACTGCCCCGCCCTGTCCCTGTGCCATGTTCATGTTCCCAACAGCAGCGACAATGAGTGACAGAGAGTAAGAGAGCAAGCGAGAGAGTGGAAGAGAGTAGCCCACCCACTGAATTGCTCCACTCGAAATGGAAAAAGTAACTTAAAACTGAGTTGTGTTCAGTATTCAGTGTGCGGCTTTGCTGCTGAAGTCCTGGCTGGGAATCAATAATGTTATGCTGCTCTGTATGTGTGTGTCTGTGTACGTTGTGTACGTGCGACAGAGAGAGTACGAGAGGGTTGTTACTGAACTTTGCTGTTGTAATGGCTGGTAACAGTTTCGAGCAGATTATATTTCTCATTGTCGCTGGTGTTGTTGTTGTTTTTGTTTTACGTATGGCGTAATGTTTATGCCATTGTTTGGTCACACTCACATTTAGACTCGCCACCTACTACTACAACTACAACTACTATTACTCACACACATATGTACATGGATAGCCGACATGTAGAGCACAAGCTAATTAAAATGCCCCCTAGCAGAGCAACCCACCTCGCCGGTCTGCCCGTCACTCCCCTTACACTCTCCTCCTCTCCTCTCTCTCGCTCTCCTTGTCTCCAGTCGTGTACACGCGCTGGGTTTTTATGCTCTCGTCCATCGCTCCACTCTCCACTCTCTTTCTGTCTCTGTCTTTCAACTTCACTCTTCGTGTAGCTTTTGTAGCTTGCATCGTTGTATCTTTGACATTTTGTATGCCAAAATGTTGTTGTTGCTCTCCCCCTCGCACTTGCATCAGCTGGCCATGCTGTTACTATGCTTATGCTATCAATCAAAACACGTTGCATTTTAATTGAGTTTTGCGGGCGCCAACGTTGTGATAACCTTTCCTGGGAATGAAAAGAAATGGAAGAAAACAAATAAAACGAAAACGAAAACCTGCGCACAAATTCAATTAATAAATTTAGCAACAGTTTCATTGCGCGGCATGGCGCGCTGCGTCTAACAACTTAATTATCGTCGGCAGCAAACGAAGCTCGTCCTCTATCACTCCTCTCCACCATCATCTTCCCCACACACCACACTTCGTTAACTGTCCCGCTCTTCCACTCTCCCACTCACCAACGTTAACGTCACACGCCAGAAGCAGGCGAATGAATTTGTTTTCTCTACATTTTTATTTTTCGCACTTTTTCGTCGAGTGCATTCTCTGGGGGCCAGCTGGTAGTTAGTTCCTCTTGTTGTTGTTGTTCTTGCTTTATAGCGCCCATCATTTGATTATCAACTGAAACAGCAACAACAACAACAACATGAATAACAACAGCGGTAATTTGTCGGAGCGTGAGCAAACAAAGCAACTGCAAAACGCAAACAAACACGAAAGATATACACCTACATTCATAATACATATCTACTTATGTATTTAGATAGAATAGATTTTTTGGTGTATTTTTTTGTTTTTGAATTTGTGATGATTAAAATATACACTTACGCCTCGTTCACGTTCGATCTTTGGCAACTTTGTTGTTGCTTGAAATGAAACCCGTTCAAGAAATTCATTCACAGTTTGCATAAACACATAACGACAATAATAATATGCAACAGGCAAAACTGTATGTTGATTAAATCAATTCAGAATTTCAGAAATACGAGTTTATAAGCAAATATTTAACTAATTTTTATTGTGCTGATACCGAGAGTAATTTATCTTGGCTAATGACAAAGTTTTATACCCTGCTTTAAATTAAGTCAAGCGGGGTATATTTATGGAATAGATATTTGAGTTGATGGCGAGGTATGTGCTAGTCAGGCAGCGCTAAAGCACTCTTAACTTCTTCAAAGCTGCGCTAAAAGAGTTTCTTTAGCTGCGAACTAGTTCGCTGATTCATACAAATTTAAACATAAATTTCTTAATAATCTTAAATGATTTTTATAGACCAATAAATAAAGTTAACTGGCATTTTTTTAAGAATTTATACAATTGCAGCCCTTAGTTTTTGTCAGCCCTGCGCTGATGACTCTTTCGCACTCTGAACTAGTTCAAACCTGCAATCAAACAGTTGCTCCAGGTGTGAACTAGTTCGCTGATTTATAGAAATTTTAAAATTGATGCTTCATAATCTTAAATCAATTTTATTGCATAACAATTAATTAAAGTTATTTGACAAACAATTTTTTTGGAGCATTCAAACTATTGCAGCCCTTAGTTTTTGTCAGCCCTGTGCTGATGACTCGTTCGCTCTTTCGCTTTTGAGGGGCGTTGCATGTGTCGGTTGGCAACTGTCTGAAATAAATGCCACAAACATCACTCCACATCCTCCGTCTTATCAATGTTTTTGCTGTTTTTGTTTTGTTTTTATTTTCGGGTGGGTGGAAAGACATTGTTGTTGTTGTTGTTGGTGTTGCAGCTTATTGTTTATTCATCTACGAAGCTTTCAAATAATTGCTTTTGTTGTCTCGCCCTCCCCACAAACAGTTTGGCTAATTGCTTAGCAGATTGGGCCACAGATAGTCGAGTAGTTGCATTGGCCATTGGCTACGTTGTCGTTGTCGTTGTTGTTGTCGTTGTCGTCTTGTGGGCGTTGTTGCCAGCCGCAGTTGCAGCTGCAGCTGCAGCGCTTCTTGCTGTGTGGCCCACAATGTGGGCGCCACGTTGCACAAGCTGCCATTGCAACGCACACAGTAGGGATCATTGGCGGTGCACTCGGGCACCTCGCCGGCACATCCCCGGACTGTGTGCACCATTTGCAACCGACTGATAACGGTGCTGACGCACAATTCGGTTGCATGGCTGCAATTGCTGACACTCATCGCATTGGGATTCAGCATTTGGGCGCAATCCTCGTCCGATTCCAATGAATTGCAGCGGTAGCATGTGCGCACCGACCAGCGATTGCAATTGTCGCCGCTGCGGCACAACTGACATGTCTCTCCTTCCCCCCCGGGCACAAAACTTGCATCCGCACAGCCGCGACGTAAGAGCGTGTCTGTAATGTGATAAAAAACAGCGAACAAAATTCGATAATGTTAATAATATTATTACTGCTGTTGTGAACTGTGATTTCCACTTCCGGAGAACAACACAGCTTTAAATCTAATCGTATTTTTTTTGGCCAATAAATAGGTGTGTATAAACTCTCATAATTGATAGATAATAATGAATGTTACTCATTCTCATTTTCGTTTCACATTTTAATGTGATTCGACACAAATATGTTGCATATGGCAATTTTCCTGTAACTGTCAATTCAAATGGCATCTATTATTTATGTTTAAATTGTAGTTCCCCGACAATCGGACATAAATGAAACACTTTTAATTAACGCTGTCACGTCCATTTGCTGCAGTAGGGAAATTAATTTTCCGCTTTTTTCAAAGCCACAGTCGATTTTCATTTATTTCTGTTTGCTGTTGGAACATTTCTAATGAGAAATTGTTACAAAGTAACTTGCATTGTCGTTTAGTAAGTTTCTCACTACAAAGTTTTACTCTTCGTGTTCCCAATTAAGCTGGATCACCTTCATTTATTTAGTAATTATTTTGTGAACCAAAGGAGCTTGAATTATGCTTAAAAAGTTGATTATTTAATCTGTTTTTCTTTTCAATAAAGAACGATAATCAGCTTAGTTCGTGAGTTCGTGATTTTTAAGAAAATTACTCACAGAATTAGAACTAAGATTGTTTACAATTTAAATTTAACTACTTTCATGCCTTTTGTTTAGTAACAAATGTTTAGATTATTCTGAAGATACATATTTCTTTTTCTCTTATCAATACCTTTTTTTAATCTTTGTTAAAAGATAATAAGCTTAGATTGTCAAAGCTAAAATTTCATATGAAATTGCAGAATAAATCAGAATTGTTTATTCATCGTTTCATATTATACCTAAACAATTTCATGAGCTTTAGGCTTTAACGGCTCTTCTAATTTTAGCTCCAAGATAAAGCTTAAGACTTTAGTACATTGTCTTTACGTTTGTGAGGTGATTATTTCTGTCTAATGGAACTAATATTATTTACTTTTAAATAGTATTTTCTATTTCGACAAATGGTTTACATATGTTATTGAGATATATTTTCAAACTTTTTTAAAATATTGTGAAAAAAGAGTAAACTTAAATCCTCAATAAAGCCTTTTTTCAATGTAGTAACTATTGAACTTGAAAATCAAGTAGAACAATTTCATTTTAGTTCATAAATTAAATATAATTTTACTTTATTTGCTTTTCTTTGTTTTCTATCTCAACCAATGTTAAACCTGTGTTGCAGATATCGTTGCAATCCATGTTAAAAGATATTAAAGATACAAAAAAAAAACCCTTAATTAATTTTAAAATCATGTACTATTTCTGATGAATTGAAGATACTTTTATATCTTTGTTATATCATATGTTGAGATATGATTAATATGCATTGCAGATAGATTTGCAATCTTCTTGTTTAAAATACTTCCCTTATTTCGGAGTGTTTTTTACTAATGAAATTAACTTCAAAATCAAGTAGAATATATGCAATTATTTTAATTTTTTTTATAGTGCAGCTCCTTTTTATTTCTTTTCTAATTAAATGAATGCTCAACATTTGTAGCAATTAGATTTGCAATCTTTGTCACAAAATAATAAGCATAGACTGCCAACAAAAAACTAACATAATTAGCTGATAAATTGAAAATGCAGTTACTTTTTTATCTTTTGTATCTTAGCAAATGTTTAGTACACATTGCAGATAGATTTGTCAACAAAGCGATTACTTCTAGAGAAATGAATTTCCCAATCAAATATTGTTTTATTTTTGCTACTTTTGCTACTTTTATGTGGTCTACGTTTCATGGATACTTAATCCTTTTTTTTGTATGCCCCACTCACCCTAACCTTGCTCGCAGGAGAAGCAGGCATTGGTGCCATCGACGCACTGTTTGCTACTCAAGGCGTTGCCCCCACGGCAATTGGCATCGCTGGTGGAGTTGCAGGTGGCACAGGCAATGTTCTGGCACTGCGAGTTGCAGTTGTCGCCGTAGCATTCGCTCAGCTCGCCGGTGGGAAAGAAGCCCATTGTGGTTGAGCAGCCGCGTTGCAGGACATCCGTTTGGGTGTTGAGATGCGTGTAGCAGCGTTCGCGATGTCCGTACATTACCTTGTTGACGCACTGCGTCACTGTGGCATTGTTGAGGGCACATTTCTGCTCCGCCTCCGCCTCCGTCTCTGGCTGCTGATTCCGCTGGCAATCGGGATTCGGCGAGAGCCGATTGTGTGTACACTGCAAACAGCGACTCTCGCCAACTGTCAACTCTGCGTTGCAACCATTGTAGTTGCACTTGAGGCAGACATGGGGACAACCGTCGGGTAGATTTGTGTGCTCGCAACCTCGTTGAGTGTTGCTCAGATGCAACACATTGGTGTAGCAACGATCGTCTGCATTGTAGACGGGACACGGCAACAGCAGCTGTGGCCGTTGGCTGACATCGATGCAGTCGGCGCCGCTGCATTGATAGCAACGCAGACGATCCACGGGATAGACATGACGATTGCAGAGACTTGTGCTGCACCGATCGCAGGGCTCGGCACAATAGGCATTCGGATAGAGGCGACGCAGGCAGCCGCGTCGCGTTAATCCCGCCGTAATCGAGGTGACACACACATCATTGGCCACCGAGCACTCTTCCACCTCCAGCTGTTGGCCCGGACTTGTGGCACACTCCGCATCCTCGGCCGAATCGCAGGCATAGCACTCTAGCCCGTGTCCAAGTTGGAGCAACTGGAATAATATTATTAATCCGAGCAGCAGTTGCTTTATGGCCTTCATCTTGACAACAACTGTCGCAAGTGTCATTTCATTTCATTTGAAGAAGCCAAGCAGCTTTTCGATTAGATTAAACACCTTGTCAAGTGGCTCGTCCAAAAATTGGCCAGTTGCATTGCATCGATAGCTCTATTGTTCAAGTTCCATTGTTTAACATGGCTTTGATTACCACAAACACACACACACACACACACACACACGCACATATCTAGTATCTCTCTCTTTCTTGTCATTTAAGCCGATTGAAAAGTGATAGTCGAAATTGCAGTGGCCATTGAAATACTCTACATATTTGTTGCTTGCTTTAGTTTAATAAATGTTCTGCTAATTTAAATGGTAATTTCAACTTAAAGAAGTAACTCCGATTAGTAAGCATGTTATGTGATTACTCAGCACCGTCCATTTTTAGTATCATTCAAATATAATGAATGATACATGATACTGATTACTGATACTTATCGACGAACAGCTGTTTGTGTTTTTCTCTTTTCGTTTCTTAAATTGAATCAACAAAATTCATTTGAGGTTGTGTTTCATATTTTCTTACAAATTCACTATTTTGCTCATGTTTATTATTGATGTACATGAATCACAACCCTAAATACAAGTTTATTGAATAGTATGCCCCATCTTTGCATAAAATTAGTTGTTTTTGTTCTAAATTGAATGAATTCAATAAACAAAATCAATTACGTGGTGTGCTTGATATTTTGAAATAATAATTACATACCCAGATCGCTACAACTTATTGTTTTATGGAGCAGTGTGCCCATAATATCCTAATATTTGGTATTTATTAGTTAATAAGATAAATTCATGGGTTTGCTTGATATTTTTTTACTATTTTACTATTTATTTATATAAAGAATTATATACCTAGATCGCTACAACTCTTTGTTATTTTCAAAAGTGTGCCCATATTTTCATAAATGTTGGTATTTATTAGCTGGTTTCGTAGTAAATTGAATGAAAAGCTATTTTTTTTTACTATTTTACTATTTATTTATATAAAGAATTATATACCAAGATCGTTACAACTCTTTGTTGTTTTCAAAAGTGTGCCCATATTTTCATAAATGTTGGTAATTATTAGCTGGTTTCGTAGTAAATTGAATGAAAAGCTATGATTAGTAGTCTCTGCTGAATATGTTAAACTTAAAGCAAATTGCTTATTCCTATTTGGTTCGCAATAATATTTGATGCACAAATGGAGATCTCATAGCTTCAACTATGTTTCTCGTTCGTTGCGTATTCTGAATGTCTCCTGTCTATGCACGAGAAGCGTAAAAGTGCAAATGAAATGAGAGGAAAACTACAATGGAAAACTACAATTTGAATATGAAAAACTGTGTGTGTGTGAGTGGGTGTTGCATTCAATAAGGCTTTCACTTGTTGTTGTGCTGTGCGTCGTCGGCGTCTGCTTCTCTTCGCCTTCATCGGTTGCGAGTTGCACGTTATTTTATTGTTGCTGTTGCTATTGCTGCACTTGCCACTTAACATTGCATTGTTGCTGCTGTTCTTGGGGAATCTGGGGGAAGGTTGCGATGCAATCAATGAGGATTATGAACTATTTTCAATTCTTTGCTCGACGTACTGCTCGTTAAAACATTTACGACAACAATGCCCAGGCAAATAGCAAGAATAACAATAACAACAGCAACTATTTTGCTGTCGCAGCGCCTCAAGAGCGACAGCAACAATAAAAATACCAAATAAACTAACAAAAAATAATACAAAAATACAGAAATACAGAAAAAGCAATGACAACAATAAAAACCAATAGTTGGTTCTTTATAAGTGTATTTTTGGCTCTTTGGGGGAAACCCCGCAAAATACTCTTTCTAATGAACTGACCAAGGATACTGCCACGCAGCCATAAAGTATGCAACAGATTTGGAGTGTATTGAAAAGTTCTTTTATTAAGAATTTAAATTTTAGAATGTTCATGAAATTTGATGATTCAGAATAAAGTAGATATAAAAACAATTACCTTATTATGTCCTGCTTTCAAAAATATTTGTTTTATTCTTTTAGGCTACATTTGAAGGAAAAAATAAATATTTTTTTAACCTTTAAATTTGCTTTATAATTAATATATATTAAAATTGATATATTAAAAATGAATTTAATGTTTCACAAGAAAATAGTTGCAAAAACAATTATAATATTGTATTTTGTTTTCAAAAATAATAAGGATTTTTGTAGGTCAGATTAGAGTACAGAAAAAATATTATTTCGAGCTTAGCTATAAAATGAAAATATTATAAACGAATTTTATGTTTCACAAGATAATAGTTACAAAAACAATTATGTTCATCGTTATTATTATAATAAAAAGTATTTTTATCGGCCAAATTGCGGTCAAAAACATTATTTGAACCTAAAATTTTGTATATTTTATATAAGAATTTAATGTTACAAAAAAATAGTAATAAAAACTATTAGATTATAAGGTTTTACTTTTAAAACCATAAAGAATTTTTTAGGCCACATAGAACGACAGAAAAAATAATATTCGAACCTTAAAGTTTGCTTTAGTATGATACATAAGATAAAGCAACTAGATAGAGTAAACATTTATTCTGTATCACATTCTTTATGTTTATTTTTATCAATTATTAGATTAATTTAATTTAACATATTTTTGAAACTTTTCTCCCTTTTGTGGATCTATAAACAGTTTTTCCATGATACTAATGCACTTATAATATAATTTGCAACCTAAAAGCTACCCTTAATATGTTGTCAAGGGTCTTGGGCATTCGTTGAAGTTTGCTTTGTTTGCTTTCATGTTTTAATTTTATTTTATGCTGCCACGAAATTTGTGTTTTGTGGTTTTGTGCCCATGTTCTACTGTTGTTCATGTTATTAATGCTCTCGTTGTTGTTGCTGTTGTTGTTGTTGTTGTTATTATTATTGTTGCTTTTGCGGCATATGCCCCAGAATAATCAATAGATTTGCGTCACTCACTGCCTGGGTTGAGTTCGGACTTGGGCCTGAGTTTAGATTGGGTTGGGTTAGCTGAGAGAGACCGAAAGCGAAAAACCGAGAGAGATAGAGAGAGAGAGAGGGAAGAAGGTTGAGGTTTCAGTTGTGCCTTGGATGTAGATTTATTTGGCTGCGTTATGCATAATCCAGAAATAGACACTTGCCACAACACAAGATCAAACAATGTATACAGCAAAGTTGAAGCTTTTAATACCTTCAGAAACATTGTTTATCCTGCTTGTATTTCATCTGTGTTATCAATTATCGTCAATGAATTTCATCACCTAAGTGCACACACATATAAATAAAAGGGAATCTCATTAAAATGCCTCTTTGCACCGACATTAATGACAAAGAAAAATATAAATTGCATTTACATAGAAACTAGCTGCGACCTTGACGATAGAATAGAATAGAACAAGCAGCAAAACTCCAAAGCGGAACTAATTGAATGAACTAGTTTTGAACCAGTTGCTCTCCCCGTTGATATATGGCATATTGGTATATAAATATTAGTAATTTATGTTTGTGTGAACACACAAAATACACATACATCAAATTATTGTTTATTTAAGACCATTAAATGGAAAATTTGTCTGACCCCCATCGCTCTCTGTGTTGTGTTGCGTTGTGGGCAAGTTCACGTCCATAAATTTGCCTCAGTTAGTTTCTTTCCCTCAATTTCTTTTATTTGCATTGTGTTGCTTGTGTGTGAGTCGATGATGGACAGTTCGGAAACAGCTGGTTAATCCCAGTTGAGATAGTACTATAAAAGTCGGTATGTTGTTCGTGAGAAAAAATCAAAGAAAATTAATAGATATTATTTTTTAAATCGTTGAAATAGTTTTGTGAAACATTGAATTGCATGTGTGTTTTATAGCAAAATTGTTTTTGCAAATTCTTTTGGATTATTTCCAAGTATTAAATCATCACAGACAATGAGCTATACAATAGACCCCCAAAATAAACCTTAGATCATAATAAAATAGAAACATTATGAGCACAGCAATTATGTAAATACTCAAATATATTGAAATTACTAAGTCTAGTCATGTGAACGAAACCAGATGGATTTTTTAGGCATGTTTATTTGTAGATACTCTGTAATATTCATTGCCAGTTCACCTACAACTTAATTCTCAGTACGATAAGTTGGCAGCCCATTGCCAGCAAGTGGGCAGCGATGATGAACGAAGTTTTTAGAATTTATAGCCATTAAATTTCTATGTGCAGTTATTTGATATCTTGTGAAATTTCCCTTGGCATTAAGGTCACAACACAACACTGTGGTATTAATATTTCTTATTGTCATGCTTTAGCTAGAAGGTGTGTTGAAGTTGCACACGCTATGGTATCTAAAAGCCGCTTTATCGTGAACGAATTAATTTGATTGATTTATGTATGTTGCGTTCCTGGTCATGTGTCTTAGATACCCTTCAACTGGCGAGTCCCATTACTTTCTGCGCCACAAATGAGTGCAAGGGGAGCCACTAAAGCTCACACACCTCTCTCGCTCTCGCTCTTGCTCTTGATTGATAAACCTTAATCCGCCTTTACAACTTTTCTATGACTCTCTCAGTCTCTCTTTCTTGCACACACAAAGAGCATCAGCGATCAGTGCATTAGGTGCATTAGGTGTATGTATGTGTGTGTGTGTGTTTGTGAATTTACACATGTTTTGTGTGTGTAAACAACTTTTGCTGTTTTTATCAGCATGAGAAGTGAAAAGGAAAGAGAGAGGGAGGCTGACAAGCAAATGTTAAGAGTGCACAAAATGTGCTCGACTAGCAAATACCTGCACACCATAAATCTAGCTATTTTCAGAGTATTCGAGAATCATAAATAATTTTAGCTTTCGCTCGTTTATATTTATACCAGTTTATATAAATATTTATGCATACTCT
Organism: Drosophila albomicans; assembly: GCF_009650485.2. Taxonomy (NCBI): domain Eukaryota; kingdom Metazoa; phylum Arthropoda; class Insecta; order Diptera; family Drosophilidae; genus Drosophila; species Drosophila albomicans. The sequence continues at coordinate 9,911,875 of NC_047627.2, forward strand.
TTTATTTATGCATTTGGCAAATCCATAAACAAAATAAATTGTTTGCATCGTTGTTATGCTGAAATTCATAATATTTAATGATCATCAACATGCAACAGCAGCGCCCTCTACAGTTTCATTATTGCTGCTGTTGTTGTAGATTGATTTCTAGTATTTATTTGGAAACTTTTGAAACTGGTTTCTTTCCACCGCGTCTTTGTTTTACAATCACAATCTTCAGCTCAGTGTAAGCTCAACTCTTACACTTTTCTTTGTTCTTTGTGCTGGTTGACTGAACCATCAACGCACAGCGTCAAACGGTAAATGCGAGGAGGCTGAAAATTGTGCACAAGAAAAGTTTGCGCGACTTGATTTCGCGCTATGACTAACTTTTTAAAAGTTTTTTCTTTATTTCTATAAATTCATTAATTACAATTTGTGTACCAAGTCTTCACTAAGCTTTAAAAATTGTGTTGCAGCTTTTAGCTTTTGTTTGTAGTGCTGCGACTGTGAATGGCAAAAGCTTAGAAACAGCTGATTGGTGATTAAAGCTTTCTAGAATTAATCTATTTAAACGTAATTATGATTAAGTATTAAAGCTAATTCCGGGTTAGATTTTAATCAAATTTGTTTTTTTTTTTTGTATTTATTTGGAGTACACTTAGCTATAATTAATAATTCTGGATTCCTTGATCTTCTGTCAGCTTCTTAAATTTTCTGTTGATACAATATTATAATATTAAATTATTTTATTCGTAAAGGCTAGCTAGTAATTATAAATTGTCAATTTGTGAATGAATATACATATGTAGCTTTCCATTGTTTTCGACTTTATCGAAAATCAACGTATTATATTATGTTTTCTTTTTTATATATTTATAAAGAAGCAAGTAAGGTTTGCATGCCACCTTTGACAGTCTTGCTGATTGAAGCTTTGTTGTTTATGTTAAGAACTAAGCAGCAGCTAAGATGTTATCTAATTGAAAAGTGATTTGATAAGCATTAGCGATATTATCTTACAAAGTCAACAAGGTAATATTAAAGGATAAATAGGTGTATATTCAATAAAAGTAATATTCTGAAATAATGTTTAAATTAGTTCATATTTATTTGAGGGCAGAGTATCGAACTCGTCGATCACGTTGCCCACATCGCCTTTTTGCTTTTCATGCATAAGGAAGAAGCATGCCAGAGGAGTTATTATGTAGAATGTAAAAATATGCTAGGTATGTTGTCTCTGAGTCATGTTATTGTTTGTTGTTGTTATCGTCTCTGTTGCTGTTGTTGTTGGTGTTGTTGTGCCTGTGCCTGTGCGTCACCAACAACACGACAAACACACGATAGCTGCGATTTATTTATTTGTGCTGCGGTGGCAAAAGTCAAACCGGAAAGACGCACAGAGACTAAGAGAGAGAGAGAGAGAGAGAGAGTACGAAAGAGACAGTCCAACATGAGGTGAAATAGAAGCAAACCATGTAGTAAATGTGGAACTGGCCTAGGCTCAAGGTGGCTCTCACAGGGGGCAGGCCCAGAAGCCAGCCAACAACAGCACGCAGACCTCAAAGTTCGCCGTCAAATTTTCCGGTTTCAATGCAACTGCAATAAGAAAGAGACAAACATGCAAGCGTGATCGACTGTGAGTTACTTGAAACATTTTTTTTTTTTTTTTTTTTTGCAATTGTAAATAAAATTATTTTGGGTTCGATAGATATTTTATATAGTATTTTTGTATGGGATTTTTATGTGACGATTAAGCTAGAAAAATGTGCCCAAAAAATAATGTAGAGTGAGCGTGAAGCGTGGTATAAAAATAAAGTGAAATACGAGCACGTAATCAAATTAGAGACCTTTCAATTGCTTATCAGAGGTGCCCTGGGGTCTCACACTTTTCTTTAGGGGGTTTCTTGAGGCGCTTACAATTGTTGCGACTTACGATTGGCGCAATTAGTTTTACTCAAATTTGTACTAATGACGTTGTTACTAATCCGCTTACCAAAACACAGGATACACAACTAAAGTCTTTAGTCGATTGAGAATCAATTGTAGGGTAATCATTTGTTATGGCGAACTAACGTCACTTTTTCACGAATGACGAATCGCGATGCACTCATCGTTGCTACGTGGTCTGCGAATGCAAAAATTTGCATATGCACTTACGTCATTATCGATATGTGTGGCTGTCGATCAAGGAGATCAACGCGGCATTTTGCGGTTATTCACTGATTTTCAAAGCGAATACTGATCATTTGATACGGTGAATAATGCAACGAGCGTCACATGCAATATGGAGCGATCATCATGGAAGAAAGGTGCAACGGTTGTTTGTCTACAAATTTCAAAAATTTGCATTAACTACGTCACCAGTTGTTGATCAATATGTATTGGATTAATTAAAGTTTGCTCTTGAATGAGATTCCAATAAATAACTTGAAAAACTACCTAACAAATTAATGCAAAATTTGTAATAGGCATAGCTTTAAAATGACGTTAGCAAGTTAAAAGAGAGCGTTACAAATTCAAAATACAAACTTGATTTGAATACGCTCAATAAAAGTATTGAGCGAAGTCTCTTAGTTCATGCAGATCAATAAGAGCTCGGTGTGGCTCTTAAAAGTTGCTGAGGCGAACATGGCCAAATTAACTCATCTGTTTATGATTATCTAGAACAAGTAAGAAAACTTTAGTTGAGAAGGGTCGACTATGACATACCTGTTAACCAGTGTCAATAAAACACAAAACAGTTCGTTATTATTCTTAATATATATCAAAATCATATACCGAAGAAATAATTAAGTATATCGAATGCAATATAACTTATAGAATAGATTGCAAAAAAAAAACAAGTTAGGAAACTACTCCCATTTGGAATGAAAGCAAACCAGAGTGATATTATTATCTTAAAATATACCAAATTAATATACCAATGAATATATATGGTATATCAATATACAACTACATTGAAAATATACCACAAATTACAAAATATACCAAATTGTTTAGCAATGACAGACAGACATGACTATGTGGTCTCTGCTGTTGACGCTGATTTAGAATATATATATTTCATGGGATCTACATTTCCTCTTGGCACAAAGTTATAATACCTCTCTGGCTAGCGGGTATACTCAAGGGTATCGTGTATTCAAAATAAACAAAATACATTGGTAAATTGTTATAAAATATTTTGCATTTGAAGGATATATTTTTATGATTTCGTTGTTGATTCTTGTAGCTCTTGTCCAAGTTGTTGTATTGCTTGTCACACAATTCAGTTGAGAAGTAGCTGCGCCATGGATCAGTTCAACAACTTGTGTGTTTATCATAAACCAATTCAACTTGACCCGAATCACGTCCGTCTGGGACTTGAGTTGCAGCTGGCGACGACCGGCTTATCAGTGCATTGACGACAAGAGCTCTGTTGATCAAATACTCGCTCTCTTTCTTTCTCTCTCTTGCTTCTACGCTCTGTTTGCGATTTTGATGTTATATTTGTTGATTCTTAAAATGATCGGTGCGTGCCAAACAGCTCGACAATTGTCAACTGACTATCGAGTTGCCTGCAACTCTGATCTGATCGCGATCTGAAAAAATGTTGCCATTCCATGGCGTGCACTTTGCCCAGTTGACCGCCTTGGAGCGTCGCTGTTTGCGGTGCGTTAAGCTGGAATCCTTCGCTGCAATATGGAAATCTTTCTAATTGCTGTTTTCCTTTCCTTGCAGCAATGGCGTCAGCGTGGAGGGCGCCACACACAAACAGGTGGTGGATCTGATTAAATCTGGTGGCGATTGCTTGACCCTAACGGTCATATCAGTGACACAGCAGGAGGCCGATAGACTGGAGCCGCAGGAGGATCAAAGCGGCTACTCCTACATTGATTACTCCGACAAGCGTTCCTTGCCCATTAGGTGAGTCTCTCTTCTTGTTATTTCGCTGATTGTGCTGAACTTATCGCTTTGCATTTCCCCCATTTCCTTGCAGCATACCCGACTACAGCATCGTGAATCGGAATGGCGAACGCTACATTGTCTTCAACATACACATGGCCGGACGGCAGTTGTGCTCGCGTCGATATCGGGAGTTTGCCAATCTGCATTCGATGCTGCGCAAAGAGTTCAGCGGCTTCACGTTCCCCAAACTGCCGGGCAAATGGCCATTTCAGCTGAGCGAACAGCAGCTGGACACACGTCGGCGCGGCCTCGAACAGTATTTGGAGAAGGTGTGCGCTGTTCGTGTGATTGCCGAGAGCGATGCTGTGCAGGACTTTTTGACTGACACCGAGGATGATATCTCCGCATCGCCGGTGGACATTAAGGTGATGCTGCCCGATCACGAGGTCACCAGCGTTTCGGTGAAGAAATCATCAAATGCTCAGGTCGTATGGGAGATTTTGGTGCAGCGCGCCAATCTCACCGCCTATACGCAACAATATTTCTATCTCTTTGAGATTGTTGAATACAATTTTGAGCGTAAATTGCAACCACACGAGATTCCCCATCAACTCTATGTGCAGAACTACAGCACCGCCTCATCGACATGCCTCTGTGTGCGACGCTGGCTCTTTTCGGTCCCCAAGGAGCTGACGCTACCAGATGGCGAGCAGGCATCGCGTTTCATCTTTTATCAGGCTGTCGATGAGGTCAATCGTGGCAATATACGTGCCGATGGTCGGCTGTACGAGTTAAAGGCTCTGCAGGATGCCAAGAAGGCCAACGATTATTTGGCCCTGGCACGCACACTGCCCGGCTACGGTGATGTCGTCTTTCCACACTGCTCCTGTGATAGTCGCAAGGAGGGACATGTTGTGCCCGCCGTGGGTAAGTGCTCCACGAAGAAGAAGATTTATGTTAGGTGCTGTTAGAATAAGTGCAAGTCTAGGTTAAGCTAATTGTAAACAAAGTTTTTAACTATCAAGGCGAAAATAGGCTGAAAACATTTGAATGAAAGAGAGCGAGCATAGATAAACACAAATTATTGAAAAACTTTAGAACAGGTATTTAATGTAAATTATCTTTAATGAGATGGAATTATTGATAAAAGATTAACAAAATTTTAAAGTTAGCTGCCTAGATTTTAAATATATTTTTAAATATATTATATATAAGTTTATGAATTATATATATTCTTGTTCAGCGTCAACAGTCAAGACAAGATATTGAGAGAATTGTAGAAGTTATTAGGGAAATACTTTTGTATTGACTGACAATCTTGTGTATTTTGCACTCTATGGTATATTTTGAATGTAGTACTGTATCAATATAACAAAAATTGCCTTTGGTATATTTGTAGTATTTTTAAGGTACATTAATACGGCACTTTTATTCATAATAATCTTGTGTATTTTGCACTCTATGGTATATTTTGATTGTAGTACTGTATCAATATAACAAAAATTGCCTTTGGTATATTTGTAGTATTTTTAAGGTACATTAATACGGCACTTTTATTCATAATGGGTAGCGGGTAACACACTCGACTGTAGTTTTCTTATTTGTATATGTTTGAAATTTTACTAAACAGTTCTCTGTTTGCAGGAATGAAGAGCTTTCGACTGCACGCTTGCCGCGAGGATGGCTCGCTGGAGGCGCAAATGGTCGAGCTGACATGGGACAGCATAACGCGTTCGGAGAGCGACGAGGAGTCCATGTCATTCTGCTTTCAGTACAATCGTCCAGATAAGCCAGCACGTTGGGTCAAAGTCTACACGCCATATGTAAAATCAAATGCTTAAACTCCATAAATATGTCGAATTGATTTCATTCTCTATTTTAGCACGCATTCCTTGCGGACTGCTTTGATCGCATCATGGAGGAGCGCAAATGGGAGGATAGTGGCGATTAAGAGGCAACTAAGCAAGGCGATGCGAGCAGAAGATGGAGGAGCAGGAGGAGGAGAAGAACGTGGAGGAGGACGAGGACGAGGAGGAGGCTCATCAAGCGCATTGATTAATTCGATAAAGCAACTCAATCATCTCAAGATCAACATCATCATCAACACACCATCACAGCAAAGTGGCTCCAAGGCAGTCTTAGTCATAAACACACACACACTTACACACACTCATGCATTCACATTTACAGTCACACACACACACACTTGCAAATTCTCAGTTATGTTTTGTGTTTTGTTTTTGTTTATCGAAATTCTGTTGTATGTACAATTTTCTTGTATCACAAAGTTGTGTGCGTGTGTTTGTGTATGCGTATGTGTATGTGTGTGTGTGTGTTTCGCGCTTAGTCGTAGAAATTGAGAACACACGAGATAATATTATTTAAGAGTATGTCTTATATTGTAAAATATATCAAATACGATACTTGTAAATGATACATAGACGGGCGAACATGGGTTAATCGACAGCAATAACGGAGAAAGCAAAAGTTGAGTTCAAGAAAAACAAATGTTAACAGCGGAAAAAAAGAATGTTTCAAATAGTTCAGCAAGCACTTTAGCACATACACATAGAGATAGCCAGTTAGTGTTAGAAAGAGAGCGAACAAGTGGTAACACACACACACATGATACTCACACACACACACACACAGCAATACAGCATGGCACCAAGTTAGTAAATGCTGCAACGATTCTCATTCAAAACAAATTATGAAAAATCGCAAAATCACATCAAATAATTATAATAAATAAATATACACACACACATACACATATGTAAATTGTAAGCAAATAGCAAAAATCATTACAAATTAGTAATATGTATGTGGTTTTTTTTTGTGTAATTTTTTTGTGCTCGTTGAACATGCAAAATGAAAATGTAAAAGTCAATTTTAATAGAACTTAATATAGATGAACATTGATATACATATATACTAGTGCATACATATATATTGAATAGGAATATGATTTGTAAAGCGATACAACATGTTGACATTATGTACTCATTCTAATTTTCTAATAGAAAATGTTAGTAACCATTTAAGAGCCGTTAATATATGCAAGAGTGTGTTTGTGTGTGTGTGATTGAAATTGAAGTAACACTTGAATCTGATGGCAATGTAGTTTAGTGTTCATATACACACACACACATACACACACTCACTCACCCACACACTCACATAGTACTTAGGCACAAGCTAAATTTGAATTGTAACTCGAAAACAAGAAAATGCAAAATTGAACACACTTTAGAGACACGGCGAGACAGCTACAGCTACATAAGCATACACATACACATAATTATATTTCTACATACACACACACACAAACATATATAAATATATATACACTCACACACACGCATAGATACATATATGTATGTATATTTACATTTATCAACGATGCAAGTGACGTCTGCTTGTGATATTTACAATTTACACAATTATTATTATGATTATATTTACCACTATGATATGATTATTATGTATGTACGAGTATATTCTCATTCTGTCATTCTCTTTTTGGCTGTCTTCTATTGTTTCTCTCTCTCTCACTCACTCTATATGATTTTCACTTGTTTTCATTTCTTTTCGTTTGTATAATTGTATTTGTAGTGCAAAACGCTTTGTATTCCTGTATCAAAGTTATTTATTCGAATTATCTAAGCAAGCATAAGGCATATTGTAATATGTAATGTGTAATACGAACTGTGTTTCAAAGCAAAAACAAAAACCATAACAAAATTTTTTGTCACAAAACTTGCGTCTAGAAAAGCAAAAAACATAAAAAAACCCAAAAAACAAAAGAAAATAATGAAAGCAGATTGAGAAATCACAATTAGACGCAACGCATCGCAACGCTCTTTGGCCATTTACTGTAGCAACGTTTTACGTTCTTAGTTGTACAACTAATTAATTATGTATATTCCATATTATTATATGTTTATTATCTATTTCTCCCTAAGTTCTTTTTTTTTCCATTGTAATTGTAATTGTAATTGTACTTGTATTTGTTTTGTTAGAAAAGATATGTAGATCGGCAACAATTGAACAAAAAATATGAAGAAGAAAACAAGAAGAAACAAAAATGTTAACACATTAATTAAATACATAAGCAAAGGCTTCAAAGTGGTTTTTGCATTTGCAAAAACATGAAAACGGATAGCGAAGTGAAGCAACAAACATATGCATATACTTATTTCTAAATATTAAATCGAAAAGCAAAAATCATGAAATATGCTAACAAAATAAAGTAAATAAATACAAATTAAAAGAAAAATTCACACATAAAAAAAAATTAATGAAAGAAACAAGCAAAAAAAAAAAACATTCCTTAAAAATCGATTGAAACAAAAGCAAAGCGTCATATAAAAATGAATATCAAATGTTTTCTTACATATTTAATAAACATAAATGGATAATGAAATAAACATCAAAATACAAATAAAAAAAAAACCAAAAATATGCGCCTAATTCAATAATTAACAAGTTACGCTCAACGCAATCGCTGAACGGCGTCTCAAGAGCCATATATCGAGCATCTACTGTACAGTCAGTATCCAAATTAAGCAACACACATACACACAAAACAAAAACAACCTCCCGCCAGCAGTCTGCGAGTTAAAATGTAAAGTAAAATGTGAAACTGAAAAAAAAAACAAACGAAACAATTTAATGCAAGCTAACAAACAAACACAAGAGATAGAAACAAATTGTAGAAGACAAACATACAAAATACAACAACAAATGAGACGAAACGAAACGCAAAGAAGCCGTGGAGAACAAAACAAAAAAATAAACTAAACAAATTACCAATTTATTGAAAATAAAGATTGCATTTTTCCCCTTTTCAAAATCACGAGTTGCTCTTTTCTGGGTTTGGTTAGTGCAGCTTCTTGCCTTATGTCTCGAATTCTTATTAATTCCTTTAAATAATATTAAATATTTTTAATATTAATGTTTTGAAATTTGGAGCTTCTAAAATAAAATGGTTTTTCATAGTCTATTTTTTATTTGTATTATTTTTTATCAGTCTTGAAGTTCATTTAAAAAATAATTCATTTATTTTTAAAGACCATAAAAACTACACTTAATATGTTACCTCTTGGCACTTGTGAGATTAGGGAACCCTCTTCTTGGAGAAGCTTACAAAACTCGAGGTTACATTTTCAGTTTTCAATTAATGATAAATTTAAGACTTAAAATAAATGTTGCCTATCATCAAGGCGCAGGATTAGCTCCTCCATCTTTATGGTAGTATTTGTGATTTTATTGTTTCTTGATTTAAAAAGTAATAATAGTAATTAATAAGTTTAATTAATAAACTGAATCGACGAGAATGACGAGATGAAACGTCTTTTAATAAAGACAAGAAATCACCTTGTAAGTACTAACAGAAGGTAAGAAGTAAATATAGGGAGCTAAAAAAGCTTAGAAGTATGCAACAAAAATAGTTTCTGCATTCTGATTATTTGAATAATGATCCTAATTTGGCCAAATCTTGGCGCATCTTTCAAGGGCACATATTGCTAAGATCGCAAGAACCATCTCTATCAATTGGCATTAAAAAAATGTGGCGTCGTCTAAGGATCCAACATTTGCAATTTTCAGTTCGTAGGCCTAGAAAAACATGAGAACTATAAGAACGATTTAAATGTCCTTTGGCACGATAATAGTCTTCATCAAAGGACTTCGTTGGCCGCTAAAAACGCATTTCTCTGTATTCAAAAATGTTGTTATATCTCGAGTCCTGTAAGGACTTCCGTCCTATTTAGGACACTACTCTGTTTGTCGTCATAAGACAAATCCTTGTGCCAAATATAGCATGGATAGCAAGATCGCCCTTCAAATGATCAAGATACAGTGGATTATTGATATATTATACTATTTGGCAATTTTTTGAAAAAATTGATGATTAATTTTACAGGAAAATCCTCAACGTCCTTGAATGACAATCAATAAAGTTAGTTATCCTGATTACAAATAGGTCAATCCTTGCAAGGTACTTAAGGATTTTTCAGAGGTATGGCAAAAAAAAAAAAACAAAAAGAATATTAAAACAAATTATTTTTGAATTTTAACAGTTTTATTTTTTTTCTTGTCAGTTACTTTCTACTTTCATAGGGGATAGCCCCACTAATTCAGAAGGTGACTACTGGAGTTCTAATTGCTGCTGATTTATCCTTCCGCATTTTCACAGGATACGCATTGCTAGAGTTGCTAGGAAGAGCTCTAATGATAGATGATCCACCATTTGCAATATTTAAGTCCGCTGAGCTCCGTGTTCTCTGAGTTCTTTGTTGATCTCAAATTTTTAAATTTATTTACAATTACAATTACAAGTTACAATTAGTTTTTAAAATTTGTAAGCCAACCATTTTCACTTAGCATTCATAGCTCACTACACTTTTGTTAAAAATACAATTATCTTTTCAAAATGAAATTTTGCGGTTTGGTTACGAAATTTGCGCTTACAGCCCATTGTACATAAGTAACTTAGTACTATATGTATGTTCATGAATCTGATGTGGTTTGAGATAGCCATAATCCATATTACAATCTATTTTCAATCCAATTCAATTCACTGCGCAGAATTATTAGTCAGGAATTTATTAGCACAATATTGCGAATTCGTTTTATAGCCCCGCTCGATTGGCTTATATGTAAAGAGCTACGCTAATCAACTTATCAGGGAAAGCCGCGGTCCCTTGTTCCGCTCTTGGCCAAGCGTTAACACATGTTATTATTTAACAAAACAAAAAACGCAAAAATCGCACCGAATGTTAGATACCCTTCAGTTGTAAGCGAAAACTTTTAAATTGATAGATTCAATGTTTAATGGTAAAAAAGTTTTTATAAAAGAACGCATACAAAGTGAATATTATATTTTCATATAAGTAAGTTATGTATATAAGCTAATTTATTTTATTCATTTAATTTATTTCATTTACAATTTAAAATTGTAGTCAAAAATTTAATTTTGTATTTGCATTTTTGCATGATTAAAAAATTGTTGGGCTTTTATTCAAAACTCAATCAAATTTGAGAAACATTCTAAAACATTGAAACATTCTAAATCTTTGAAAGTCAAGTAGTTACTTATCTAGTTAATAGCCGTTAAGTGAATTTATTGTATGATGTTTAGGATAGCAAATTCCCTGTTATCAACAGCAATTGAGTTAATTGAGTTGTTATTAAGACGCTTTCTAAAAATTTGTTAATAGAGTGCTACATTAACTATTTTTTGAGAAATTTAGTATACATTTTGAAATGCAATTTTGCAGAAGACATTTTGTTATTATTATGCTTCTTAGTACTTAAAAGCAGGGACCGAAAAATCATGGAATAATTATTAATTTGTAGTTGATTTTTTTTTGATTATCATCATTAATAACGATTAATTTGTAGTAAATTTCGTAACAAAATAAAAGTAACTATAATTTTTGGTAAGTAAAAAATAAAAAATAATGATTATGCATGATAATTATTTTTGCGTTTTATCAATCGATATTATAAATTTTAAAATTATTATGGAAACGAATAGATTATTATAAAAAGATCAGTGTGGTATTATCTTTCTCCTTAAGTACATACTATATATCTATTTTCTAAGTGCTTTTGTTCATTGAAAAATCACAAGAATAATCACTATTTATGGTTTTGCTTAAAGGAGATCAAAGTTATTGCTAAGACAGTTTAAAAGAATAAATTAATAAGCTACAAGTCAAAAGATATAAGTTAAAGTTTTGTTTGAAAAAGACAAACGATCATAAATTTGTAAATAATCTTGTTGCCAACAAAGAAAAAGATATCTACAAAATTGAAAATTGTTTTTAAGACAGTTTAAAAGCAATTTCGTAACCCTTAACTAATAAAATTCAACAAAAATATATCGAAGATGTTCATTGAAGTGTGAATGTTTAACTCGTTAGAGTATAGACAACCTTTGACGCTTGTAGGTTGTTCGTATTATTTGATCAATTGGCGCGATTTAGCGTTTTATGTGCACTGATAACAGCCTAAAACCGTAGACGTTAAGCGATCGAGGGTGAATGAGGAAGATAGTGAGTAGCAGAAGAGCGAGAGAAAGAGAGAGAGAGAAGGAGGAAGAAGGAGAGAGAGAGAGAGAGCGATAGGGATATTGGGTAATTAGGTGGACAAAACAGAGCGATCAGAGCTTGTTTTGTGGGGCGAAAAATGAATTTAATTAACAAAATCAATAAACAATAAACAATGTTATTTGGCAAACAAAAGCGGGGGAACAAAAATGAACTGTGTGTGCGTGTGTGTGTGGCGGCCCAGTTAAAAGCGATGCGTACAACGCGTCGCATACGTAATCAGTGCTGGCGATAATCGTTGCCCACAACGGAATGGGATGATAATGATAAGTATAGTATAACGATGATGATTAAAAGGCAAATCGACGGCGGCTTTATGGCTCATAACCCTATTACCTATTGCCACCCTCTACAAGTAGTCCCCCGACTGCCTCCCCTTCCCCTCCTTTCCCCTCTCCACCATAGTTTGCCCTCAGTGCTGAGCTCAACGTCGCGCTCTCAACGCTGTTGACGGGTTTTGGGTTCATTTCGTTTCGGTTTGCGTTCGCGTGCGCACGTGTCAGAGAGTCATAGTGTCGTTGTCGTTGTCTGGATCCATTCCATATCGTGTGTGTTCCTTGATCGCAGGATGCCGCAGTCGAAGTCGCAGTCGCAGTCGCTGTTGGCTGCGCAGGCGCTTAACGCTCAGCATGGGCTACCCTTGGAGTTGCCCTACGCTGATGAAGATGACGAGCAGCCGAAGGAGAAGGAGCAACAGCCGTTGCTGCCACCTACTGCGATAGAGACGCGCCTCTCGCGGAAACCTTCGTTGGGGCAGCGACGCAATGTGGATTTGCCGCGTTTGCTGGTGATCAACGAGTTGCCCGCTCAGCCAAGCACAGCACCAACGCCATCGCCATCGCCATCGCCAACGCCTTCACCATCGCCGCCGGCCAACGAAAAGGAGCGAGAGCGTGAACATTTTGGTCCGGGATTGCGACGCAACTCCATCTCGATGCCATCGGGCATCAATTCGCTGGAGTTGGAGGCGATGAGGCGACGGCATCAGCTGCAAGCCCAAGAGGCGCTGCACGAGGAGAGCCAAACGGAAAGTGTGAGTAGTGTAGTCGAAATGTAGCTGTCAATTGTTCTGTCTGAACTCAAGTCACAGCGTCAACCGAACCGAACAGAGCTGAACTGAAATGTTATATCTTGCAAACGGGTTTTTCGCACAGTCGCCAAAAGTGTTGAGCAATCATCGCTGGCATCATTAAACGTATAAAAATAAGTAATCATAAAACGCTCATTAAGTGTTATCTCTGCCACAATGTGTGAGTGTAGTTTACCCCCTCCCAAAATAAAAAAAAAAAAGTAATTCGCTAATTCAATTTGAGTTGGAAACAACTTAAAGACAACTCAACACGCAACACGCAACACGCAACTGATGCCAGTGAAAACGCTTTTCCAGCCATATTCAAATCATCATCAATGCATTATTTCATCATGCCATCAGCTCATCCTCTCATCATGTCACCAGCCGATCAGCGAGACGCATTTGATCTATTCTAATGCTATTATTGTTGTTGTTGTGGTTGTTGTTGTTCTCTTTTCACCTGTGTTTACACTTCGACTGTAATTAATGTGAATTGCAAATAGTCAGCAAAAATTTTTGTTTGTCTACTACATGTATGATTTATTTATTACCCTGCAATATTTACGCAATGCTCAATTAGTGACTTGAGTTGGAATATTTAAACTCAAGGCAAGATTGCGGTGCGAAATTTTCGAGTTGTGTTTCGAAATTATAAAAATGCTATAAAGCTGCATTTTATTTAGTTAAATTATTGGTATTCATTAATTCTTATTCAGAAAATAATAATAGCCATTTGATAAGATAAAACTCTGATAATAACGAACACAATTCCCTATTGCAATCAGATTAACCAGATCTTCAGGTTATTATTTTTATGCGTGTTAATTTATTTGAAGTTCAGCTGCCTAAAACTATAAAACTTGTATCTGAACTTTCTTAAGTAATGCATGCCGCTTGCAGTTTTTATTCTAGAGTATAAATACACAATAGAATATTGCGTTACGATAATTACACTATGCAACAAAGTCAAGACAATATTCGTTTAGTGTAAGTAAGCGTTGGTAATGATCTATTAAAATCAGATATTTTATTATTATTTTATTTAATTAGAGCACTTCTTTAGAAATTAAAAACAAGTAAGAAAGCTACAGTCGAGTGTGCGCGACTGTGAGATACCCGTTACTCATTTTGAATATAAGCAAAACAGTGCGGTATTATTCTGCAAATAAAACCAAATTAATATAAAAAAAAAACTTCGTAAAAGCTATAATAGTTATATTAGTATAGTGATTGATGATTTGATTGATGATTAAATAACCAATTTTTAATGTGGATAATGTTTGAAATGTTTTTTCTTTTTTTCAACTTTTGTTATTCCTTAATGTGATAAAACTTGCATTTGGTTGTTATATTTCAACGTTTTTATACCGGTTGCCCATAGAGGAAAAGAGTATTATAAATTTGTGCCTAAAGAAAATGTGGTTTCCTATGCAAAAAAAAAGCTGCTGCAGTAGTGTCTTAGTTGCTTTGGTTGACAATCTGGTATACTTGACGCTTGACTTGTTTTTATTTACATTTTTTTAATGCTAAATTCACTTAAACAAGAAAATCACCATTTTTGAAACGTGCATTTCTAATTCGAAGCAAATTTAGAAACTGCAACTTTTATTATTTTAAATTCAACAAGAAAAAGTATTGTTTAAAAAGTGTTTTTTTCTATGGCAGATAACAAGTATTTCCAATACCAGAAAGTACGTATTTTCTATACTACAAAACAAGTAATTTTTGTAGCTAAAAAAATGGAAATTTTGCAATTCCGGGTTTGCTATAACATATCGAATGCACTTAATAAGCTCGACTTATATCCGAAGTGCGGCAGCCCAAAAGTATGCAACGAAATTTGAATTTCATTAGACGCCTCAACCAGCTGCAATTAAAATTTCAAATATAATGCAACACAACAGACAAATGACAATTCCAAGCGTTTGCAGTCGGGCAATTAAAACAATGCCAGTAAATTAATTTGTCAGCTAAATTGAAATGAACATTTTGCAAATTTAATTACAAATGTTCTGCTTGTAAGCTGGAAATACTTGCTTGATTTTCAGTTGCAGAAATGGAAATGAATATTTAGCAAAAATTGTTTTATTTTTGTAAAATTTATAAACACTTCTAAAAACGAAGAGTATAACTGCTCAACACTTGCCCCTTGATTGATGTTATCGAATGCGGGATGGTTTATAAAAGATAATTAAATTGTCAGCAGACATCGGAGATAGTTGATGGTTGATATTTTACACCTGCGGGAACACACACACAGCGATGAGAACAATGTCCAAAACCCGATAGACTGTAATTTATGGGAAGTAGTTTAGATTAAATGCTAAATCTAGTCGGCTGCAATTATAAAGCACGCCAAAGTCAACTGAGCTGAGTAATTTATGAGTCTGCCACGGCAATTTCTCGCCACATATCAAAATCAAAATTCCATGGCGAGAGTCGATGTGTGGTTGCCGCGAGGTGTGCTCAATAAGTTGCCGAACAAGTTGCAAAAGTAATGTGATTATTATATATACATACATATATATGTATTAATAGTGAATCCCCAACTCCGATTAATTTTCGACAACTCATTCATTTTTTAGAAAAGTATTTGTGTGCGTGTGTTTCTCCTGGATAAGCACTTAACCAATTAGCATGTTTAGCCAATGGCCCTAAATAAACCAAAAGCAAATCTTTTTTTGTCTCGCGAGTGTTTTGCGTCGAAATAAATAATAATACTTACCATATTTGATGTATACGTCGCGCTTTGATGGATGAGCAATAAAAATAAATGGCATACCCTAAAATATTTGAGTGTTGCGGGAAATACGTTGATTATTTTACACGATAACTGATCGAAGTTTAGAATATATAATATACCGAAAAAATATATACAACATTTCTTTCATTATTCTTTTGTGTACTCGTATTTAATTCATTCTTTCTTGTGCTGCCCTCTATTGCAATAGGAAAGCCGCGCGCGGTTGGCAAAAGTCTCAATGAAATTGTGAGAAATGCGAAGCCGAAGCTGAAGCTGAAGCGATGTAATTAATTACTCAGGAACGCGTACAGTGAAGCCTGCCTTTGATGAACCACACACGGCATCTCTTTTGAATTTGTGGTGTTACAACCGATTCGTCCGCTCTGTGATAATTATTTACTTCCCTTTCGAGTTCGTCATAGAGAAGCTCGTTTGTATTCGTAGTAGCTGTAGCTGTGAAGCTCGACGTCGAGTGATTAAACCAACACACATTCACACATTCACACACTCACACAGAGACACACATAGATAGCAAATTCAAGCAAAGCCGACCGACACTTCTAATACAATATTCGAGCAATTATCAAGCAGCCGGCAAAGGCAGCAGACGAACTGCGTTCTGGAGTCAGTGATCTGTTGTTTTTTTTTTTTTGTTTTTTTTTTTGTATTTTTGTTAAGTTTGTGAGTTGTGCTCCTGGCGATGAGTTCGCCGAATCCCAGTGACCACTTCAGTGCAGATGATGAGGATGCAACATCTCAACTAATCGCGGTCAAGGCAGGTACTACAAAATCCAAATCGAACCGATCTCTGCTGGATGCGAACTGATCAATATTGGTTCTGTCGCTGGATTGCACTGGTTTTTGTTTTTTTTTTTGTTGCATCTCAAGTGATTACCGCAAAGAAAACAACAGGCAGGAGGCGTCATATGACAGGCTGCTGATATATTACGTATACGTCACGTTGCCTCGCCTCGCCTCATTCTGCAAGATATCTGACCAAAATAATAAAATGAATTGCTGCTGCTGCTGCTGTTGATAATAATCGTGTTTTATGCGTTGCTATTTTTATGCAGATTGTCGACGATGTTTCCGCCTCGAGCATGGGCACGCCCACAGCGGTAAATCTGACGCCCGATTCAGGGAATGCAAATGGCAATCACAAGGGTGATGGCAACAACGGCGACGACGACGACAGCAGCGATGAGTTTGGCAATGCCAAGAAGCCAGTTTATCGGTGAGTTATCCAGCGAACATTCACGGAATTCTTTACCTTCGAAAACCTCAAGTTCAGTTTCAGTTTCAGTTTTCTGAGTTCAGTTCGTAGTTCAGTTAAGATTTTTCAATAACACTTGACATACAAGTGTTAATTAGTCAGAGTTTGCCAGGAGAGCTAACTAGAATGTGAAATACCCTGCAAAGAAAGTAGTCTTAAAAATTATATTTTTTTAGATTTCAACAAATCAAAAAGTTCATTCAATAACTAGCATTCAATTCAATTGTAGAAAATGAAAAAACATTTTCTTTTTCTGCATGCTTTAGAATTTTGTACAGGGTATCCAGAAGTCGATTGCTCTGCCAACGTTTTTATACTCGTGAAATATATGCTTTTCATACCCTATTATTAAATGTTGGGTATTTTGTAGCATTTCCCGTTGTAATTATTCATACATACGTTGCCAGACAGTGATCATTGCTCGCCTCATGCCAAAGTTCAGCTTGCAATTAAATTAATTAATTTAATTTTTTTTTGTAGTTGTACTCACTCTGTTTAAACTACATTAACGACATGCCAGTTGGCTTCAAATTTAATGTTGTGCATGTGGAAAGGGGGTCGGTGGCATGTGAATATTTTTGAACGTGTCTTTCTTAACATACCAGCCACAGCAAAATCTGTTCCCACGTTGAATTTACAGTTAAAATGCAGTCAAACGGACGTTGAAACACAAGTTTGTTGTTAATCGGTGTCCAGACAGTGAAAAGTTGTCAAATACAAAGCTTGCGCCGAAATTATTAAGGTTTGACCATTCGAAAATATAGTTGGAAAAATGTGAAATTTATTTCCTATAGAAATAACCTGTTTGTGCAAGTGTGAGACGCTGATATCTGATACATCAGCAAAACAAAATTAATTAAATAAATCAAATTCATTGCAATGCAAAAAAAAACCCAATGAATATTTGAATTAATAAGCAGCCAAAGTTGATTACATTGCACATTGAAAACCGTTTAACAGTCGACTGTTAACTAACAGCGCAACAGCAGTGCAGTAACAGTTGGATGCACAGATAACAGCAAACAGTGAGCTTTAACAGATGTTGCGCTTGCGCTTTCATCCCCCAGCAAAAGTTTCGACAAACAGCTTTTAAAACTCGCACACAGATGACACGCAACCGTGTGTGTTTGTGCGTGCTTGTGAGTAATTTTGCAGTTTAAGCGAATTAATGCCATAGCGATGGCAGTGGGTGGTGTTGGTGGAGAGCGGAGATGAAGGTAAACGCAAATCTCGCTCGTTGTTGATAAGTAAATGAAAGGCAGAGATACACACACACACACACACACACACAATCAAGCGTTGTTGTTGTTGTGTTGGCGTTCATGAAAACGTTGTTGATTGCAACAACGAATAAATGTAATGTACATGTACTTGTATGGAGATAGCACTGAACTGATGTGAGGCGTGTGTGTGTTATTCTACGGAGATGTACATAAGTACATAACTGAGATGTCGGGATTTTAATATCTTAAAGTAGCTTCCCAGCTCAGTAGATAGTTGAGATTAGCCGTGATAACAACGGAGAGAAAGCAACACACAACAGGCACATTTCTCGACTCGATTGCCATAAAATAAATATACATATAAATAGTTATAATACTACTATAATTACTTGTTACACAGGTAACATTCGTACTTGTTGTCGTCTTTGTGTTAACTATATACATATATATTCTGCTCGTCAAATGTGCTAATTTTGTGGGGCAACACACAACATTTATTTATGGCCTTATCGCGAACACGTTGCACATTGAGAGATCTGTGGATGCGAGAATAAATACGAGTAAATACAAATATTTATATGTTTATACGAATATAAATACTTATACTTATTGTACACACATCGAAGCTTAAAGAGGCCTTTATCAATTACGAGCATGTTTATTACGATCCATTAACGGTTCTGTTTTGTGCCACGAACTTTTCGCATTTGCATAAAGTCGCCATAAAGATAAGCCCCAAGTAACAAACTCACACTCTACAAAGAAAACAATACGCAAAATGGGTCATCAAGTTGCTTTTCGCCAAGGCTTTTGAATGAACAAATAATCCATTCAACCTTTTGTTTTCATACGCCGCAATGATCAACATTAAACAGGCTTTCATCGAAGTTTCCGCACTCCAATCCAATGCTTTGCAGGGTATCATTTAGTCGACTACCATAGAGATTATTCATTTTGTGTACAATCAGAGATAAGTGAGCACGATAAGAACAGCTCTTAACTACACCTAATCGCAGGCTAAATAAGAATTGAAACAAATCTCACGCCTCGTTAAAATTTACAAGTTTCGCAACAATATTTTTGTTTATATTTTTATGATTAATGTATTTTTACTTTACTTTTCAAGAGCAGTCAGTTTATTTATTATTTGCAAGTCTACAATTTAAGAGATCTATATATTTCGTAGAGAAAATAAAATGTATACCTAATGATCCAATAGGTTGCAACATTTGTCTCAAGCGTCACAAAGATACATTCATTATACGTCAATGCATGAAGTCATATATTATATTATTTTAGTGCTCTGAAATCGACAGTTGAGATATGAGAATAGACAACTGTCACAAAAAAGAAACAAAATACTTGTCTTGGAAGAGCATCTTATAATATTTATGTGCGTTTGTCTATACTACTCATATCTGAGTCGCATAATTCATTATTTATAAGACGTTTGTCAGCACTTTGATAGGTGAATATCACTGGGGAATATCGTTTATCAGCAATACGATCATGATCATAAACATTACCACAACTCAGCGATAGTCAAAAGAGTATTTTTTATTGGGCATTCACAGACAAGAAAATTGTATTTGCTTTTCTTATTGTGTTTTTTTTTTTTTAGCGATCGCTTTCGCAGCCGAAGACGCGCCTCCATCGCCCCGCTGCCCGCCCTGCGACTTAACAGCAAGGAGATGCTGGCAAGTGATTTCGACACCCACAGCGTGGCAAGCAACCAGGCCTCCATCACCAGCGTCAACTCCTTGGCTAGTTTGTTGCGTGAGAAAATGCAGGTGAGCAAAAAAGTTGGGGAAAAAGTATGGCAAATGGAAAAACAGGGAGTGAGAGAAAGTAAAGTCAAGAAGAATGAAAGATAAAGTTAGGTATTATAGAAAAAAAGTGAGAGAGTATGAAAGACACCAAAATAGAAGAGGTAAAGCAATAAACTAGAATAAGAAATAAATAAAAATAGAAAGAATAAAAAAATTAATTTGAAGTTATCAGGTAGGTATAGGGGAAGAAAAGGGCAGTGGATTGAAATGTAAAGCATTAGCTAAAAAGTATTGAAAAATCAGAAGAATGCAAATAGAAAATTAGCGACGAAAGGAATAAAAGCTATGAAGGGGAATTTAGAAAAAATAAAGTAAGTAAAAGTAAATGCATTGAAGAATGAATAAAATAAATAGGAAAATGATCAATAAAGTGTATTCAAAATGGGAGAGAAAAGTAGAGAAAGGGTGTACCTAGAAAAAAGTGAGGGAAAGACAGAAGAAAGGCAACTACACTGATATGACGAGCTAATTAGGTGTGCAAAAGGTGATAAAACCCTTGAGACAAAAAAGAAAGTAAGCGCGTGAGAAAGAAGATAGGGGAAAAATTCCAAATAATACTGAAATAAAAACACACACAATATCATTACAATAGTTAACTAATTGTTGTCTGTTCTTCCCAAAGGCCTTTCCACAATTGATTCGCAAGAAGAAGCGGGAGACAAAGGACTACAAGATCAAGATCTTTGTGATCATGATGTTCTTCATCATCATCTTTCTGGTGAGTTACTTAATAATACTCTTATTATATTAAGATTAATGAGCAATAACCTTTGTGGCTTGCAGATTGGCTATGCTTATGTCGCCTACCATCAGCAGGTGCTGACGAAGAGCTACTTCCAGAAGATCAAGTTCAATTCAAAAGATCGCATCTTTCGCATACTCAGCCACGAGGACAAGGAGGTGATAATGGGTCATCTGGGAGTGACGCTAGGCAGCGATACGGCGCCGTTTCACTGCCTCGAGGATCATCGGCGCAGCGATGGCAGCGTGTGCATCGAATGGAACGGAATAGCGAGGCTCCACATGAACTTCGAGGACAAGAAAGTCTTTCGCTGCTACACGCTGCAGTGGCAGGCGTTGACTCCCGGCCTGCTGCCCACCGATTGCTATGAGCTGAAGCGGGACAATGGCTTGTGGTTTGGAGGCGGCATTACCAAGGGTCAGGAGTGGTCGCTGAGCTATGCCAACTTTGACTTTATGCCCTATGCCAGTGGCGATCACAAGGTGCATCAGTTTGGCAATGCGGTCAAGCGGTATTTCATCAACTCCATTGGCGTGGCGATGCAGGTGAATGAACGCACTCCGCTGCAGCTTGGCATCAATCGCACCGAGAATCAGTTTTGTTTGCGGGCGGCCAACGATGATTTCACATTCGTGAATCGTTTGACCGAATTGCCGCAGCTGGACTATAAGATTTGCACGACGGAGGATATGCGGAGTCTCCACATGCTGATGACACAGCAGCCGCTGTTCAATGGCGTTACCGAGGAGCTGGAGCCGCTGCTTGCGGAGCCAGTGTGGCAGATACCACATCAGGCGCATCGTGACTCACTTAATGAATCGATCATTTGCGACTATTCGGAGAATGCGATTGCCATCGGTTTGGGGCACATTGTGATCAATGAGTTTTGGCAGGAGAATATCGGTGACTTCACCGTCGATCGCACGAGATTTCCCACGCTGAATGATACCATCGCTGTGCTGCATCGCCGTGGCTTCAAGGTGGTTTTCACCATCCAGCCGTTCATCAGCACCGACAGTCCCAACTTCAAGGATGCCGTCGCTCGCAAGCTGCTCATCTATGAACGGCATTCGGAGCGCAGCATCCCGGCGCTCACCCGCTACAAGAGCAGCTCCAGCGCCGGTGTGCTGGACATCACGAACAATGCGTCGGTGCCCTGGCTGCTGGAGAAGCTGCAGCGGCTGAAGGACGAGTACGGTGTCAAGAGTTTCTATTTGGATCTGGGCACTGGCTACAATCTGCCGCATTACTATCAATGCCGCCAGCCACTCGACAATCCCGATCAGTACGCACGCAAGTTGACCCAGAGCCTGGAGAGTGCCGGACTCATGGCGGTGTCGACGGCAAGTGTGGTGCCCAAGCCACCGACATTTGTCAGCACTCCGCCGGCGAACTCAACGTGGGAGGGACTCCGCGAAACGCTCGCGGCTGTGCTCAACTACGGCGTCATCGGTTATCCGTTTGTGTTACCCGGCGCCATTGGTGGCGATTATCTGCTTCAGCGACCGCTCACCAAAATGGTTTCGTTCTACTCGTTGGCGCAACCGCCGCTGCCCGACATGGAGCTCTTCATACGTTGGCTGCAGCTGGCCACGTTTTTGCCTGTGATGCAGTTCAGTCATCTGCCCGATGAATACCAGAGCAAGCTGGTGACCCGCGTTGCACAGGAGCTGAAGAATGTGCGACAAACGGTGGTGATCAAGTTGCTCAACAAGTATTTGCACTCATCGATGACGGAGGGTTTGCCGTTGGTGCGTCCGCTGTGGATGTTGGATCCCCATGATCCCGCCTGTCTCATTGTCAGCGATGAGTTCTCTGTGGGCGAGGAGCTCATTGTGGCGCCCATTCTCGATGCAGGTCGCGAGGAACGCGAAGGTAATAGACTTCCGTTAATCACTCACACATTTCACTAATTTGATTATCATTTCTTGCAGTGTATTTGCCGCAGGGCGTGTGGAAGGATGGCATCGATGGATCACTGCGCAAGGGAAGCCGCTGGATGCATGGCTATCGAGTGCCCAAGGACAAGGTTGCCTACTTCCGCAAAATGCCGGACAACACGCGCTTCTAGTTAAACAATCACGCCATCATATAACTGTGTATTGTTATTATAATTATTATGATTATGTTTATCGGCTTATTTTAAAAAAATACAATACAATTTATAGATCGATCATAGATAATACTACATACATCATTAGAATCTATAATGTTTCTCATTAAGTAATGCTAATATTAATTGCCTTTTCTAAATATATTTTGTTTTTTTTTTTTAATTTTTTTTTTAGTACAATTTGTTATATGCCCGGCATGCATTCGGATCGAATTAGATATATCAAATGTATAGCTTTAAGCACGATATCTTCATACGCTCATGTGCCCAAAGTTAACTGTATAACTATTAGAATAGTTAGCTTTTTCGAAAATTATATAAAAAAATATATATATATATATATTAAACGTTGATCAACAATACTTTTGTCAGGTATTTTATTTAAGTGCAAATTTATAGGCCCTTTTTGAAATTTAATATATATTTCAAAAATTTGCTACTATCATAGTATGAAATTGGTTTTGTTTTTTAAATATGTTCTGGACATTGCACATAATTCAAAATAAGGAAATCAAGTTTATAATGGACAGATCGAAAGCATTTTATGCCAATAGTTTCACTGATCGATTTTCGAAAATACAAAAAAAAAGAATCATTACAATCAATGAAAAAATATTGTGGAAATTTACCAAGAACTGAGTTCACATACGTACAATACAATATTACAATATTACAAACTAGAATTAAGGGGCTTACATAATTTGCATGCCATGTCTGAACGCTAGATGGCGCCACGGCACAAATTGAACCGAATCGTATAATAAATTATGTAGCTTGACTGTCTAACTGGGATTTAGTATTTGCAGCTCTCACTTACATTAGCTTTAGATTTATTAGTAGCAAATAAATAGTTTCCATCTCCTGTTTGGCCTCAGGGCTTTGCTCTGCACTCGGGCAGCGTAGCCTCGCAGGGCTCCGTTTCGGGCAGCCGAGGCTGCGCGCTGCATTGGGCATCCGTCACAACGACATCGTGCTGATCGAGACAGACAACGGAGCGACGTCGCT
Source organism: Drosophila albomicans (assembly GCF_009650485.2). NCBI lineage: Eukaryota > Metazoa > Arthropoda > Insecta > Diptera > Drosophilidae > Drosophila > Drosophila albomicans. The sequence continues at coordinate 9,935,859 of NC_047627.2, forward strand.
GAGGCATCGGAGCACCCGGTTGCCTACAAGTAACCGGGCAGAATTGCCAAGGTCCGGGCCACCAGTGAGCCGGACACTGTTGCTCGCCACAGGCGCGTGTTTGTCGCAACGGACGTTTGTTCTTCGCATGCGTCCAGCAAGGCAACTTATCTGACAGCACTGTTGATAAGAAATAAGGAATGAGTACATAAAGGAATGAGAACTTTTAAATCAATTAAGTCAATTCTTTACCTTTACCATTCTCATGGCAAATGGGCTCACGATGTTGCACACCGCCGCCACAGCTGACGGAGCAGGCTGTCCAGTTGCTGAGACGCCACTGATGCTGTCGCCCAGCGCTCACATTCAGGGCGGGCAATGTGAACTCATAGTAGATGCCCGGATTGCTCTCATTGCCGCGCACGATCGCCTGCAAGTGGAAAGAGATTAGATTACAAGTTGAGTAGGAATAAGCAACTAGAGTGCTAAAGAATCAGAGACTAGAGAAGAATCTTGTATAAGAAGAAAAGAATCAGAAGAAGAAACGAATCAGTGACTAGAAAAGAATCCTACATAAGAAGAAAAGAATCAAAAACTAGAGAAGAATCTTATAGAAGAAGAATAGAATCAAAAACTAGAGAGGAATCTTATAGAAGAAGAAAAGAATCAGAGACTAGAGAAGAATCTTAGATAAGAAGAAAAGAATCAGAAAAAGAAACGAATCAGTGACTAGAGAAGAATCTTATAGAAGAAGAAAAGAATCAGAGACTAGATAAGAATCTTATATAAGAAGAAAAGAATCAGAGACTAGAGAAGAATCTTATAGAAGAAAAGAATCAGAGCCTAGAGAAGAATCTTATAAAAGAAGAAAAGAATAAGAGACTAGAGAAGAATCTTATAGAAGAAGAAAAGAATCAGAAGAAGAAACGAATCAGTGACTAGAGAAGAATCTTACATAAGAAGAAAAGAATCAAAAACTAGAGAAGAATCTTATAGAAGAAGAAAATAATCAGAGACTAGAGACTAGAGAAGAATCTTATAGAAGAAGCAAAGAATCAGAGACTAGAGACGAATCTTATATAAGAAGAATAGAATCAAAAACTAGAGAAGAATCTTATAGAAGAAGAAAAGAATCAGAGACTAGAGAAGAATCTTATAGAAGAAGAAAAGAATCAGAGACTAGAAAAGAATCTTATATAAGAAGAAAAGAATCAGAGACTAGAGAAGAATCTTACAGAAGAAGAAAAGAATCAGAGACTAGAGAAGAATCTTATAGAAGAAGAAAAGAATCAGAGACTAGAGAAGAATCTTATGGATGAAAAGAATCAGAGACTTGAGAAGAATCTTATATAAGAAGAAAGGAATCAAAAACCAAAGAAGAATCTTATAGAAGAAGAAAAGAATCAGAGACTAGAGAAGAATCTTATAGAAGAAGAAAAGAATCAGAGACTAGAATACAATCTTAGATAAGAAGAAAAGAATCAGAGAATAGAAAATAATCGTATGTAAGAAGAAAAGAATAAAAAACTAGAGAAGAATCTTATAGAAGAAGAAAAGAATCAGAGACTAGAGAAGAATCTTAGATAAGAAGACAGAGTTTTAGTCTTCTAGTCTAAGAATACACTTTTACAAGATCAGAAGTCTAGACTATTAGCAAACAAGAGCAATAGATATATGTAGTACTCATAGTCTAGCTTAGATAATGTCAGGATACTGGTCTTCATACAACTTACGTATAGCACTATGGAATGCTGTATGGGCTGAGGTATTTTGATAGTCTCCTGTTCATCCTGGCGATCGTAGAGACTCTCGACGCCGGCAATTTCCAATTCCCCTGGCATCGAGATCAAGCTGTCGCCATTCAAATAGAACGCACCCGATCCACCCCGTCCGATGGCAAGGAAATGCGGTGAATTACCCAACTCACGGATGAGTATGTGACGAGCACGCGCTGGGATGCTGACAATATCAACGTAGACACCGTCACTGACATTGAAGGGTTCGATGAAGGTTTCCTTTATGGGCTTGCATTGATCACCAGCACCGCCACAGACACCGCAACGATCGTCCTGCATGTCCGAGTCAACGATCCAATCGCAACCAACTTTCTGAATGAAATACACGTTTAATTGATCTCGCCGTGAAACAAGTGTGCGCTGTTTATACCCGAACTTACCTTGCAGATGCCATCGATGCACATGTTATTCGTGCCCAGCGTGCAGGGAGTGCCATCAAGCACCGTTTCGCCCCAGTTGGCGATGATTGTGTCATCCACATCGCTGCAGAACAGTCGACAGGGATTGTCTGCAAAACAACCGAAAGAGAGAGTTGATTAGCAAAGAAGTACAATACCGTAGTATAATATCGTTAACTGCACACAAAAAGGTTGCAATTATATGCAATATTTATTTTAAGTAAATTTATTCTTGGTTTTTCTACTACTAATCTCTATAACTTCAACTACATTTAATCCAATATAATTGCATAAAATTGTATGTGAATAAGCTTAAAATCTGCCAAGCTTAAAATAATGCCATTACATATAAGGGCACATTTCGTATTATTGCTAAGCCATGTGCAATTAAAATAAAAATAAATAACAGATGGGTTTGCAAATATTTGGATTTTCATTTTGAATGATCACCTCAAAATATATGCATTTGGAATGTATTTTGCAGATAATTACATACTTTATGTGTAGGAAATGGATATGCAATTATCTGCATTTTTATTTTTAGTATATGGACCCTAATATTTAACAGTCAAATTTTTCATATATAACAAAACATAGTAATGGCTTTACATTTTAATGCAAAATGTGCACCTATGTGCAGTCCACTTAAGTTAACAGATGAGCTGCTTTATGCGATCAACATTGGATTTTATACAATTAACTTGGATGTGCAATTAACTGCAATGCATAATTTAAATTCTATGTAACTAACTTGGATTCGCAGTTATCTTAAATTCACAATTTAGAGCACTTATCGACATTATTCCGTAAATATCTTCAAATTTCCCAAACAAACTTCCCAAACTTATGTGCAGTCCACTTATGTTAACAGATGAGCTGCTTTATGCGATCAACATTGGATTTTATACAATTAACTTGGATGTGCAATTAACTGCAATGCCTAATTTAAATTCTATGCAACTAACTTGGATTCGCAGTTATCTTAAATTCAGAATTTAGAGTATATGCACTTATCGACATTATTCCGTAAATATCTTAAAATTTCCCAAACTTACTCTTATCGAAGAAGGGCAGCCACTTGTAGGTGGCACCCTGATAGCTGACATTGTCGTAGCGCGCACACTGCTGGGCCCGGAAGCTGGGCTCGTGTTCGGGACACGGCCGCTTGCGACAGATCTTGTAGCGCTTGCGCTCGCCAATGCAGAAGACACCGCCATTGGCGGGCAATGGTGAATCGCATTCGCGCTGCTGCGTGGAGACGCCACCGCCGCAGCTGCGCGAACATTCGCTCCACTCGCTCCAATTGCCCCAGCCCCCGTTGATGGGCGTCAGCTCCTCCATGCGCACACATTTGCCATTCTGGCACCATTTGTTCTTGCCACACGTGGTGCCCGGGGCCGTGGGTCGCATGTTTGTCACACATTCGCCATTGACGCGACACCACAGCGTCGAGCAGAACTCATGTGGCGATGAGCAGGCGCCCACATCGCTATCTGTGGTTAGGTTGAATTGCATTCGGCACTGCCGCTTGGCGTTGTATGCCTCACCCGGCAGCGTCTCCGGATAATTGTATTCCGCAATCGTGGTCGGCGAATCGTCCAGACATTCGCCCAATCCCTGGCTGTAATGCAAAAGTTTGTTCGCTGTTAAGATCAATTAACTTTTTTTTAACTCTTTTTGTACTTACTCCAAAAAGTGTGTGATGTACTTGCGACTGCAGTTCGACCAGCAAACTTGCAGCGTGTCCGCCCCAAAGGTTGGTGTCATAATGTGGACTATGGAGCCCACTCGCGGATGGCAGCCGATTTTTGCAGTGTCGTGGAACATGCCGAAGCTGCAAGTTACAAGCATTAGGTTGGATTACAAACAAAAGTAGTTATAGCTGACTCTAAGAGACCCTGTATATAATCAGTAACTAAGAAAATATTACTTAACTGAAGAAATAACTAAATTGGGGTGACTCAAAACAATATAATAAAAAATATAGTACAAATGACAAAAAAAAAAAAAAATATAAATAAATTAGAATAAAAAACTAAAAATACTAAAAGATATCCAACAACATAAATCGGTTATATTTTTTGCAATGACTCGTTTGCCTATGAGCTTGTGTGTACATCGGTTTCCAGAGGAGGGATAATCAATCGGACTGAAAAAAACGACGATAAAAATCAAGCTTTTTGGAGGCTTAGAGAAGCAATGTTTACTCTGTCATACCAAATCTAATAGAACCGAAGAACTAAGAACTCTTAAATAATATTTGTTTGTATACTAGTTTTTGTATGGATATATAAAATTGTATATGAATACTTAAAATAATCTGTGCTCTAATTTAGCTATAGAATCCCTAAGTATGTAGGATAGTTAACTAAAAGGAATATTTATTTTTGTTGGTACTACGAATAGTATATATAGTATAAAGCTTGTACCTAAAAATGTTTTGTAAACAAAAAAGAAAAATAAGTAAGAAAGCTACAGACTGATGGGCTCGACTGTGAGATACTCGCTACCCATTTTCAATTAAACCATATTATACTAATATGCAAAATAAATAAACAGAAAAAACTAAAATATACCACAAGCTGTATTTGGTATAACGATGTAGTACTACATTTAAAATATACCAAAGAGTTAAGAATATACCAAATTCTGTCAGTTACCCTTTTGCTTTTTAAAACAAAAAATAACTTTCCCTCAATTATTGAATTAGTAAATAGTTAACAAAATATTATTAAATCGAATTAGAAAAGTATTCTACACTTACGAATACAAAATATTTCATTTTATATTTTCATATTTCCTATATGCAGTTGGTTATTGAAATAGTCGCATATCTAGCTGTTGCTGCCTTTTAACGCTGCAAGCGTTGTACGTTAAAAACAAATGTCCAAGCTGTGCACAGTTGCGCCACAAGGGTTAAACTCGATCAACATTGTTGCGACTGCACGACAGCGTTAAGTAAAATTCCCCCTCCCTTCGCTCGCCCCCCCCCCCCCCCCCCCCATTCGCTCGGACAGTTGCCAGTGGCAAAATGAGACGAGATTTATTATTTGTATTGTCTTTGGAGAAGCAAAACAACAGCAAAACGCGACAAGCAATTTATGCCACGCTGTGCGACTAGCCAAAAGCGAGTCAAAAACCTGATTATTAGAATAGTGCTTAAATTAAGAACAACAGCAACAACACACATACAGACACACAAACACAGAGTGTGAATAAGCATATCGTTGTTTGGACGGTAGCTGCCACCTGACGATGACCGTTCGACCCAACGATAATCAAACCTAAATTGCCTAACAACAACAACAACAACAGGTGTCGGAGGTGTCTAAGTGTGTGCGTGTGTGTGTGTGTGTCTGAGTGTTGTGATGATGGAGCCGGGTGCTGAGCTGAGCTGGTGAACTGGTGATCCGCTGGCTGGCTGGCTGGCTGCCTGGCTGGGTTGACTCAATCGGAACACGCCAGACTGACGGGCACTTGGCTGCGCTTATAAGGCGTTTTACAAAAATCCACTTGGCACGAACACGAAACGAGATAAGCCTACGAAACCGGACAACCGACAACTGCAGCAACTGCGACACCAACAACAACAACAACAACAACAACAACAATACTGGCTACCAAATTGCTGCCTACTTCCCCTCTCACTCTTTTTGCCAGCTTGCGCCAGGGTTGCACTAAACTGCGACTTGACTTCAAAAATGAACTTTCCAATATATTGATTTTTAGCAGCAGTTAGCGCCACAGACAAGTTAATTAAATTAACATTTTTTGCATGAACGAAATTTACTAAATACAAAATAAACTTTTGACGTTGCAAGTCAAGTGTTTGAATTAAATGTTAGAGGTTTCATCGTCTCAATAATTCGCACAAATAAAAGTAATAAACCACAAATTCGTAAACCATAAAAAAGCTTATAAGCTGAAATATGCCAAAGTTACCTACCTATTATAATACATTGATTAATAGCGTGATTATTATGAAAAAGTGCTCAAAACGAAAGCTCATTAAGCTCATTAATATGCAACATATAAAATAGTCAAGTAACAGTTTAATGCGCTTTTAAACACAAACTATAGAACTTCTAAATATGTTCCACATACAGAAAATAAAAACTTGATAAATACAATTAAAAAATTGCTCATTAATATATGACTAAACAAACGTTCACAATGTAGGCCAATCAAGTTACATTTTAATGTGCTTTCAAACAGAAACAACACGCTCAGAAAAGCGCAAGCTATAAAACAGCTTAATAAGACTTTTGCTTGTCATAAAAGCTCGTTAAAAACAATCTAAAAAAGCTCATGAATGTGCACCTAAATGCTGAACGATTTAATGTGCTTCAAAATACAACCAGAAACTGAGTTAAAACTTAAAAGTGACGGAACATTTAAGTGGTTGTGCATCCCTAGCAGTGGGTAATGAGTGAGTGTGTGTTTTTGTCGCTGAGTCTGCGACTAATTGAGTTTGAATAGCGAAGGAGGCGGCAGCCGCCAGGGGGAAGGGGCAAGGCGCGAAGAGGGAGAGTGGCAAGTGGCGAGGAGGCAACTGTGGTGGCAACTGTTTTGCTTGATGCTAAAAACAAACTGTGGGCGTGGAACGCAGGCGATCATTGTCACACAACACACGCAGGTGTCAAAAGCATCCGTCGCGTCCACTTAGAGGCAGCAATTCATTCATTTTTTAGTTGCTGCTGTTGCTGTTGCAGTTGCAGTTGTTTTTGTTGTGGTTGTGGTTGTTGCTTTGATTCATTCATTAAACGAATTGGGCTGCACATAAATCTTTGGCTGCGATCAATTGATGCATTTGCATTGCGTTGGCTGCCTGCCACTTGCCACTTGCCGCTGGCCACAAGTGACTGGCCTGAAAGTGCATTTCGATGTTGGCCAACTAGCATACTGTGTGTCTCTCTCTCTCTCTGTCTCTTCTATGGGTTGCATGTTGCATGTTGCAAATGCGACTGCAACTGCGAATGCAAGGCGCCGCTAAACTGACGGAAGTGCCGACTTACTTGTGCCCCAATTCGTGCGTGATCGTGTGGGAGAGCATGATGCCGTTGTCCTCGTTGACGCTGCACGATTGCCTCGGTTTGCACATGCCGCCCACATTCGCCAGTCCCAGAGTCCTGCAACAATAACAAAAAAAAGAAGAAATGTAAAATACATAAGAAAGACGTTTACACCTTAAGCATTATGAATATATTATATTTAAAAACAATTAATGTGATATTCGCACATTATAATTGTTGCTTGATTAACTTGTGATCACAATGAAATTCTTCGAAATCCCGCAGTGTCTGTGGTTAAAATAATATAGTCTGAAGATTGTAGTATTTAGTTAGTAAAATGATGTTGAATTATACGAAATTATTGTTGCTAAATAAACTTTCGATAGTAATGAAATTCTCAGAAAACATGCAATATGTATTTATAATAGTATATGCTGAAGTTTGTAGTATTTAATTTAAAGTAAATTTATATTTCCACAAAATATAATAATAATAATTTATGCTTAATAATCTTGCGATTGTAGTTAAATTCTTTGAAATCATACATATATTTAGTTTAATATAAATACATTTTCTTAGAATTTTATAAAATATTAATATTAGAAATTTAAATTTGCGATTGCAATGAGATTCACAGAAAGCGTTCAAAGTGGAACAAATCATTCAATAAAATAAAATTTATTTTAAATCAAATATTTATTTATTATTAGTTTTGTTCGTATTAGTATTTGGTATATAGGCTTTTAATAATTTAAGTATTCAATTTAAAATAAATTATCATTTTTTAGAACTGAATAAACTGTTGTCTAAGTCTTTATAAAGTAAATATGTAAACTTTTCGTTTAAATAACTTTATCATTGTCTACTCACATGCAATTGTTGCCGCAAATGTTTTTGCGCGTGATCAGTATGGCAACATCATGATGATTCGGATCATTCTCGTTGGCCGAGTTCTGCTTGTGCTGCCAGCTGCAACATACGAGATAATGACTTTGTGATTCCCAGCTGACGGGGTGATCATTGATTTGAATTTACCTGCAGAATCGATCGAGATTCTTTTGCGCATTCTGCGTTAGATTTAGTTCGGGTGCCGTATCGTTCTCCTGCAATTCGATAATCTTGACCACAACAATTTCAATGGCATTGCCAATGCTGGGATCCTTGTACAGAGCAGACACCATATTCATAATGGTCAGCAGATATTTGACGACATCCTTGTGAAATGCCGACATTGTGGCATCGGCCACAATCAGTGTCTCCACATGCCGCGGACTGCTAATCGAGCGTCTGCTGCGTGGCCCCGTCTGTGGCTCCTCGGGCTGTGTGTCGTACTTGAACTTTGTGTGCGGCTGCTGATGGTAATGATGATGACGTGCAGGCAGATGATGTTGCGTATGCTGCTGCTGTTGCAGTTGCTGCTGATGATGCTGATGATGGCGACGCACTTTGCGACCACCTTGTATTTTAAACTTGCCACGCGACTGCCACTCGAGACGCGTCTCCATGCGTCGTCGCGGCTCGCGTGTGCCACAATTGCTGATGTGACCCTTTCGGCGCTGTTCCTTACGCTTTCGCTTGTGGCGACGTCGTTGTTGTGTCGCCTAAGCGAATCAACCATGAGAAACTATATAAACAACAACTAAATGCTTGACTTACCTTTTGCTTGGGCATCACCGAGGAGCGCTGGAACACCACATGTGGATGCCCATTGATAGGATGTGCCGCATACTGCTTGGACGGCTCTATATAATACTCATTGCTGGCCGTCTTCACATGCCCCACCTGTTATTGAAATAAAAACAGTGAGCTACTGTGTTTCAAAACAAAAGACTTAGGCAACAAACTTGCTGATGCATTTACAATTCATAAGTATAATATGTAAACACTATATATCATCAATATAAGTATATACTATATACTATCCATAATGAGTCTGTACTATATACTATCAATATGAGTATATACTATATATATACATACTATCAGCATTTACTAGCTTATATATATTTTCGTCGTAAATTCTAATAAGGCCCAATTATACGCAAAATTCTGTGAAAACAATTTATTTCGCCATAAGCAAAAATACAAATACAGCAACAGCTTTCGTAAGCATGATGGAAAATTCTGAATAATTTTGTGTGGCACTTTTGACGAGTAATTAAAATGATTAAACACATTATTAATTGAGATTATTATCGACATTCTTGGATAGCTGAAGATAAGGAATGTAGTAGAAAAACATTTGCATTTAAAGTGGTAAAGTATTTTAAGCAATTTAGAATTATTGAAATTAATGCAACAAAACAAGAAATATAAAATTTGCTATTAAAAGTGGTAAAGTATTTTAAAGAAATTCCAATTATTGGAGTTATTGCAATAAAGCATGAAATATAAAATTTACTATCAATTTGTTGTGCAACTTTTTATATATTTTTGAAGAGTAAATCAAAATTTCTTTGAAATATTAATTTATCTTGACTTACCAGACCAGAGCATGTGGATATGGCGACATTGGCCGACGGCTGGCCACGCACCTTGCCATGGAAATGGCAATTGAGCTGATGCGCCTCTGGAGGCGCACGAGTTCTCAGATCGCGACGATGACGCTCCACAATCAGATGCGGCGCCAGGAAATAGCTATTTGGCCTGCAAGTGGAAATGGAAGTGGAAGTGGCAATGCATTAGAATACTTGAGGAGTGCAGACATTTCGTGAGGTGGCACTTACGTCAGCTCCAGATGCAACGTCTCGTTGGCCAGCGGCAGCTCGAAATGCAACTCCGGCTGCTGATGCTGATGGTCAGTGCTGCGACGATGCCGCCGATGATCCCGATCGTGGGCATAGTCGAGTGTGTGTGTCATGAATGCACCATCGGCGTGCACACGCCGTGGCACCACCAGCTGTCCCTCGCCCTCGAGCAGCTCATCGGTGTGCAGGCCATAAAGCTTGAGGCTGCCGCCAGAGCTGAACCACAGGCAGAGCAGAGTGCTCAAATAGAGGCGCTTCATGCTTGCAAATACTTTGTGTGTGGCTCTCCTCTATATATTTTCTTACTCTCTCTCTCTTTCTTTCTTTCCTTATCTTTCTCTCTCTCTCTGGGACTCTCTCAATGAGTTTTTTCTAGGGAGAATCTCTGTCTCTTAGCCGTTATCGATGCGTCTCAGCAGCTTGGCAATTAGCGGGCACATGGCAGCGATTGCATTATATCTCCAACAGGGCGACAGCTGTAAGGCAAATGATTAAAGGTTTGATTTCAGTTCGATTTGAATTTATCTCATTCTTGGTATAGACTAGCCACAGAATAAGATTTCAAGTGTATTATACAAAACGCGAGAACCGCAAAAGTTAAAGCTTAGCTCAGAAGTAGATTCGATTTAACTAGACATTTAGATTCGCCAAAACCAAACAATGAATTTAAATACAGCAAGTTTAGAAAGCTACAGTCGAGGGTGCTCGACTGTAAGATACCCGCTATCCATATAGTATACCTAGTACTACATTCGAAATATACCACAGATGTCAAAATATCCCAGATTGTCACTGCTTTTAAGACCCGATTGCAGCAGGCAATCTTACAAACGTAATTCTGAAATAATTTCTACAATTTTCATCAGATCTTAACCAAATCACAGGAATCATAAATACTATAGTTATTGTTACTCTTGTACTACAATTAACTTTATCTTCAAAATTACGCTTTGTAGTCGATTTTGTTTTATGGGATAGGAGGATATGGCTATATCGTTGATGATAATCAAAAATATATATAATTTATGAGGTCAAAGATGCCTCATTTTACTTGTTACATTTTCTGTAGGCACAAAATTGTAAAGCCCTTCTATTCTATGGATAGCGAGTATACAAATTTAATTTAAATTGGAACTAATTTTCAGGTTTTATGCTGCACCAATTTCATACCAAATATATATATGTTTATAATATGTTATATTATAAAATTGTAAAACCATTTGTATGAAGCTCCAACATATTATGTATTACATCTTTTATCATATGTTGCAATTGTTTTTGCATTCCTCATTTTGCACATTCAGCAATTTTGATACAAAGAGCATTTTGAATATTGAAATTCCATTTGAAAGAGGCAAATCTATTTGTTTTCTCACGAAATATTATTGTAAAATGAGAATGGCATAAAAACAGCTGTAACATATTATTATCAGAATTTTAAAAGTAGAGCACAGAAAAAAAAAACAAAAGTGATAGCTTGACAACTTTATTTGAATATTAAAGAAATACTTTGCATCGCATTTAAGTCATATTTTTTCTTGATTGTCGCATTAAGAGAACATCTGTTTATTAATCTAAAATAAACAAATACATTTAGCAAAGCAATTAAAAGATTTGCAATGTAGGAAATGCAATAATTAGTTAATTCACATTTGAATTTAAAACAGCAGGAAGAGCTTCGAGAAGAGCATGGGACGAACTCATTTGCATTGTTCAAGAGTAATTATATTTGATTCATTTGTTGTGTATTGTATTATTCATGTGACTTACATACTGATTAATCCAAGATTAATGTAATAATTTGACAGGTTTTGAAAGCCCATTAAGATGGAACAAGTTTAATTGCTGCGAGATGAATGGATTTAAGCAAATTGGACGCGTTAAGCTCGAATGAAATGCTTCATTTATAAGATTAATCCAAGATTAATGCCACATTCAAGTCACTCGACACAACAGCAACAACAACAACTACAACAACAACAACTACAACAACAACAACAGCAATAGCGAAATCGAGTAACCACAGCGCAGTGTTGGCGTCGCTTTAGGCTAAGATTGTTGCCACTGCAATGAGATTGAATTTCAATTGTGCGCATTTCATCAAGATTATTGCCTGTTTTTGTTGTTGTTGCTGTTGCTGTTGCAACAGTTGTTGCTGCCGTTGCTGTTATTATTGCTGATGAGGTAGCAAATTGTTGCTGCTGCGCTGTGTGGCGCCAATCTGAGCTCCACAATTGACAATTGACGAGGCAGGACATCAACGATGCCAACTTGCAACAATTGTGGCACAAATTTCTACGAAAATATTCTACAACAACAACCACAACATCAACAATGTCAACGACAACTATTGCTGGACAATAAATAAAAGCTGATTTGCTTTTAGCAAATGGGAAAATTAAGTTGCCAATGATGTATTTGTTTTTTGGGCAGTTCCCAAAAAGTGTGAGTGAGACAGTGAGCAACGATATTTGGTTGCCAGAACACGAGCAATAAAATTAAGCAAATAATTTGAATGCGGCGCTTGAAAGAGAAACACAAAAACCACACAGCAGCAACAGCAACAACAACAAGAACTAGCAAGAACTACAACAACAAGAGGAGCAACAGCAGCATTGTTGTTCTTATTATCAAAGCAACACACGACAACTTAATTATTCATCAGATGAGCAGATGACGAAGTCAAGTTGGGAGAGCAAATGAAACTGGGAACTGAAGCTTCAAGCACAAGCTGAGAACTGACTCGGGCAACTTGTTGTTGTTGTTTCTGCTGTTGTTGTTGGTGTTGTTCTGGGGGCACTGGCGCTGTTATCACGATCACGATTTGTAATTTATGATAAATGTTGGCAATTCCATTAATAAAATTAAACAAAGCTCATTAGCTTGGAAACAAATTAAAAATCTTTTCTTTTAAATTTTGCCAAGCGCGAAACGTGCCCAAAAAATATACAAATCACATGAGTGAGTGACTTCAGTTTTCAGCCAGCTATAATGTGTTCTAAATACTCTTTCCCAGAAAGATACAAAATAACGAAATGTCTGATATTGAAAAGTTGCTGGCAAATAAAAATCGTAGAAGCTGTTTAAGAAACAATTTTAAAGTTAATTGCTTTAGTTGGTATATTTTGCATGTAGTATTATATCGATATACGAAATATAAATGTTGGTACTTTACAGTATTTTTTTATATATTTTATTTTGGTATATTTTAATGATAATATAATACCGCACTATATTTGAGTACGGTATATTTTGCATGTATGTAGTAGTATATCGAAATATAATTTTTGAAGCATTTCAGTATTTTTTGGTATACTAAATTCATAGATTTATATCCGAATTATATTTATATATATATATTATTTTTCATTATTATTCAGTATTATATTATTATATTTCAGTATTTTTTCGGTGTATTTGAACTATAATACCGCATCGGTAGATTTTAGTATTTTATGATAATACCGCACAAATCTTACTATATTTGAAAATAAAATAGCGATATACGAAATATAACTATTGGTATATTTCAGGTATTTTATTTTGGTATATTTAAGTGATAATAACACATTTCTCTTACAATATTTGAAGGTGTATCATTGAAATAGTATCATAAAGACGAGTTTGCTTTTTGCTTGTCAGTATTTTTTGCAATTGCTTTGCGATAATCTTGTCTACAGTTAATGATGATTTGAAGTCCTTATTTACGACCGAAACGGATTAAAAAGGTATAATATTTTACGATCTGCTAACAACACACAAAAAATAATGTGATATATGCCTACACCTTGTACCCTAAAATTTTACTCAAATTATAAATTATTATCAATATTATTTTATATTTTATTATTATTCATAAGTAATTCTGACAAATTTAAGATACTATAAATAAGTCAAAGCACTCTAGAGTCTAGACCTTCCGTTAATGAGCAGCCAAAGCAGATGATCGGATGAGCGGACTCGCAAGGAGAGCGTAGTGAAAGCGAAGACATCACAGATTCTGTTGGCGCCTTTAGCAGGCGCCGTTTTAATTTAAATTCAAATGCAATGCAAAATAAAAAACAAAAACCCCATCGTGAGCATAATGTTGACAATAAAATGATGATTTAGCTCGACTTCCAGAGTCCAGAGACAGTCTCTCCATCAGTAAGTCAGTCAGTCAGTCTGGCTGTCTGTCCGTCTATCTGTCCTATTGTCTATCGTCCCATCCTGAGCCGCGAGCCATTCTCATTTGCAATTGCGGCAAAACTTGAAAGAATCGCACGAAATTAGCAAGCGCCACATTATCATATGTTAAACGTTGCGTCGAATCAAGTCGAAGTCGAAGTCGAGTCCAGTCTCAAACCCAGTCTCAGTCGCAGTCTCAGTCTCAGTCTCCAGTCCCCAGTCTCAGTGTCTGTGTATCAACTCGTGTTCCAGTCTCTGACTGACTGACTGACTGACTGAATTGGCCATTGGCGCTGTTCATTATGCTGCACTGCGTCGACTGGCAGGCGCCACTTTTAATTATCAATCAATCACATTTGACGGCTCCCTCCATTAAATGTCAGGGCAATTGATTGAATTTTCATTTGGCAGACAGCAAATACCAGTTTCCTCTTTATTCCCTCTCGCTCTTCCATTTGCAGTCGCAGACGCGCATCCACATCCGCAGAGAGCATTGATCAATGATTTTGTCTGCTGATCAGAGTTGGCCATGCTTCGTTGGCTGCCAATTGCAATTGCAGCCAAAGTTGATTGATGAACTCTCCGCTAGGAGCTTTCGTTCATTCATTCATTCATTCGGAAATTGAGTCGGTTCCGACATGTTCAAGTCGTAACTCATTCAATCATTAGGCATTAGGCTAACTGATTTATCTAATCGCCAAATGCCTATTTTCTTTCGAGCTGTGTAAACGACCCACGTGCTGAATGATCTCACATACCATGTGTACGTTAGTTTCTCTCTCCTAACTGGGCTCTTTTATCCTCAATAGCCATCAATCGCCAAAAAGAAAAAAAACGAAGCTAAAATCGACAAATTTCACTGCAACGATACGAATATATATACTCATCATCATCGTCATCCTCTACACATCGTCCATATTGATTTTGTATTCGGAATTTGTATTCGTATTTGCATTTGGCTTTTGCTTGCTGTCTGTTTGGCTGTTTGTCTGTTTGGCTGTTTGGCGTTGGTGTTCAAAAATTGACATTTGTCAACAGCTTTGTTGACGCTTTGCCTAATTTATTAGCCACGTTTTGTTGTCGCTTTACATTTGGCTGGTCGATCACATCATCATCTCGCGATAATGATCATCAACATCGTCATCATTTGCGACATGGGCGACAAACTAAGCTCTACTCTTAGATCATCTCGACTTTGTATGCAAATAATGCGACCCAAGTCACAAAAAAAAATGGAGAAAAAAACAAAATTGAAAAAAAAAAAACAAAAAATTCCCAGAAAAATGAAAAATACGCCATGCCTAAGAAGGAACGCAAACGCAACCGCAAAATGGAATCACGTAAAGCAGAACATTTTTGGATACTCTGCACAGTTCTCAATATATTCTAGATGATTCATAAATATACCAAGACAATCGTTGTGATCTATATAAGGTTGAACATTAATGGCATAACGATGAATATAAAATATTCTTTTAATTTGGTTCAAGTATTTCGTTGACAAATATGATGGCATATCTTTGACGATCGTCAGTTTTTTATTATATTTTTTTCTGTATTAAAATTTTGTATGCTATTATAATAAGGGATCGTCGAAATATAATGGAGATCACAAAAAATGTAAAAGACTATCAAAAAAGAAAATGCAATAATACAAATAAAATTAAACATTTACAAGATCATTTTTTAATTGTTCATCAGAGATGAGCAGATCATTTTCTATTACAAAACAAATTCTGAATTAAAAGACACGACTGATTTGATTTATAAAACAAGAAATATTCAAGCATGCCAAATCGTTTTAAAATAAGTTAAATATATGAAATCAATATTAAGAGAAATTTATCCCCAATAATTTTGTGTTTTTATGGTATTTTTTATTTTAATATTGTTTTCCTACATGGGTTAAAAATTTTGCTCAACTTGTTTGCTTGAATTTTGTAAATTAATATATAAGATAAATTGGCTTTCGGTTCCTTATCTCTGATCAACTGATTGCTGATCATTTATTTCGGATGATCGCCTTGCATGCAAATGCAGAGTATCTCGATTTATGCTGGATGAGGATCTTCTGCCCACCAACAGCAAAGAGCAATAGCAACATATGGCCAGGCCATAAAGCGAACGTGAAAATGGCAAAAACGCTGAGAGAAAAATGATCTACGAGTCTGCTACAAAGCGTAGCATAAATGGGAATGAAGAGGTGAGAGGAAGGGGCTGAACATTTGAGGCTTTGAAAGATTTCACTTGAAGCGAACCGGAGACGAAACCAAAGCAATTTGTACGCCTACCCGCCAAGACTAAACTCCCATTGTCGAAGCTTCATTCACATATTTTTCATTCATGCGTTGTAGTTTCATTGAGCCACACACACAACCACACACTTACACACACCCAAGTCGTCGCACACACACACACACACACTCGCACAGTCACAGTTTTTATTTTTATGAATGAAATGAAACTTTTAACGTAAAACGCGGAACGACTAACGCTTTCAGAGGAGCAACTGAGGGGGGCCAGGGGTGGAGAGCGAGGCGAGGAGGTCTGTCCAGATCGCACGTAACTCCAAAGATACACTCACATACATGTTGTTGTTGTTGTTTTTTCTTTTATTATGTTTTTTCTCTGTGTTGCCGTCTCGAGGCATATTTTAATTTCTTTAGTGGCGGGCGTCTCCGCGTCGGTTCGCATCGCATGTGGGCCGAAAATGTATTTTTTATGGCGACGTCGTTTTGATTTTTTATTTTTCTTTTACTTTTTGTTTCTCCCTCTCTCTCTCTCTCTCTGGAGCTGCGACTCCAGCTTCTTGTTGTAGTACAACAAAATGCAGGCCATAAATTTTGCACAGGCGTTTCTTGGGATGGCCGCGGATCGTCACAAAAGAGACGGATATAGACAATTGGGATGGATGGACCGACGGACTGACGGACCGACGGACTGACGGATGGATGAAGTTTTGGACGCACTGCTGCAGCCTACAAAATATGTTATAACAAATCATTTAATTCGTTTTGATTTGATTTGTTTTGGTGCCGCATACAGTGTTGTGGCGTTGTTGCTTTTTGTTTTGGCCAAAAACATGCGCCGCGCTTATTTTGACCATTTTTGGGAGTTGCTTTTGGCGTTCATTTAGCCTGGCTTTGTTTGTGTATCTCTCAGATACGAATGTGTGCAAGTGTGTGTGTGTGTGTGTTTCAGTCTGTCTCTCACTGTTTGTGTGTATGTGCGCTGGCTGAGATCACACAGGAAATTAGCTTAATATATGGCTACTGTTTTGCCCGAAAGGCAACAACAAGCAATCCACAAAAAAAGAGAAACAACTGAAAATAGCCTGAGCTTTAAAATAGCAAATTGGAAGAAAAAAACAACTGTCTATTTTTTTTTTTTGTGGGTTTTTTCTTTAGGTTTTTGCTGTTCCCCCAGTTTCTTGAGAAAAACAAAGAGCGCCCTCTCCTTAGACCCGCCGCTCGAAAAAATGGTGCTGGCCTTAACTCGACGATCAGTGATCAAAATCACGAGCCCAACCAGCATAGCGGCATGATCATAATATTATACTAAATAATTCAGTATCGGAGCCTTTTAAGATCTAACAACAGAATAAAAAAAAACAAAACAAAACAATTGTTAATCACAGCAAATTGGCATTTTGAACAACAAAAATGTGAATAATTTGATTAAGGCGATCGATTCAAGATTGCCTAAAAATAAAAGCTATGTTAAAAACTTTACTATAAAGATCGCCAAATCTTATATGTTTCCCCCGTGATCTTAAGATACATGTATAATATATCGTACTCGCTACTCACCAAAATAATGCCGCGGTTCTTGATGTTGTTGTTGGTGTTGTTGCCGATCCGACTGTGTTGCCGTTGCTGTGTTTGTGTTTGTTTTGGTTATTTTGCTCTGAATGAAGCCCGTAAAGATGTCAACCGCAAATGCCGACAACGCTGTTGCTGCTTATAATTATGGTGGCGCTGATGGTAATGATTATAGTGCTATGATTACGACGTTAAGATAATGGGATGATGTCAGGTAAGTGTTGTATGTTGTCGTCAGAGTTGCACAGTAAAACACAGTCACAAAAAAAATTGTAAAAAAAAGCACACACACACACACACTAAATAATAACAACAATCTATGCGCCGGCCAATGACTAAGCGATTTTAGATTTTGATTAGTTTTATTTTTCAGCTTCAGTTTCCGTTTCGGTTTTCGTTTCGAGTTTCCGTTCTTTCTTAAGCTTTTGTTATTGTTGCGCATGCGCAGCACACGCGCAAAAAGAAAGCAACAACAAAGAAGCTTACAAATCGATAGGACGAATTCTACAAATAATTAGTTTGGCGCGCGCGTTCACCGATTATTGTTTATCGATTGCAATTGCAGTTTCAGTTTCAAGTGATTCGTATCGCGATCTTATTGTGCATACGCTTCTTACTCACGCACGCGCATCCACACATACACACACACACTCACGCACACACACGGACACGCCGGCGCAGTCGCCGTTCAGACTCAAACTAAGTGAAAATTGCAAGCGGGCACTGGTTTTATTTGAAGGAAAGATTGGGGAGCCCACTGCCGCCGCCAACCAGAGACGACAGACGACAGACAGAGCCAAAGTCAGCAGCAGCAGCAGCAACAGCAACACCAGCCGCAGTCAGAGCCAAAGCCGGAGCCCAAAGAGCCGAACAAGTGCCGGCCGAACGAACACGATGTGCAAACGAACGAAACGAACCGAATTGAACCAAACCGAACTCACGAATGAATAAACGAGCGATCACGACGCGTCGTTCTCGCTCTTACGAGCATTGTTGATGTCGAGATGTTGTTGTTGTTGCTGTTGTGCGACGGCGACAGCACAGCTGTTACAATGAAATTGCTGATGGCAGCGACGTCACTCTGAATGGAGCTGCTGCTGCTGCGGCGGCGTCTTGCTGCCGCGCCAGCTGCATTGTGACCCCCAGCGAATTCCCTGCAAAAGGAAATGCAACTGCGACTGAGTTCTGCTGCTGTCGACGTCGCTGCTGCTGCGGTTGGCAGTGACCCTGTCGCTAGTCCATTATCAGCATTGTCATCATTTGACTGTGTCTGCGTGTTGTATTAGTTGCTGTTGTTGGTGTTGTTATTGTTGTTGTTGTTGTGCGTGTCGCTATCAACGATTGCGACTGTTTGCCGTACATACATATAATTATCATCATCATATCATGATGCGCAGAAATTGCTGCGTTATCGTCTTCTCGCCGGCGCCGTCGATTCCACAGTTCGTCTTGTTGCTGTTGTTGTTGGTACATCAAGGACGACACCGTTAAACGCCGCCGCCGCCGCCGCCGGCGCAAAAAGGGGAGTAAATTGTTGAAAATTATCACATTGTAAAAAGTGCAGACGCCAGACGCCACAAATCAGAGTCGAGTGGAGTCCGAGAGCAGGAGAAGATCATTAACAATGCACTCCGGCTGCGCAAAAATAGCCACACGAGAACAAATCACATTATTAGTTCAAGTCGCCGCCGTCGGCGTCGGCGTTGTTGCACGTTATTTTTCAAAAAAAAAAATAAAGCGAGGCGAAAAAAACAATGTGGCGCCCCGTTTGATTTTTAGGCGCCAAGCGCGGCGGCGGCGGCAAATTGTGGCGACACGTCTGCGCTGTGTGCAGCTAGAGCTGGAGAGCGTGTGGCAGCAACATCAGCGACAATAAAAAGCGAGTTTGCGCGACTCCAAAATACCTGTTGCTCTCAAAGTGTGACCAGAGCGTTGCTGCCCATTTCGCTGGGCCCAATTTAAAAATATCCCTTCTGCTTAGCACTTTACTATTTCCATATATGTACATACATAGTATGTATGTACATACATACAAATGTATGTACTAACACCACATTAAAATGCCCTGTTCTGCTGGCACAGCATTAAAATGTCCCTTTAGCTAGCATATTATTTGAATACCTACCTACATACATATACATGGGACTATAATTAAATTAGCCTTTTAGCTGGGCACAATAATTAAAATGCTGCTAGCCACATCATTAAAATACCCTTTGTACTTAACTGGTTAGCGGGTAAACATACAGATACTACTACAACACCAACAGAGATACAAGATAAGAGATGCGACGCGACAGCAAACAGACGCCAGGCACAAACGGCGACGCAGCATCGCCGCCAACGCCACAGTCGACAGCGGAGACGACGACAGTGAGATTGAGCTGCTGATGCCAACAGATATCAAGCACGTCTCAATCTCGAATCATTCAGGGCCGGGGTTTTGTTGGTCAGACGTTGCCAGAAAGGTTTTTTTTTGTGTTTTGTTTTGTTTTGCGGCTGCCGCCAACGCCGCTCAATTAACAATGAAAAGTCAGTCTGGTACGTCATAATATATTTTTATCTGATTACTAGGCAAACAGACAGCACAACAGACAGACTAAGCACAAATCGTGCGTTGGCACACACACATGCGCACAATCATGTTCATCATCCTTGCTACTTGATTGTTGTTGTTTTCGCGTGATCTCCTCTAATCAACAGATCTCACTTGTGGCGCCGGTGTGTGTGTTGCCCCAGTGGCGCCAACATTGCATTGTTGTTACTCTTGCTGTTGCATTTGCCCATGTCTTGTTGTCTGACCCACACTTCCATTCTGGTTCGAAACTACAATTTGAATTCGAGAGATTGCACATCAAACATTGTTGCGTACACGCATTAACGGCGACATGTGAATGGCAGCTGCTGCAAAAGAAGTAAACAAACCACAATAACAGCTGTTATGAACAGCATTGCCAGATGTTAATAATATCCAGCAGGGCTGCATGAGCTCGAATTTTAAAGAAAAAGTTAATTTAAAATAAGCAATATATGTAAGCAGTGCTTGCAATAGTTATGAAATCGAGTCTTATGAAAATTAAAACAATTGAAATACCTGTAATGTGTGTCTAGATGTTTGAATGGAGCGCGCAATTTGGCCAGACCAGCTGTCATGCTAAAACAAGTTGGCAGCCCTGCACACTGTTACACAGTGCGACTGTCAAAAGCGATAAAAAAAAAGTTGTCTGCTCGGCATTAGAAATTTTTGTGTAGCGCTGCAAAATATTTTCCTGGTAAGTTTTTGTTTTGCTTTCGATGCCAAAGAAGAAAACGTAAGCTGACGTTGCAAGCTGCACAATAAAACGATAAATCAATACGGGGCAGCAAAGAGCGTGTTGTCTGTGTGTCTGCTTGGCCTGCTTGCAACTTATGTAATTGGCATAGGTAAAGTTTTAATGTTGTTGTCCATCCATTGGATTTGATTGTAGAAAATATGATACGTGCACCGCTAGTGAAGGCGCTGGGCGCACTCGGCTCACCCACACACCAAATAGCCAGCCGAGCAGTGCGCACCAGCGCCGTTGTGGCCCAAACACCGGCCAAGGCGCCTGAGAAAATCGAAGTGTTTGTCGATGATATTCCCGTCAAGGTTTTGCCCGGCACCACAGTGCTGCAGGTAAGTTTCTCCTCATCCCTCTCTCTCTCTCGCTGTGCATGTGTATAATCCCTGCTATTCTCTTTGCAGGCTGCTGCTGAAATTGGCGTGGAAATCCCACGTTTCTGCTATCACGAGCGCTTGGCCGTCGCCGGCAATTGTCGTATGTGCCTCGTCGAGGTGGAGAAGTCGCCCAAGCCTGTCGCCGCTTGCGCTATGCCCGTGATGAAGGGTTGGCGTATCAAGACCAATTCCGACTTGACACGCAAGGCACGCGAGGGTGTTATGGAGTTCCTGCTCATGAATCATCCTCTCGATTGCCCCATTTGTGATCAGGGCGGCGAATGCGATCTGCAGGATCAGGCCATGGCCTTTGGATCAGATCGTTCGCGTTTCACCGACATCAACTACACGGGCAAGCGGTAAGGATGCAACAAAAACGATTCCCATTTCAAATGAAATAATTTTATTGTGTCAACTTCAGTGCTGTGGAGGATAAGGACATTGGACCGCTGGTGAAGACCGTGATGACACGTTGCATTCACTGCACCCGCTGTGTACGCTTCGCATCCGAAATTGCTGGCGTCGATGATCTGGGCACCACGGGACGCGGCAATGATATGCAAATTGGCACCTATGTGGAGAAACTGTTCCTCACCGAGCTGTCGGGCAATGTGATTGATTTGTGCCCCGTCGGCGCGTTGACCAACAAACCCTACAGCTTTGTGGCACGTCCCTGGGAGATTCGCAAAGTGAGCAGCATCGATGTGCTCGATGCCGTTGGCAGCAACATTGTGGTCAGCACACGCACCAACGAAGTGTTGCGCATTCTGCCCCGTGAGAACGAAGACGTCAACGAGGAATGGTTGGCTGACAAGTCGCGCTTTGCCTGCGACGGTCTGAAGCGTCAGCGTCTCATTGCACCCATGGTCCGCATGCCAAATGGTGAGCTGCAGTCTGTGGAATGGGAAGGTGCACTCATTGCGGTGGCCAAGGCGGTGAGAAATGCCAACGGACAGGTTGCTGGTGTTGCCGGTCAACTGGCCGATGTGGAAGCCATGGTGGCTCTCAAGGATCTAGTTAATCGTTTGGGCGGCGAGAATCTGGTGACCGAGCAGGACTTCATCAAGGGCAGTGGCATCGATGTGCGTTCCAGCTATCTGCTCAACAGCACCATTGCTGGTAAGTCGCTTCAAACATTTGCGATTTGGCTATTTCTAGCTTGTGTGTATTTTTGTGACAGGTCTGGAGACAGCTGATGCTGTGCTGCTGGTTGGCACCAATCCACGTTATGAGGCCCCGCTGATCAATACCCGTCTGCGCAAGGCCTATGTGCACAATGAGCTGCAGATTGCATCGATTGGTCCCAACATTGATTTGTCATATCAGCATGAGAACTTGGGTGCCGATGCCAGCCTCATCAAGGATGTGTGCAGCGGTTCGCATGCCTTCTCCAAGGTGCTGGAGGGTGCCAAGAAACCGGCCATTATCATTGGAGCCGATCTGCTGGCGCGTCCCGATGGCGCTGCCATTCATGCCACCATCTCCGAGTACTGTCAGAAGCTGAAGAAGCCCGTGAGTAGAATGCTCCTTTTCCGTATTGTTGCGGTCACTTCACTACCATGTTTATTAACTACCGCAGGATTGGAATGCCTTCAATGTGTTGCATAACAGTGCCTCTCAGGTGGGCGCCTTCGATGTGGGCTACCAGCCGGGTTTGCAGCGTGCGTTGCAAGGACAGCCAAAGGTGCTGTTCCTGCTGAATGCCGATTCTGGTAAATTGACCCGCGATCAGTTGCCCAAGGACTGTTTTGTTGTGTACATTGGCTCGCATGGTGACAATGGTGCTTCAATCGCTGATGCCGTGCTACCTGGCGCTGCGTACACCGAGAAGCAGGCGATCTATGTGAACACAGAGGGCCGCGCACAGCAGACTTTGCCAGGTGTCTCGCCACCAGGCATGGCACGCGAGGACTGGAAGATATTGCGCGCTCTGTCCGAGATTGTGGGCAAACCACTGGCCTATGACACACTCGATGAGCTGCGTTCGCGTCTCGACGATATTGCGCCACATTTGACGCGTCTCGGCGAGTTGGTGCCTGCAAGCAACAGCGATGCGAGCGCACAGACAACACCCGTAAGTTTCAGTTGAAAGAATTGCTTATCATGTAGCTAATTGCTTTTGTTTTGTGGTGCATAGAACAAATCCATCAGCGGCGGTGCCATCGATGTGAAGCTCAAGGAGCTGCGCGACTACTTCATGACCGATGCCATTTCACGCGCCTCGCCCACCATGGCCAAGTGCATATCGGCGGTCAACAAGCAGCAGCGACAGAATGAGGAGGCCAAGCAGAGCGCAGCGATTTAAATGCCGAATAACGCTTCAACTCTGATCTGATGATATAACATAAATATTAAATAATTAATGTTGAATATTTTTTTTTTTTAATTATTGTATCTTGTCTTCGATTATTGCTATTCTACTCAAAACTTTAAGCAAACAACAGCAGCCAGCGGTCAACAGGCAACAAGCGTCGGACAAGCGACAGGAACGTGAAGAGCGACAGAGAATGCAGAAGAAGCTATTTAAAAGATACATTTATTGAGCGGGCACCGAGCAGTTTGTAAATGTCATTGATTTTTGTTCAAAACAAACAATTATACAATACGAAATTAGGAGAAAAACAAAAACAAAATACTTAAAACGCAAATAAACGTGAAATAGAAAAAATAGCCAAAATATTTATTTTCGACTTGTCGTATACTTGATATACTAGAGATAGCATCATATTTCCATTTCGCTCTGAATTATGCACATGTGCATAAAGCAATCTAAAAACTTCACTGCTTTGCGACTTTACAACAGCAATTCATTAGTTTAGTAACATTAGGAAGGAAATCACAAAAAAAGATTATTTCATTATAGAGGGAAGAATTCAGGACACACAAAGTTAGTGTTTGCCAGATATAGAAATTATATCGGTGTTGGCTTTTAATGCAGGGTTGCCATAAAGTTTCTCGTTTAGAATAAGGTATAATAATATAATATTAAAGTTTATGGCATAATATTTTACCTTATCACATCTTTTAAATCATTCTATATTGCTCTTCAAATATCTTTTGTTCTGTTTGTTGAATTTATACCAAAATTACAGGGTATACTAAGAGTCTATTTGACAGCAAAGTACAGAACAAGTTTCCTAGAGCGCTTTTAGATCACATAGCGCTATTGCGACATTGAAGAAATGAGATTCTCCTTATTCGAATAAAAAGATTTATTGAGAGATTAAAAAATCCGTCTCTTAGACTTTCAGTTTTAAAGCATAGATTGTATGTTGAACTCTACATTGCAACTTTCGAATATTTGCATATATACATAATTGTCTTTTAAAAATATATAAGTTGTTCAGGATTTTCTTAAAATGAGGCAGAAGCAGTCGTGGCATCCAAAATTTAACGTAATCTCGACCCACATAGAGCGCCTAGCTCTGATAATCTCAGTTCATGCATATGAAGAGACAAATCAGATATGTATATGTAAGTGTTCATATACATATACTTGCTATGTCGCATCAACATACTTTCATTTATAGTGTACATATCATATGTATATACCTTATAGAATCGTATATGTCTTCTTCTGTGTATATTTACAATCTATAATATACTTTTTATATAAAAAAAAAAATTCACAAAAATAGATTTTACGTTTACGCGGCACTTAATATTAGTTCCTACCTAACCTTATCGGACACAGACCTTCTCCAGTTATTGATGTCAAGAGTGTTCATGGCTTCATTTACTTAGTCTAGTTGCTTTTGGTAATAACAGCTCCAAGACAGACTAAATGCTTGACGGGATCACGTTTACATTTTTATGTATGGTTCCTTATTACTACCTTACGGAATTATGTTCAATTCAAGTTATCCAGTTGATATTAGCTTTTGATTATACAAGCTTTAAAGTTCCAAGTTCCACAGAATCCAAAGCAAGCCTGTTTTATTCCATAATAAAATAGTTAAAAAAAAAAATCATTGCAATTTTTGTATGTGGGTGAAAAATTCTATTTTTCGACCGTAAAAATACAGGTTTAGTTTATTTTTATTCATATTTTGTATTCACATGTAAGATAATTTCGTAATTTTGAGTGCATGCCGCACAGAGGCAGAGGCAGAGGAAGCAACGGCAACGACAATATCCAACATCAACGGACGACATTGTTGTGGTTGTGTTGAAAACAAGGCCTGCATTCTCCCTTTTCCTCGTCAGACGTTTCACGTGCGTGCTGCTCCAGTTCGACTGGAGTTGTCACAACAGTCTTGCCCTTTCAACTCGCCTGTCTGTGCAATAACTGAGCTATTTTGTAAGTGTGTGTGTGTGTATGTGTGTCTGTGTGGAAAAGGAGTGTGTTGTGTTCTATCGAATCTAAATAAAAACGGCAACAACTCTTCTAATTCGTTGGTGACAATCTTTGTCGTGTAGCATTGTGTTCTGTGTTGATTGGTTTCATTTTTGTTTTGTTCTTTTTGAAGGGGGAGAAAGGGACAATACGTTTAGATTGATGGGGTGGGGCACTCGAAGTGTTTAGCTGCAGCAGCTGGCTGGTGTGGGGTCCAAGCCAGAGCGCTTGGTGATGCTCAGACGTGTAAACTCCTCCGCGGTGGTTGGGTGGATGCCCACCGTGTTCATCAGCGTGGGAATGGTCAAGCCAGACTTGAGTGCGGCCGCAAAGCCCTGGATAACCTCACCGGCCACGGGGCCCAGATAGTGCAGGCCATAGACACGCTGCTCGCCAGAGCGTTGGGCCACTGCCTTCACATAGCAATAGCGCACGCTCTTCTGGGGAATGAAGAACTCCGTGGGCTTGTAGTAGCCGTGGAACACTTCGATTTCATCGGCACCGTGCGCCTTAACGGCATCCTCCTCGCTCAGGCCGACGCATGCATACTCAAGGGGCGTAAACACAGTGGTTGCCACATCGGCATAGTCCATGCGCAGATCAGAGTCGCCGTAGAGACGACGCGCCAGCAGGCGACCGGCCAACACAGCGACGGGGGTCAGCTCGGGCTTGCCATAGATAATATCACCAACAGCATAGATGTGGGGCACATTGGTTGTCTCTTCGCTGTCCACGGGAATCTTGTCCTTTTGCACCAAGACGCCGGCATTCTGCAGATTGAGATCCTCGACAAGACCCTTGCGGCCAATGGCCCACAGCACCGTATCGAAGACATCGCTGGCCACCTCGCCAGTCTCTGTGTTCTCGTACTTGACCAACAGGCGGCCATCGGCTTGCTTCTCCACGGACAGAGGCACGGTTTTGTGCAAGAATGGGATGCCACGCTCCTCCATGGAGGCGGCAACCAGACCGGCCATTTGCTGATCGAAGCCACGCAGCACAATCGAACGGACCATCACAGTGGGCTCATAGCCCAGACCCTTCAGGAAGCCAGCGCACTCCAGGCCGATGTCTGCAACGAGTTATAAAGTTATCATTAACAATTATATTCTAAGGAGTGTTGGGGTTTAGGGGTGAAACTTACAGCCAGCGCCCACGACAAGTGTCTTGCCGGGCTCGCGGTCCAGACTGAAGATATCATCGCTGGTGATGCCATACTCAACGGCGCCGGGAATATTGGGGTAGCGTGGACGACCGCCCACAGCAATCACAAAGGTCTGGGCGGTGATTGTGCGATCGCCGCTCTTCAGTTTAGCGGACAGTGTGTGTGAGTCCACAAAGGAGCCCAAGCCATTGATGTACTCCACTTTCCTATAACACAATTCAAATTAAATTAGTTGAGTGACTCTCCTTAAAGAAGGCAACTTTTCAAACACTTACTTGTCACGCATATCGATGCGAGTCACCCAGTTGACAGACTTGATGTGATTTTGCACCGAGGTGACCAGTTTGTTCCAATCGGGCTTGATCTTCTCATCCACATTCCAGCCATAAGCGGCAGCCTCATGCACAGACTCGCCCAGCAGCGAAGCCTGATGCATCAGCTTCTTTGGTATGCAACCGACATTGACACAGGTGCCGCCAATACCCCATTTGGTACCCGTTGGCGTCGGCTTGACAAAGTCCAGGCAGGCAACACGAGCGCCATTGGCCACAGCCTCCTTGGCGCAGGCCAAGCCACCGGAACCGCCACCAATCACAACCAGATCGTAATCATAGTTACCTGCGAATAGGCAAAGAACACAAATAGGAATTAAAATTAATGCAAGTCGAAAGCGTTATTCAATTCTGTGCTGCTTGATGCTTGAGGATGCTACCCTGCTCCATTTGGGGACGCAATCGTATGTCCAAATAGGCGGAACGATAAATGCTGCGACCCTGCGAGGGCTGCTCATCAGCCAGCGAAGCGGGCACAAACTCGAACAGATGCATTTGGCCAGCAACTTGCGCCACAACTGAGGCTTCTCGCGGCACGCCTTCTTGTTGTCCTAGCACTCGACAACGACGACGACGACGATGTTGTCAATGTTGTCGTTGTAGTTGGTAACAATTGAACATGTGTGTCGCTGTGCAAATCAAACTGGAGCAATCATCTGAGCCCCGCCTTGACTGGTGGTTTGCTTTGACCCAATACGCTTGCCATGGTTACGATTTTCTACTGATGGCACGACGATTATACGAAGTTTTTTGGGTGTTGGATTACACATACTATGTATAGTAGTTGGGGAGGGTTGAGCAAAGAGCAGCGGAGAGCAACACCTGAGGCGGAGCGCAATTTCTCATGAAGCATGCAAACCTAATCAAATGTACTTCACATCAAAGTCGGTATCAGAAAACCGTATTGTTGGACCGTTAGTTGCGTCATTAGCCCAGAGTTTGGTTTAGGCATCTAATTATGACGCATTATAAGGGCAATTGATAAGCCAATTGCCAGCGATAGAGTGCGAATAGTTGGTTATTATTATAACAACAAACCACGAAACAACTAAGAGGGCAGCTACTGTAGAATGTGCTCGACGTTCAGATACTAGAGCTACACATTTCTAGAAATTCCACAAATATTTGGTGAGCAACCATAAAAGTTATCAATCAATTAATAAGCATAATCATTGAGACTATGTTATTAATGGGTAGCACCTGTCCACAAATTTGATAGTTTAAGCTATTTGAGTGCCTGACTTGTAGATCTTAAAGACGACGGCACAGTCTTCAATGAGCCATTATATACTTGAAGTAAACCTTGGTTAGTGGGCATAAAAATCTAATAAATGGGGAACGGTCCAAAAGGGCCTTTTTTGAACCACATGGCACAGAAGGTTTGTCGCCGATAAGCGCAAATCTCAATTCGTAAAACTTAATTAAGGAAACAATAAACCACAAAAACAAAATAAAAAAAAACAGCCTTATCAACTTATTACGACCGCAAATGAATGCAAATAATTTGGGAGAGGATCGTGACGGAAATACAATGTGTCTATCGAATATCTAATAGTTAATATAGTTAGTTACTAAATTTGCCTAATTACAATCTATGTGTAATTGGATTAATTCGTAACTAGTTGACGATGACATTGCAATAAACGATCTTTGTGATCCCTATGAAGGGCAAAGAACAAACAAGTCACGATGGCACTTTGCCATTCACGATGACGAAAGTGTTAATGAAGATCGTCATCATCATGATAATAATGACGATGACGGATGACGTAATCAATTGCCAGTACTACTAGATAAGCAATCAGGTGGGAGATGCGCTTTGTTTTGTGCTTGTGAAATACATATGTCAAGAAATTCTCGAATATTCATTAGTTTAATATAAATGCATATACATATTTCTTGCGAAACCGAAAATAATAATTGTTTATGGTATTTTTTTGTTAATATCTTACTTAGAATAGACTTGAAAGGAATTGAACCTCTTAATTTTCAATGCTTTCCTGCAGTAATTTCATACTTTTTAGACGGTAATCATTAAAACCCAAAAATAATGATTATTTATCTATCACGTTTTTTCGCACACAATAAGGCTGAAGTGAGATTTGAAATCAGCAGACAGAAAGACAGACTGATAGGCAGACAAAGTGGGCAGCATAACAGTTAGAAAGTTGCTTTCAAACACACACTCTACGCACTACATGGGCCCTATTGCCTCGCCCACTTCCCCTCCCCCGACATACATTGTTATGATCGTGACGGTGCGAATTTTTTGCCTATAGGTAAAATGTGTAATACAAGCAAAAGAGCCGGCAAAAGCCAAAATGAAATTCGATAAGTAAGACTCGCAGGTACGTGCGTAAAAGCGCGAGCCGCTTAACAACAGTTATTGCATAACAAACATACATACATATATATCTCTATGGATGTACAATGTGAGTATGCAAATATGTGCGTGTATGAGTGTGTTTGGGTTTGTATGTTGAGCAACAATAAAGTAACAAGAACAAGAGCAGCCATTGCGGTTTATCGCTCGCGTTGCCAACTGACTTTGCAAAATACTGATCGATTTACAGCTGAAACGCGATTGCGATGATTGCGACTCTCTGTCTGCACGCTTTGGGGCTTCACCTGCCTACTGCTGCTTCTTACCTCGAAGGGGCTTCACCTTGCGCACTGGCTGTTGATACTGAGCCTGTCGATCGCAATGGGGATGATTAAATGGCGGCACTCCAGTATCACTTGCCGAGCTGTCGAGCGAAGTGTGACCCTGCGGAATGTTGCGAGTATTGCGACCCCCCGATACTAAACTAGAGTTGCGATTGCCGCCCCGCTCAGCACCACCTTGATTTGTTGGTTTCATACTTGTTGTTGTTGCTAGATTTCTCCGTTGTTGTGATTTCGAATTCGTACTGAACGTGTAGTTGTAGTGTAAACTATGCGCAGCTGTTATTGGAGCAGCTGACGTAAATATCGTCGTGTGCTGGCGCAATAACGTTACGGAAAATCTCGAATTCCAAAGTGTCAGCGACATATTTTCGTTGATTTGATTTTACAGCACGTTCTTTTTTGCAGCACAAGATAGTTAAATACGATTTTCTATTATTATTGTTTTTTAATAAAATGTTTACTACTCTGCGCTGCGCGTTTCCAACAATGTGCAAAATATATTTGATGCAGACAGAGACGGAGAGGCAAGCATACAAAAAAATACGCGACGTCGTCAAGCAAGCGCGGCAACACTTGGAACGATTTATTGGAAAGCAGCGCTGACGCTCAACTACGTAACAGCGGCAGAGCGGTTGAATGCGAATGCGCGATGAAAAGAGAATGCGCGTTGAAGAAGTCGGCAGCAACAGAGTCGCCAAGTTAGCTTTCGTAGAAATGGAAACACGTTATGCTTAACAAAAGAAAATAATATAATCGGCATCATTAGCATATATACTTAACACAATAGAAATGCGCAACAGTTGGTTTTTTGGCAAGAGTTGCCACATGTTCTCAACTGATGTCATTCTGATTTTGCTCTCAGTTGGCAACTCTGTCAGCTGCCGTCGCCGGCCGCTGCTTGCTTTGCGCTTTGCTTTCAGCTCTTTTTGCTTCTTGTCTAATAATAATAAAAAGAAAAAGCGTACAAAAAGCGAATACACGACGACGGCAACGTTTAGCGATAAACGCGCATTTAACGCACTCCACTCCAACCACAACCACATCGACGTTGCTCAAGGAGCAGACCAGCACAGTTAACAGTTAGCAAGTGTCAGTTGTAAAGCTTCCACTTTAACGTAACTTTTTTTTATTGTGTGTGCGTTCGCTCTGTGCCCAATTACTTAATCTCAAGTATAAATACACACACGATTAGATTTCGTGACGAAATTCGAGTGTTAAAAAACTAGTGACAATCACAACAATTCAGTAGGAACGCAAACGGGAATAGGATGAAATCGATTTTGATAACCGGCTGCAATCGAGGCCTCGGCTTGGGCCTCGTCAAGGCGTTTAACTCGTTGCCGGAGCCGCCGCAGCATCTTTTTACCACCTGCCGCAATTTAGAGCAGGCCACAGTAAGTTATGACGCGCAATTATAATTACTACTAATATTTCTACTCGATGATGAGTCATCCACGACCATTTTGTCAAAGACATCACATCACATCACATATCGAAACTACTCGAATATTTTAAAAGGTCAACACAAAAAATAACAATCCAGAAACGAGTGTGAGAGAGAAAAACTAAACTCACCTTTATCGACGGGCGCCATATTTTGCAGTTTGGGCAAGTGTTTTAGACTAACAAATAGGATCAGCAGATATTTCCAAATAATGCTAATTAATTTTCTTGTTTGGGATTCAGCCGCAGATGAAAAACACTCTTGTTATACGGAAGTGCAATAGAACACAGACACAAAAATAACAGTAAGCAGCACGTTAAATTTACTCCGCGTCACACTCTCGAACACTCGCACAGCGAACGCAAATGCGAAATAAGCGGTAAACTTTTTGCAATTGCTTTTATGTTTTCTGTCGGCTCACGACGCTTTGTTCGTTCATTCGTTCGTTCGCTCGTTCGCTTCCAGTTATGGAAAGCACAGCAGCGTGACCGCATCATAAAACTTCCACTAATATACTGTTTTACTTGGCGGATTATATCAAATATGTCGCTATTTAAATAGTTTGGTTACATTTTATTAGTTTTAGATTGCTTTCTAAACAGAAATCAAAAACAGTTTAGCACATTAGCACTAAGTGCTTACCAAAACTTGATTAACGAATTGACATTGTATAAGCGATCGCGAGTTCAATTTCAGAATATACCAAAAATTAACTTTTTGGTATTCTTCTTGGAAAAGCATAAAATGGACGCACTGAAGCACAGATTATGGCGCTATCGATAAATATCGATATTTAGGTCCTACAGTTGTTGGCGCATGATGAGTTTTGAATTTTTAAATATGTATTAGACGGTATTATAGCTCAAACGGTAAATGCTAGAAAACTGCAATCTTTATATGAAAACGTGGATCTCAAAGGGGCTGGGATTTATTTGTTATACTAATTGTAATCAACTAAAATCACTGATTAATTAAATTAATAAATGTTAATGTATGAATTTTTTTAGGAGCTTACTGAACTGGCCAAAAAGCATTCGAACATACATGTGCTTGAGATTGGTAAGCAAATTCGTTTATTGATTTTGCGTTTGACCTTTATAATGTGTTTGTTTAATGGCAGACCTAAAAAACTTTGACGACTATGACAAACTGGTGGGTCAAATTGCTGATGTTACCAAAGATGCTGGTCTCAATGTGCTCTTCAACAATGCTGGTGTTGCCACAAAGTCGGTGCGTCTTGGTGCCACCAAGCAGCAGGATCTGCTCGATACGCTTCAGACGAACACTGTGGCGCCCATAATGCTGAGCAAGGCCTGTTTGCCGCTCTTGAAGAAGGCCTCGCAGGCCAATGAGGAGCAAAAAATGGGCGTGGGACGGGCGGCCATCATCAATATGAGCTCAATACTTGGTTCGATACAGTCGAATGTGGAGGGCGGCATGTATGCGTATCGCACTTCGAAGGCTGCCCTAAATGCGGCCACCAAATCGATGAGTATCGATCTGCGTGACCAGAAGATACTCTGCATTAGCCTGCATCCGGGTTGGGTGCGCACGGACATGGGAGGTGGCAATGCGCCCCTTGATGTGACCACAAGCACCGACCAAATCGTTGAGACTATTTGCAAGTTGAATGAGTCTCACAACGGTGGCTTCTATCAATACGATGGTGCTCAACTGCCCTGGTAAGTGCAAAGCACACGTACTCATCTATGTATGAATGTATGTATGTATATACTAACTATACAAAGTATATATATTTTTGTTGAAGCTATGTATATTGTATATTTAGCTGGTGCTTATTAAAAAAAAAAGAAGAAAAATTCTAGAAATCAGAAATTTTGATATCGCCTCCTTGTCTAAAATCAAAGTGGTGGCTGCGGCTGTGGCTGCAGCGGTGGCTGATCCATTGGATATGCCACGCGTTTTCGCAGATCCAGTCGGGGTCTTCGGGAGTTGAGATTGCTGGCCGCTTCCGCAGAAATTGGTGGCGGATCGTTCCAGCCGGGTGTTAGTGAACCTATTGAAAAGAGAAATTCAATTCGGTCTCTCATACGTGGTGCATGTGGCTTCGTCAATCGATTTACCTGGAAAGGCGCCAGTGGGTGCAATATTCTGGCCCATTGGTGGTGGCGGCTGCAGTGGTTGTTGTGTTCCCGTTGGTGGATGTGGCGCTTGCGTTGGCAGTTGGCTCATTTTGTAGGTTTTTGCGAAATTTATAATATTGTTTACCTGTTTCAAAATATTGTGTCAGCTGTTTAGAGCGCCAGCCTGCCAACCTAGCCAAAATTACTCTAGGAAATGAATTTTCTTATCGGTTTCTAAATAAAAAACGTCATGTGAGACAAAATTTGCGCACCGCCAACTTCACGTCGGAGGCATTTTTGCGTGCAGCCAACTTCATGGGCATGCTCTCGAAACGCGCTTTCCATTTGAATTTAAACGCTAATTTAATTAATTATCGCCATTCATAATTTTGGAATTTGTTGTAAAAGACAGTAAGATTGCTTATCTAAGCTAATAATGGAGAGGATAAAATATTAATAGTTTAAATTTTACATATCAGTAAGAAAAATAGTTATTTTCGATTTTCGGATTCGTCGTTGTAGATTCTGTGCTGTATTTACGGTCTCTTACAATAGCCGCTGTCACACGCACAAGAGTCTTGAGTCTAATCTTGTGCAGTGGCCAGCAGCTGCAATAAGCACCTCTCGATTCGTTGTTTTTCTATTATATTTTTATAGTCGTTATCATTTACACATTTGCACTCTACTGCATCACTATACACATTTGACTGGTCGCCAAACTATTGGTATTTGGTCATTTTTTTTTTGGTTTATTTGTGGGTGTTGACAGATTGAAGGACTCCTCGGACTCCATTCTATTGGCATATTTGATGCGATTTCGTTAGTTTTGAATTAATGATGAGAAACAGAACCAACATATGTTCTGGTTCACAATTCCAAAGTGTTTTGGCCTAGGGCTCTTGGGCACTGTTTTGAATATTTGATTTCTTACTGATTGCTGTTGCTGTTGTTGTTGTTGTTGCGACTGTTTACAATTTTGTTGTTTTTATACTGAGTTGTTCAGTTCGATCCTTTATTGATTTCCAATTGAAACCATTTCCAAGCTCCATAAATAACGAATGCATCAATAATTTGTCCCAAAACGAATGCTAGCGCTGCGCTTTAGTAATTTGCATTTCTCCTTGCCGCCTAAAAGCAGGCAAGGAATTTACATTGAACGTTGCACCCAAAAGTATGCAATAGTATGCAAAAATTGCACATTCGCCTCTTAATTGAATTCTTGTTCCATAGTTTTCGAAACATAATTTGCACTGACAACCACAAAGTTGGAAAAAAAATTCTTTGAAAAAAAATGTATCGGGATAATCTCGGTATCCCTGTTTCGTTGTGATCCATGCAACGATGTTGTATAGTTAATGCACTTAAAAAAAAGTAGTTTTTACTTTGTTGACGCTGGCTTTGGTTGTTACATAGTATTTTTATTGTTGTATTTAGATGGATTTGCTGCTGCTCGTTGCTGTTATCGCTTAATTAACAATGTTTAACTGAGACAATGTTCAGGCCACCAGCCAGCTTTTATAGTTGCAGGTGAACCACAACGGCGTCAACGTCAACGTCAACGTCGACGTCGGCGTCAACGTCGCGGTCAGCGTTGCCGTAGGCGTCGCATCCCTCAAGCTACGATACGATAGTATAACACACACACACACACACACATATATCGTAGTTGCCGCTGTAGTCAAGTTTTGAACTGCCTTCTGTGCGGCGCACCGCATCGAAGACACCCACACACACAGACACACACACACGCTCGCATACATACAGATGCACGCATCGTTGCGAAGTCCCACATGTGTGCGTGTGTGTGCTTGCGACTTTGTAATATTATTAGACGGTATTAGTGTGTGAAAGCCCCACTATATTGCATGCCTTGACCGGACACAGACCGCCTGCATGTGTGTGCGTGTGTGTGAGTGCTAAACTAAAAGTCGCTGCCTACTTTTAGGTGCTAGTGGATTGCACGCTTACATCAGGCAATTAAAAAAAAAAAATAGAAAAAAAAACAGCAAGAACAACAATGCGACACATTTGAATGAGAGCGTAGCAGAAAAAAAATCATTGAGGCAGGCTTTAAAGAAGAAGCCCAACGCCAACGCCAGCGAGCGATGGAGAGAGAGAGAGAGAAAGAGAGAGAGAGAGGAAACCGCGAGCGCGGAGAGAAGGGTGTGAGGAAAGTGAGGAAATATGATGCCGCCTCGAGCTATGCAATTGCAACTCCACTTTGCAACAATACCAATTCCCTATTCCGATTCCGATTCCTATTCCGATTCCATATAGGGTTGTTTTTTTCCTTCTTTCTTTTTCTTCGGTTGCATTTCGAGGAGGGAGAAGAGAAGTCGCGGGGGAGCGCGCAATCAGTGGAAATGTGGTGCTGTATTCCATGCGAGGGCGTTACGAAAATTAAATAACATTGTTCCTCTGCATGCATGTGACACCGTTCACCCCCCCCCTCCAGTCCGCAGTCACCCCCCGCAGTCATGCATTCGGCGGTGCTCGCTCCGCTGACCGATCACTTGTATGGCATCTCGCCGTTTGGAATGCTTCGCTGCGCTGCGCCCGTATAACGGGGCCTGTCCCCGTGTGTTGGGAATCTCAACAAGGTAACAACCATCAGGAGCTTAAACTGGCAACGCATGGTGAGCGGGGCGTGGCGGGGCGGGGAGGAGAGGAGAGGACAGCGGACAGCGGCGCTTAGCGAAATGGCGAGTATCAAGTGACAGATTGTCTGCGGCAAAGAGGCCAACAGCTCCACATTGGACAGCAACACACACACACACACACAAACACACACACACATACACACACACACACACACACACACAGCAGACAACAGACAAGAACGTTGTCGAGCTGTTGTTGCTCTTGTGAAACCATAATTTTCAAAGCGGACGGCAGCTAAACGCATTCGCACACACACACTCGCACACACACACACTCGCACACACCTACACTCATAGATACACTCACACACATGCATATTTGTAGCTGCAACGCTTTTTGACACCTTCTTTCTGTTATTTGCGTATGTTTCCAGCGCTTGCATTTCTACTTCTTCGCACAGTTTTTTCTTCTTTTCTTTACTTTACTTTTTTTTTTAAGTTTCCATATCAAATCGGGGAATCACAGAATCGACAAACTAAGTTGTTCAAAATACGAGTAAAATGCAACTTTTGTCAAGCAACAATTTACAATAATTTACAATTACTAAATGCTTTCGATAAATATTGATTTTCTTTAACAGCAATATCTTTTCATTCTATTTTTTAATTTTACTATTACTAGTTGTTAGTCTTCTTAATAACAGCCATCGTGGTCATCTTAAACAGGACATCATCCTATTTACCTTCCCTTTAAGCCAAGGTCTGTCAATTCCTTAAATTTCAAACGTTTTCGGAAATAGATTTTTTATTTTAATTCTCTGTCGGAATTAAAGTGAAAAAATATAAACATAACCAATTTTAAAAATAAGTGAAGGTTATTCTTATAGCTCTGGATTAGCACTATGTTTATAGGTAAGATAAATTTTAGAAACTTTTTCTGTTTTACCAAATTTTTTTTTGGTTTGCGTACGAATTTATTAATTTTTACAACAGAAAAAT
Source organism: Drosophila albomicans (assembly GCF_009650485.2). Lineage (NCBI taxonomy): Eukaryota > Metazoa > Arthropoda > Insecta > Diptera > Drosophilidae > Drosophila > Drosophila albomicans. The sequence goes on from NC_047627.2 coordinate 9,973,103, forward strand.
AATTCCAAAACCATTCTTAGCTACAATAAAGTTGCTAAGATTGATCTTTATAAGATTATGTATAAGATTTATCTTTACTCAAAATAAAAACAAATGTTTTGGTATATGTTTTTTCACTTTAGATTAATATAGATATAATTAATTATTTTCAACAAATATTTATCTAATATTTAAAGTAGGTGTGAATTCATAATACAAAATAAAGTGTAAGGACTAGATCATTTCCAAATTAAACAGATTAGTTATGAAACTGAAGAAAATTAATATAAGAGATTTGCTTTAGTTATATTTTTAATTTATCCAAGTGAAAAAAGGATTTACGATTTATTATGTATTTTAAATTATAGAAAATATATAATTTTGCAGGGAAAGCTGATTTAGAATGTTTATGTAAATATATTTTCAATAATTTAGGTAATCCTTATTACATTAGAAATATTTGTTCCTAAATTGTGAATAAACTGATTGTACATTGAGATGAATAAATTGAATTTGTGAAATTTAAGTAATTTAGACAAATAAGTCGACATTAGCTGGCCAAACTAATAATAATATTTATGAATTATTATTTGAATTCTTATTCTATAGTTTTCGAAATTTAATTTTAATTAAAAAAAAAGGATACCGAAATTATTCCGTCAATTAAAACCAATATTTTGATATGCTTAATATTTTTTGAGAGCCTGATTACAGTCAGTTAAACATTCAAATATTATCAAATCGTAAAGAAATATTAATATATTTTTCATTATATAATGTTTGTATCTTCAATAGTAAATAACATTGTTTTTATTATACAATTTTTTCGTAGATAAATGTCGTATCTAACTGAATTCCAAACTCTATTTTTTAACTGATCTGAATTTCCTTTCTATTTTGTTACTACAATAGTATTTAAATAAATGATTTAATTTCATAAATATGCTAAATAACTTATGACGTCTAGGTTTTATTTCTAAAATAATATTTAAATGGTAAATTAATGTGTAACATTTGTCTTCGCTTGTGATAAGCTGTGAATGCAAGTTGGATTAGGTCAACATTAGTAATTAGTTGAATAAGTGCTTAATGCGTTTCCTTTGTTCAACTGTAGTGCAATTCAACACGCTAGACAAGAAGAAGCCACATAATTGACTTCAACTGCGCAACTATGTTGCACCTACGTATGTGTATGTGTATGTGTGTGTGTGTAGTTGGTGTGTGTTGCCAATTGCAAAAGGACTTGCAACAGTTTTCAGTTTCAGCCAGAAAGGCAGTTGGCATTTGAGTTTATACTCAAAATACATAAATAAGTATTCCGGCAAATTAAATTCGAGCTCATCGAATTTGGCATTTGAATGCCATTTTCAATTTGGAATAACTTAAATGTAGTTTCAACATATGCCTCATTTACCGCTTTAATTGTGAGAACTTGTTCGTGTTTTTCTCTGTTCGCTTTTTGTTTTGAGTTTGTGGCATGTGGCATGTGGCAAATAACATCAGCTGCAATCATTTGCTATTGACATTTTTCAATTGATCAAATGCAAACTTAAAGTTCAATTTTTTGTTATTAATGTGACAAATTTGTGTTTTCTTTTCTATGTAATGTTAGGTAATGTAATGTTCTATCTATGTTAGGGATAGTTTATCTTCTTTAAGATTTGTTTACTTCATTTTCAATAACTGTCCATTGGGATTTTTCATTAATATTCTTATTCTGATTAGAACTCACTTTTAGTAATTATTTATTTGCTTTTCTTTTACAAGCTTTATAATTTAAATTATGGTCGTTTAATTATAGCGATTCTTAGTATATATATATAATAATAATAACTGCAGAATTTATTTAGAATTTAGACAAAAATTGTAGAAGTTATTTAATACTTTTTACTTAGCTGCTTTGGCTGACAATCTGTTATGTTTAGTACTCTATAGTATGTTTTGAATGTAGTACTATATTAATATACTATATCAATATACCAAATATACTTGACTGTAGCTTTCTTACTTGTTTTAAATACAATTGGGATTTCTTGAATCTTCTTGCCTGAAAATGTTTGTGATTTTAGCTTAAGCATTTATTTCTTTCTTTATTGATTAGCAGGATTTGTGTATTTGAATTGGAAATTTTTTCTTTAACTAACTTTTGCTTAAATATTTGTTGTTAGAAAATACTTGAACTGAGTTTGAATACTTTAAAATGTATCTTCTTACGTACCTAAAACATTGATATGATCTTCTTCTTTCCTTTTCTTCTTTCTTATTCTTATTTCACCTACTTCTGTCTTTTGTCTTCTTCTTTATTTCAATCTTTCTTATCTAAGATTTAGTATTTCATTATATTTTAGTATATAAATTGTTCGTGTACTCTACTTAAATGAAATGAAGCTTTTTAATAATCTCCTTTTTTGTCAATTATTTTGTATGTTTTTATCTTTTTATTTTCGGTTGAGCAAATAAGGGAATCATGAAGAGTTATCGCAATAAGTTGCATCGCATAAACGTAATGTGTGCAGCTAAAATAATGCGTTTTGCGTTTCCCCATCAAACTGTCACATTCAATTTCAATCAATATTCACGAAATAACATTGTAATTAAATGTGCACAAGTACACACACACACACACATACACAAAGAAACCACAACACACACACACCTGAGTATCAGTTACTGACAGCATAAATGCCTTTTACTTGACTTGGGCTGCATTGCATTGCTCTCCGATGGGTTGCGATGGGCTGTCCTTTGGCTGGCTGGCGTTGTGGGAAGCGCACGTCAAACGTGTCCTTTGCAGGAGGCGACCACAAAATTGCGAGGCCATATGCCAATGCAACCAAATGGACGTCAGAGACGCGACGCAGCGCGCAACAAATGCAACAACAACAACAAAACCTTCAACCTTCATTGTTGTAACGTCACGCAATCGGGCAGGGCAGCAGAAGGGAAGAGGGGAAAGGGTGGAAGGGAAGAGGGGAGAGAGGAAAGGGGAGGAAGTTGCGCATAATTACATGCACTCGCATCTGAACAGTGTTAAGAGTAAAAAAAAAGAGAAGCAAATAATAATGTAATGTTAACCAAAATCTAGGACAACCAACATTGTGGGCTCGGCTACAGCTTCTCCGTCTCTTTCTTCTCCTCTTGCCATCCTCTTGTGTCCTTTGCCTTTGCCCCTTGCTGCCCACTTGGCAGCATCGTTGATGACGTTGCAGACTGTTGTTGTTGTTGTTGTTGTTGTGGCAGGCTCGTTCGGTATTTTGGTTTTTTAGTTCATTGTGGCTTTCGGTGGCCTTTGACTTTGCTTCGCTTCGTTTCGTTTCGTTTCGTTTCGTTTTTGCTCGTCATCTCACGGCACTGGGTTACTGTGCTGCTGCCGATGTCGATGTCGATGTCGATGTCGATGCCGATGCCGATGCTGCTCCTGACCTGGGCTTGGCCTCAGTGCGTTGCCACAGATGATGACAATGACGTCAGCAGCTTGGCGGGTAAATGGCCTCTGCCAGCAAGTCACATGTTGCTGGCGCACGCAGTCACAACACACACACACACACACACACAAACACACTCTTACACAGCACTCACATTTATTGGTCGCGCCTGAAAGCAGGCAACGTTTTTTTTTAAACTGAATTCTTATTCCTAAATATTACAAAGAAGATAAACTTAAAAAAATTGCTCTTCACTGTAACTTTTTAATAGTGTAATATAACATTGTTTGAACTCAGATAGTAAACGTTGCAAAGACAGAAATAGTATATGAAGCGACCAAGATTTTGAATTTGATTAATTTTGTAAGCAATTTAGTAGTTTCTGTGATTACAAACTTATATCTCAGGTCATAAACTACATATTACGATGATTGTAAATTTTGTAGTGCATCAATATTTATTTATTTAAAGTCAGTCGTCATAATAATAATTATTATGGTTATATTGATACATTCGTTGAAGTACACACATTTTGATATATAAAATAAAGTATTATTATTAATTTAAAAACTTTAATAATTTGTTTTTTAGATATTAAAGATTTATTGAGTGATTAAAGCAATACCATAACAACACATTAAATAAACATATTCGAACTTATAATAAATAAGATTATATCTCTTATGGTCTCTGAGATTTAGCTGCTCATTTGGACAAACGGACAGACAGACGGACAGACAGACATGGCTATATCTTCTTGGCTGTTGATGCTGATCAAGAAAATATATATACTATATATATATACTATACTACTATTTCATTCACTTCCTTTACCCTATTCGCATCGGGTATAAAAATTGAAAAATTCGCTGCTTTTTTTTAACATGCCGAGTGTAGCACTTATTTTCTGTCTGCCCATCCTTACTTAATGTTAACCTTAATTCATTTATTACAATGTGAATAAAATTAACTTAACTTGTTAGATGATAATTAATTCATTTATAAATTTTTGATCTATTAAGTAGCTCAACTCCTTACAACAGTACAGCAATAAAGTGCATTAACAACACATTCTACGAATTGTGAAAATCATTTAATTTTTAAAATCAATATTTCATTTACTTTGTATTTTTTAAACTTTTAGTTTACATTGTTTTACTCAATGTGCAATTCAATTTTGTATTGGCTATGATTTTATATAATATGATTATGCTAATGATATACAATATATTATTTATTTATTGCTGTTGCTGACTTGACAAATTTCAATAATTTTGTAGAGATCAGTAGAGTTCTTTTAAGCTTGTTAGTTAGGCGAGTAATATTAAAACAAAAAAAATACGAATACTATTTTGTTGTGATAAATTTTTGCTTAAAGATTTAAAGATTTACAAAGTAATTGAACAAGAACATAAGAACATATTATGCGGAATATATTCGGGTTAAAACTCAAGTTTAAATTAATAAGAATATGAGTTGAAATACGCAAAGATAGTTAAAAGTTTCAGCATGAAATGAATCTTTAATTACAAATTTGGATTAAGTGTTAGATTAAAGGAAAGTATTTTAAAGAATGTGAATTTCGAAGTTGAGTTGGGGCAACTGTTGTTACTGCCACACATACGAGCTCAACGTGTCAAGTTTTTGAATTTCAAATACGCCCAAAACTTGATTAGTGGAACTCGCACGGATGACAAGTTCGCCTCCTTCGTCTTTAAAGCAAAACTTACCCAGTGAATTTTTGAATTTTCATTTTGTTGTAGTTTATAAAACACTTGCACAAAAAAATGTTCAACACTTGCAACACGCATTTGCTTGCGTTCAACACGCCAAAAAAAAGTTGTAAAAAAATTGTAACTGTTTTTATACATAGAAGATTGTTTTTTGAATTGCTCGCAATGTTGCGGATGTGCGGATTGATGAACTGGCTGGCTTGGAGATGAATTTCCGACTGATGTTACCAAATGTGCCAGCTTCAAAATGTAAACCCCAACCAGGCGCAACAACGACGTCGACTGCGACTGCGACTGCGACTGAGTTTTGCTGTCGCACGGATTGTCCTTTGGCAACATTGGATGCTGCTTGGTGTTCGTTGTCGCTGCTGTTGCTGCTGCTGCCTCTTTTTCTCAATGAAATTGCATGTCCTTCTGCTTATGCTGCTGCTGCTGTGCGTGCCGCACTCTGTCGCGATGTTTTTTTTGGGGCCGCACCTTTTGCCTGCCGCTGCCGCTGCTGCTGCTGCCTGGCTGCAGAAATCCTGCTGCCTGCTGCCTTCTGCCCTCATATCCTGTGAATGAATGCCAGCTATGACGTCACCAGACTTTTGACTTTCGCTTTCGCTACATCGCGCTCGGCTTTTCGGCTTCAGCTTCGGCTGCGGCCTCGCCACTAGGTCACTGTGTTAGCAGCATCATAGCAGCAGACGGCCAGACAAGCAGCCAGGCAGGCAGGCAACCAATCGATGCCTCGACACACACACACACACACACACAGTCTCACCTCTCAACACTTGGGCAGACGATGACGATGACGAAAGCAAAGGCGATGGCGATGGCGATGGCAGAGAGCAAGAATGATGCTGTGAATGATTTTTCCTATCGAAACAAAATGGTCATCGGCAGCAGCGGAGGTTGCAAGCAGCAGCACAAGTCGAGCGTCGAACGTCGAGTGGAGAATGAAGAGCGGTGGGGGGCCGGGGGAACATCACAGTAGAGATCTGCGCAGCTTGCAGCCTGCAATGACGTCGACACCTGTTTGGCATTGCAACGCCTCACGTCATACATGGTGCATGCCCCCTGCGCACCTCCCGAACGCGCCACCTCCACTCGCCTTCACTGGCATATGAATGAAGCCATGGAAGGTTTTTTTTTTTTTTTTGCGATGTGTGTTTGACACTTTGACCTTATGCAGCAGCTTCAAGACGCGACAGAGCAGGGAAGGGGGATAGGGAAAGAGACAGGGCAAAGTGGTAGGGAAAGAGGCAGGGAAATGGAAAGTGAAAAAGAGAAAGGGGTAGGGAAGGGGGCAAAGAAAGGGCCTGGGAAGGGGACAGGGAAAGAAGTCGCGTAAGCAGCAGGGAAAGTGGAAGAGAAAGGGCCAAAGAGAGACAGAGAGAGAGAGAGAGAGAGGGAGAGAGAGAGAAAGAGAGAGAGGGAGAGCGAGATAGAGAGAGAGAGAGAGAGGGAGGGAGAGAGAGACTGAGAAAGGGGCTGAGAAGGTGGGCAAGGAAAAGGACAGAGAAAGAGGCAGGGAAAGAGGCAGGAAAAGTAGCAGCGAAAGTCGTAGGAATAGTGGTAGGGAAAGGGCAAGGTAAGGGACAGGGAAGGCACGGGGGCATGGAGTCCAGCTTGGCACACCCGACAACGACGACGACGACGACAACGCCTGGCGTTGCAACGACCTTCGCATTTATTTTTAGTGCGTTTTCTAAATATAAACGGGGTCAGCGCCAGTCGAGCAGCACAACAACTTTGCCAATGCTGCAACGTGCCCCCTTCCCCTGTCCTTCGCTCCATCTTCCTCCACCTTCTTCTTCGTCGCAGTTTGGGCAGAGGAAATTGTTTGTCGATTTCAATTGCATTTGCATTTGCACTCGATTGTCGGACTGTTTATATGGCCGACATAGGCAATAGCCAAAATATGGCAGGCAGACGGACGGTTCAGCTCGGTGATTAGAGAGAGATAGCGAGAGGGTGGAGAGGGAGCAGAGGTGTCGATGGGGGTGGGGGTGGGAGACGGCAATGTGCCATGAACAGCCTGAGGCACTTTTCAGGCGCCGAACGAAATGTATTTTTATTGTGCCGCATATGCATTGTAGAGGCGTGCTTCATTCTATCTTCATTCTTTCTATATAGAAAGCAGACGATGCTTTGCCATCTCTCTCTCACTCTTTCGCTCTCTCTTGCTACTTACTATATATATTATATGTCTATATATATCAAGATGTGTCTATACTCAGGCTAAATATACAAACATATATAACACATATATTTAGGTAGTTGGTCTCGTTTATACGCTATTATTGCCACGAATTGTTGCATGGATTTCGAACAGCAATCATTTTCAGCTCAATTACTGCAAATTCGATACCCTTGATCATTAGCTGCTTATTGCATAGCTTAAAAAATGTCTTAAGCAATCTTTAAATATAATTATACTAAATTGAAATATAACATCGTACATAATATAAAGTTTTTTTTTTTATTTTTAGTATAAAATAATACCATAACAACATATTATAGGAAAACTTATTCTGGCTCTTTTTTGTGATATTTTTTAGTATAAAATAATACCATAATAACACATTAGAGGAAAACTTATTCTGGCTCTTTTTTCTTTCGTCTGTATTTTTAGTATTTTTAAGGAAATGGTATAAAATAATACCATAAAAATACATTATAGGATTTCGAACAGCAATCATTTTCAGCTCAATTACTGCAAATTCGATACCCTTGATCATTAGCTGCTTATTGCATAGCTTAAAAAATGTCTTAAGCAATCTTTAAATATAATTATATGTTACTAAATTGAAATTCACTCAGCGTACGTAATATAAAGTTTTTTTTTTATTTTTAGTATAAAATAATACCATAACAACATATTATAGGACAACTTGTTCTGGCGTTTTCTTTTGTCTTTATTTTTAGTATTTTTTAGTAGAGAAAAATACCATAATAATACATTAGAGGAAAACTTATTCTGGCTCTTTTTTCTTTCGTCTGTATTTTTAGTATTTTTAAGGAATTATTTTATACCATAATAATACCATAAAAACACATTTTAGGAACATTTACTGTGACTCTATTTTCTTTCTTATTTATTTTGAGTATATTTTTTACATTAAACATTATAAAATAATACCACAATAACAAATTATAGAAAAGCTTATTCTGGCTAAAATATTATAATATCTATAATACATATAAATGCAACTACAAATTTGAATTATCTGAGCTTCATTGTTGGATTCAGGTTTATAATGATAATTTATTGTGTTGACTTCATTGAAAGTATCTTTGAATTGTACCAAAAGAAATCATTGCACTATTTTTCGGCTTCATTGAAATCGCCTGTTTATTTGCATCAAACTTTTGGGGTGACAAAATAAAATAATATGCAGGCAATTGTGTAGCAAGCAACGAGCGTTTACTATATAGACTGCGAGCATTGTGAGTCTACAAAATGATATATAAAAATATATAGGCATATATACAATGTATGTGTGTGTATGAGCATGAGTATTTATACCAGATGTTTTTGTCTCAGCGCGCTAAAAGAATATTTATTGAAATACATTCCATAAACGAAAACGAAAATGAACACGAAATTGTGATTTATTTGAAACATGAAAAAACAGGCTGTGATATTCAATTGGAATAAAATATAATCAATTGAAAAATAGAAAAATAACGATAACATTTTGAGGAGCAGAATGATTGCAGATTTTTTTAAAATAATTTTTGACAAGCCTGAAACTATAAAACAATCTTTTTAAGCAGAATAATAATAGCAGCATTAATAGCTTTTGGTAAGCCTCAAATTGAAACGTCTTCAAGCTCTTGAGGTGAAATGAATTTTTATTATTATTTAACTTTACAATATTCGCGCATATTTTCATTATGAGTCGCACTTCAAACTGAGACTATCAACTTAGCTGATATTATGCGGTTTATGTAAATCATTTAATAAATTATCCCAGCCACTTGTCTCAAGTAGCAAACAACCGGGACTCAGAAGCCACCTGAGTTGTTAGCATCTTCAGTTTGTCCCATAGAACAGATTGCCGTTTACTTATTGGCTGAGCATGACAAGTAACTGGACGCAATTTGCGCAGCTTTGCTGCATGTGGATGCCACCGACAGAGAGTAAATGCTTTACCTCAAGCAAGTCCGAGTCTCAGTTCCACTTTGCGCACCACAGAATGCAATTTACATTTTACGCAAAATCACTAAGTACATACAGATTTTCGCTGATTTCCGGAAGCAATTATCTTTGCAGCCTTGAAGCTTAATTTATTACTTACACTAAATAGATTAAGCACAATATGAAAATAGCCAAAGATACTTTTAAAGCAAAGTTGCGTACTAAAAGCTTCGCTTTCATCAGCATCATATTTTTATTTAAAATAAAATTGAGAGCATAACTTCATAGATTAGGAAGAATTAAATTCTAGAAATAGACTTTCTTGAATGAAGATTACAAAAACTATAGCAAAAAATCTTAATAATAAGATTACAAAAACTATAGCAAAGAATCTCAATAATAAATTTTAAAATACATTTTGTAATATTCATTTTATACTTATTTGTTTTATTTTGTTAACATTTGATGGCAATATGACTAATTAATATAAATTTCATAGCAAGCATTTAATATTTAAGCCTTTGGTTAATTCACAATTTTTAGATTTTATTCATCTTTATTTTAATATTAGTTGCTTCCAAAAAAAAAAAAACTACAAAAATGCATTTCTCAATAGTAATTTTATTTTTAGTGCTTTTGTCAATTCACATTATTTATATTTAGTTCTTTTTTTATTTAGCTTTATATTTCCTTTTTATATTATATATTAATTTTTTGTAGTATAATAATTTGGTATATTTTAAGGAAAAATACAGCATTGTTTCGCTTATTCGCACATTAGACTGTAACTAGCTTTCTGACTTGTTTTTAATTTTCATTGTTCATTTTAAGTTTTGGGATTGAAATATTTTTACAAGTATATTTGTTAGATAACTAAAATTCTGAAAGTGAATTCTTTTTCCTTTTTATGCATACAGTCATTAAATTTTGCGAATACTTCATAAAGCGCAAACTAAATTGCTGGCAACTAATTTGACATATGGTGCGTATACGTAATATTTGTAAAGCGAATTGCTTGTAAGCTGACAGCAGTCTGCTTGTCTTTTTGCTTTTACGTGGCTGCATTAAAGCAATAATATTACATTCAAGTCGTTCCGTATTTAATGACAAGCAATATTCTGCTGCTATTTTAATGTGTGTATGAAGTTGATTTTAAAATTATGCTAAAAAATTGAAAAAATGAGTAAATTCTTGCAGTTTTGTATTTTTTCTAAAAAAAATAAATGTATTACAATCATTATTTAACATAATTATCAACAATATTAAATGAAGATTCGATTTTTAAGTGTCAATCTTAGAATTTGTTTTCAAAAATTGTCTTTTTGTTTTTCTACGCATTGGAAAACGAAACAAATCGGTCAACTACTTGAAATATATATATTTTCGAAATACATATTTATTTATTTTTAGCATGAAAAGAATGACAACAAATGTTTATTGTTTACAACGCATTTTCGACAAGAAGTGAATTACGTATATACATATATTTCTTTAGCTTAGCCCTTGAGCTGTGGTCAAATGCAATTCGACATTTGTTTAACATAAATATTAGGTTGGCCAAAAAGTCTTGCGGTATTTTTATTGATCTACGCGCTTGCAAAGACACCTATCGGAAATACCGCAAGACTTTTTGGCCAACCAATAGTATGTTTGTGGGGAAGTAAATGAAAAGTTTCAGTTTCAGTTTCAGTTTCATTAAAAGGGAATTAATGAGTTACAGAAGCAGTGAACTGAAACTGTTGTTTGCTCATAATGCGCAATGAAATTAATTTTGAAATGTTATTGAACATTTTGTGCATTTTGATGGACACATAATTTCCGTTGACATTCGATCTAATTAGCCGCACGTAAACAATCTGTCATTTAATTGCAAAAATATGAATAAGTTGTATTTTGTTTCTACACTTGTGAAATTAAAACAAGTAGGAAAGCTACATGAGATGAGAGAGGCTGTGAGATACCAGCTACCCACATTGAATTAAAGCAAGCGGTATTAATTTTAATATATACCAAATTAATATATCACAAAAATACTAAAAATATACTAAAGTCTATATTTGATATATTTATATAAAAAATATACCAAGTAGGAAAACTACATGCGAGTGTGCTCGACTGTGAGATACGTGCTAAGCACTTTGAATTAAAGCAAGCGGTATTAATTTTAAAATATACCAAATTAATATACCACAAAAATACTAAAAATATACCAAAGGCTCTATTTGATATATTTATATCAAAAATATACCAAGTAGGAAAACTACATGCGAGTGTGATCGACTGTGAGATACACGCTACGCACTTTGAATTAAAGCAAGCGATATTAATTTTAAAATATACCAAATTAATATACCACAAAAATACTAAAAATATACCAAAGGCTCTATTTGATATATTTGTATAAAAAATATACCAAGTAGGAAAACTAACATATAGTACATTCGACTGTGATCGACTGTGAGATACCCGCTACCCACATTGAATTAAAGCAAGCGGTATTAATTTTAAAATATACCAAATTAATATACCACAAAAGTACTACAAATATACCACTGGCTCTATTTGATATATTTGTATCAAAAATATACCAAGTAGGGAAACTACATGCGAGTGTGATCGACTGTGAGATACACGCTACGCACTTTGAATTAAAGCAAGCGATATTAATTTTAAAATATACCAAATTAATATACCACAAAAATACTAAAAATATACCAAAGGCTATATTTGATATATTTGTATAAAAAATATACCAAGTAGGAAAACTAACATATAGTACATTCGACTGTGATCGACTGTGAGATACCCGCTACCCACATTGAATTAAAGCAAGCGGTATTAATTTGAAAATATACTAAATTAATATACCACAAAAATACTAAAAATATACCAAAGGCTCTATTTGATATATTTGTATCCAAAATATACCAAGTAGGAAAACTACATGCGAGTGTGCTCGACTGTGAGATACCCGCTACCCACATTGAATTAATTAATTTTAAAATATACCAAATTAATATACCACAAAAATACTAAAAATATACCAAAGGCTCTATTTGATATATTTGTATCAAAAATATACCAAGTAGGAAAACTACATGCGAGTGTGCTCGACTGTGAGATACCTGCAAAGCACTTTGAATTAAAGCAAGCGGTATTAATTTTAAAATATACCAAATTGATATACCACAAAAATACTACAAATATACCAAGTGCGAGTGTGCTCGACTGTGAGATACCCGCTACCCACATTGAATTAAAGCAAGCGGTATAAATTTTAAAATATACCATATTAATATTCTACAAAAATACTAAAAATATACTAAAGGCTCTATTTGATACCAAGTAGGAAAACTACATACGAGTGTGCTCGACTGTGAGATATCCGCTACCCACATTGAATTAAAGCAAGCGGTATTAATTTTAAAATATACCAAATTAATATACCACAAAAATACTAAAAATATACTAAAGGCTATATTTGACATATTTATATCAAGTGCCAAATATACCATAACTCTAGCTTCAAATCTACGCTTTTTATTTATTTTTTTATCGATTTGCGGGAAGTGGAAGTGGGCGTGGCAAAAATTGCAAACAAACTTGAACTGCGTGCAAGCATAACAAAGATAACATACGAGCGGACGGACAGACGGACATGGCTATATCATTTTGACTGTAGACCTTGACCATATGCATATGTATAATATTATATATACTTTATAGTTATACCATACCCTTCTATTCTATATGCATCCTTTTGTTTTTATAATTATTAACTAACTAACTAAGTTTTTATGATTCCCAAAAATTTGGTTGTGATCAGAATTGTAGAAGTTATTAGTTGCTTTGGCTGACAATTTGGTATATTCTGCGCTCTATCTTTAATATAGTATTATATTAATATACCAAATATGAATTTAACGTGTTTTTAGTATTTTTGCAATACATTAATTTGGTAAATTTTAAGTATAATAACGCATTGTTTTGCTTTCATTATCTAGCATCCAGTAGCTATCTTAATTGCTTATATACAATTGATATATTTCTTAGTTATTTTTTTTTTGTGGGTATAATTGTTGAAAGTGTTGGTAGTGTTTGTAATTTCGCATTTGTATATCCAAATTTGGATGTTGCATTTGGTGTTGCAGCAAATGCATTTCTCAATAACAAAACAGATGACGTCTGGGTCTGGGTTTTTATGATCTGGGTCTGGGTCTGGGTTTGGGTCTCGTTCTCTCGTTCAGCACATTCTATGCATACACACATTGTTATCGAGTGTGTGTGTGTGTGTGTGTGCCATTGATGACGCGTGCAGGGCGCACAAAATTTTCATTCACAAAACTGCAAGAGAGCAGAGTTGGTTCAAGGCGAACCCCAGTAGAAGAGAGGAGTCGAGAGGAGAGGAGCTTGGCAACTGAGAGGAGAGCAAGGCGTTGCAAGTGAAGGGAAAGTGAAGCGGAGGCCGGCAGTTGCTAACGTCAGACCGACAAAAGCGAATAAACCGAATCAGCACACACGCAGTCAGAGCGACCTTCGAAGTGGCATGACCCAGCAGCAGCAGCAGCCAAAGCTGAGGCAACAGCCAAAGCTGAAGCCGAAGCCGAACAAAACAGGGCTGAAGCAGTCAAGTCAAGTCAGCAAAAGACAACAAAAAAAAAGGGACGCACAGTAAAGTGGTTAAAACTGTTAACCGGGATTTGGCACAGTTTAACTGTGTGTGAGTTGAGGTGCTGCTGCTTCTATTGCTGGCATTGTGCATCCATCAATTGGGCGCCACATGGCTGTTGCATGCCACCGCGTGGCAGCGTTGCAAGGCAGCAGGCAGCATGGTTAATGACGTCATTGCCGGTCGTCAGTGACGTGCAACATGAAACTAGTGCAAGTTGTTGCAGCTTCCCTGCAACTCTTAGCCATGCAAATGTGTGTGAGAGAGAGAGAGCATATATGTGTGTGTGTGTGTGTGTGTGATTTCATATTTGTTGTGCTTATCTGTAGCTGTAGCATCTCGCTCTCTCTCTCTCTCTCTCTCTCTCTGCCTACAACTATCCGTATCTGCATGCGTTTGTATCTCGCATCTCTATCTGCATTTGTATCTGTAGCTGTAAAGCCTTATATGGGTCAGAGGAGCGGCGGCAAGGCGACGGCGGCAGACGCAGGTTGGCGGCGGCGTCAAATTGTTATCAGGTAGTTCGCAACGCACAACACAAGGCCAAAAAGGGGTTGCAGCCTGTTCATGTTGCTGGCTAAGGGCAGCAGCAACAACAGCAGCAACAGCAGCAGCCACACACTTATGACGTTATGACGTTTGTTTTGCTTTGACGCATTCCAAGTGCTACAACACTCGAATGTGTGTGAGTGTGTGTGTGTGGACCTTTAGTACTTACCTTGCCTTGCCTTTTTCATTTTGCCTTTGCCTTTGCCTTGCCCGCCCGCAGTTTCCTGTTTGCCAAAGTCCCAAAATAGCACACACAAAAAAACTTGACCAAAAGCAAAACAGCAACTCACACACACACACACACACACACACACACACACACACACACAGGGGCGTAGAGAAAACAATATCGAGCATCATAAATTGTGTTGGCCATTTACTGAAAATGCTGCTCAAAACTGTTTCAAACGGCTTTCAGCATAAAAATAGAAGCATTGGCGGGAAGAAGAAGAAGAAGAAGACGAAGCAGAAACAGAAGAAAATGAAGCAGACGAAGCTGTCAAATTTTCAAGTATTGGGCATAGACGAATTAAATTATCAGCTACCTTTTTTTATCTTGTGGTTTAACATATTTGTTTTCTTAATAACACTGACCCTTTAATATATTCAAGGCCAAATTTAAATATGGTTAAAATGGGTTCACAAATTTAATACTTTGAAAAATCTTGAAATTTTCAAAAATTTTAAAATTTATATTGGATTTGGTATTTTAAAATGTGATTTTCAATGCAAATTACTTCATTCTAATTCAATTTGTTGTTTTCTTATTTATCTACATTATTAATATATAACAATATCTTCAATACTCTTTAAATTCTACAATAAATTAATTGTGTTTCTTATACAAATGAATTCATTTTAATGTCATCAATTTTATTTGTTATTGATTTACATTTTCAATTCATAATAACATCTCCATAATTTTTTAATTTTATACGCAATAAAAAAGTATTTTCTTAACTTATACATATTTTTTAAACTTACAACATTACACTATATATAAAAATATGCTGTACAATTTTGTTAACTTTTTACTATATTTATAAATGCTATTGAAATTGGTTTATATTAAAATTGTAAACGAAATTGAATTTTGTCTGAATTCAATTAAAAACCAATTTCAAATTTGTTTAAAATATTCAATTTTTTCTACTCTAAATTAAAATATCGAAATACTCATTAAGTATATAAATCTAAGCCAATATTTGTTTTGGTTGAATGACATTAATATAAAAATGGGAAAATATTAAAATTTAAATAAAATTTTGAAAAATTCTAAGTTCGCAAAATATCTTTTTTTAATGGTTAAATTGAAAAATTGCAAAAAATTGAAAATTGCAGAATATCAAAAAAAATCGATCAAAGTATTTTCCACACATAAAAATATATATTTAAATTAATATTCCAATTCAAAAGATTGCAAAAGAATTGAAATTTTAGAAAATCAAAAAGTTATATCTATGTTAATATTCGAAGTAAAAAGAATACAAAATAAACCGTTCGAAAATCAAAAATTGAACAACGAAGCTTTAACATTTCAAAATGGTATCTTTAATGGAATTCAACAATATCGCAAATAGTAATATTGATGATTACACATGTATTTTTGCTCGAATATATATTTATTTATTTACATTTGGTGCTGCGGAATCGTGTGTGTTAAACGCAGCGTGTATCTCATGGATAGAAGATAGAAGATCAGAGATGCTCGCTGCGCTACATGAATCTCACGCTGCTGCTGCCTACAAAATGTTCTATTTAAATACAAGACAAACAAAACACGCCCGACCCGACCAAGAAATAGAAAATTCAAAATTTTTTCTCAAAAATGAAAAACAAAACACACACAAAACGAATGAAGAAAATAGCAGCAACAACAAATAATTTCGAAATTTCAATGTGTAGAAATTTTGAAGAAGCTGAAGAATTCTTTGTTGTTTTCAACACGAAAGTTTACAGAGAGATCGAAGTACATATATACATATGTATATATATAGAGAAAGAAGTGTATATATTATACATATCTACAAATTAAATGCTGGCTATATGGTAATGCACGCCCACACACTCACACCCACACACACACACCCACACATACGCACATAATCAGACGTGATTGAAACGAAAATTGCTTCAAAGACAACAACAGCAACATTAACAATTTTGTGTTGGGGAATTTTTAGGAAATTTTTTGCACATTAGCACTGAGCTTGCAAGGCAGCTGCCTAAAGATAATATATCTGTGTGTCTGTATCTGTATCTGTATCTGTATCTGAATCGGATTCTGATTCTGAATCGACGTGTGCAACTGTCTGTTTTGTCTGATTTGTGTTTTGCTGATTGTTTGCCTTTGCCTTTGGCAGATTGCGCATACGACGCGTTGCAGCGTCATCGACACACACTTTGCCAAATCATACAATCTATGTATAGATATATATACTATATACGCATACATATATATACTATATATATAGACATATTATGTATGATTCGTTTCGTAGTTTTAGGGCAAGATTTCCGCACTTAATTGATTGTTTGCCACAATTTTGTTGTTGTTGTCTCTTATTTGATTTCAACAAAAATATGTTTCGCAAGTAAATTGCAATATATAGTATAATATTTGGCGATTACATAAATCCAAATTCGTTTTAAGTTTGTTGCTCTTGAAATCGTTTCACTTCTTGTTTGATTTGATTTTGATTTTTTTTTGATGTGCTGTTCTGTGCTGCGAACCGAGTTCGCGTCCTCAGTAAATAGGTCATTTCATAGCATCTGAAAATAGATACATACACAATGTATCTGAAGTGCCTTCGACTGCAGATTAAGTTCATAATTTCGAATGGAGAGTGGAGAGTAGAGAGAGTAAAAATAAACAAAGGCGATTAAAATGGGAATAGAAGACAAACCGAATTATTGTTACACTTTGATGGAATGAATAATTAAATGAGCATTTAATGAACTTCTTTGCTCGATTTTTCAATTCCTTCTTTTATAATCTTTATTATGATTAGCTTGAAGGCTAAGGAATTGTATTCGTTATATCTTTTTCCTTTGATTTCTGTTTTGGGATATCTTTTGGGGTAGCCAGGGTTGCAGTCGCAACGTTTGTCAAATTGTTTGGCTTTCGCTATTGTTTGCATGCCTGGTTAATTGCATATGGAGGCCGCCATCAAAGACAACGACGACGGTGGCGAGAGAATCGTATCGCTGGCCCACTCAACTGAACCGCTCAACTGGAGCAAACTTATTTTTATACATGCATTGAATTCCAAGCGGCTCCGCTTACATAGCCAACACACACACACGCACATTATGTGATACACACACACACACACACACACACACACACATGCACACACATTTGCTTTGGCTGGTTTCTCCAAGTGCCTTGCAGCAGGCAGCATAAAGTCGAGTCGTTGGCCACTGGCTGATCGCAGAGCGCAGCGCCAGCAACAACAACAACAGCAACAACAACAACTAGAGAAACAACAAGAACAACAAGAGAAGCAACACCAACACCATGAAAACGTGGGCAACACATTTTTCGGTATCCATTTCGATTTGGGTTGCCAGCGCCGTCTATTTTTAGGATGTGCGCCCAGATACAGACACATAGCCACAAATACATATGCACGTTCGTCCCTCTCGCTCACTCACACACGTTTGCCTTCTCGCTCACTCCCACTCTAGCTCTCTCTCTCTCTGCTTGGTGGTGTGCACAGCGAGAGCAAGCGTCCAAAATACAGTCGAAGGACGGGCAGGTGGGCGGATAGATATCGATGCGTGTATGTGTATGCATGCATATGTGTATCCATGTGTGTGTGTGTGTGTGTGTGGCGAATCCGAATCTGAATCGGATTCCGAATCGGTATCTGTATCCATCGGTTGGCCGCCACTAGAATATAGTCTGCCGTGGATCGTCGGACCGTTCAGTCTTTTTGTGTCGTTCAGTACCATCCGATTCGTGTGATCGACAGCATCGCTCAATTTTTTTTCTTTTTTTTCTAATTCCTTGAAGGTGAGTGTGGGTTGCTGCTCTGGCCACAAGTTTTTTTTCTCTGGCACAAAAGAAATGCAACAAAATATGCAAAGCATATCAAAGCAAATCCATACTTGTTCCAAAATAATAACCATGATCAGCAAAAAAGAAAAAGAAAACGAAAAAGAAAAAGAAAAACTTCAGCTGCATCGACTGCATAAAAAAACCAAAAAAATAAATTCAATCGACATTCAACAACAATGCAAAAAAAAAAAACCAACAACAAATTGTGTGCAACGAACAAAAACAAAAGAACAAGAAAACTTTTGAATGAACAACGCGTGCGTGTGACAATCTAACGACTTTATATCCTCCATATCTCCATATATCATGGATATAACTCAACACATTTTTTTTCTAGTTACTTTTTTTTGCGTATTTTTTTTTACAATATTTTTTTCAAGTGCTCCAAAAAAGTACGACAGCAAAAGCGTAGCCAAGGATTAACAAAGCAAAAATGCGCTTTCATCAAATGTTTTGAGAAAAGAAGAGATTTGATTTTCTTTTTGAAATTGAATACGAATTTGATTTTCGAATTTTTGAAATGTTCGATTCATAATTCGCAACGATTATGTAAGGAGTGTGATACATATGCGCACAGACATCTATATCTCTGTGTGTGTGTGTGCGTGTGTGTGTGTGCGTGCAAAAGCTAAAAATGTAGCTGTCAGATACAAGAGACAGCCACACAGATACAGATACAGATACAGATACAGAAGCGAGCAGCTAGCAGCGAATAAGCCAAAAGCCAAGTCAGCAGCAACAACAACAGCAACAGCAACAGCGACAGCGGCAACTGCCCCAAAATAGAAATGTGCCATTGTATACACACACACACACACAGATATATGTATATATATATATTCGTACGCAGATATATATACGCATATATACTATGAATATATAGAAAAAAAAGATTTGAAATTGAACCGACGGACTTCGCGCTGAACTTGGAAATTTCGAAACTCAACTGCTTTAGCCATAAAGTTGTTGGTTATAAAGCTGACGATCAGTTTGAAAAATTATAGAAAGCATAACTTTACTACATATATTCGAGTAAATTCTCGGTGTATAGATAGCACTCAATATCTAAGATTATTTCTATATATATTTTCGAATTCCATTTTGAATTTGCGAAGCTTTTGTTATTGTTATTGCGTCAAGGCAAAGCTTTGGCACTTTTAAGCTTTTTCGACGCGTCCTTCAGTGAAATTACTAATATAGTAAATACTCAATTTAGTTGACCCATTTGGCTTGACTTGTCTAGGTTCAGCTGTCGTTAAGGTTTGGCAGCTACAAGTTCAGCAATGCCATGAACGAGAGAGCATAATCATCAAGTATCTGGCTAATCAATGGACTTGATCAATCACTTGCTTCGGTGGTTGCATTAGCTTTAGCACAGCTTTCGCGTGAGTGAGCTTTTCTGCTGTGCGTAACGAGCTTTCGTTCTCGTTCTCGTTCTCGCTCTCATTCCCATTCTCACCTTTTGTAATTGGATATCGATAGGCAAAAAAAAAATATTAGTTGTGTCTCGCTCGCACCTGCCAGCAGAGTGGCAGCAGTGAGAGCGAGAGAGTGCGAGAGCGAGCGTGCGATCAGCAGGCGGCCCCCCCATATACGGTGCGGCAACGCTGGCGTATACGTAATCTGTTTATCTATATGCATTGCGCATACGCACTGTGTGCTCGCCCCCGCCACATGGATGTATGTGTCTGCGTGTGTGTGTGTTCCGTCTAGTGTATGTATGTCGATGTAGAAGCAGTAGAAATCAGGCTATTATTTTGGATTTATGGAACATTTTGTACAAGCCAATTAAGCGACAGCCTGTCGCTTCACCCACACACCCCCTCTCTTTCTGAGTGTGTGTGTGTGTGGGTGTGTGTGTGTGTATGTGTGTCGTGATGATGTCATGCAACATCAGCATCAGCAACAGCAGCATCAACATCACAGCTTCTGTTAGTTGCATTCACTAATCATTCAACCGTTGTGCTCGACTCTTTCTCTACTTGCAGTAACTAAAAACACAAATCAAAATGGCTGATGATGAGGTGAGGTAAGTATCGCTGAACCAGCAAACCAGCTTTGTCTAGAGACATAACTAACTAAACTTCCATTTCGCAGTTAACAGTGTTAAAAGTGCAAAAATAGTGTGTGTGTGATCATTTTGGAGAATCGAACTCTGCTGCGCCGAGGGAGTTACAACTGTTGAGGTGAGTAAGAGATGCATAATCTATGGCCAAGCTTAACACTAACTTAGTCTAAGGCTTTCTCACGCTGCAACTAGTTCCATTTTGCTTTCACAGATTTGCTTGCAGAGACAAGAAACAAGAAACAAGAGACAAGAGAGCTCAGCAGACGCGATAACAGGGGAAACAGTCGTCAAGTGATCAATGTCTATGATGATTGTTTGTCGTTTGTCCTGTTTTGTCTTGTCTTGTTGTGCTGTCTTCAACGTCTTTTTATGTTTTATTCTTTTCCATTTCAAATGATATTTATACCCTCTCTCTCTTTGTGATTGCAGAAAAAGGCAGCAGCAGCGGCGCCAGCTCCAGCTGCAGCTGCACCAGCTGCCAATGGCAAAGCTGCAGCGGCTCCAGCTGCTAATGGCAAAGCGGCAGCGGCGCCGGCGGCCAATGGCAAAGCGGCGGCAGCAGCGCCCGCCGGGCCCCCCAAGGATCCCAATGATCCGAAAGTGAAGGCCGAGGAGGTACACTGGTGTACGTGTAGCCGTGCCTTAAGCAATCGGCAATCGGCAATCGCCTCAGCGTCCAACAAGTTGTGATCTCGCCACTCCTCCCTCCCCCTCGTTTTCCAAATTGTTCAACGAATCGTATATCTGCAAAGATATAATCACCATTATGCGTGTGCCATCTAAATGTTGTGCATCAGCGAGAGCGTTGATTGATTGATCGAATGTTATTCCCCTCCCCCTCCTTTTTGCAGGCTAAGAAGGCTAAACAGGCTGAGATCGAGCGCAAGCGTGCTGAGGTGCGCAAGCGTATGGAGGAAGCCTCCAAGGCCAAGAAGGCCAAGAAGGGTTTCATGACCCCAGAAAGGAAGAAGAAACTCCGGGTAAGTGTCCAATGTTTTGTCGCATCTTGGTTTCCATCCACTTATCATTATTCATTCTGCTTTGCAGTTGTTGCTGCGCAAGAAAGCCGCTGAGGAATTGAAGAAAGAACAGGAACGCAAAGCGGCTGAACGTAGACGCATCATTGAAGAACGTTGCGGCAGCCCAAGGAATCTCAGTGATGCCAGCGAAGGTAAGTCTCTGCGGTCCAAGCGAATCAAATCCAACAAATTTTGAATTGAAAACCCAAAAAAAAAAGAAATGGCGTAAATTAAACTTTTTATAGAACTATGAAATAATAATCGAGAAAAGCATAGAAATGAATATAAAAAATGCGTAAAAGAAAAGTGAAGAGTGAACAGCAAAAGTAAATTGAAGGCAACTTTGAATTTGCTTTTGCTGTTCTCCTCATCATATCTAAAAAGAAAAGAAAAGCAATGCAAAAGAAAAAACAATGCAAACGAAAAACGAAAAAAAATGATGCATAAACATTAAATTCTACAAAGTGTCATCTATCATCACTCACACACACACACACACTTACACATGCACACTGGAAAAAAAACCGATGAAAATTGTAAAGAAATGAACAACAAGTTGCGCTCCACACACACACACACAGACACACACACATAAGCACAAGCACACACACACATACACCTAAACATAGAGAAACGCGTACACAAGAAAAGCATTTGATATGTATTTAAATATGTCTATTTTTCTCTCTCTCTCTCTCTCTCCAATCTATATTTCCCTGTGTCCCGTATTCCCAAAACACACACATACACATACACAATCACGCCCATGTCCACAATGATTGTATATGTATCTATCCCAACACAAACACACAAACACACACACTCACAAATATATTTGCAATTGTATCCGTGTATCTGGGCTGCAGATACACTGAAAACCCTGATTAAGCAACACTATGACAGGATTAATAAATTGGAGGACCAGAAATATGATCTTGAGTATGTTGTTAAGCGCAAGGATGTTGAGGTACACACAAACAAAATCATACATACATATTTACATATATATAGAGTATATCTATGAGTGCGAATCGCATTCGTTTCACATACTATATATCAAAATCAAAACTACTTAACTTAACACTTACAACTACAATCATAAGAGCAATAGCTAAATGGCTAAAGCAAAAGCAGCAAACACCTTCTCTCTCTCTCTCTCTCTCTCTGTCTCTCTCTATACACATATATATCTATATTTATCTCTATATTCTGCAGCTAATTCTAAAATCTCAATTACAACATACTTATATGTACAATTGCTGTCTACTCACTCTTGTATAATACACTCTTAATTCTCAAGCAAAAATTTAACCAACAACTGATCAACAACAAAAGTCCCTTGTATATATGGAAGTATATATCGTATATTTAACCCAACTTAATGATCTCAGTATTACCAAACAACTCTTTTAGCTCTCGTCGCGCTCTCTATCCCGTCCATTCTCTCTCTCTTTCACTCTTTGTCTCCGTCTCTGTCTCTGGGAAGTCGTATCATATGCAACAAAAACTACACAACCAAAGAAAACAAAACACCCCAAAAGCAACACTTGATCTACACCCGTTTTACACCCTTTGTTTCACACCCAACACTCACACACACCTCGACACACACACACACACACAAGTTGGCGTCGTTGTCGAGAAATCTCGCGACTCACTCGTTTTTGAACATTCGCAGATACACTACAGAAAGTTTGTCAGGATTATTACAGTAAGATACTGAAATTGGAGTCTGAGAAATACGATGTGGAGCACGAGGTAGCCAGAAAGGATTATGAGGCAAGCGTTGCACCCGATTCACTCAATATTTGTTGCAATTCTCTTGTTTTCTAGAAAACAACAAAAAAAAAAAAAAAACAGAATTCAGAATCAAAACCAAACAGAGAACTTGAGTCGTACTCTATTTTTTCTTGCCGTAGTCTCGTAGAATAATTACGTTTTTTTTTTGTGAAAAACTGTTAATAACCACTCGTAAAATGCTCCACGCACACACACACACTCCGACACACACACACGCACACACATTTCGGATCGTAGTACAAAATTTACACCCGATGCACCTGAAAAAATATATGCAAATATTTCAAAGATGCCGGCACCAAAGCGCCATCTGGCGGCCATCCCCTCTTCTATCTCTCTCTCTCTCTTTTGTTTGTCTCTCTCACTCTCAGCGTGTGTGTGTATTCGACTGGGGCATCCTGTAGCTGTAGATCACATTGATTTTTTTGAGCATAGTAGTAGTTAACCCACAATAGTATTTTTGTCCATTGATTATTTTTGTATTTTGGATGAGAGCAATGCAAGTTTTGAATCGAAAATGCCATCAAGAGAGCGCACTTTCAAAATTTGATATCCCTCTTTGAATTTGAATTTTGGTGAACAAAAACCCGACAAACGAAAACGCCAAAAACTATTCAAGTAAATAAAACCAAACCAAAAAATAAAGAGTATCCTTTCTGCCATTAACCCAAAGTTAACTCTATCAGCTTGAGGTCACGACTCGATTCCCAATTAAATAATAATATATGGGTCGACCGAAGATAACTCGCTGCTTTTACTAAAACATCTCCGAAAAAAAGAAAACCAACAGCTGACAACCTTGACAGAACTTTTCGTCATGTGACCAGCTATTTTGCTTTTTGAGCTTGGCTACTCGCTACTTTTTTTGGCTGGCCATCATGATTTTGTTTTTTTCTTTGATTGATGTGCCGCCATTTAGATTAAGCAATTTAACAAGTTTTTAGTTATAAATCTGTGTGTGTCTTTTTTGTCGTAGAACACGTAGAGGCTGTTGTTATTTTGTATTTTGTATACAGCTTTTACTAAAACCCAATTACAACGAACAACGAATAACGAGTAACGAGTAATGAGTAACGAGTAACTAAGAAACCAGCTATGAGTAAACGGGGTCTGCCATTTAGTTGTTAAGCAGGGTCTATCACTTATCCACCTCAAGCACAGACACAACCACTGCCACAGCCACAAGCACAAGCACAACAACAACAACAACAACCACTACAATAGCAACAACCACAACAACAACAACAACAAGTACCACAACAACAGACACCTCATGAAAACACACACAAAACAAAATGTAGCGCACTACACAACAAAAAAAAAAAGAAAAAAGAAAACAGAAAAATAAAGAAACGTAATGACAATAATAATGACAATGAAAATCAAAATGAATATGAATATGATAAAGCCAATGATAATGATAATGCCAAAGCACATTATTATGTATTTATGTATATGCAATTCGTATGAATAGGTGAATAGAGCTAAGGATAAAGTTCAATAACTGACTTTGATATTAATCTTGTATTCCTTCTCTTTCTCTGACACGCGCCGAACAACGCGCGTAACATGTGCGTCGTCTCTGTCACTCCTTCACAAAATCTATCGATCTCTCACTGTCTCTCTCTATCTCTCTCTCTCTCTTTCACTCTCTATCTTTCTCTCTTATTCTATATCCTTCTTTCACTATCACCCGAAATCTCTCGCATAATACAACTTTCATTCAACATAAACAACTATTTGTCTCTCTTCCTCTCTCTCTCTCTCTCTTTCACACACTTTTCTCTTTATATAACTATCTGTCTTTTTCTTATATCCGCATCAATCTGCGTAACTTTTTGCACATACATTTACACTGCAATGACTATGACAATACACTCTTACACACACACACACACACACACACACACACTATATCACAAACACACACTCTCTCTCTCTCTCACTCACTCTCTCACCAACACACGCACACACGCACACTCGAACTTGATTATCGTTTTGCGATTGAACGTAACGCGGTTACGTCAACTTGGACTATTTACGTTACGCATACCGATACCGATAACGATTACCGATTACTTTACCGATACCACAGCCGAACTGCAAACAATATGCAAACAATATTGGCAACGCGTTTACGAATTGGAGGGCGATAAATTTGATTTAGAGCACGTGCAGAAAGTCAAAGCACAAGAGGTAAATTCCAAACAAATTTTGCCTTGCACCCAAAAAACAAAAAATCAATTCAAGAAAACAATATACAAATATGCCAAAACAAAAAAAAAAAACCAAATATTTAAACACAAAATACCGAATTACCAACAAGCAAATACCAAAACAAATGAGCAACCAAAATGCGAATGTTTTTTTTTTCTTAATTATTATTATTACAATTGAATTCAACAATTATTATACTATTATAATATATAAAAAGCAACAACAGCAACTACAACAAAACAGCAACAACAACAACTACAGCAATAATAATAATCACTACAATAATCATAATTATAATAATTATAATAACTATTCTATTTTTTTTGCCCTTGATATTTAATTTTTTATCTGAATATTTCTTAATAATATTTTTTTAGTTCATTCTTTTTCTTTCTTCTTGAAACCTAATTTTTGATATTGTTTTTAACTGCTCTAAACTTTAAAAACAAAGTACAACCATACAAAAACAATAAAAAAAAACAAATTTCTTATTTAATATTTGCATATATAAATACATATATATAAATATATAAGGCGCACGATACTAAGCAAATCGGCGCGAGCTTTGAACTCTGCAAATCGGGAGACCCCCTCCAGAGAAACGTTGATCAGGATTTTGAATTTGATATCTAAACAAAACGAGAGCTAACTGTTGATCCTGGACTCTCTCTCTCTCTCTCAGAGGTTGTCTCTCTCATTACAACAGACTTCGGCTTTGGCTCGAAGCTAAAGTTAATGCAGATACTTAAAAACAAAAAAAAACTTCAATTAATAGTGACTATCAACTAAACCTGCCGAATGAGTCTATCTCTTTCTCTCTCTCTCTATCTATATTTCTGCGTTATTCTATCAAAATCTATTTTGTCCGACTATGGAGTATTTTTCGCTCAAATGATCAATTTTCAAACCACAATTATAACATATACCAAATACCATAACCAACAACAACAGTATAAAGACATTTCTCAGACCCGAACGTTGCGCCCCCATTCCAACAAAAAAAAACAAAATATATATATAAAAAAAAAAGGTTCACCCGAAACTCAATTCTATTTTTCAATTCAAATCAATTCTCGAAATGAAAGAAAACTTACCGAACACATAACATCTAATGAAGCTGCATCAAATGCTAAAAAAAAAAGAATGAAAACAAAACGATAAAAGAAATAAACTGATTATATAATTATGATATTTGCATATACATATATGGTAGATATAAATTTATAAAAACAATATAAACAAAAAACATGAAAGTTATTTCTAGTTCTTTAAGATTCGTAGTGACAAAGTAAACCGTAAAAAAAATAATGTAAAAACGTCGAAACAACGACAAACAAACAAAAAAAAAGAAAAACAAAACAAATACCCCAAAAATATGTTTTTACAGGCGAATTGCAAGAGATTTGCGAAGAGTATTACGAGCGTATGTATATTTGTGAAGGCCAGAAATGGGATCTGGAATACGAAGTCAGGAAAAAAGACTGGGAGGTACTGCAACAATTTTCAATTCAATTCAATTTAAAACAAATATCCATATATATATGTTTACAATATATATGAACCAAACATATCTCAAAAAAAAAAAACAAAAAAAAAATACAAACTCTAAATACAAAAGAAAAAAACAAAACAGACAAATGCAACATAAAATTTTGTTAGTACCATGTTTAATTTTCCGGTATGCGCTCATGTCATGTTCAAACAAAAGTTCTTGAATATTTTTTTTCTTTATTAAATTATTGTGTCTCTTTCTTGTATCTGTTTCCTTAATTGTTCACATTCAAACCAAAAAAAAAAAAAAAAACAACTCAAATACGTATTTATACATATTATGTACAACATATAAATGGTTCTTTATTATTCTTACTACTCTTTGTTCGATTTTCAAGTTTTTAATGCCGTTCTTAATCTCATGTTACCTTTAATTAAAAATCAAAAAAAAAACAACAAATTCAAAACGGAAACACAATCCAATCAACAACCAAACTAAAAAGAAAAAAAGAAAAGAAAAGATAATAAGTGTGAGTTGAAAATTGCCATAGAGAACTGCAGCAACAGACGCCATCAATCAGTCAATCAGTCAATCAATCAATCGAACAAACTTCATAATAAAAAGACAAGTTTATCGCCTCACGCTACGTACAGTTAAAGAGATTTAGATATATATTTTTATATTGGCCAAAGTGAGGTTAGATTCTTCGGTCAACGACTCCAAAAAGAAAAAAAAAATCGACTTTGACTGCATTTTGAGGCTGTTTAGATTTAGATTGAGATTCTTGCGATTTACTGCACATTCCATTTGGCAATCGAAGCACTCACATTGCACATTGTACACAAACAAAAACACTGCAAAAAAAAAACGAAAAAAAAACAAAAATTCTTTTGTTTTTCGATATTCACTAGATCTGTTATTTCTTTTGAAAATTTTCAAATTGTTGCACACCAAAATTTCTGACATTGTTTTGTGTTTTCTTCTTCGCTACTTCTTCTTAATAATATATATGAAATATATATATCTAAATTTTGTTTAATTGTGTTTTTCATTCTGTGATAATTTGTTTGTTTCGCTGACGCGTCATCTGCACCTACTTTTGTTGCCTCTGTCTGTGCGTCCGTTGACAACAACAACAACAACAACACAAGCACGAGAACACACCCACACACAAGACACGTTGACACACTAATTTCGACACAATCAGAAACAGACAAAGTAATATACAATCTTACTACAATATAAAGCAACAACAACAATTAAATTAAAGCACGCGCGCGCACAAATGTAGGCAATGGTTATTTTATTAAAAGTTCTGCATGTGCACTTGTCAAAAGCAGCAGCAATGCCACACACACACACATACGCACACACACACACACAACTAGTCAACAGCAAAACCACAGACAATAATTAAATAACCACAACAACAACGTGTACACAACCTGCCCCTGCCTTTGCAACAATGAAAGCAGCAAGAACAAACAAATAAGGGGCAAGCACAACTTTACAACACACAGAACCTGTGCGCTGGAACCTATCAACCAAAAAGTTTCAAATCCACTTCGACCTCAACCGCACGCACTTCATTGTAAATAATGTAATGTGTGTAATGACGATTAAATAAAAACATTGTATCGTTCGTTTAACTAGCTCGCTCTCTTTCTATCTGACGCTCGCCTTAACCTTAAAAAAAAGGAAGAAAAGAAAAAAAAAAGAGAAAAACAGAAAAAAAACAGCAAAGCAACATTAATTATTATTATAATTGAGAAAAGCGTAAAATCCAAGCAATTGAAGAGCATAAAAGCCAAGCGTCGATTTTCTTAAGTTCTTAACTTGATTTCACAACCAGAAAAGAAAGAAATTCAAATGAAAAGACTAATAATGATAATAATGGAAGGGGAAATAGGGGCTGATTCTGATTTGTGTCCAAGTGTCGGTTCGCTTTAACCAGCTACCGCTAATCATTGCCACCGCTGTCCACTAAATGTTACCGTTACCGATTTACCGTTCTACCGATTTACCGATTCACCGTTCTACTACCGATAACACGTTCTGTTATATTGAACCCGAACAAAATTATAAAAAAAATATATATATAATATAAAAGCTTAACAAACAAATGAAAGACATGAAGAAGCAAATGAAAAGAAACACATCACAAAATGCAGAAAAATATTGATCGACAATTTGATATATATTTTTGTGTACAATATTATTAGTTGTAATTCAGTCAGTCAATCAATCAATCAATGTTTGTAATGTATGTGGCATGCTGTGCAGTACCTCAGGCCCCAGATCCGTACGCTCAGGTGTGTTAGGTACCAATCCATAATAAATAATAGGTCACAAAATTTGTCAACGCAATAATATCGTATATAAAATAAATGAAATGCTCTCTAAAGCAATGAATGATAAGAAAAAGCAAAATGAAAATGAAAACGAAACAAAAAGCAAAAGAAAATTAAGAATTATGAAGAGAAATCGACATTTGGATGTTATGCTGTTCAATCGACAAAAACAAAAAACAAAAAAACAAAAAAACAAAAACCAAACAAATAAAATAAGAAAACCAAACCAGTCAAAGAAAGAAACCGACCTTAGAACCAACGCTCCTCCGATGTCCCGTTAAAACAACCGTTATACCAACAAGCAACAAATTAAATCAAATAAATCAAAAAAAAAAAAAATTGCGAATTGTGCCTCGTAACTTAATCTAGCTCGTTCTTCCGCATGCTCTAACTCGCAATCTAGTATAAATGATCTGAATCTGCACTTGAATGTTTCAGTTTTAGTTTTAGTTTTAGAGATAGCTGTAAGTTTAACTCCCCGCTTGCTCCCGCTTGCATCTTGTTTTCCTTGAGAACTAGAAATAAAACAACTACTAAATGTTGCAAAATCCACGCTATGATGCATGCTTATATTGATTTTGATTTTGATATTCAAGTAGTTTGCCACATTTAGATTATATGTCAATTGAACCAAATAGTTTGAACTTTAGATACATTTTATATTCATAATTAACTTGATGTATTTCTCTCTTCCTCTTCAATTCTCTCTCTCTCACACACACACGCTGCGATCAACCATAGATCAACGATCTCAATGCCCAAGTTAACGATCTTCGTGGCAAATTGTAAGTTTAATCCACAACATTTTCCATATCGAATTAGAATCTAATTTGAATTTGATTTACATCTTTTGTGCAGCGTTAAGCCAGCCTTGAAGAAGGTCTCCAAATACGAAAACAAATTCGCCAAGCTGCAGAAGAAGGCTGCTGAATTCAACTTCCGCAACCAACTTAAGGTGGTCAAGAAGAAGGAGTTCACATTGGAGGAGGAAGAGAAGGAGGTAAGTGATGCGTTAATAATCTTGATTAGAGCTACGATTACGTATACGCAATATTAAGTAAATGAAATGCAACGACTAGTGAATAAACTAGCCGAATGTGAACTTAAACTTTATAATTGATCTGCTATATATCTATCCATACTGCAATCAATCTTCAAACGCAATATAAAATCGGCGCAAACGCTCTATAGAAAAAGATAAAAGATGCCGCTACTCTAAAAACAGCCAAAAAGTGTAAGAATGTGTAATGTGTGTTTATGTTAAGCACCAAGTGTCCTCTCTCTCGTCACTCTCTGTCTCTCTCTCTCTCTTTCTGTTTCTCTTTCTTTCTGTCTCAATGTACTTTTATGTATTTATTTCACATGTTGTTTATCTGTAATACACACACACTCTTTAGTATAGTAGAATATTATATGTAGAATGTAGTTGTCGTCGTAGTGCCCAGCACAGTTGAATCCGGAATGTTCTGGTTAAATGTTAAGCCCCAATTTGAGGACCATTCACTAATGCCTTCGTTTTACTTTCATGTGATGCTGCATCTGCTGCTGGATGATTGTGAACTCTGCAGAAGAAACCCGACTGGTCCAAGGGCAAGCCCGGCGATGCCAAGGTAAAGGAGGAGGTTGAGGCCGAAGCTTAAGTGTCTACGTCCAGTAGTGTCCACTGAACCCGTGACTCCCGCCCTAAACAAAATAATAATTCAACAAAAAATATTCACAACAATATTATCTGAAGCAAAATACTATCAATCAATATACGTGTATATATTCTCATTATATATATATCTATATGTTATAACTATGTACAACGCAGATATATGGCATACATATCTTTATATATCTATATATTTGGGTGTGTACATATGAAATAAACAACCGCTACAGCTTAATCAGAAAACATTACAAAAAAAAACACCAGCTACAAATAATTCAAGTCAAGGATTCAAACAACATTCAAACATCTGAACGATTTGATGAATTATTTTTTATTATATTTCATTAATTACAAATTCTATTTTTTAATGTAAATTAAACTAAATTACAAAAAAAAGAATCGCCCGTCGTATACCTTCTTTTCAGTTCTTGTCGATGTCGATGTTAATATAAAAGCTGTTTTCAACAGTTTAAAAGTAAAATTCTTTTCGTTCAAGTATCTCAAGTCTGGCATGTTTTTCAAATACGAACTAACGAAGTTCGGAATAATTTCTTTTAGTTTTCCACACTATCAATTTACATTTTATTTTATTGTGGCACATTTATAGTAGCGAGTAATCCATAGGTGAGCACAGTTTGCAGTTCCTTGGGCACGCTTACACGCATTTGTTTCTTTGCTGAGATTCCTTTAGACATCGTTTTGCACTGCACTTGCGATATCACCGTCTCAACAATCTGAGCACCTGGCTATGAGGAATGTCGTTCGAATCGAACCTTCGATCCACTGATACGGTTCTGGTTCTGGTTTTGTGTTACAGGAACAGGCACCCGAGACGCCAGCCCCGGCATAGCTAATACCTCTTACGACATCAGCTGCTCTGGCAAATTGTTCTCAATTCGCTCACCCACAAGTATTTTTTTCATTTTAGCAAATTGTAATAAAGTTTACATCTTTATGAAAACAACAACTAAATAAATACATTTTAAACTCATAAAACGAAATATTGCTGTGTTCTCTTTCAACTGTATTAAAATAGGTCTTCGGGCTCTTACCTTTGATAGGAACCGGCAAGAAAACGAAACCCTTAAACACAAACATAATTTTTAGTCTGATTAATTTTGTTTTTGCCAAATGTCTGCCAAGTCGTTAAGGATTGGTATAGAAAAATAGTCAACAATTTCAATAATTCACTGCATCTCGGTCAGAAAGGATGATCGCTATGTCCTTTGGCACAAGGATTGCTCTTACAAACACAAACTGATCCAAGTCTAGCACTAGCTATAAAGATTCAATTGTAATTTGTAGCCTCGTTACCAACGTCTTAATAGCGCCATCTATGGTTCATGGACGCAATGAGTATTTAAATTTGTGCAGCCTGAAAGTATACTACAATTATTTGCTGGGCATGCGTTATTTGAAATTTGCGCGCAATGCTGTTAAAATAGTGTAGCATACTTTTAGGAGTGAAAATTGCCGACACTAAATAAGCAAGTGACTTACTCTATTTCTGCTCGCTACTAATTTATGTTCGCCTGGTATTTCATCTGCTCACTTGGTTCTTTTTGTAGTTTACGGCTGCTTCAAGTGGCCAAGCACAGGCATCAAATGATGGCAAAAACTGACTAGTCAGCGAATGAAATACTAGGCGAACATAAATCAGAAGCAAGCAAAACTACAGCAAGTCACCTACTAAATTAGTGACGTCAAAATTAAAAATTTGAAAGTAACCCACAAAATTAAAAACAAATCCGTCAATAGTCAAAAATAATCATTTCTCGGTCATTTGAAGGACGACCGCGATGTCCTTTGGCACAAGAATATATCTAGTAAATTCAAACCGATTGGCATACTAAAAAGGACGAAAATCCTTACAGGATCCGAGATAAAAGTACACAGAAAAGAGGCTATCACTTGTGAATGTCCTTGCGTATGTCCTGGAAAGCGATAAGTCAATCGATGGGTATTAATAAGCCCTATTAACTGCCCAAAGGACATTCCAATTGTCCTCGTAGTTCTCGAGTTATCCTTTGGCCCTTGGACCAAAAAATTCCAAATCTTGTATCCTTAGAAGATCCTATAATTTGTTGATGCCAATCGATGGAGGAGGTCCTTGCGATCCTGGCAATACGCGTCCTTTGAAAATCCGACAGGATATGGCCGCAATATATTCAATTTTCAAAAAATGACCCCAGCTGAACCCTCAAAGTATGCTATACAAAGTTTAATTTTTTGGCGCCAGTTTCAAATTTAAAAATTGCATAAATAACGTTTAGCATTATTGTAAAATATTATATTTTTGCAGCATACTTTAAGGAGCGAAAGTTGCTGCCACTAAATAAGCAAGTGACTTGCTGTAGTTTTGCTTGCTACTGATTTATGTTCGCCTGGTATTTCATCTGCTCACTTGGTACTTTTCGTCGTTCGCGGCTGCTTCAAGTGGCCAAGCACAGGCATCAAATGATGGCAAAAACTGACCAGTCAGCGACTGAAATACTAGGCGAACATAAATCAGAAGCAAGCAAAACTACAGCAAGTCACCTACTAAATTAGTGACGTCAACCACTTGTGCGCCAATTAAAAATTAAAAATTTGAAAGTAACCGACAAAATTAAAAACAAATCCGTCAAAAGTCTAAAATAATTATATCTCGGTCATTTGAAGGACGACCGCGGTGTCCTTTGGCACAAGAATATATCTAGTAAATTCAAACCGATTGACATACTAAAAAGGACGAAAATCCTTACAGGATCCGAGATAAAAGTACACAGAAAAGAGGCTATCACTTGTGAATGTCCTTGCGTATGTCCTGGCAAGCGATATATCAATCGATGGGTATTAATAAGCCCTATTAACTGCCCAAAGGACATTCTAATTGTCCTTGTAGTTCTCGAGTTATCCTTTGGCCCTTGGACCAAAAAATTCCAAATCTTCTTAGGATAGAAGATCCTATAGTTTGTTGATGCCAATCGATGGAGGAGGTCCTTGCGATCCTGACAATATGTGTCCTTTGAAAATCCGACAGGATATGGCCGCAATATATTCAATTTTCAAAAAAAGACCCCAGCTGAACCCTCAAAGTATGCTACACAAAATTTAATTTTTTAGCTTTATTGTAAAATATTATATTTTTGCAGCATACTTTAGGGAGCGAAAGTTGCTGCCACTAAATAAGCAAGTGACTTGCTGTATTTCTGCTTGCTACTGATTTATGTTCGCCTGGTATTTCATCTACTCACTTGGTACTTTTTCGTCGTTCGCGGCTGCTTCAAGTGGCCAAGCACAGGCATCAA
Source organism: Drosophila albomicans (assembly GCF_009650485.2). NCBI lineage: Eukaryota > Metazoa > Arthropoda > Insecta > Diptera > Drosophilidae > Drosophila > Drosophila albomicans. The sequence continues at coordinate 10,007,541 of NC_047627.2, forward strand.
ATGATGGCAAAAACTGACTAGTCAGCGAATGAAATACTAGGCCAACATAAATCAGAAGGAAGTAAAACTACAGCAAGTCACCTAATAAATTAGTGAATCCTTACACTTGGACCCAGTTGCAAATTTAAAATTGGAAAAAACGGCAAAAAATAAACAAATACGTTAAAATTCAAAAATTTTTGTTTTTATTGTTATTATTGTGCCAAATCTATGAGTATCTTGCAAGGACTTTCTTATTTTGTTATTAGGATAACTAGCTCTATCGATTGATTGGAATTTAAGGATATTCCTATAAAACTTACTTTTTTCAAGGGGTTGGTTTAGAAAAACGGCCAAGAATTTCAATATTCCACTGTATCTCGGTAATTTGAAGGACGATCGTGACGTCCTTGGGCACAAGGATTTTTCTAATCAAGACAAATTGATTAGTGTTCTTAAAAGACCGATATTTCCTATTCTACTCGAGATAACACAAAATTTTTAATAACGAAAATTCGTGTTTTTTAGTCAGATCCTGTCTGATTTTTTGGGGGTCCTGTATTTATCGAAGACCTTTGATGAGATCTATCATCACGCCGAAGGACATTTAATGCGTCTTGGTCGTTCTTGAGTTATCTAGCAATTTATGATTTTCGCGTATTTCCATATTTTTGATGCCAATTGATAGAGTTTGTTTCTTGAAAACGCGGTTATAGCTAAACTATAACTGGTTTTCAATCAGCTTATATGCATTACACATGAATCCTTAGATGCATTTATGCAAATGAATAATGCAGTATGTGCTTCTAATTTATGTATATTTGTAAGCTGCATTTGAATCTTCATAACTGTAACGAAGCATAGATGGCGCTGTTTGTTGTTGAGGTGTGACCACAGAAATATGTAAAATACTATAATACGGAAAACCGATAATTACAACTTGTATCTTGTTATATGTTGTAATAAAAAAGCTAATACTCAGGTGGCAATTTATAAATAGGGTATTTTCTTTGTTTGTTTCTCACTATTTTAAATTTCGTTCCGCTTAAACAGGTAAAAGCGCTGCGAGCAACTGTGACGTCACTAACGATTGTGCAGTATTTTAATACCAAGACAGTTCGATAACGATAAATGATTTTGTTTACATTTTTCAAACATTGATTTTATTACGCTCATTTATTGCAGTTGGACAGATAGCTGTTATTAAGTAGTGTATGGCAAATACCGCTCAGCCAAGCAGTGGACAACGATAGGGCACGCCCTCCTTGCAGCAATACTCACGACCAGCCTGCAGATTCGTATTCACCCATTGATTATGACAGTTCTTGATGAAGAGATAGGCCCGCTCCTTGTGGCAGTTGTGTCCCAGCGTGGCGCACACAATGTTCGCCGAGTTGGGCAAGTGTTGTACAATCTGTAAAATAATTATCGTATTCGGATGTTAACCGAACTTTGCAATTGACACAATTTCAGCGGCTGCCACTCACCGCCTCCAGGCACTTCGTCTGACATTGTTTGCGTCCAATGGCATTGCAGGGATACATGCGATCCATTTCGTTGTGAATGAGCGGCGTATCGGGGAGACCATTCTTGATCTGCGAAGAGAGGAATACGCCGCAGGTGCAGGGCACAGGCTGATTCAATGGCACTGCGGCTGCGGGTGTCGGTGGTGATGGCAACGTGTTGTCTAATCCCGACTCTGTGGTACTAGTGCTACTACTGCTGCTGCTGCTGGTACTATCTGTTGAAGTAGCCACAGTTCTGGTGCTGCCTGGCATCTCTGTTGTGGACGTGACAGGACTTGGAGTACTGCTGATGCCTGACTCTGTCGTGGATCGCGATGTTCCTGCGCTTCTGGGCGTGCTATTGATGATGAACTCCACGGGCGCCGGCCAATCATCCTCTGTTGTGTCCGGGCTGCTTGTTGTGCGCATCTTGTAGCGACGATCCTTCACATAGCTGGTCTTGCCGTAGATGGGTTTCTTGTAGGCAAACTTGCTGGCCGCCACCTGCTGCTCCCAGACAATTGCAGCCAGCAATACCAGCAGCACTGCCATCAGTCGTGTAGTTGTGTTGCAAGCTAAACCATTATAATAATCAGATTTTGCTGCAGTGAATTTGCTATAACCATCAACTTACCCATCTTTCTACTGTTCTGGAATCTAGATTCACTTCTGATTGACAATTGTTCGACTCTCGCGCATTTTATGCAAAATATTTGCAACAGCGTCAGCAGTTTTTTTTTCTTGATTTGTTTTTGCTGCGACTGCGGCCAACGCTCTGACCTCCAAAGAGACAGCAGCTTGCTTCCATGAAGTTCAAGTTTAGACGGCATCAACTTCGACAGCGTCATCGCTTTATGACATTTTAGGTCAGGGCATTTGACAGCTGCTCAGTTTCGGCTTGCATTGCATTCTTCTCGGAATTGTCTCTCATTCATGAGCCACTCGCCTTCCCTCCCACAAAAAATGAAAAAGCACTTCAATTACTCGCTTGATATTTTAATAGTTGATAGCAGCCATCTTACAAATTGGCATTCTTGACAATCCAATCGCGATGATAGAAGACCTTGGCATAGCCATCGGGATTTGTGGAGCCACAGCCGCCAATCACAAAGCCAGCAATGCCAACGAGTTGACCATTCTGGATAGCCGGGCCACCAGAGTCGCCGTTGCAAGCACCGTTGCCGGCGGTGTGGGCCAAACAGATCAAACTACTGGTGAACATGAAGGTGGAGCTGATGCACTGATTCTTCGACAGCGAGCTAAGCGTGTTGTACTGCAGCAGGCGGGGCGAGGCTCCGCCAGTGGTGAGACGACCCCAGCCAGAGATGACAACCTCGCTGCCAACTGCGGTATCAACGCTGGCCAGAGGAATGGCCTTGATCACGGCGGAGTAGGTGAGGGGCTGGTCGAGCACCAGGAGTGCGACATCGTTCAAGAAGTTCCCATAGCTCTCATGGACAATGACCTTGGCCACGTTGACGACAACGCCGCCGCTGCTGCGATCCACGGTTCCGGCACGAATGCTCAGCTGCTTAGCCGAGGTACTACAAAGGGAATAATGGTTGAGAAATGAATTGTTGAACTCTGATTAACTCTCTCTGTATCACTTACACCTTCAGTGAGCCGTCGGAAGCTTCGCTGGTGACGCAATGAGCTGCAGTAAGAATGATCTGGGGTGCAATGATGCTGCCGCCGCAGATGTGCGAGGTAAGCTGACGCAACGACACCTGATGAGGGAATTGTCCTTCAACGGCATCCAATCCGCCCACAATGCGACCATCCAGCTGGGAGCTATGAGGAGCAGCAGAGGCCAAAGCAATGGCCAAGCAGGCAATCAGAAGACTCTTCATCATGTTGAATGCTTTAGGATTATGTCCAATTACTTTGCAGACTGCAAGTGATGTCAAATCGTTGGTTGGCACAGCTTTTTATACGAATCGTGATTCGCTTAGAGATATCTTATCAACTCTTTAGCATTGGGCTGGTCAGTTGTTTCGATTGGATTGGTGGCGATTACACTGGGTTTCTCACGATTAGAGGATATTATTTATGATCCATCAAGAAGTCAATGGATTGGGAATTGCCCCGTGGCGAAAGAAATTATATTTATCTGCGGCATGTGCCTAAAAAACGTCATTATAGCGAGGGACTCGCCCATTATTGTGCAATAAACTAATCTGATTTGATTTGTGATTAGCAACTGAGATTGTTAAGTTAGGAATTATCTCTAAATATTAGTTTTTGGGAATTACATGTATACTCATAAGAGAAATTAATCAAATCTTGGCTATTTTTAAGTGACCAAAACATATTGGTTGCAAATAGAATTGTGTAGAATCATTTCCATATAATTTGTTGCACATTAAGTGATGTAAAACTTTCGATATACAATATTTGATACAATATAATATCATCTGTGTAATTTTGTCATGTGACACATTTCAAATATAATTGAAAGACCTTTATTCTTTTTAAAATAATTATTTTATATTTATTATGTCAAAAAAATTTGCATTTGCATGTTTCATTCGCTGTTTTAAGTTAGGACAACAAAAAATTTTACAATTTACACATTATAATTAAAGAAAGAATCGCAGCAAAACTACACAAAAAAAAATAGGAAAATAATAATAATAAAATTAAAATTTGACAGATGTCCAAAATCAATTGCGATGACAAAAAAAAAAAAACTGTTGCATATTTTTTGAAAATATATATATAAAAATAGAAATATATATATTCATATAAATCGCTGTCAGTTAAAAAAACTTAAATTGTAGTCTGCCTAATGCCTAACTAAAAAATGGTTGGAAAATGTTATAGTTTGTTGTCTTTTTTCATGTTTTTGCTCTTGCATTTGTTTTTCAACTTAATTCAAACAATTATGAGAATCTTTTTACAATTTATGCTTAACTAAATAGATTTATATGTAGAATTACATAAAAAATATAAGTGTAAATGTATAATAATAAAAAAAAATTGATATTGTTTTTTTTTTTGTTTGCAGAATGTGTTTCGTAGTTTGTAATCGTATATATATAGTATAGCTAACAATTTTGTTTATATAAGCACTTCAGTTTCGAAACTAACAGCTAAACATGATATAATATATTACGCAATTAGTTAATTGAATTGTCTTTTGTTTTTCATTTTTGTTTAAACTTAATAGTAGACGGTAAAACGAACGTAGTCGATGCTCTAATTGCTATTGTTAATTAATTGAATTTAATTAAACTTATTTAGGGCGCTAGAGAAAAACGTTGGCCGACAATTACAAGATACAATTACAATAATTAATAATAATAATAATAATAAAAATAATTTGCGCTAATTATAATTGTTTTCATCTCGTTTATCATTAACTGGAAGCTGTGAAACGGATTGCAAAATTTTCCGCTTGTTATCATTTTGTTATCTCTCTTCGATAAAATTGTTTAAAACGTTTCCGCGCAAAATATTAGTTATTGTTATTGTTGTCTTAGGGGGGGGCGGGGGATTGGATGCGAAACTGAACAGTTCACTAACTACTTACGAATATATATAAGTATATATCTGGCGTATATGTATATATACCATTTATGATATACGATTTCAACGCGCTCTGTACAACAAACATTAATATTAAATCATTTAAATTACTACAATTATTACGTTTGTTTTGTTTTTAAATTAAAGCTTAATTTCTAGGCAAAAAAAAAGTATTTAGTTTCTTGTCTGTTATTCGTTTTTCGATTTTCATTTTGGGAGGGAGGTGATTGGGTTGTTGGGATATCATTCTTCTCGTTGTTGTAGTTCTTGGGCGCTCTTGGAGCTGTCTTTCATTCTATCGAACCATTATCATCGCCTCATTGTCAAATGTAAATGGCCTCGGACCCCTTGTTGGCCTGATGTCCGCCGGAGATGTACAAATTGTTGGCCGCCGGCGATTGTACGCCCTCGGACCAATCCGAATTGCTGCGGGGCGACGATGAGGACCAGTGTCCGGGCGATTCGGGCGATGGCGTCGGATAGCTGTCCAGCGTCTGCACCAGATGCTGTGGCGTATGGCCGCCCGAATGCTGGCTTGGCGGCGTTAGGTACTGATAGAAGGCCTGATTATGCTGTGACGATGGCGACAGCATGTTGGTCGATGGCGAGGAACCCGACATTGAACTTTGTATTGAAGGCGGATTCATTTGACCCGAGTGAAATGAGTCTGCAAATGATAGAATGTGAAGTTTCATTAGTTTCGTTGTCATACTTTCTAGTTTGATCGATTCACTTACCCGGAGATCCACAAAATCCATTCAAGTCCAAACCTGCTGAACCGAACTCAAGGCCTCCAATTGCTTGTTGCTGTTGCTGTTGTTGCTGCTGTTGTTGTTGTTGCTGCTGCTGCTGCTGTTGTTGCTGCTGCTGTTGTTGCTGTTGCTGCTGTTGTTGCTGCTGCAGCTGCGGTGACAACGTCTGCATTATTGCACTGCCTTTAGCATTGTTGGAGGACTGGGGCGCCAGCATGATGCCCATGTCGCTGCCCGTGGGCGAGATGATGCCCAGGCTAACCGGTGAGCTTTGCGGTCCCAACGAACCGTTGCCCCCACCGAGCAGACTGTTGAGATTGCTGCCGAATTGCTTCTGCTGCGTGGCATGCCGCATCGCTTGAATGTGCGTCGGCGATGTTGGCAAACTCGGCCGTGATTTGGCCGGCGATGGTGAGCCTAAAAATCGAAACAAAGAGTAACAACATTAGTATAACAGTTGAATTGAGTTAACCAACACACAATTGACTTACCCAGATAGGCGTGTGGCGATAGCGCCAGACTGCTCTGCACCGAATGCGGTGGCGATTGATTCGAATAGGGCGGACTGAGTCCCTGCTCGTGACCCCCATTGGGCACTCCACCGCCGAGACCGCACAGCGTATTGGTGCTGCGTCCGCCGTTCAGGCCCATCGCCTGTCCGTTTAGCATTTCTTGCTGAAATGGCGAGCCCATCGAGTAGCCGTAGGTGTCCAGCTTGATCATGTCCAGGCTGTTGGCTGGCAGGGATTGCAGTGACTGTGCGTTCTGTGCGTGGGGAAAGGGGAAACGGCATTAGAAGTTGTATTGGATGAAGGGGTATAACAGTTTGTTAGTTGATCACCAAACTGATACACGTATCAAAGGAATCGAATATACAAGTATAACACTTTTGTATAACAGTGCAAATGAAAAACTTACCTTGATGCAATCCTCATAGCTCGGCGGCTGCTTGGTCCCGTTGTTCGGCGGCGCTGCCATGGCATTCGAGTACATGGAGGTCGTGTCGTAGGGACTGGGCAGGTTCACCAGATTGCCATTGGCGCTGCCGTTGCCGGCCTGCACTTGTGGCGGTGGCGGCGACGAGTCCAGGTCCCCGCAATTGCCCACCGTTGGCCCCGTCGCGCTCAACAGCTGGGCAGCATTTATGCCGCCGTTCATGGCCTTTTTTGAGGCCGCACTGCTGCCATTGTTGTTGTTGTTGTTGTTGCTGCTGTTGTTGTTGGCCTTTTTTGAACTTGCCTTGCGACGCAAACTTCCCATAGCGGCACCACCACCGCCAGCCACATCCAGTCCATTGTCCGGACTGTTGCTTTCGATGAGCTTGGCCTTCTTGGCGGCCTTCTGTTTGGCAGCCTGGCTGCTCTGTTTACCCGCAGCACCGCCAGCCGCAATCACCGTCGGCTGTGTGATCAACTGCGGCTGTTGGCCAGGTGGCGGTGAACCGATCATGGCCTGTGGCGTCATGCTGATCATTTGCGGCGAACGCGGTACATGCTCGTCCAGCAGTCGGACAATGTCGTGATGCAGCCGCTCGCTGGCGACGTCGCGTGGCAGGCGATCCATGTGATCGGTGATCTCGCGATTGGCAAAGTTATCGAGCAGCGCCTTGCATGCCTCGTAGCTGCCCTCGCGTGCGGCCAGAAACAGTGGCGTCTCGTCCTTATCGTCCTGGGCATCGCGATTCGCATGATGCATCAGCAGTATGTTGACCGCCTCCGTGTTGTTAACAGCCGCCGCCCAATGCAGCGCCGTCTTGCCCGAATTATCCGCCGCATTGATGTCCGCATCCGCTGTAATCAGATCCTCGACCATGCCCTCGATCGCCAAGCGGGCAGCCAGTATCAAGGGTGTGGTGCCGTCATGCATGCGTGCATTCAAATTGGTGGCCCGATTGCGCAACAGTATCTGAAAGACGCCCATGGCATCGGCGGCAACCGCAGCATGCAGCGGCGTACGTCCGGTATTATCCTGGCAATTGGCGTCGGCGCCGGCATCGAGCAGACGCTTGGCCGCATCGGCACGCGCATAGCGAGCGGCCAGATGCAGCGACGTTTCGCCCGTCTTGTCCATGGTGGCATTCAGTTCGGCGCCCTGCGCCAACAGATCTGAGATCACCTGAGCCGTGCTATCTTCATTGTTCTCCACATCCTCGCCGCTGTCCAGGCCACCGCCCCGTACCGCCGCAATCATCAGAGGCGTCAGACCGCACGGACCTCGGGCATCCACGTCGTGTTTGCCGCCATCCTGATGTGCCGGCGGCGTCATAATGGCACGCACATCGGCCACATCGAGATGGGCCTGCGACCAGACACGTTGATCCGCCTCCTCGTATTCACTGACCATGGTGTGATCGCTGGCATAGCCCACGCTTGTCAGACCGGCTACACTGCCGCCTCCTAAGCCGCCCAGACCACCAAGTCCGCCGCTGTTGAGTTGATCGCCGCGCTGACGCTTCGGTTGTGGCATGTCCGACTCATCGTCCGACCAGTGACTGCCTCCGCCAACACCTCCCGGTAGTTGATGTGCCTGCGCCTGAGCCAAACCCACTTGCTTGTTGAGGTTACGCATCTCCTGACCATGGGGATCGCGACGACGTCGTTGCATCACTGCAGCAGCTGGGGCACGGAAACCCTCGGGGAACCAGGTGACGCCATGCGCACGCTTGCGCTGCGTACTCAACACCATGCCCACGAAGGCAAGCGCTATGATCACCAGTATAATGCCCGAGATCACGTACTTGACATTCGCCGGTGATTCGTAGTCAACATCAGCGGTGTCCTGCACACCGCGTACACTGTAGATGGGATAGCGATTGGCGAACGTATGTTTGGCGGCGGATGCGGCCAAGAATTCGGCTGCTTCGGTGGCACGATTGAAGCACTCGGTGCACTTGCGATTGTCAATCTCCAGATAGATCTGAATGCCCGTCTGTCCGTTGCTTTCCGTGTAGATGATCTTGTGTTTGCGTCCAAACTCCGAGTCCTGTATGTCCGGCATGCGAGAGCTGCCCTTCCAGGTGAATATCATGTCCTTGCCATCGGTGTTCTTCTTCACACGCACCGTAGTGCGCAGCACGTGACTCATCTCGCGCAGGAATTGCGCCTGCTTCGCACGAAACTGTCGTATATCCATCAGCATGACCACCGACATGGCACCCTCGGCCAGCTGTGGCGATTGCTCCGACTTCTCACAGTCGAGACCATCCCAGCTGCACTCGGCATTGTTGCAGCCGTAATCACAGAACCCATCACCGTAATGCTTCTGACAGTAGGCATCATAGATGGCCGCACAACGCTTCAGCTTCTGCTCACAGTCGCGTCCATCGTAAAGGCAAGCCGCGTTGTTGCACTCCTCATTGCACTGTCCGTCCATGAAGACACGCCAGCACTGCGGTGCAGTGCAATTGGCCCACGGATTGATGCCCAGCGAACAGTCGTTGCCATCAAAGTTGCACGCCTTAGTGTTGCACTCGTTGTTACAGACGCCGTTGCTCTGCTTCTCCGGACAACCGCGTTTCTCGCACATCGCCCGCTGTTGCTCAGCATCAGCGTCATAGATACCCGCGCCTGCTGGACCAATGCCATTGCCGCCACCGCCGGCTGCACCCGAGTTGCCACCGCTGCTGCCACCCGCCCAGCCGGCATAGTTCTTGTCGTAGATCTCGCAACGTTTGCCCGTCCAATTGCTGGGACAGAGGCAATCGTAGTCGCCCAGTAGATTGTCGCAGGCGGCATTCTGCAGACACGGATTCGGCTGACACTCGTCCAGCGTGTCCAGCTCACAGTGTTGTCCAGCTGTGCCGCGTACGCATTCGCATCGATAACCTCCGGCGTCGTCGATGATGCAGCTGCCGGCGCGACACGGATTCGAGTCGCAATCCTGTCCGCTAAACTCACAATTCTTGCCGTAATAACCGTCCGCACACACACAGTGATGTCCGCTCTGCTTGGTGCTACAGACGCCGCCATTCTGGCACGGCGACTGCGCACAGAAGTTCACCTTGTGCTCACAGTGGCGTCCCATGTGTCCGGGTCGGCAATTGCAGTGATAGTTGTTAACCAGTTGCACGCAATCGAGGGTGCCCGCATTAGAGCAGGGATTACTCAAGCACTCGTTGATGTCGCCCTCGCAACGTGCGCCCACAAATCCAGGCGGACACGAGCACTCAAAGCCACCGACACGATCAATGCAGCTGCCATTGTTGTGACACGCATCCGGCTTGCAATCGTCCTGATTCAGCTCACAAATGATGCCCAGCGTACCCGGTGGACAGCTGCAGCTGAAGCCCTGCACGAGGTCGTGACAGGTTCCACCATTCTGGCAGGGATTCGGTGCACAATCATCGATGTTCAGTTCACAGTTCTGACCCTGGAAGCCCTGGCGACAACTGCACTTGTAGGCACCGATCAGATCGCGACAAGTGCCGCCATTCTGACAAGGCTGCGAGGCACACTCATCGATGTCCTGCTGACAGTAGCTGCCCGCATATCCTTGCGAGCAGTAGCAGACGTGACTGTTGCCGTGATTCTTGCACGTACCATTGTTACACAGCTGCTTCACTGTGATCCCCTTGCGCTGTGCCGCATCCTGGCAGCTGATCATCTGCACATCGCACAATTTTCCCGTCCACCCAGCGGCGCATTTGCAGTTGAACTGATGCTTCAGCTGGCTGCAACTGGCGCCATTCTCGCACGGCGACTGTGCACACCAGTCCACATAGTCGGAGCACTGTTTGCCCGTAAATCCGCTGGGGCAGTGGCAAGTGTATTCGTCGCGTTGCTCGTGACAAGTGCCGCCATTCAAGCAGGGAGCCGAGTCGCATTTGTTCAGCTTGTACTGACAATTGGCACCGCTGTAGCCGGCCAAGCAGCTGCAGTTGTAGCCATTGATGCCATCCACACAGCTGCCACCGTTGAGGCACGAACTCTCCGTGCAATCCTCATCGTTCGTCTGGCAATTGATGCCGCTAAAGCCGAGCGGACACGTGCACGTGTAGCTGTTCACATACTGGCGACAAGTGGCTCCATTCTGGCACGGCATGCTCAGGCACTCGTTGATGTCCGTCTGACAGTGTTTGCCCTCGAATCCATCCACGCAGAGGCAGTCGTAATCGCCAATTCCATCCAGACAGGTGCCGCCATTCTGGCAGGGGAACGAGGCGCAATCGTCGGTGTTGATGGCGCAGTCGCGTCCCTCATAGCCCTTGGTACAGACACAGCGATAGGAGCCGGGCACATTGACGCAAGTGGCGCCATTGCGACACGGCGAACTGAAGACGCACTCATCAATATCCTCGGCACAGTAGCGTCCCGTATAGCCCAGCTTGCAGGTACACGAAAAGTCCAGGAAATTGGGACTCGGTGTGCACTTGGCTTCGTTGCGACACCGATTACTTGCACACGGATCCAGCTGGCTCTCACAATTGAGTCCGGTGTAGGGCACCTTGCACACGCACTTGTATCCATTGACCTTGTCGATGCAGGTGCCGCCATTGGCGCACGGATTGCTCAGACAATCGTCGATGTTCGTCTCGCACTTGTGACCCGTGTAGCCGGGCATGCATTGGCAGCTGAAGGCGTTGAGCTTGTCGAAACAGATGCCACCGTGCTGGCAGGGATTGCTAGCGCACTCATCGATGTCCTGTTCACAACGTTTGCCCGCATAGCCGGGCGGACAGTGGCAGATGAACTCGTTGATGCCATCCTCGCAGCGTCCATCGTTCACACACGGACTCGACGCACACTCATCGACATCGCTGAGGCAACGCGCATCGTAGAAGCCCCGGGGACACTCGCACTTGAAGCCGTTCACCAGATCCATGCAGACACCGTTGTTGGCACACGGATTGCTCGCACACTCATTGACATTGAGCTCACAGTGCTGACCGGTGAAACCGGGGACACATTTGCAGTCGTAGCTGTTGATGCCATCCACACAGGTGGCGCCATTGTTGCACGGATTGCTGTGGCATTCGTTCACATTGATCTCACAGTTCTTGCCACTGGTTCCCGGCTGACACTGGCAGATGTAGCTGCCCACGCGGTCCACGCAATGGCCACCAAACTGACAGGGATTCGATTCACATTCGTTGATCTGCTTCTGGCACAGATAGCCGGTGAAACCGCGATCACACAGACACTTGAAGCTATTGTCGCCATCGATGCACTTGCCCCGATGACACGGACTCGAGTCACAGTCGTTGATGTTGATCTCACAGCTGGCGCCCGTATAACCTGGGGGACACTCACAACTGTAGCCGGCAATGGAGTCATGACAGATGCCCATGTTGCGACACGGCTGCGACTGGCAATCATCGATGTTGATCTGGCAACGAGCGCCCGTGAATCCCAGGGCGCAGCTGCACTTGAAGCCATTTATCTTGTCGTGACAGGTGCCATCGTTCAGGCACGGACTCGACTGGCATTCGTCGATATCGATTTCACACTGGGTACCCGTGAATCCGGGCATGCAGACGCAACGAAACGTGCCCGGATCATCCAGACAACTGCCCTCATTCTGGCACGGATGCGATTCGCACTCATTTATGTTTGTCTCACAACGCGGTCCAGTGAATCCCTGCGAGCAATTGCACATGAACGAGCCCGGCGTATTCACACAGATGCCGTTGTGTTCGCACGGCGATCCCTGGTCACACTCATCGATATCCTCGGAGCAATCGACTCCCTTGTAGCCCGTGGCACAGGAGCACGCATAGGAGCCATTGATGGGACTGGTGTCGCAAATGGCATCGGCATGACAGGGATTCGAGGTGCAGGCGTCGTCCAGATGGCACAACAGTCCCGTCTTGCCCGCCTGGCAACGGCAATAGAAGCTGCCAACGCCATCGATACAGGTGGCACCATCGAAGCATGCCGCATTCAAGCAATCGTCAATGTTCTGACTGCAGTCACTGCCGTTCCAACCATTCACACAGATGCAACTGTAGGTGCCATGGGCATTCGTGCAGGTGGCTCCATTCTGACAGACGGACGGACGCATCGCACACTCGTCCACATCCACGTCACAGAAGCGACCCGTGAAATTCGGGGGACAGTTGCAGCGATAATCATTGATACCGTCCACACAGGTGCCGCCATTTTGACACAGATTTCCGGGACAATCGTCGATATTCTGTTCACAGTTCTTACCCTCAAAGCCTGCAAATAAAAGAACCGATTGTTAGAAGTCTAATATTCAAATCAAGATATGTAGTTAATACTTAAAATCTACGCAAAAGCCGCAGATACATATTCTAAGTGAAGTTTGGCAACGTTGCTCGACTGAAGACGCAATTAATCATGCGCAGTAGAAAATTATGTGCTTGCCCATATAAGAATTTGAAAAGATTGTTAAGGCAAGCCATATTAAAAAAATATGTTATAGTATTACTAACAACGTTGTATAAGAATAAATGTAAAATAACAAAAAATGTATTCATGTTTGCAAATTCATGAAATGAAGTCCAAGCCAAGTCCATGTTAGTAGACTTACGCTGCTAGGAGAGATAAGCAAGACAAGATAATGCAATTGATGTTGAAGTTGGAGAGTTTACAACTTGTTCATGTGTAAACATTGATTTTGCAGTGAGATAAGTAGGATAGGGAAAACGGTCGTTTTTAAGACGTTTGACTGTACAAACAAAATGTATGTAATCGCATAAGGATTGGCGCTTCAAGCTAGGGAAAGTTGTCCGAAAGTTAAACAAATTCTATTGAAATTTGAAGTTGCGTAAAAACGTTAAATATACTAGCAAAAAGTATGTAGTGTCCATTTAAAAAAGGGTCACACTATCATGTGGAGATGTGGGAGTTGGGAACACATGTGTGGGTGTGTGGATATGTCAGACATGTGTGTATGTGTGCTCAATGAAGTGCATAAACAGATTTATGGACAACAACACACAGCATCATAAAATGCTTCAATAAACGAAAACGTTTCCAGCGACAACAACAACAGCAGTAATAATAACAACAACAACCACTGGCCAGGGCTGATATAAAAAGTGGTTGCCAGGCAATGCAAAGAAGGCGCACAAAGCGCAGACAACGCTTAAAATATGTCTACAAATACATAAGTATGTCTGACAATGTGTGCGTATGCAGCTGTGTTGCACATGTTTAGGCAGACAGATGGATGGAGTTTAGTGAGCGTACAGAGCACAGCATGAGGGAGGCAACCAAGAGAGATAGAAAAGAGAGAGAGAGAGCTGAAAGAGCGAAGACAGGTAAACCAAGAACAACAGCCGGCGCTCTTTTACTCTCTCAAAAGGTTGCGCCTGCGGCAATGTTCATACATACACACACACACATCTACAGATACAAAAAATATTCATACATATTCACATACATACAAACAAACAACAACAATAAAGCCGTCGCGCCGCTGCGCATGCGAAGCGAATGAGCAAACAAAATGCAAAGAAGAAGAAGTAAAACAGACGCTCGCATGCGCATGTGTATAAGTATGCATGTATACATGAGCGAGTGTGTGTGTGTGTACAACACGTCTTTGGTTGTTCTTTCCCACGGTCTCATATCTGGCCAGGCAGCTATCTGAATGCGCGCCAAGCAAACGAGCGCAACGAGCGTCGTCCACGAGCGCGCTCGTTTTCCCCTCTTTTGCCATCCACAAAGCACAACGAGTGTAAGCGAGAGAGAGAGTGAGTGAGCTCGCGTTTGTGGAAGCATAACAGCAAGAGCAACAACAACAACAACAAGAAATGTTGCTTATGCTGCGACTGCGACTTTGCTTCGTTTGCTCGTTCGTTCGTTCAGTTGTCGGCACGCCTCATCGCTCGGCTCGGTTTGGCTTGGCGCGGTTTGTCTTCGGCTCACTTCGGCTCGACTGCGCTCGGCTTGGTTCAGATCGTGGTTCGTGGCTCGATCGAGTTTTCTACTTTTATGTTCGGACTTCGACTTTGTTCATTGCGCTTTACTTTGTGCTTCATTCGAGGAATTAAATCGCACTTTATGTCGACCTCTCCCCACTCAACGGCTCGCTGTTCCCTCTCCTCCCCACTCCACACTCCGCAAGCACCTTCTTTTACGTACATACATACATATATGCTCGCCCTCACTCTCTCTAACTGCTGGTTAACTGGCTCTTTCTCTCTCTTTGCGCTCAGTGCTTGCTGCTCGCCCACAGCTTATTTTAATGGCTTTGCCTGGCTAGGTCGGGTTTCGCTTCGTTTTGGTCTTAAAAGAAGGGCCCAAAACACATACACACACACACACACATACATACATAAATACGAAGAGCTATAGCTTGTTGTGCCAGCCCAGTTATTGTCATTGTTGTTGGGGCTGATCGATTTTGTTGTTGTTGCTGTGCACAGTTTTTTTTGTGGGCATTTTGTTGTTGTTATTATTATTATGATTATGTGTGTGTGTGTGTGTGTGTGTCTGACTGGGGAGACTGCAACTTGTTGCCTGTGTGGATTGGAGAGTGGCATTTTCAATGCATACTTTTTAAAAATAAACCAAGGCAGGGCAACAACAGCATCTGTTGATCTGTTGCACATGTGTTTCAACTACAAATATGTATATACAATGTACATATATGTATGTGTGTATACATACATACATACATACATACGTTCGTTGCATGCCACATTCGTTGATGGTTACCCAGTCACTTAGTGGCACTTTGAACTCTCTAGCCAGCGACAACAACAACATCAACAGTTGCTCCAGTGGCTCTCAAACCACGCCAAAGAGCAAACATTTAATTAAATGCCTGCTACAATGTAATTTGCTCATTTCTTCTTTTGTTGCATGCACAAATGTACTTATGTGTGTGTGTACGTGTGTGTGTGTCCATTTAAGTCAATTGGCTTGCAACAATTTGCATGAGTTGTTGGTCCGTTGGGTCAATCGGCGACCTGTGGCAAAAGCTTAGCAACAATGTTGCAAAGCAATTAAGAGCAAATGGAATTCCTTTCCCATCCGCATGCAAATACACAAAAAATATTCTGAAAAGCTTAGCAACAATGTTGCCAAATGAATTGCCAGCTGAAACAGTTATCGATTAATGCAATATATCATCTGTGTGTTGGAGAGTGTGTGTGTGTGTGTAGAGTTGTTCTTCTGAGTCATGACTCGCCACGAGCCAAGCGCTGGCCCAAGTTTACTTTTGTTGCTGCTGCCCACGCGAAGTCAAACTCGTTTGCTAGCTAAAGTCGCCGTCGTCCCTTCCCCCCTTCCCCTTCCCCTTCCACTATAAAGTTGCTGCTGCTACCAATTGCATTATGCATCATTCATCAGCTGCAAGTTGCAACGTTTACCCCAAAAGCAACGCATCCCATTTTCCACAGCATTCTACTTTTCTCTCTCTCTCTCTCTCTCTCTCTCTCTCTCTCTGTGGCTTTCTCGCTCACTCTCTTGAGGCATGACCTCCTTAGGGCGTAACTGCGCTTAAGCATCGCAACGTGCAACGTGCAACGATGTCGATCGTACATCATCTCATGGTCCGTGGCTGATTTATTTGTAATTTGCTTGGGCAGCAGAGCAAATTAAGCTCGATTTTGATGCCTTTGACTGTGCATCGACTTGTCCTGATTGAAGTCGTCGTCGTCGTCGTCATCCGCTGTCCACAAGGGAATGTGGAAGGGTTGAAGGCGGCACCTGGGAAACAAGTTGCAAACAGTATTTTTTCTGTTGTTGCAATTGCGACTGCGGTTTGTGCCGCCCGTTTTGCATAATGAGTGCAACTCCGCCCCTCCTTCAACAACAGCAACAACAACAACACCAACTACAACAAAAAATTCCCATTGGCGTCTCCCGCGCTCTCCCATCGTGATGTCCACAGGGCGCTTCGTGTCGTGTTGTGTTTTGTTGTGTTGTGTTGTTAGTTTCGACTCGTTTATTGTTGCTGTTGCCGTTGCTATTGCTGTCGCTTTTGCTTTTGTTATATCTGTAATTTGTGTTGCCCAACACTGGCGCACACAAAAGGCGTTATAACATTGCCATTGCATTATTCTCCCTCTCTGTCTGTGTCTGTGTTTGTGTGCAAAAATTCCTTCAAAATGGCCGCCGCCGTCGCCGCTTTTGGTCACACTTTCACACGCTCGGCTCATTAGAATTTTTGATTGGGCGCAATTAAAATAAGCAACAAACCTCCGATTCCCCGTCGCCGAACCCGCTTCAATCACTCTCAAACTGTACTCAGACTTTCCATTGCAATTTATGATAGTAACTAACCCCGCGACCATTCTCATTGCATCGAAAATGCAACGCAAGTCTCTTCATCAATTGAGCGAATTAAATTGCACACACACACACACACACACACACTCACGCACACACAGAGTCATAAATATATGTAAATGTTGGCAATTTACATGCTCAAATTGAATGGGGCGACAATTGACATCAAATGTGTGGAGTGCAGCAGCGTCTGAGGGGAAGGACAGAGCATTTGTTATTAAACAGCGGCAGATGTCACTTTAACCAACCATTGACACTGACTTCGATAACAAAAGCTGACTATTTATATATCGATCGGTATATTAAATATAGCGACAACTAACATATCGATCATTTTGTGTTTTTTATACTGATTATGCATAATCTCCTAAATACATGAATATTAAATAAATTTTAAGAATATCTTGCTTGAATAGTGTTTGTTGCTTTGGGCAGATCGATAACATAGCGATAACACACTGATCGATAGAAAAGGGAGATTTGATTTTTTTGTGTGAATATGAAGATTTATCTGTAAGTCATAATTATATTATCTAGTGTTGTGAATAGAATTGAATGCATACGTTTGCATAGCAATAACATCGATCGATAAAAACGATAGAGAAAACAATGAGATCTAATTGTAGGGAATATGGCTAATATCTGAGTACGTAGTTCTAGCTCCGAAATATTGTTATAATATAATAGTATCTAAGAATATCTTGATTCCATATTAACTGCTGTTTACCGTTGATCGATAACACACTGATCAATCCATCGATAGAAATGTAAGACTTGATATTATAGTAGTATGTTAAATATATAGAATTTCTAAATAACATTTAAGAATGTATGGTGTGCAAACTTTGTAGTTGTTTTACGTTTACGCTTATCGATAGCTTAAAATCGGAGTAATAAAAATGTAAACTTACCACGGGGACACTTGCAGTCGTAGGTGAGTCCATTGGCCCGACATGTGCCACCATTTTGGCAGGGCGAGGGGGAGCAGGGCTTGTACTTGGTATCGCAATCCTTGCCAGTGTAGCCAGCGGGGCACATGCATCTGCAATGAGTTGTCAAGAATAGCAATAATATTAGCAACGGGAATTTTGGTGGTTGTAGCAGCAGCAACTGCAACTGCAACAGCAGCATCACACGAATAAGTTAATTGCAACGTGCAACTTCCGTTTGAAGCGAAATGCTGATGGATGGACATGGCATGCGCCTCATCCGACACAGCTGCTGTGTTGGATCAGAGCCTGATCTATACTTTGGCCTCCTCTCTATCACTCACTCTCTTTCTTAGTCTGTCTCTCTCTCTCTCTCTCTCTCTATCGCTCGCTCGCTCACTCATTCTTCCCTCTCTATTTCGGTTTGTTGCCTGTTACAATTGCTTTGAGCTAGGCAGGCATTAACCGGTTCTTTGGGGCTGGGTAAACTACAAAGAGGGCCATAACAATGTTGGTAGCTAGTTTTTCATTTTTTTCCCATTTTTTTTTTTTGTATTTGTATTTGTATTTTTATTAGTATTTTTCTCTCTGTTTCTCTCGCTGTCCTCTTTTTTGGTGTGTGTGTGTGTGTGTGTGTACATTGATTTTTGTTGGACACAATTCCTCTAATTGTTTATGTTTATTATATGAAAACTTAATTTACTGGCAAAGAGAATTTCTTGAGAATTCGAGAACTGGTTTGCTTGGCTCTTGTTTTTGGCCCACTGTGCACAGTGGTGGTGTGTGTGTGTGCACTTTGACCATAAAAGGCAGCTGCTATTTAGCTTCCACCTCCTCCTCGTCGTGCTCTCCCTCGTCTCACGGTAGACAGCGGCTAATTAAGACCATTAAACGCATTTAATTAAATTAAACAATTAAATGGCACAAAAACGCTTAAATAGGCAACAGGCCTCGAGTGCCGCAATAGTCTTTAGGGACCTGTGTAACTCTGGCCAATGAACCGAACTACCTTACATCCCCCCTCTCTCACTCTCTTTGGCTCCCCGCTTCACGGCTTTGCTGACCAAATTACACATCGAAAATTGCTTCACCTTCGCTTTGGGCAAAACTAACGAACGAAATTCAAAATTGATTTTTGATTGACATGTGAAACTCAGCGGGCAAATGGCCGCGGGCCAAACATTTTTATACCCGGCATTTGCTTTTTTTTTTTTCTCTTCATTTTTCGTTTTTCGTTGTGTTGTTCATGGCGGAAGAGAGAAGCAGAAGATCAGACCCACCGCAAAGGTAAAGGCGAAGGTAAAGGGCTGATGATCGTTGTTGGATCATTAAGTTCGCGTAGTGAATGCACTCATCGGATCGGATCGGATCGCATCACCTCGGATCGCGTGTGCGATAATCGTTAGAGTCCGGCCAATTGAGTATACTCGAACGTGTGACTCAATGTATTCATAACTATTAATTTATTCACGAGTGTATTTGAAGCTGCTGAAGATGATTAGCAAATGGTTGCACATACATCACTATTCATGAATACACTCAGTTGGCTCCCCTTTTTAAGGCTCACTTGATACTTATGAATACACTCACTTGGGTAAAAGAAATGCAATTTCTACTCTAACTTGATACTCATGAATACACTTGGTTAAAAAAAGTAATACAATTTGTACTCCAACTTAAGTATAAAAGGACTACAATTTTCTCTATCACTTGATACTCATGAATACACTCATTTCACTAAAGGGAATAACATTTTTATTTCCACTTGATACTTATGAATATAATGGCTTAGGTGAAAGAAATACAATTTCTACTCTCACATAATATTCATGAATACACTCACTCAGCTAAAAGGAATACTATTCTACATATAACTTTCTACTCATGAATACACTCACTTTCTTATACAATTTGTACTCTAAAAGGAGTACACTTTTGACTCGCACTTGTTACTCATGAATACACTCACTTCACTAAAAAAAAATACAATTTTGACTCTCACTTGAGACGCATGAATACATTCATATTGTCTAGCACATAAATCGAAAGAAAACGAAATGTATTCATTGAGCTATTCATGTTGTTTGCAGCCGTAAATATTGCCAAACTGACAGGCTTAGAATCTAATCGAATGTTATTCATATGCAGCATTCACTCACTCATTCATATTCATTGTGGCATCGAGCATGACTAAGCTAGTGTATCGGCTGGTAGTATCTGTATCTGTATCTGTATCTGTATCTATCGCTTCGTATCGATCGATCGAGTCCACTAAATTAACAATTTTATTTGGCGAAAATTTAAATAACGTTTTATTTACGCATAAACACAATCAAAATCAGCCATTGAATGGGAAATTAATGCGAATTTATCAACAGTGGCAGACATTAAAGCCAAAAAAAAACTGAATCCCATTCAGAAAATGCAAAGAATACTGAATATCGATCGATTCGATATCGATACTCAAACGGCATTAAAACGTCAATTTAACGAGTAATCAAACCCGATTCGAATTTAAATTCTAATTGCAATTTATGAGTTTAGCAAACGGAAGTAGTGAAGAGTTTAAGTTTGCAGGATGTTTGCTTTCATTTGGCATAATCAGTAAAGACTTTCAAAGCACAGCAAAGAGCAAAGAGCAAAGCAGTAATTCAACAGCGCGACAATTCAACAAATTATCAATTAGTTAGCGATCGCAGCATATGCTAATTATCGATCGCAACACATGTTCACCTCGCACTTTTCAGTTCGGATTTTAGTCATTATTATTATGTTTTTTTTTTTTTTGTGTTTTGTATTTGGGTTGTTAGAAGTTGACGTTTAAGCTTAACAAAAGAGTTAAATACCTTCGCCTCCCCTCAAACGCTGGCCGCCTCTGCCAAGCCTCTTGGTAATTTGTGTATTTCAAATTAAAAATGCAAATGATGCCAACGAAATAATTTAATTTACTTTGTGACCAGTTCAGAGCCGGAGACGCAAACACAAAGCGCCGGAAATTTCAGTTGGCTTCGTTCGTTCGTTCGTTGATGGGGGGGAGAAAACGAAACGCGGGGGCAGCAAAAGGCAACAGGCGGAGTCTATTGAATGATCAGTTGTGTGTGATTTATTTTGAATAGTTTTCGTTTGACTGTTTTTTTTTTTGTATATTTTAATTAGAGTGGAAACGTTGCGTTGTTGTCGCTGCTGACTTGGTAACTTGGCCAATTGCCAATTTGTTGACCAGTGTTCGAGCAAAAACGAAAAAAAAAAATGAACAAAAATCCATAAACAATCTTAATCGATTTCATATGCAAATATTTAGTAACGATCCATTCGAACACCGCAACAATGGAGACCGAATTCGATTTTATAAATTATTAGTTTTAAATTGTCATTAATTTGGCGCACAGCCGCAAACAGTTTTTCGATAAATTAGATAAATATGCAAATCTAACGATTTGTTTTCTTCTCCGTCAACCGTTTTTCCCCCCCTTCCCCCCCTCCCCCCTCTCACATCTCTTCGAGACGAGCTCATCAATCGGAATGTGTCTGATCTTTTGTCGAACAAGCGGCCAAATTTGCACTTGTCATGCGTTGAAATATCAACTAGATTCAACAAATGGCACCAGCTAAAAGTGATGAGTAAACTTTTGAGAGCGGACGAAACAGCGAGGAGGATTAAGTGCTTAACCAACTTTTAGTCCTTTGCATAGATAATACTAAACAGTTTTTCCTAGATACTTTAATTCTGACTCACAACTACTATTCTTTTCTCATTCTTAATTAAACTTAAAGTACTTAATTTGATACTTTTCCAAATATTCATAGTTCTCTAAAATATTTCACATCTTTATTCTTTTTTCGCTTTTGTGCTCCTTTTCCATACATTCTTAGTTTTATGAAATATTGCTAAAGCAGTTGCATTGCTTATAAATCTTTATACCACTTTTGCTGTTCGTTTAATAGAGGATTATTAATATATAATATTATATATTTAAAACTGAGAAACAAACTGTGGAGCAGATCAAGTGCTCAACAAAATTTCCATCCTTCTCAAACTTCCCAAAGAAAACCAACGAATAATACTTTTCCCATTTTGCTGATTGTTTAATAGTTCATTTTGTGCACTTCTCAATTCGAATATGAAAAACTCCATTGAGTAAAGTACGCTGAGAATAAAGTGCTCAACTAATTTGTAGTCTTTTGACAAACCTTTAGATACTAGCAAAGTTTTTTCCAGCTAAAATATTTTAAATCTTGTTCTACAATACTTTTGCTCTAGAATAAGCAACTTAATCAATTTAATGTCATGGCTCAAAGACAGCTTCAGTTATCCGCGCTTTCATCTCAATTGGCTGGCGTCAATCAGACTTTGTGAATTAAGTTGCAACGGTGTGAGAAATCAAAATCAAATATAAAAAATACTTACTGATAGGAGCCATGCGTGTTCACACAGGTGCCGCCGTATTGGCAGGGATTCGATTGGCATTCCTCGACATCCTCGGAGCAAGTGTGACCGGTGAAGCCAGGCGGGCAGTTGCAACTGAAGCTGCTGCTGCCAGCCGAGGCGGAGCAGGTGCCGCCATTGCGACACGGTGAACTGGCGCAGAGATTCTGTGTCTGGCAGTGATCGCCTGTGTAACGAATAAAAGAGAGAAGCGAAGAGAAGAGAAGTGTTCGTTAAATGCGATTAGCAATCAAGAAGACTAGATTTACTTACCCGTATAGCCATTGGCACAGATGCAGGTGTATTCTTGCAACGTTTTCAGCTGGCAAGTGCCGCCATTGAAGCAACGCGTCTGATCGCAGGCATTGGCCACCGCAATCTCGCAGAGCGACTCCTCAAAGCCGAGCGGACACAGGCACGAGATGCTCGGCCGTCCATTCCGAAAGGCCACCTGACAGGTGCCACCATTCTGGCAGCGTCCATGGCCCGTCAGACATGGATTCCGATGTTCACAGTAGTCGCCAACGAAACGCGTATAACAACTGCAACGAAACAAACGAAAAAAAATAGAGATGCATATGAGATACATACATGAGATTCGATTCATACGGGTTTCAAAAACTATGAGATACATTTTGTGATCGGCGATTGGCGATCGCGTTGCCGATAATGAACAACGCACATTACACCAAAAAAAAATATCTAGTTTATGGACACACGCTCTGCCACAGCAAATGCAATCGGCGGCAGATTTGTGTCTAACGATAAGCGCGGCAAAAGTGCGAAAAGCCCCTGACACTAACTGACAAACTTGCCTCATTTCCGCCAAAGACAAAGACAAGCGACAAGCTGCCCCGGCCAAACAACTTTGGACTTTCACAGCTCGCCGAGATGCAAATCGACAAAAGATAAAGCTGCCACAGAAAAAAAAGTGTGTCAATAGTCTAATGTGTATTCTTTATAACTTCCCATTCTAAGCAGATTTCTATTTACTTGTTAAATCAATCAACGTTTTCATAATTAAAATACTTCAGTTGAACACATTATTAATCAAAAAGTCTCTTAAAGTGTTTCATATCCTTGACATAGGTAAGCTCAACTCGAGTCGATCAATTAATGCGCTTTTCGTCTCATTAAAAACCAATAAGCATAGTACAACAACAACAACAACAACGATAGAGCAAACATAATACTGCAACAACAGCAAATTAGCAAAGTAATTGCAGTCATCGAATGCGGCGCACTTCGATTGCCGATGTCGATGACGATGTTGATGACGATGACGTTGTGGTGATGATGATGATGATGATGATGTTTTGTCGAGTTTGGTTGGTGTTGACTGGTTGCTGTTGTATGTAGTAGTGGTTGCTGATGATGACTCCCGACTTGGAGCTAAAGTCGAACGACAACTTGCACATTGTTGTTTTCCCTTGAGAAAACAATTTTTATGTACGGTAATTTGTGCGCGATCTTGATTGCATATTAAATTTTCATCGAAGCCAAAGTCAAAGCCAGCAATGAGAAAATTACACGCATTGCAACAGCAACAGCAACAGGCGGCAGCAACTGCAACATCAGCAACACCAACAACAACAACAACAGCGATGAGAGATGAAGACGCAGAAGCAATGAATAATCATTAAGGCGCGACTTCTTTGGCCAACGGCTAGCTCCATAGAGACAAAAGAGCGAGAGAGAGAGAGAGCGATAGAGAAGGAGAAATAGAAAGAAGACTTGATCGGAACGGCTTTTCTTTGGCTTCGACTGCGGCTTTGCCACATACCGTTACAAGTGTGTGAAAATGCTTTAGATTTAGCATTAATTTGTAACACACATAACCTCACTAAATGCCCAACCTAACCTCACTTTTCAACTGTGTGTGTGTGTCTGCATGTGTCTGTGTGTTGCTGCTGCCGATTGTTGATCGTAATCGAAGCCATTGGGAAAATTAAATGGCGGTAGGCAAAACAGTTAGCAACATCTTGTTGCTGCTGCTTGAGAAATCGATGTTTTGCTGCTGATCGGCTGCTGCGTTGCAAGTGAACACTTGGTGTTGAGGGGAGGAGGAGGGGGGGGGGGGGGGGGTAAGTAGAGAAGTTGGGGCCCCGAACAAAACTGAAACAAACCAAGTGGACGGCCAGTGGCGATGTGGCTGATAAGACAGCAAAACTCCCCATTCAAATGAGGTGTCAGCCGTTTTTCTATGTTTTTTTCGTATACCCGGGCAGGCAAAGAACGGAAAGGGTATGATCGTTTAATGTAAAACGAAATAGTTGCTTAATAGATACAAGTAACTTGTGATCAATTATTGAAATTTTTAAATTTCTATTCTTTGAAATTCCTGATCATTTTACAGATTGCAATTTTTGGGTACTTAAAAGTCGAGCACATTTCACTTGCACCGTTGCAGTGCTTGAAAAATTAATGTAATATAAATTATACACGAGCCAGTTGAACTGAACTGAGCCCAGTTACCAACGAAGTTGGTAGTGAGCTGAGAGTTTTGCCTGCTTCGGTTGGTAACTTGTTTCGTGTTGTGTTTTCAAATGAAACTCGCGCTCGCGAGAGACACAGAAAAATTGTTGGGGAAACAACAAACAGAAGAAAAAAAAAACAAAAACACAAGGAGAGACGATGACGACGAGGAGGAAAAAAATAAATGAAAACGTGACTCGCATTGGCAAATAAAGCAAAGTATCCAGCGGCAGCTTGGACAGGGTGTGTTTAAGCCTTATGCTGCTGGCTAGAGATGACCGCGTGAGAACGGCGTTAGCGTGAGTCACGCTCCAAAGCTCCAAACTCCAAACTCAACACGCGCTCGCTCGCTGTGGTGAGTTGACAGACTTCCCTCACTCCCTTCCTCTCCTTCAATTAAACGCTGCACATTTGAAATGATCATCTCACGATCTATATGACGTTGACTATTTCGAACTAATCTAAATATCGCTGTGCGAATACAGCAAATACAACAAAAATTAACCGGGGTCGCCTTCCACAGTGTGTGAGAACATTTTGTTCTCCCCATCCCCATCTCCATCCCCATCCATCTAGTTGACTGACCGACTGTCTATCCATTCTATTTGTCCGACTGTCTGTCTGCGATTTCAATTTGCGGTTGAGCGAGTGAAATGCTCATAATCATAACTTTATAAAACTTTAGCTTGGCTTCTTCTCACGAGCGTGTAACCACAGCATCAACATCAGCCATCGACATCGACATCGGTAGCATCTTCCACTTGGGGCCATATCAAATGTGGTATTGGTAACATTGCGAATGATTTAATGTCTTCGGCAAGCGATGATCAGTCACTAGTTCTCTAGTAGTCGCTCTCAGCTATGGCTTCTACGATCATGTTGTGCACAGTTGCTGTGTACAACGCCTCTCTGGATATCTAATTTCTGCCGAGCAATGCAATTCACACGCTGCAGTCTCGCACGGCTGGCAAATATCAAGATTGCAGCCAGAGACAGAGAGAGGGAAGCCTGGGGGAGCAGTGCCAAAATAAAACAAAACAAAATGTGCTTATCGCCCAGTTAACATCGCTGCCAATGTCTGAGGCTGCAATTAAAGGCTCGGTTCGAAGTCGAGAGGATCGTCGTCGTCGTCGTTGACAAAAGCGCCCAATTAAAGCATAATTCTCTTGTATTTGGCCGAAAAACAACAACAATACCAACAACAACAACGACGACAACAACTCTCGTGTTTTCTCGGGGGGGGAATTGATAATGATCAATGCATTGCAACTGATGAGCTGCAGTTTTGTAGTCGAATGACACAAGTGCGTAACATTGTTGCACACATTTATGCAATAACAAAGCTAAGCTATTCATTCGGGGAAATACAGTTCAAAAGTGCGCACTTGCCAATGCTAATTAACTTTGTCAAATGTCAGAGGGCAAAAGCTATATAACATAGCTATAGCTTGTGATAAGTCAAACAAAATTGTGGCTTATCAACTCAGAATGAATGAGACGCAATTGTCTGTTGTCAACCGTTGATCCGTGATCTGTTTTGGTTGAATCACAGCCACGACAAATGCAGTTCTAAGATGTCTGTTGATTTTTCAGTTTCTTGGGTAAACAGCGCACACTTCTCGCATTACCAACGTGGCAGCTTGGTTTTGCTTGTTCTGTTCAGTTCTGTTCTGCTGTCTTGTCTTTCACGTGAAAAGCCAAAGCGGCGGACATTCTACATAAACCTGGAGAGCTGGAGTTGGGCAGGTGCAACAGCAACAGCAACAGCAACAGCTAAACAGAAAACAGAGTTGTCGACGTTGTTGTTGTCGTACTATGTCAATGTGCCATTTTGAGTCACCTCCCTTCGTCAGTGAAAAGACTCTTTTGCTTCTCGCTATCTCTATCTTTCTAGCAAACTAGCTAGCTGTCCGTCCGTCTCCGACTGTCCGCCTTTGCCTCTGCATTTCACCGCAGGCATTTATGTATTTATGTACTTGGTATTTGCTTAGCAGCTGAACCAGAGAGCTGAGCTCAACTCAGCTTCAGCTACGACTTCAACTCTGAGACCCGTTTTATTTCTATTTTTATTATTTTTCTCTTTAGTGTTTTTTTTTTTTGGTTTTTTTCGTCAGCGACCGACAAATGCGTGACCCCACGGCTCAACTACAAATTTTACACCAAATTTCTTTCCGCTTTTTTTTTGGTTTTTGTTGTCAGTCACTCAGTCAGTCAGGCATCTATTCATCCATCTAACCAACGTATGAGTTACATGCCATGCCACATTTTCAGCTGTGCGTTTTCATTTCGTTTCGTTTGCTTTTCTTTGTCTGGGGGAAGAGAGAGAAGCAGGTAACAGAAAAAACAACATATTTTACGCTCTCATCCCAATCCCAATCTCAATTCCATTTTCAATTCCAATATATCGACACCGGCTCGTCAAATGCTTTACAGGTAAATATGCAGCGACCTTTATTTACAATGCACCCATCCATCGATCCATCCAGCGATCGATCGATTCGTCGTTGTATTCATTCAGCGATCAGTTGTCAACACTCGTCATGTTGCGCAACATTGTTGCCAAGGAGCTTTAACTTATCGAACGATATCTTGTTAATTATGAGGCACAACAGATTTGAAACTTTGCATATTATAATCCCCCCAAAAAAGAAACTAGCTACATTTATATCAAAATCAAGCGAATATTGTTTTTAGGATTCGAATCGAATTCAGAAATTAATTAGCTCACAATCTGAAGTCGATTGCAAATTGAAGCTTGCACTTGTTGCTTACATCATTCAATATGTTGTGGTATATACATATATTATGCAAATCAATGTGCAACAAAACTACTAATTGGAAGAATGAATGAATGAATTGTATTGTCGTTGTCATCGTCATTAAAATGCCAAAGAAGTGCAATAAACCACCACGAAGACCGCAGCATAAAGTGTAATATAGCATGGGAAAGGCAGCTGCTGTCATCATCATCGTCTCTCATATGATGAAGGGAGTTATGACATGGCCCAAAACAATGCTAGATTTATGTAATGTGATGCGCTGCCTGTGACTTTAGTTTCAACTTCGACTTCGTCACAAGAAACTAAAAAAGATACAGATACAGATACAGATACAGCTACAGATTCCAAGTCTGACTGAGACCGAGAGTCATAATTAAAATTTTGGTGTGGCAGTTGTTGTTGTTGTTGATGTTGTTGCCATCGTGTGTTTTCGTTGTCGTTGTCCTCGTCGCGTGAGTCGTGAGAATGCCCAACTTAATTGAGTTTCAATAAAACGTTTTAATTTTGACGAGAGAAGCGAACGCGAACGCAACGGAATAAAACGAAATGAAATCGGGCGACTTCGAGATGAAATAATATAAGAAGAAAAAAAGGAAGGTAAACACAGCAACAACAAAAAAAAAAGCTTGCTTAAAGGAATTTTGTACGCCAACGCCTTGGCCGCAAAAAAGGGCGCGCAAAATGAGGAGCAGAAGGGTTTGCGATTGGGATTCAGGTTCAGGCTTCAACTGTGCGTGTGTGTGTGTGTGCGAGTGTGTGTGTGTGTGTGTAGCAACAATTTATGGCCATTGCTGTTTGCTGTATAAGGCAAGAATGTAAAATGCAAGCGGAATGCACAATAAACATTCGCTACGCTCGCTGAGGCGGCGACCGATCCGCGCACTTTGGCTTTGGGAATGGGCAGCTCAGCTCAGCTGCAGCAGCGGAGAAGGGGAGAGGGGAGAGGGGGACTGCCACTGCTGTTGCTATAACAAATCAGCAGCCAGAGTAGCAGCAACACAGAAAAGCAATCAAAGCAGGTTGCAAACAAGTTTCCGACTGCGGATTGAGATCTGGCAAAGGGGGAAACTCTGAATCTCTCAAGCTCAGCCTGGGCCCTGGGCGAGGAGATAAAAATCGAAGGATGCGCCACAAAATGGCCGCCAGCTGACGACGACAACGACGACGACGACGCTCAACTAAATGTGTCATCATCATCACAGTGTCTGCTAACTGTAACTGGACCAAGCATAAAAAAAAAGAAAGAAAGAAATACAAGTCTTGAGACGCTTAAGAGATTAGCGCCGCGGCATTTGCTTTTTGACGTGATGTGTTTTTCTTTAGCTGTTGGGCATTTTCATTGTCATTTCCTTTTGGCCCAGCCCAGCATTAGACACACACACACACACACATATATGGAGAGCTACACCAATGTGTTGGCTGGGCACCCGACTGTTTTGCTGCTGTCGTGCTTAATGATGAGTTAATTAAAGTAATTGCACAGAGAGCTTGAAATTTTTCACTTTTTTCGTCGTGGCAGCAAAACACAAGAAGCAACAGCAACAGCAGCAAAAGCAGCAGCAGGTAAGCAGCTAGCAGCAAGGCTAAGACTCAGGTAAGACGCAGAGAACGCGAGCTAAACTGAATACAAAAGGCAGAAGGAAAGCCAAAAAGAACATTTCAAGTGCAAAGCGTGTGAGCCGAGAGTTGAAATAAAAACCAAAGTTGTCTTCTCTTGTCGTCTCTCTCTCTCTCTTGGCTCTCTTCTGTTCTTGCTGGCCGTGTGTGTGTGTGTGTGAGGGGAAATGAAATTAAATGGAAATATACAACATGGGTATTAAACAACATACACACACACACACACACACACACACATGTGTGTGCTCTTTTGGCTGTGTGTGAAACAATGAACTGACATCCCCACAAACAAAAGACTTAGGCAACGAACTTGCCAAGGGCTTTCAAAATAACAACAACAACAACGACGACAATCAGACGAAGAAAAGCAAAATACAAAAAGAAAAATAAACCAACAAAATTCTTTGATTCGGGTCAGCAAATTCAGTGACTCTGCAAAGGAACTGTCACTGTTTATCGCCACTTGTTAAGCACAGCGCAGAATTGAACTGCATTAAAAAAGCTTTCGATAATGTGTTTAAACAAATTTTGAAAAATTTCTAGAAATTTATTTTATTAGGTGCATGAATAAATAAATGGAAATTTGATTGCGATCGCAAATGAAGAAAAAAATTAAGATGAAAAATGAAGTGTTTCAACACTTTTGTATTGAGAAAAACGTCTGCTTCGGAACACAATCTGGTATATTTTGTACGATATGGTATATTTTGCACTCAATGGTATATTTTGCTCTCTATGGTATATTTTGATTGTAGTACTATATGAATATACCAATTTATATATTTGGTATATTTTGATTGTAGTACTATATGAATATACCAATTTATATACTCGGTATATTTCAGATTTCTTTATATTTATATTTCGTATACTTTTAGTATTTTTGTGGTATATTGATTCGGTATATTTGAATAACACCACATTGTTTTACTTTTATTCGCAATGGGTAGAAGGTATCTCACTTTTAACTCGTTTTCTATTTCAAATAATGCTTTCCCAACACGACAAAATATTTGAATTATTTGCTCTTACAAAAGTAGTTCACATCATCAGCAACTAAAACAGCTGTGCTGCTGTTATGCACACACAAGGTAGGAAGTAACTATCGAAATACGAGACGCTGCCAGTCGAGTGTCTTCGTTCCCAAACCTCAATTGACAAATTGCAACGTTGCCGCTGCATGCAAAGTCAGTTTGCTTTCCTCCCCACCCAGTTTATTATTATTGTTTTTTTTTGTGCTTTGAGGCTTTGATTTCGAAAATCATAAATTTTTTGTGTTGTTGCCAAATACTTGGTACAGTAAGAGAATTGGCCGGCAGTTAGATGACTCATCAGCATCGGCATCGGCATGAACATCAACTCATCATCACGCAGTTTTGAGTTTAAGCTTAGAGTTTTTTCTTTTTCTTTCAGTTTGTTTTTTTTTTTTGAGAAAGATTGCTGATCGCTCGCACTTCAAAGTAAACTTTTCAATGTGCCGCATCTGCTGGCAATGTCAATTTTGTTTTACTTTTTGTTGATTTGCTTTTTGTTTATTTCTTGTGTTTTTTTTTTTTTTTTTTTGTGGTGGGAGACGTTTCAGCTGCTCATTAACATGTCATAAACCGCAAGTAAAAAGCGCTTTTGTTGTTGCCTATAAAAAAAAAAAAACAGAGCCAAATACTATAATAAAAATGAAGAAACAATTTATGGCAAAAGCGGCGAGCAAAGCTTTTTGACCACAAAAAAGACAGTTAGGAGCCAAAGCGAACGCGACTTTTATTGATCCACAAGCCTGATTGTAAATCAAATTCATTGTTCTGTTTGGGGCCAGTGTTCAAGTGCATAATTGCAGAAGCCTCCGCCAGTAGTGGGCGATGCATTCAGCCCAAAAATGGACTTCTTTACAAAACATGACATTTGACATGGCCATTGAAGTGGGAGGAGGAGTTGAAGTTGGAGGGATGGAGCAGACAATCCAAAGCAGATCAAGCAAAGTCAAAGCGAATCGAGGTTTGCCTGACATAAACTTAGAGAGAGAGAGATCTCTTTTTTCGTTGTCGTGTCCTGCACAGGCCATCAAAGTCTGGCAATCAAGTCAATTAAACAAACAAGACGCGAGTGCATCGAGGGCTCACAGAGCCAAAAGCAAAGATTGCTGATCGTATCGAATTGATCGCTAAACACAGTTTGGAAAAAAAAAGCACTCGTGAAATTTTCAAATTTGCAAAATAATCACTGAGCGCGCTCTGCACCAAATTCGAAATCAAGACAAAACTTAGAGCTAAGCTACGCGCGATCACCACCAACAAAATAGCTCAGCCTCCCGACTCCGACTCCGTCTTTAACTTCGACTTCGACTCCGCCTCAGAGCTGAGATCTCCAGAGTTGCAGCAGCAGCAGCAACCACAAAACTTTTAGCTACAGTTACCATTTCCGAGTCTGTTTTGGCTGACAAAGTTCAAGCGATGTTATCGCACATTCAAAAAGAGAGGGCAACTAACTAAGAGAGAGAGAGAGAGAGAGAGAGATGCTTGCTTACATATGTAAAGACTGCAATGGAGCAGGCCTCTATAGCTTGATCGTGCCGTTGATGATCAGAGGCAACCGGGGGCAGCTCTCGTTGGCTCGTTGAGCACATTCGAGTGCCAATATAGACAAAGAGTTGAGACGAGACGAGACGAGACGAGGCAAATGCTGTGCTGTGCTATGCTGCCTGCCACATGGCTTGATCATCAGCAAAACGATCGCAGCAGTTAGTCCAGAGAAAATGTCGTAAAAGCCACAGCGACAACGACAAAATAAAAAAAAAGCGGTCGCATTTTTAGGCTAAAAGCTAAAGCGCTTTTATGTAATTGCCTGCTAAAGATAGTGATAGCAACTAAACTGAGTTTAGCCAGCTAGTGTGTGTGTGTGTGAGTGTGTGTCAACTGGCTACCGTTGATTGGTAGTTGAAACTACCAAGATCACTCACGATCAAGAAGAAAAAAATACAACCTTATATGTGGGCTAAAAATGTGATGAAAAAATGCCAGAAATTCGAAATGATCGCTAGAGCTGCAGCAATAGCATCAATGTCTGGGCTAAAGATCAAAGCTACGTAGCTCTTGAATGAAAGCGCGTCCTCGATCGTGCCGTAGATCACACTGATGCCCAGATCATTGATCATCACGGCTGCAGCAGCTGCAAGAGCGAGAAAGACAGAAAGAGAGACAAAGTTGTGTAAACTTCGACTGCTGCAATGTGATCTTCTAACGATCTTGCCTCGCTTTCAAATGCACGCCCCGCAAGACTTTTTAATTATGCCACGTTCGCTTCAATAGCCAACTCGCAGCAGACTCGTAAAATTTTGACAGACTCTGTCAAAAATAAAGCCACTTCGAGTGCGAGTGCGAGTACTTGGAACACAAGTACGCTCGTCGCATCATCATCATCATCGTATCATAACTCAGTCAAAGTTATGCGTTGCGTACGTGCCATTCGTTTGAGCCGCATTCGCATTTGATTTATTACAAAGAAAGACCAGCACCGCAATGCAATAAAAACAATGCCGACAACTCAAAATAGACAACACAAACCGAAACGAAAAAAAGAGGAAAGCCGCACGGCACGGGAAAAATCTAAACGAAATCTGCAAAGAAAAAATCGGTAAACCGAACCAAAGACACGAACCAGAGTCGTTCGTCATCGTATGACAAGATTTGCCAACAACAAGCTGAGTTCTCTTCAGCTCCTGCATCAACAAAAAGCAGGCATCTTTTTGCCAAAAAGAATTGTGCGGGCGCTATTGTCTCTGTGCGTCTTAAATGAAATTCTGATTTGAGAGAACTGCGTTTTGTGAATCTTTCTTGCCGTCCTCCTCCGCCTCCTCTTTCTTTCATCATCTCTCATCGTTGTCTGTCTAGACAAATTTCAAGCTAAACCGCATTCGAGTATTGTGAATGCAGCCGCCAGATATTTCTTGAAGAGCACATTTGTGTGTGTGTGTGTGTGTGTCCTTGGAAATGATATTTTGCCACTGGGCAGGCAATTGATTGACATATGCAAATTTCGCTGCTGGCTGCTGTCATTTTCGGCAGCCCAAAACTTATGCTAATAATTGAGTAAATCAATTCAAGTTTATGGCAAATATTTGTGCCCTCTCCTCCCCTTCCCTCCTCGCCACACACACACACACAACACAATACACAGCACTACTTTGGCGGCAAGTTGAATCAATTTGCATAAATTGACAGGCCTCTAGAGAGGCAGATACAAAGACAGAGACAGAGACAGCGACTGCGACAGCGATGAGAGCCCAAAATGTTGTAAGCTGGGGCCCAATTAATGAATGCTTCCTTCCGCTCCATAAACTGGTTTCCCAATCACATTCTCCCATATGGACTAGTTTACACATGTCTAATTTGTTTTGACATTTGCATATCAATTTTGGGATGTGTGTTCGAGAGTTTTTGGACTTTGGTTGTACTTACGAGCAGTAGGATTTGCCATTGGACTGTGTGATGCATGTGCCGCCATTCTTGCAACCGATTGTGGTGCAGGAGACCGCCAAAGCGACGCCAGTTTCTGTAAATATACAAAAAGAGGTGTTAATTAATATTCATTAAATATTAGCTGCTAATAAATATTCATAGTAATATAGTAAATGGATGGAGAAATAATATAAAAATGTATTGAGTATATTTTCGTTACATATTTCAGTATATTTTCGTTAAATGTTTTCAGTATATTTTTATTATATTTTGTACTACAAGTATATTTCGTTACATACTTTCAGTATATTTTAGTGTTATATTTTCAATATATTTTTGTCATACACTTTCAGTACATTTTCGTTATATACTTTCAGTATATTTTCATTACTATTAGCATATTTTTAGTACACACTTTCAGTATATTTTCAGAACATACTTTCAGTATATACTTTCAGTTTATTATCATTATATACTTTCAGTATATTTTCATTATATACTTTCAGTATATTTTTGTTACATACTTTCAGTATATTTTGTGTTATATTTTCAGTACAGTTTTGTCATGCACTTTCAGTATACTTTCAGTACAATCTTTCAGTATGTTTTTAGTATATACTTTCATTATATTTTTATTTTATACTTTCATTATATTTTCATTATATACTTTCAGTATATTTTCAGTATATATACTTTCAGTATATTTTCATTATATACTTTCAGTATATTTTCATTATATACTTTCAGTATATTTTCATTATATACTTTCAGTATATTTTCATTATATACTTTCAGTATATTTTCAGTATATATACTTTCAGTATATTTTCATTATATACTTTCAGTATATTTTCATTATATACTTTCAGTATATTTTCGTTAGACATTTTCAGTATATTTTCGCATATATAGTACGATCCAATCAAATACGAGTGATTCTAATTCAATTATCGCTTGAGTTCAATGCGTTCAACTAGTAATTTAATATTCATGATATTGCTGAGCTTTAAAATCCTATACATCAGCAATCATTTGAAGCTGTTACTGATTCGATCATCATCGTCATCTGATGGATAGATCTCTATATCCAGTTACACATTCTATGCGCAAATTGAGTGTTGATTTTAAGGGCGCTCGGTCGGCATGTCAAAGCAAGCAAAAAAAGCAACATTAACAGTCACAGCTATAACGAATAAAGTTCAGTGCACTTGAACTGTCCAGCACTGCAGATAAAGGGGCGCCAAAAAAGAAAAGAGAGAGAAGAATACAAAACTACAATAACAATATACAAACTTGTGCAATTTGCTACGAGCAAAAAGCGAAATGGCGAGAAAGCAACAAGCGAAGGAAAAAAGACATAAATGTATGTATATGAATAAAACTCGGAATATGCTTATTTCTTTTTTTCTGTTTTTTTTTTTTTTTTTTTTTCATTGTAAAAATGGCACACAAATTAAACAAACGAGCCGCGCGCCAAAGCGCCCCAATGTTTGCTAATTGGGCGTGTGGCGATTTCCTGCCCGTCAACGGGAGTAGGGGGAAAAAGGAGATGTGCAGGGGAAGTAGGGATGGGGGGAAGGGGCGAAGACGACCGCAGACGGCGACAATAAGTTTTGATTGCCCAGCACAATAAATAAATAGCTTTGTCTTCGCAAAGCGAGAGACTCGTTGCCCGTTGCGCGTCGTATAAAAGTAATATCTCTATGGCTATGACACTTTTTTTGTTGTTGTTGTTGTATTTTTTAGCCCCCTTTCGTTGGAGTTTTTGGCCACCCTTTTCATTTGATTTCAATGGGCATTCGTTGTGTGCTGTGTGTTGTGCGTTGCGCGCGCGGCATTCGAAATAAGCAAATGCAACTGCGAAATTATCGCGTATCGCGCAAACATAAATTTAGCATTTAAATGATCGATGGGCATAAATCTTTCGCTGAAATATAGATGGAGTCGAGGCGATGGAGACACAAACAAATAAACAAACATACATATGTACATACATATCTGCAAAGCAGACAATCAAGTCGAGTTTGAGTTTGCGTTGTGTTGAGTCATACACGGCGTATGCATAATATTGCGAAATTTATGCGAGCAAAGCAAAAGCAAAGCAACATGCGACACAGCAACAACGGCAATAACAAGAGCAACATGTTGCTATACATTTTGCTGATTGTCTTAATTTTTTGCAACATTTTATGTCGCCAGCTGCGTTGCCTGCTTGCTCCCTCTCTCCCTCGCCTGCTCTCTTGCTCTTTCAATCTCCCACTCGATCGCCTCTCCTGCGGACTGTGAGTAAACTAATTGACCTCAATTAGTGCAGCGCATAAAGCAACAGCAACAACAAAATGAAATGAAATAAAAAGGCAATAATAACAACAACAACAACATGAACTACTATAAAAAATGTTTATTCGCTTTGTTAAGGTGCGGTTCGATTCTGCGATTCTCCGAAAGAACAAACAACTCCGCGCTTACGAATATTAAGTATACTTCAAAATAAAGTGTGCGAATATACATATGTGTCTTTTGGCCACATTATCGTCATCGTCGTCGTCTTTTATACGAACAATCTCTCACAAGTAAGCAATAATAATTTGTTAAAGCGAACTCAAATGACACGAGCTGAAATTGCAAATTCAATTGCGGGCGGTAAACACAAAAAAAATACAACTTTTCAATTTTATTCACCGACCATAAATCAAGGTTTCAAAGATTTCGCGTAAGCTTTTGAAATCGTTAGTTTAATTGTAGACAGCTGTCTCGTAAAATGTAATAAACATAATTAATACCTATTTGAGTTCTATTCCAGCTTCTGTTGGCCCAAAAATAAACTTGTCAACTTGTCTAAGTTGGGTTTTCCACCTTCTGTTAATTCGGCTAGTTGGCCGCTGTGGGCGTGGCTTAAATGAATTAACAGCAGCGCGCTTGGCGATTCAACGCTTCATCAGCAGAGCGTGAACGCTTTTAGTTTTCCGTTTTTCATTTTTCGCTTAGTTTTTTTTTATTTTTTTTTTTCAATTTTCCTCTTTTTTATTGCGTGTGATTTACCGCACAATGAACAACAAAAACTTGCTGTACAAATCTGTTGAGGTATTTTTTCATTATTTCTTTTTTTGGTACGGCGTTTAGTCGGACGCTTGCCGATGCAGGCAAGTGTAACGTGAAGATCACCCTCGCAATTCATTTCGCCTCCTCTGAGTGCTTTTACATGAGCTTCGACGTGTTGTTTAGACAAATGAGCTGTTAATTAGCCAAGTCGTTTAATGCGCTGCTAAACTGTTACTAAGTAGGCGCAAGTTGAACAGATTTTTTGAGCTGATATCAGAAGATTGTCGAAGTAATGAGCAGTCGGTTTTAAGATGCTATAGTTGAAAATCTAGTATATTTTGTTGGCTATAGTATATTTTTAATGTAGTAGTATACCAAATCTAGTATATTTTGCAATCTAGAAAATATTTCGAATGTTGAATCTAGTATATTTCATAGTCCATAGTATCTTTTGTATATTTAAACCAATATATTTTGTAGTTTTTAGTATATTTTCAATGTAATAGTATATAGAGTTTAGTTTCTTTTGTAGTCTATAATATGTTTTTAATGCAATAGTATGTCGAGTCTAGTATATTTTGCAGGCTATAGTATATTTTAAATGTAGTAG
Source organism: Drosophila albomicans (assembly GCF_009650485.2). Taxonomy (NCBI): domain Eukaryota; kingdom Metazoa; phylum Arthropoda; class Insecta; order Diptera; family Drosophilidae; genus Drosophila; species Drosophila albomicans. Next base: position 10,044,839 of record NC_047627.2, read on the forward strand.
TATACCAAATCTAGTATATTTTGTATTCTATGAAATATTTCGAATGTAGAATCCAGTATATTTCGTAGTTCATAGTATCTTTTGTATATTTAAACCAATATATTTTCTAGTTTTTAGTATATTATGAATGTTATAGTATATCGAGTTTAGTTTCTTTTGTAGTCTATAGTATGTTTTTAATGCAATAGTATGTCGAGTCTAGTATATTTTGTAGTCTATAGTAAATTTTGAATGAAATATTAAATTAACATATTGAACTTAGACTTTGGTGTTTTTTAGTAAATTTGCGGTATATTTATTTGGAATATTGCAAACTCGATTTTTCTTATTTGTTTGTGTAATACATTTTTTATTGCTATAATACACATCAAAAATAAAGATTAAAGTGAAATAATAAAAACTAAAAATAAATATGTATTTAAATGCGATTTCTATATTAAATTTAAAATTTAAGTCACAATAAATGAGAAGCAGTAATACTCAAAAATAATTCAATATTTCAAACACGGCAATTTTGACATATATTTTACAGTTTTTGTGGTTTCTACATGTTCGGGTCGTAAAATTTTCCAAACTCTATGATAATTTGTAATGTCTTTTTTTTTTTAACTACCGCTCAACGTGAAGTGGGGGGAGGGGGCGTGTGTGTGCGGCAAGTAGGTGCAGACAAATGTCACTGGCCGTTATAAATGGCGCTTATCGAATTTAAATTTTTCGCATTACTTACACACACACACAAACAGAGAGACACAGACACAGACAAGTGGATAGAGAGCGAACCACAAACAAAAGCCACCCAAAAACGCTATCAGCATAATAAGCAACACAGCAACAACAACAACATTGACGAAACTGAAACTAAAACAAAGGCAAAAAAAAAAACAACTAAAAACAACAACAAACAACGTCGACAGCGACAAGTAAAACAGCAACAACAACTGAACAACAACAAAAAAACAACAAACCACGGCCAAAAATTTCTCACGCTTTTCTCCACCACACAACAGCGCACAAAATAAGTAAATATATACATACAGACATACATACATCTATGTATATATAAATGTGTATAAAAATGTATAAAACTATCAAAAAATAACCGCAAAGTTGTTCATAGCGCAGATATAAAGCAACAGCAACAACAAAAAAACACATCATAAAATAACAATTTATAAAGAAAAAATAATGCCAACGATTGCCCCAAAAAAATAAAATCAGTCAGCAATGAAGCTTTGAAGCGGGAGAAACAGAGAGAGAGAGAGAGAGAGACGCAAAAATAGAGTAAAGGAGATTGTTGATATCCTGGATTAGAGATCGGAATAATACAAAAATAATAATAATAAATGTACTAAGTGAGGCGCCCTCAATTTGTTAATTAGGCAACAAGACAAGTTGAATGATGTTGCATAGCTTAATTCTTTTAGAAATTCAACTTTGCGTGTTTACAGGGCATCTGGCAGTCATGCAATCCGAATGCGCTTACAAATTTGTTGTTGTTGTTGCTGAGGAAAACCCAATTCTTCTATCATAAAATGCATTTAAGTCGTTAACTTGCCACACACAGACACACACACACAGCTGGGCAAAGTCATGCAAAGTGTCTGCTGTGTGGTGTTGCCTCCTTTCGTTTCCATTCAGTTTTTATCTGCCCCCAACAATAGCAATGTGTGTGTGTGTGTGTGTGTGTGTGTGAGTGGCATAGCAAACTTGCCTCGTGTGGCAGTGGCACACATCTCTCTCGCACTCATTGAATAATCTTACAAACTTATCGTTTGTTCAGTCAGCGTCATAAATTCTGCTACCGAAAACTTCGATACGCTGACGTTCGTTGTTCTCAGGCTTTAATCGTGCGAGCATATGAATAAATAAATAAATAAATAAACAAAAACATAACACAACGCGACAGCAATGTGCATGTTTCAGCATGTTCAAAATTGTCCCATGCGAGAGCTTTATCTGGAGCAGAAACATTTCATCATGTTTTGCAAATCACAGCAACAAAATTTCGGTCTTCGATCTTTGGAGGAGGAAGTAATCCTTCTGCTGCATCTTGTCTCTTCTTCTTCTCTTTCTCTTCTCACTTAAGTTAATCTTCCAAATTAAGAGCTCAAGATCAATCTTCTTCAAAGTTCAGTTCGCTCGCTGCTTGCAGCTCCAATTTCCGATTATCTGCTGCGGCGCTGCACTTTGCAAGTTTGATAAAATAGGAGGAGGCAGAAAACTTTGGCTTGCAAATTGCGACGCAAATGTTGTTGCATGAATTCTTCGCTCTCTTTTTCAGCTTCTTCTGGCGTATCTCTCCTCTGCCTGTTCTTTGTCTGTCTTCTGTCTTCAGTCTTCTGTGTTCAGTGTTCAGTGTGTGTTTGTTTGATAAGTCGCCGAGCCGACGAGATGCCAATGGGAGAGCTCTTCAAACTGTTTCACAGGCCAGGCAAGTGCTGACAAATTGTTGCGGGGGCGGTGGCAAGTCGTTTGCTGGTGTGGAGGTGGCACAACACAACACAACACCGTGCCGCAGCCGCAGCTACAACAATGAAAAGCTAAATAAAAATAAATAGTCGCCCCATAAATAATGTGTAATGGCAAATAGAAAACGAAACGAACGAACGAATGAACGACGAACAACAACAAAAGACACTTCTCGCTGCAGAGGCGTCGTCCAGTAAACGTGAACGTTGTAATAACAGTCGAGGGGAGAGGGCAACGGGCAACAAAATGCGGAAAGATTGTAAAGTGTTAATGAAAAAGTAGCTCCAAGTGCCTCTGTCTGCACCGTATCCCTCTCTCTCTCTCTGTCTCTCTCTCGCTTCGTCTCTCTCTCTCTCTCTCTCTCGTTCCGTCTCTCTCTCTCTCTCGTTCCGTCTCTGTCTCTTGTCGTAAAACGAAAAACGAGTGTGGGAACCGCCGCCGATCGTTCAACACATCGCAACGGTTCGGTTCGGTTTTTTGGTTTTTGGTTCGGTTTTTGCCTTCTTCTTCTTCTTCTTCCATTTGATTTCTGTAGATTTTTAGGTTACATCTCTCTCTCTCTCTCTGTCTGTCGTGTGCATCTCTTGCGGTCTCTTGTCTTATATAGTATTGTACATGTATGTTAGCTTCCACCGATTTCGACGTCGCCACTGATAGATTAATAGGCCACAGTCAACTTACTGCCAGCCAGCGATATCTAAGCCGCCCAAGAAGCGTTCTCAACTCAACTCAACTCGAGTCGAGTCGAGTCGAGTCGAGTCGGTTAATCGGTAATCGGTCTCGTCTTCGTCTCGAGTCGAGCCTCGACTCTATCTATCTGTCAGTTGATGGAGCAGCAGCACTCGAAATACTCGTAGTCAGTAATTGGATCAACGGTTGGGTGGCGCAGCAAATTTCGGGGAGGATGTTGTGGTTTTTGTGGTTACATTCTTTTCTTGCTGCTGCTGCTTTTCTCCGCTCTCTTTCTTATTCATTTTGGTTACAAATTGATAAGCAGCCCAGCATGTTGTTAAATGTGCCAAGCTTCGTTTTCAATTAACTCTTCAAATAAACACTACTATAAGATCTTAATCTTGAGCTAATCAAGCAAGAAACTAACTAAGAATTTCTAAAAATGAAATAATTTAAACTCCTGCATCTGTTTGAGGTTTTCTTTCCTATTAAAGCAAGGAACTATCTTAGAATTTCAAAAGTTTTTGTTTTTAATAAAGAGTAACTTTAAAATTAAACTCGCTAGAAACTTGTTTAGTCATGCATCTGTTTGAGGTTTTCTTTCCTTTTGTAGATGTAGATCTATTTTAAACTGTTTTTACCCCTGGAGTCTTATGCATCTTATTTTGATCACAAATCATTTGACAGAGCATATGTTGAGTGTGCATCTGTGTGCGTTTATCTTTCTGTCTGTCCGCATGCAAGACCTACCCTAAGGCGCCCTTAATGAAATGCTACGTAATTGAGCGAATGATAACCGCAACAACAACAAGAATAACATAATATAAATGATAAAGTAAACGGACTCAAATGGGCCAGCTGCCGAGTATTTGGTAATGCATTTAATGTCGGGAGGTTTTTCATTCCTTCCTTTCTTTGCGTGTGTGTGTGTTGCCCCGTTTTTGGGTAATTGAAGAGTGCACTTGAAAACACATGCGACACTTTACATGGCATCATCAACACCCCCAACCCCAAGAGCAGCAACCCTGCAATGACAGAAGAGAGCGAGAGAGGGAGAGAGCGACGCTGTGTGAACGTGGGAACAGAGAGAACAGAGAGAAGACACCCTCATGAGGTCGTCGACAAATGCGCGCCAAAGCCAACGACGAAAGGCAAATGGCTGCGCAGACGCACAAACTACACACACACATGTACACGAACACTCACACACATATTCACACATACACAGTGTAAGCAGAAAGGGTTGCTTTATACATAAAGTTGCATGAAGTTTAAAGACCACAATAATAATGTGGCATATGAGTGATATTATGCCTTACTCTCTCTCTCTCTTTATCCCTCTCTCTTTCTCTGTTTGTCTTTGTCGCTGTGTGTACTTTAAATAAAGTGAAGCATTTAACACTTCCGGCAGACAACAACAACAACAACAACAACAACAATACGAAAGCTACTCTTAAACATTCGACAGCGTGTGAATGTTTAGATTAGCGTCAAGTTTAAACGGGGATTTAGGGCTTTTTTGCTCTTTGCAACCAGAGAGGAGCTGGCTGCGCATTGTTAATTGATGCCACAAAAGCTGGAGACAACATCAATGTGGCGCCACCTGTCGATAACATACAAAATAGAGAGTTTCTCGTCTCGTCTCGTTTCGATCTTGGTTGCTAAGTGATCTTTGAGGGCAGCTAACTGGTAGCTCATTTTAGCCGTTAACTTGACATTCCAAATGCAAATGCAAACAGTCAACACACACACACACTCATAGTTAAGAGCTGGTTTGATCGATCATAAATGTGTAACTGCATTTTCCAATATGTTTTGCATTCGATTTTAATGGATTCGAAAAATGAAAAAGATACTTCAAAGATCACAACGATCATTAACCGATGCATTAATTAGTTTGAAGCTGCTCGAGAAAACAAAAAGTGATTGTTATAAATGAATTTGTGCGATGTGAATGCCACGATAATGATGCAGATACTTTTGCATCTATTTGACTACATTTGACTTCCTTGTTGAAAAAAATATACACTCAATATTCTATAATAATGCTCCTTGTTTGGCCATCTCTCTAGAGATCTGTGTAATTAAAGACATCCATTGTATATGTATTTTTATCTATTCTATGACTTTTTATCTACTCGAAAGCATTTTTTATCTCTACACAAGTGTGTGTGTGTGTGTGTTGTTGATCTTGGGCTGATCTACTTACACAGCAGCTGGATTCTCACACCCAAGCGAAGAAGAAGAAGAAGAGTCGATTTCGGTTTCAACTTGAGGCAAAAGACGAGTCTTCGTCTCTGCGAGTCAATATGCGATCCGTTTGATCGCCGTCGCATCGCTCAAGTGTACATAATGATGATTGTCATTTCTCATTGCATACAAACACATACACACACACACACAGATACACCCATGCATACAGACAGAGTTCGAGAACTTGCCACATTTTGTTGTAAGTTTGAAACTTAGAAAGAATTTCTATGTCCAGCTGAATGAGTTGGCAGGCAGCATTCAAGCGAGTTTTCTCCGTCAGTCTGTCCGTCTGTCTGCCCGCCTGCGTGCGAGTGAGACAGCAATAGCAGCGCTATATGGCTGCTTGTCTCGCTCTAGCATCGCGTGCAATGCGGCCCCTGGGCCTGGGCTTGGGCTTGGTTGGTATCGGGTCTGGGCCTGGCCGTGGCCAAGAGACAGCAGCAAAGACAACAAACACACACACACACACATACATCAAGAAAACAGAAGACAACACACAACACAACAAAACACAACACACCAGACAAGACAAGACAAGACACTTTGGGTAATATCTATAAAAATTGTTGTACTCCGAACCCGAAGCCGAATCACAGATCGAGACCGAGAGGCAAAAGAAGGCCCGAAGAAGACACCGAAGAGCTGTTTTGCCCCGTTCATTCGTTCTCGTCTCCGTCTTCGTCGTTTGTCGTTTTCTTTAGCCGAGGTTGTCAGCCTTTTTGGACCCAAGCCCAAGCACAAGCCGGGCCCAGGCCATGAAGTGGTTATAAGAATAAGACACACAAAGCAGAGAACAGAAGAAAACAACAACTACAAACACACACAAAACCGAGCAGCAGCAAAGAGAAGAGAAACACAACACAGAAGAAAGAAGAAAAAAATACTAAAAACTTGTTCGGTCAGTGCGTATCAGGCAGCAGATACTTCTCTGTGTGAGAGTATCTCTCTATGTGTATGTGTGTGTGTGTGTGTGTGTGTGTGCTGCGCCCTGGCCATAAAGAAAACTCATTAAACAGGCAGCAAGTCAGGCAAGAAGTAGAAGACCAAGTCGTTGGCCAAGTTGTTCGAGGCAAAAGTTGATGGGCTAAGCCAAGTCTAAGGAAAGAGAACAAAGGGTAAAGACAACAAAAACCAGAGAGGTGAATATAAAGAGGTGAATGCGTGTGTGTGTATGTGTGTGTGCGCACTAATTCGCCTGACCATCATTAAAAGTCAATAAACAGACTGCAGCAACTTCTTGGCCTAATCGTTGATTTTTTCGAGATTTAATTACAGCAAACACCAAAAAAAAAAACAAAGCAAAGCGAAGCCACAATAGAAGTGAAGGATTGAGCGATTGGTTTGGCTAGCTAGCTGCTTTCATAATTAGTTTAAGCCAAATTGAGCTGGAAACATGCATCCCAGCTTCCCCAACTGATTCCAAACAGTTTTGTCTAACCATTTGCGGCATTTTCCCAGCATCTCAGCATCGCAGCAGCAACCGCCTTGGAAAGTTGTTCGGACCAAGCTCATCTATGGCAATGCCAACTCTCTTGTTGTCGTTGTTGTTATTGTTAGTGTTGTTGTTGTTGATAGATACTGATGCTGCTGCTGCTGCTGCTGATGTTGTTGATGATGGGAACAATGACAGCGAGTCATGTTTATGCAATGTCCAATATGTCCATCCAATCGAGTCTCGAGTCTCTCGCTCGCTCCGTCTGATGTGATGGGAAAGCGACTTGCAACTAATGTTACAACATGCATTCTATGTTGCCCCCCCCACCCCTCCCCGCCAAAAGCATTAACATCATCAACAGCATTACTTTACTGTCTGTGATTTCCGGAGCATCGCAAAATTCTACCTGCCAAACCAAACCAAACCAAACCAACAAAAATAAATCCAAATTTTTCTCACTCTCTTCTTGTCTACGTTATAAAGAGCTGTGTGTGTGTGTTTTTTTTTTGCAAACAAAAACAGGATCGCCTGTCTAAACGGAACTGCTCCGCAACATCAACACAATGATGATGATGATCATCATCATCTTGAGGTGGTATCAAGTAACACAGCATTATAATCAATATGCAAGCGGGCCTTTAAACGGGTTTATTTCGTTTTCGGTTCAGACCAACTGCTGCATTTACTTTACTTCACTTCACTACACAACACTTTGCTACCATTTTCTTCTACTTCTTTTTTATTTCAGTTTTTTGTTTTTTCCGATCGACTTTCGGTATTTGTTTCAGATTTAACGCATCACAAAATTAGCAAGCTTACATATTCCGTTTTTTTTTTTAATTAAGTCTTAAGTTACCAATCGCTTAAGTGCTGAGAAAGTTACCAAAAGGCGGCATCGATTAATTAATAAATGTGACAGCAAATGGGCGATAAGTGCCCCGTATGAAAAAAACAGGCACCCAAAGCAAAGAGAGAAGAAGTCTTGAGGAGGGGGGAACGGACAACAACAACTCCATCGCCACTGCTACTGCTGCTGATGATATTCAAGCAAGCAGGCAACAAGACGGCCAAAAAGACGGACAGGCTTCAATTGGGCAACAACTTTCACACAAGTTGACATTGCTCCATTGCGCTCCTGTGTTGCGTTGAGACTCGGTTATCGCCGGAAGGCACTTAATTATATCCAGACTAATTGTGTGAATCAAAAGAAAGGCTTAAAACACTTGTGTCTTCTTTCTTTCATTCCCTCGACATTGTTTTTTTTTTTACCTGCTTTACTTTCATGTACATATTATAAGCTTTACTCGATTTCAAGCAAGCTGATGTGTTGACATGTGTTGGGTTATCAAGAACTTAATCAGCAAGCATTTTGATGCTTTTCTTTTTTGGCAACAATGTTGCAATACAAAAGGTATTTTCTAGATTTTAAAAACCTAAATATTTCTATATATATATAACATACAGTTGTATTATTCATTCTTATGACTTCATCTAAACTTCCTCTTGAATTAAAGAGTGGAAGTCAAGTTTACTTCAATCTCTCAAAATGTATGAAACTGCTTTCCTTAATCTTATAGCTGTTATTACGATTACTGGGGCATCATTACCGATCCCTTAACTAATTTTGCACTCTACGGGTCGCATTGGAATTACGTGTACATATATGATTTTCCTATGGGGTAAGACACTATCGTTATTTATAATTCCCATATGCCGAAATCAACAGCAAACAGGGATAATTAAGGAGAAGATCTAGCAGCCAGTTTTGTATGTGCGTGACTTACAATAATTTTCGGGAAGAGCAGAGTCAAGAAATGTTGAATGTTTTTAGGGTGCGCACAGTTCAGCTAAGGCTAAGGATAAGGATAGAGGAGAAGGAGAGCAGAGAAGAGAGAAAAGGCAGCAGCAGTGCAGACAGGAAATACTTTTGCAGTTGCTGGCTAAAAGTGCAGGCACAACAGGGAGAATGCGCGACATTGAAAATACGAACGACGCGATACAAAAGTAGACGGAGAACTTGTTTTGTGGCTGCGAGCGAGGTTCGGCTCGGCTCGACTTCGGATCGCTTCGGTGTGGATCGTCTTGTCTCGTGTATGTGCCTAGGTAGAGAGGTAGCATGTGTGTTATCCCGCTCACTCTCTCGCTCACCGTCTGTAGCTGTCTCTGTTTCGTTCGCCCTGCTGTTTATCCGTAATTTGATCAGCAGAGCAAACAGTAAAAAGGACGCGCCTGTGCAATATGCTTAGGGGTTGCAGTTGCACACACACAGAACACAGCAGAGTGTCGTTTGTTGTTGTTCTTGTTGTTGTTGAGATCCCTCTAACTCTGTGTGGCAGCTGTCGCTTTTCGCTCGGTGGTTTTTTCCTTTTCATTATACTCGTATATATTTTTTTGCTGTTTCGGTGGTTGCAGCCGCTCGCTACAGAAAAACCGTTACGCTCAAGTCCAGCAGGCTCCAAGTTGGTGAGGGGGGAAGCAACATGATTTGTCAGCTGCAGCAGCGACAACCAACAAAAAATCTGAGAGACGCCAAACGAAAGTTGAATGCTCGCCAAGATGCTGCGCCAACGGGGCGTGGTTCTCTTCTGCTTCAATGCCGGGCGTAAATTATTAAAATGCATGCAAATGTTACCAACTTGTTGTTGTGGTTGTTGTCGATTATGCATAATATTAAACAACCGAGCTTAAATGTCAATGTGAATGAAAATGAATGGGAAAGTCGCTTTATGTCTACCTTTTTTTTCATCTGTTGTCTTGCTCCTTTTGGTTGCAAGTGCCACTAATTTGTCGCAGCATTTAATGGCGCCTTAATGGAGAGCGGATCTGATATGCAAAACGTTCAGCGCTGTCAATATCATAGACGATCGGTCGCTAGGTGAACGGGGGCTAATGGAGGAAACCGAGTCGAGGAAATCGCTAAAAGCGACAAATATGATGCAAAATGTAACAGCAACAACAACAAAAAACTAGACTTGCCACAGCAAGTCAGAGCTATCGGCTTTGTGGCATTTAAACTGAGCTGGGAATGATTAATTTAGCTTTGAACGTAAGGCATCATTAGATTAAAGATATTTCTGCTTAATTCACATATCGCGCTGTGTCCATAAAAAAAAGGAACGTCGTCTAATGACCGATAATATTACCTTCGTTTCTTTTCTTTTTTTATGTATTCCAGCGAAAAATAAGGTGTTTTTTTTTATAATTCCTGGAAAGTTTAACAAGTTTGTAAGGGCAATGAGAGTAGATACAACTACAACACCTACACCTAAGTACACACACTTTGTATGTGTATAAGTAAGAAGACGACTGTTGACACAATGATTAGACAAGGGGCGCATATGCAAATATTGTATTTTCATGCATGATGTCTGCATATTCTACAGACCCCCAGACCCAGACCCTATAGAGCTCGATTTGAAGTGAAGTTGTTCCTCTCTCTCTCTGTGTCTCGCTCTCTTTGTGTTGTGCGTGCAAATAGCGACGCACAAAAGTTTGACAAGTGAGACTAATTATTATTGGGGGTCCACACACAAAAGCCTAAAGACAGAGACAGCAGTGACATCGACATCGACATCGACATCGAGAGCTGAACTACAGGAAGTTGACAAAAGAAATAATATGCTAGCAAGTATAACAGTGTCAACTGTCATACACACACACACATACAGCACAGCAGAGCACAGCAAACCGTGTGTACATATCGCAATGAGACAAAATGGCATGAAACGAAACGAAAGGCTGCCGACGGTAAAATACAATACAAATACAACAACAAAAATATGCTCAAGCTGCGCACACAGAAATCTGAGCAAGGCAGACAGAGAGAGGGCAAGCATGCACAATGCGAGCGAGAGAGCGTGCGCAGCCCAGAGAGAGAGAGAGAGAGAGCGATCCAGCGACCACCTGTCCGTGCTCTGAGAGCGCAGGCAAGGCATGGCAAGCAGGCGCACACAGGAGCGACAGCAACGAACAGCGAGGCGAAAAGGAACACGAGAGGCAAATAGAAAGGGAAACGAAAACGAGTGAACGAAAATGCAGACGAATTCAAAATGCATGCCAAAAAAAAATATAAAAAATATTATTGTATTTGATTCGATTATTGTTTTATACATCATTCTTTGTTTTGCATTTAGAATGCATATACTTTGTGTTTCTTTTTTTTTTTTGTTTTTAATATTACACTTACCCGTCGCTTGTGCGCAGCTGAAGTTAGCAAGCGCCAGCAGCAGCAGCGCGACGCCCGCAAGCATTTCGTTAATCCAAGTTCTGTGTGCGGCGACGCGACAGCGACGTCTGCTGCGCTGTAACTGCATTGTAATCCAGTTTAAGATTTGCGTTTTTATGATTTGAGTTTTTTTTTTTGCTAGTCGTTGATTTTGCTGTGGTAGTTGTGTAGATGTATGTGTTGTAATTTTTATGTATGCAGTTTGTTGTTGTTGTCTCACTTTGACTTTGGGGTTTTTATTTTTGTTTCTTTTCTCTTTTATATTTTCTTGTGTAATTCCTAATGCACTTTTATGTATTTTGCAGCCAAGCGAATAGAACAATTAAGGGCCGCCCGTTGCCGTTGGTTGTATGCAGCGACGCCGACGTCGACGCTGGCGACGGCGACATTTCCACGCGCAACCGCAACTAACTTTGAAATTGATCGACTGTAGAAGACAAAGACAAAACGCGTTGCTTCCTTTGCTCACATACACACACTGACACTTAAACACATATACGCAAATGCGTATTGGAGTCGCGTTGTTGTTGTTGTTGTTGTTGCTGCTGTTGTTTCTGTGCTTTCCTCTATCTCACTCTCGCGAAATTAGCTTTTACTTGATTTGTTTGCACATGCACAGAACGAACACAAAAACACAGAGGACACCACACAACGTGGACAAAAAAAAAAATAATCAAAAAAAGAATATTCGAATATTTCGATGACGATGAGCGTTAGACGATACCGATACCGAACGCGATAGCGATTATTATATTAGTCGCCGCAACGCATTCGCATGCTGCACATTTTCGCATGCGGCGGCATTAAACGCCATATTGTTGTTGCCTCTTTGAATTGCTCTCGATGTTGTTGTTGTTGTTTTCGTTTCTTTGCCTGTGGTGCGAGTTAAATTTTGCGTCGCTTTTGCACTTCACATACACATAGACGCACAGACATGCACACACACAATTGAAGCGAGGCACTCAAACAAAAAAAAAAATATCCCATGCAATTGCAATTTGTGCTGACTGCTCATGCAGACTGTCCGCCTCGATATCCGTTTCGTTTCACGACTCGCAACACTTTGAGCCGCGCTCACGAGCGTCGCTTTGCCTGAACCCCCGAAAAAGACAACGACAACGACGATGATAACCGGCTCTCTCCTCTTTTACGCTCTCGCGCTCACGCTCTCTTATTTCGCGCTCTTTTGCGCTCTCCGAACAGGCCACAGTGAGCCGAGATCCATTTGCAAACCGGACGCTCAACGCGCGCTCATAAGTGAGAGCAAGCACAGTAGTATATGATAGAGCAGTAATATGCTCGCTGCTTAAGTTAATGTGCGCCGCGTTGGGACACTGTAAGCAACATATTACAGTGTCGCTTGCAACGTTCAGAGTCAGGAATTAATATTAATTTAATTCACATTTATATTATATTTACTTCAAATTTAGAAAATACAGAAATGCTACTAAAAACATATTTTGAAACCCATTGACTTAACCACTCAGTACAATAAAGCATTTTACTAACCTGTTTGATTGAGCGAACAAACATTACTCTTTACGTTTTGGTGGTGCTCCTTAGAGAGATCGTGGAATCGCAGATCGTGCTCTCAGCGACAGCTACTGCGCCTGCGTCGCTGGGCTGGCTTGCATTCTTGTTGTTGCTGCTGTTGTTGTAGTTGTTGTTGATGTTGGCTGTGTCGTTATTTCTTTTCAATTTCAAAATGGCTGCAAAAATTAAATACTTGTTTTTTTCTTTTTTCATTGCGCGACGGTGCGACGATCTGCTCCGGCTATGACAGCTAAAATTGTTGTCGTTTAGTTCAGAACAAGTTCACGCTTGAACTACTGAACTGGTTCAGTCACTTGGGAATTCTGTAGATCACATAAAATGGATAATCCCAATCAAACATTGATTTCGCAATCCTTTTCAGCGGACGATACTCGAAGTCGACTTTCAAATACCCTGTTACGAAGCAGTAGTTTAGTAGTCGACCGCTACATACCCTGTAATGTGGCGTAAAATTACCAATAGCTTGAGTTTTATTTCATTTTAGGTTTTTATTTCAACTAATTTGAGTTTGTTGACTTAGGTTTTAATTGAATTAATTTTCATATTACACGAAATTTCACACTTTGCTTAGTTCTTCTGCTTTGTTGTTCTACAAACTTTTTGCATCTCATTCTTATCATTTGCTATTTGCTTTAACTTTACTTGCATTTCACATGCATATTTCGTAATGTATAATTATCATATTTACTTGGCTTAATAGGATTTCTTTTCGATATTTTTCTTTTTTTTCATTTGACGCTTATTATTTTGTAATTGTATTTCTTTCTCTGCACTTAATTGAACTTTTAATTGAATCGCTTGACATTTTACCCAAAAGTTTCGTTTACTTTTTGTTAATGTTAATTTTTAAATTTTCTTCTTTTTTATTTAAATTTTTCGATTCATTACCTCCTTATGAACTTACGTAAAAGCTCTGCAAATAGCACAACAAAAATCAAATAGCATCATCATCTAGTTAAAAAGTTTAAACAATAAACGTTTAAAGCGACTTTCATTCACTAGACTTGTATTAATATATTTCTATATATTAATATATATTTAATAAAAAAAATTTAATTAGTATTGGCTTAAATACACAAGTAATTTAAGAACCCAACAAATTTCACAAGGAATCATAAGGCAGCATTTCGTTTTTTTCTTTCATTATATATTTTTTTGTTTGTTTTCATTTTTATGCTTTAAAATTTTTTTTACAATAATTTCAGTTGTTGATGTTTTTCATGTTTTTTTTTTTTTTTTTTTTTTGGTTTCTTTTATTGTTTTTAATTTTTTGGTAGATCTCTCAAATATGTTTTACAAATTTCGCTAAGCTGTTTTGTTTTCATTTCGGTTTCTAGATTATGTTTAAAATGTTTAAATTCTTATGCTAATTTTACTTTTTTGTGTATTTTTACTATGCAGAAAAAAAAAATTGCAGTGTATTACACTTGCTTTTATGTAGATATATATATATATATAATTTTTTTTTCTTTTTTATGTACTACTTATACTCGTATGTATATCGAATTACGATTAAATATTTCATTACTTTTCTTTTACAGCTATTTAGTAAATTAAGTTAAGCGTTAAACCATCTGGCCTACATACACAAATGCGCTATATATATATACGATCCATATACATTATGATATATATACGTATATAGATATGTAATATATCAATTTTTAATTTACATATAAATACATAATTTATTTTAGGTTTTATGTCTTAGTGGCTAAAATTGAAATGGTTTCACATTGACGCTGTGCTATCGCAATTTGGTCTAGCTGATACACTGTATACCCTGTAATGAATTTGGGTGGTAGTTAAGAGACCTTTTTGTCGAACATTGTATAACAATCGGATAATATAAAGAAAATAAAATACATATTATGTAAAGATATTGGGCAGTGAAATAATTAATTTAGATTTTTACAAGCTTCTTTTTTTTTGTGTTGGATTATATTTGACTTGGAACTAGTTTATTTTATACAGTGCCGTAACTTGACCAAATTGTAATAATAACAACGGCTTTTGCCGCAGTCGTTTTGAAGTATTTTCTAGCATGTATTTTAGTCCGTTTTGTAAGTCTAAAAATGTAATAAATTTTGGCTTAGAAAATGTTGCGGATGCTGCTGCGTTTTACTTTGGAACTAACTACAGGCAATATTATTATTTATGTTCATTTGTTTGTTTTTTTTTTCATATTATAATTTGTTTTTCGTTTTTGTTTTGTGAATAGTTTGCAATGTTTTGTGGTTTTGCTTTCAACTCGCGGTTAAAATGAACTTTTCAAGTTTCGCATTTCGATACGTTTTCGATAATTGATATAGATTTCATTTCATTTGTTCAATCGATAATCTCATCGATCTTAAAATTTGCACTATATATATATATATTTGCCTTACTGACTGGTTTTTTTTGTTGTTTTTCTCTTTTCATTTTCATATTCGTTCTCATTCGATTTGTTTTTTTTTCGTTTCTTTTTTTTTGCATTTTCTTGTTAAATGTTTTCTTTGCTTGAGTTTGCCATAAAATAATTAACGCTATAAATCACAATACGGTTTTTTATATATGATCGAATTATGTTCGAAAAAAAAAACAAAAAAAAAATATTACACACACATTAGAACTGCGCTTAGTTTCCTAGGGGGAGTCTAGAGTCTAGACATTACAAATACAAATACAAATACAGATCGAATAAATATGCACTACACTCGGCTAATGCGAGCTCCAATTGCAGTTCCGGTTTCGGTTTCGGTTCGAGTTCCAGTTCCGGATCCGGATCCGCTACTCGCTTAAACATGCGTGGCCAGCGGCCCCTTTTGTGTAACGCCCTTGCCATTGGTGGGCAGTATGAACTGCCCGGAGGGACTTTGTGCACTCTGCTGTGACCCAGCCACGCCCACGCCTCCTAAGGGGCCACCGCATAGCGAGGGCTGTGTGAGAGGCGTGGCCGCCAGTGTATTACTGCTCGCCGTCAAATTGGAGCTGCTGCCACTGACGCTGCCAGGTCCGCCACTCGCACTGCTTCCAGCTCCAACTCCGCCACCGACTCCGCCACCGACTCCAATTCCACCGCCGACTCCGGTTCCGGTTCCAGAACCCATGCTGAGGCTGGCACTCGCCCCGTAACCGCTGCCAATGAAGTGTTTCAGGCCCCCGTTGCTGTTGGCATGCCGGGCAGCATGGTAGGGCGGTGGGGCGGGCGTGGCCGCTGGATTTGCGGTGCTCGGCGGCGGTAGCGGTGGCAAAATGGATGAATTTGTGCGTAGATACGGATTGCCGTAGATGGCGCTAAAGCGACTATCGATGCCGTTCTGCAACAGCGGTTGACCTAAAAAGAAAGAGAGAAAGAGCGACGAGAAAAGAGAAGAATGATTAATCGATTTGTTCGCATACTTGAATTGAGAACTAGTTTTAACGATTAGTTACGATTAGTTCTTGAACTAGTTCCGGCATGTTTTGATTTTAACTTATTGAAAGGAATCTCTTAAACAAACATCATTAATTGAATATCATAAAAATAACTTATGTTTTGGAACTAGTTCCAGCACGTTTTGATTTTGGTGGAATTTGTTTCAGCTTATTTTGCTCATATTTTGAAAGGAATTTCTTGAACAAACCTAATTAAGTGAATAACATAAAAATTACTCTTGTTTTTATTTTGGTGGAATTTGTTTCAGCTTATTTTGCTCATATTTTGAAAGGAATTTCTTGAACAAACCTAATTAAGTGAATAACATAAAAATTACTCATGTTTTGGAACTAGTTCCAGCAAAGGAATTTCTTGAACAAACCTAATTAAGTGAATAACATAAAAATTACTTATGTTTTGGAACTAGTTCCAGCACGTTTTGATTTTGGTGGAATTTCTTTCAGCTTATTTTGCTCATATTTTGAAAGGAATTTCTTGAACAAACCTAAACTAAAAAATGACTCAGGTTTTGGAACTAGTTTTTTTTTTTAACAATCTTAATTAATGTAATCTTAAGTGTGGAATCTTTGAACTAGTTCTTTTCGGTAACTTATTTGAAGAACAAAACGAATTGAAATTCTTTAATGTTTGAACATGCCACAAAATTAAATTTATGTTTTTGAAGTACTTTGAGTGAATTAAATGTGTTACATGTATTGCACTGAATTGTTTAGTTTAATTTACTTATTTTTGTTAAATGCAATAAAATTAAAAATAAAGTAAAAACAAAAAATGTAATTAAACATTTTTTAAGAAGTTTTTTTTTATGTTTTAGTTGGGTAAAAAACATTGTCAACATATTTGAATATTTGTTGGAAATTACTTTACGAATTACTTTACAAACAAAGGGGTTTTCTGTATATGATGTTTTTAATGGTTCTGATTTGCGAGCGTTGACTGTATTTTATTTTCTTCTAATCTATTTTTGCGAGTTATCTTCTTTGTTAAGCGTGCTTTCGTATTGTAAATATGAATATGCGACGGAACTAGTTCTATTTAAACAGCTCTTTTTACCTACACAAACTTTTATGGAAAATAATCATTCTCAAGGCTATAAGTTGTATGTAGTCAGTGTTCAACTAGTTTAATGAACTAGTTCTTTTGTTGATTTTGAAACTTACCCAGAAATCCGTTGGCCTGCGATGTCTGTGGCTGCTGCTGGTGCAACTCGTGACGCTGATTGCGTGGCAAGCTGGCTCCACTTCCGCCCATGGTGGTCGATGTGACAACACCACCGCCGCCAGCCGCTGAGGTTGCCACATTGGCGGCATAATGGGGCAAGGTGGCTGAGTTGATGCCACCGCCACCGCCACCGCCCCCAGCTTTCGGCTTGCCACTGTCGGCGGGCGGACTGTAGTCGAGAGCGTATTCAAAGTACGGCGCATAGCCATTGGTGGTGCTCTCCTTGTAGGCCTGCTCCTGTTGATTCTTCAGATTCTTGATGTGACACTGGCGATTGTAACGCTCGCCATAATCGCCCGAGAAGCGTTCGTCGAACTTGACGGGACCAGCGAGTGGAACACCCAAGGTGGCGCCCTTCATTTGGACATCCGGCATTGGCGTCTGGGTGAGATTGATGGCGAGGCCATCGTTGCCCGCCTCGGAGTACTCCACATCGTAGGCCTTGGAGCGCAGTTCGCTCTTCAGTTCGTTGAGCTTATCGCCGCCACGCGATGCCTCCGGTATAACATCGGCTGGCATTGGCTTCTTGCGACTGCGTCGCTTGCCATACACGATCACAATCATCACGATCAGCAGCACAATGGCCACCGTTGAGATCGATCCCAAGACAACGAGGACAACGGGTATGCTGCCCGGTTCGGGAACAAGTGTAATCATCAGCGAATCACCGCCATACGAATTCAGTACGGTGCAATTGTATTTGCCATAATGCGTCGATCGGCTCTCCTTGATGATCAGTGCAGCACGCACGCCCTCGGGCAGATGATGCTCCTCGAATATGTAGATATCCGGATCGGCGCTGCTCATGTTAATCAGCTTGCCCTCAAAGGACCAGAGTATATGCTCTGCCTTCGGTATGCTAAATGCCAGACAATCGATCTTTGCCCGCGAGCCAACGGCACCGAATTGAACCTTCTGTGAGGTGATGATCGGTGCACGTTTCACATAGATCGTGGCCTCGGCACCGATCTCGGAAAAACCCTCGACCGTCGCCTTGCAGAAGTAACGTCCCGCCGTATTGCTGCTCACCTTGATCTTCAGCTCCGGTGAGTTTCCCACAACCTTAAGAGAGAGAGAAAGAGAGAGAGCGAGAGAGGAATTTAGGTCGAGTTTATCGCTTGGTATTTTATTGAACTTACCCGATCGGAGTTCTCGCTGATCCATTCGATCTTCGGCGCAGGATTTCCGGCTACTTCACAGCGCATCGTTACAGTGGCGCCCAAATCCGCCTCTTTACTGGCGGGTCGTTGTCGAAACACGGGACCATCTGCACAAATAAAGAGAAAGTTCTTTAGTAAAGGTTTTTTCGAAGGGGTCAAAGAATGCAGCCAACTTACAGCTGATGTCGAGCGTTTCGGTTTCCTCGCTCTTGCCAACGGCATTGACCACCTCGCATTTGACGATCGCCTCGTCATATTGTCGCGTTACATTGTGTATGATCTGTGGAAGAAGCAAACAGGGATTAGTTAGGAGAGAAAACAAATGTTTAGCCTGCTTATTTTGTCACTAAACTGTTGACTACTGTCAAGAAATCATTAATTTTAATTCAAATTTTCCTTCCATCAAAATTGATTGTGTCCCACCTTTAAATTATTATCTGCACTTTTGATATTTATATATTATATTTTAAAATTATTCATTTTAAAAGAGTAAATGTAAATGAGTTAGTGAGAAAACGCATTTTTTAAATACTTCAATTTTCATACTATGTTGATGAATAAATTGTCTGAACATTTTTCTTTAAATAAAATCTTAATAATGTAACATACGAATCAAATTGCTTAAATTCAATTTACAACTTTATCAAGTTTCGTTTCTTTAATGTTATATGAAATTTAATTTGTATAGAAACAATCTAATATAAAGAAATATTCTAAAAAAAACTTTAAATTACTTTTTGGAATAGAGTGATGTTAAAGAAAAATCGGGGTTTTTTTTATATTACAATTATCATGTTAAAAAATAAATTTTCTGAAAAATGTTCTTTTAAATGGAATCATTTTAATCAAATCTCTTAGATTTTTAGCTTTATTTAGATTAATTTCATATATTTTATATTTTAGTGAAATTTCATTAATTTAAATACATATCAAGAGATATTCTAGAAGACTTTTCGGAATTTCTATTTAAATCGATTATAATGAATTTATTTCTAACTTAAACTTCATTCTAATGGTATATTTTATAAAATGACTTTATATGGATAAAGTACCGATTTTTCAATGGACCCTTAATGAGTATTAAAATAAATAATTATTTTCTCAATAATGTTCTATTTAACGAAATTGAATTTTTCAATCTACCCTAAAGTTATGTAGAACTTTTCATTGGGAATATTAGAAAAGGTATCAAATCAAATCATTTATGAAATATACTTTCAACTGCCTGGATTTTTCGATAATTTCCAACTCTTCAATTCCAAGCCACACACTTACCATTTTGGTGGTAAAGTCGCCAGTCATGAGCTCATCGTTGATGAACCAGCGATAGCTGACCTCGTGCGGATTCGCATCCGCCTGGCAGCCGAGAATAACCTCAGCCCCCTCCGGGATGCGTCCCTCGGCGAGAGCACCGCCCACTACTGAAACGGACACCTTGGGGGCATACTTCACCTCAAGTAGGACTTTGGCTGAGCGATATGTGCGATCGGCGGTGTTTTGCGCCTGACACGTGATTGTCGTATTGTGATATTTCTTTTTGGGCGCCAGCTTGAGGACGGATTTGGTGGTGACGCGTCTGGAATCGGCGAGCGGTTCAAAGAAACTCTCGGCGGTGAGGACATTGCCCAGGCCATCGATCCAGGTGATTTCCGCAGCGGGTTTGCCGCCCACCGACACGCATTCGAGTTCGATTTCACGATCCTCGGTGGTCACCAGATAGTCACCCTGCAGTATCTTTGGCGCCTCGGGTGGCACAAGCACCGTCAGATTGGCGAATCGCGATCGTATGCCCTGCTCACCCTGTGGCCCAGGTCCCACCTGGCATTGGTATTTGGCATCGTCGTCGAGCATCAGCGGATAAATGTCGAGCGAGAAATCGCCCTCCTCATCGCTGCCCACCATCGAGTAGCGCTCGAAGCCGCTGAGATTGCGATGTTGGCCGAGGCCAAAGTCATCCTTGGTCCATTGCAGTGCACCGACCTTTTGCATGACGCGACACGGCAGCGTTACTCGTGAGCCGACGACAGCGGTTTGATCCTGTGGCTCCATGGCAAAGTGTTGGCCTCCATCGCCGTGTCCTTTGATTTTTGTGGTTTCGTCGCTGTTGCCCGCATTGTTGTTGCTGTTGCTGCTACCACTCGAGGAGGAGTCGCTGTAGTGTGAGTTCTGGTTCGATTTGTTGCCCTTCTTTGACTTGGCCAGCGTGGCATTTGGCAGGACGAGCAGCGTGGCAAGCAGGAGCAGAGTCAGCAGGGGCTGACGATATGGCAACATTGTGATTAGGCGCGTTGCAAGTCGCCTTTATTCGTGCTGCAAGTAGAAAGAAACAACAAATCGGTTAATTTCAAATAAATTCATGATTTTTATGCAATTTTTTTAAAATAGAATTATCTAATCTAGTCAATATTCACTGTAGTTGGTGTAAAAGTAAATTCCAATTTAATTTCACCAACAGTTGGTTGTTGGCTTGCTTAGCTTGGACACACACCATTTTGTGATACTTGCACACCAAGCAGTGCACTGCATTGTCAGTTGTTCTGCGCAAAGCAGTTCATCTACTGCTTGCTGCAGCGCGCATGGAGTTCATTTAAAATTGCTTTAACAGCACTTTCATTTTCCCTCTCGCTTGCACATTTTTCTAATCACACTTTTCGCTGGTGGTTTATCCCATTGCAATGGTAAAATATGCAGTTAAAGTTGTGCCATGTCAAATTCTACAGCAGCTGAATAATTTTGGTTGAATTGCTGCCCAGCCTGCAGGCGCACGATTTGTGGGTCAAGTTTAGTCAAATGAAAGGGAAATGCGCGAAAATTGTGAAAAGCAGCGCAAGCAATGCAAACAAATAACAGCTAGAAATCTCTGCGTGTGTATGTTTGGGTGTGTGTGTGTGTCAGTCAAGCAATCAAGAGCAGGCAAGTCGCAAATGAAACTGCAACTGCAACTGTAACTGTGTTTGGTTCCGCCGTGAAATTGAAACATATACGCGAAAGCACTCACACACACACATACATACACTTGCACAGTGGTCCGATTCATCAGTTCAACATGGTCACATGCCACACGGGCATTTGCAGCTGCACCCACTCGAAAACACACGCTCTTCCCTTCTCTACCCCTCTCCCATCACATGTCATGTGCGCCCTGTGTGGTTTGGCCTTGGCATTTGTGGCTTTTGCGACTATTACTCGCACTGCAGCAGCAGCAAGCACTTGTTTTTGCTTTCTTTAATATGTGTATGCATATATATTTTTAATGTCAATCAAAACACACAAAAGATATTTAATAAACACACAACCACACACAGGAGTGGCAAGCAGCTCGTCCAAGCAGTGCACTTGCCTGCTGTGCAAGCAGTTGATTTATTAAAAAGTAAAGCATACTTTTGGGCTGTCCACTTGAAATCAATTAGTACTTGAGACGCGAGTTGATTTTGACCCAGTAGAGTTCTTGCCATAGAATTGGCATTCACGCACGCAAAGGTTAAATACAGTAGTTATTTTTGGGCATGGTTTACTTGACTTTCATTGTACATATTTATACATATTGGACAACAACACTTAGCAGTGACTCAGTCAGTTAACAAGTTGTGTTTACTGAAAAGTGTAGCATACTTTTGGGCTTCAATTTAAATGGTGCACATTTGAATTTATTAAATAACGAACTTTAGTTAGTTATATTAGGTGTGCAACTAAATAAGTTAGCGAAAACGAAATTATTTGTATACGCTTTGAGTGGCAATTAGTGATTATATTTCAGCCATACAAATAGCAGTTGCCTCTGTACTACCTTTTAGTCAAGGTGACATTTTAAAATTGCTTAAACACCATTAACATTGTGGGGGTGGGGGGTGTGGAAGGAAGGTGGTGCCGCTGCTCGAGGAGCTGCAAAAGTGGTTCGTTTGCTGTATCATTTTTCATGGCTTGATTTGGTTAGCTGTTCCAGCTCCCTCTCTCTTCCTTTACCTCACACACTCTTTTACTCACTTAGCACACACACACAGGTGTAGAGCGAAGAACATATGTTGCACTGTGTTGTTGCAGTGGCGTTAACGTGGCACGTCTAACGGTAATGCTAACGATTTCATCAAGTTATCGCCGAGTCGCGGCACAAAACGCTGAAGGACATCGCAACCAGCTTGTGCACCAGCTGACCCGGGCAAACTGTCTCTCTGCCTGCCTCTTCCCTGTCCCCCCTCCCCATCCAGTTTGGGGCAGATCCTCCTTGCCACACACACACACACACACACACACACACTCAGAGTGTGGCGCTTGCCTTCATTTCATTTCATTTCATTTTTGTTTCTCGTTTTTGCTGCTGCTTCTATTTTGGGTTGCCTTTTTTTTGCTTTTTGTGTGTGTTGTTGCTTCTTCCACTTTTGCTGCTGCTTGTTTACCTGGGCCATGATTTACGGCATTTGCACTTTCGCGTGTATATATATCTGTGTGTGTGTGTGTGCGTGCCGGTCTCGGTCTGAGTCGGACTTCGTCTATGGCCAAGCCACAGACCTGGATTCGCATTCGCATCGCGTTGGCCTCTCAGACAGCATGTGATAGCAAACACACACACACACACACATACACACACAGCCCTGCTCTCCCCCTTCTCGAGTGCCACCCGCAATATGCTCGTCTAAATTATTAAAAATTATAATAAAATTTTTATGACCATTAAAGGGCCAGCATGCTTAGAGAGCAAACTCTCTCTCTTGTCTGACTCGAGCTTATACCATTTTAATATATACTTAAATATATATTTATTTTTCTGCTACTACTTCTACTTTTTTGTTTTTTTTGTTCGTTCGTTCATCGCGTTTTTTTTTTGCCCTTCCTCGGTTTATTTTATTTCAATTTTTTGTGTGTTTGTTGGTTTTGCCTGCTTTTAGTGGCCTTAGTCCTGTGTGTGTGTGCGTGTGTGTGTGTGTGGCGAAAAGTTGTACAGGAAATGACTCGACATGATTTTATACACACACACACACACACACACATAACTTTTGCTTTTAGCTGTTTTAGGTCTTTTGGTTAGTTAACTGAACCACTATTCTGGGCTCAATGGGTTTCCGTTCCCATTCCCAATACGCATTCCTTCCTCCCTTCTCCCTTCCCTCCTCTGGGCAACTTCCTATTTCATCCATCCGACTTCCTAGAAGACTCGATGTCGCCTTCTCATTAGCTTCAAGTTTTCGTTATAGTTATGGCCAATTAATAAGTATGCATAAAAAGCATACGAGTGTAAAAGCCAATTAATGTCAAAGATATCGCGAGTTATTGGTTAATAAAATAATGCAATCATAACGAAAGAATTGTGATTATTATTAGCTGATGATTTTTATAAGAATTTTTAGTAATTTAAAATTTAATGCCAATTTTTTACTTGAATTAAAAACAGAATTTCAGGAAAAGTAAAGAAAGAATTTTTAAGTAAAATAAAAAAGATAAATTCAAATGTCAATTTTATTACTACTATTATTATTATTATTATTATTATTATTATTATTATTATTATTATTATTATTATTATTATTATTATTATTATTATTATTATTATTATTATTATTATTATTATTATTATTATTATTATTATTATTATTATTAATATTAAAGACAAACTTGATGATTTTTATAAGAATTTTTAGTAATTTTTTTTCATGATTTTCATGATTTCATAAATTCAAATGTGAATTTTATTACTACTATTATTATTATTAAAGACAAACTTGATGATTTTCATACTTTCATAAATTGAAATAAGAATTTTTAGTAAATTTAAAATTAAATGCAATTTTTTACTTGAATTAAAAACAGGATTTCAGAAAAAGCTAAGAACAAATGTTTAAGTAAAATAAAAAAGATAAAAATAATGATATTCATGATTTCATAAATTCAATTGTGAATTTTATTACTATTTTTATTATTATTATTTTTTACTATTATTATTATTAAAGACTAACTTGATGATATTCATACTTTCATAAGAATTTTTAGTAATTTAAAGTCTCATATAAATTGTATGTAAAAGTTTCGCGATCAAGTTGATGAATTGCAAATTGATTTCATTAAATATATGTCATTTGATTTCACATAAAGTAACTGCTTTAATGGGCGTTTTGCAGGCGATACTGCAAATGGAAACAACCTTCATTTTTTTTTTTGATCATTTTTGTGTTTTTTTGCAACACTTTTCCGCTTGCAAAACTGAGGTCCGGACAGCTGCGTGCCACTTGAAAATTGAGTTAAAGTCTGCAGAGTTTGTGGCACACACACAGACACACACACATACACAGAGAACTGTAGTTGCAGCAGTCGCAGCGAGTTGAAGCGAATTGAGGCGAATTGGGGCGAATTGAATTGCTGGGAATCGAGTTGCGTATAATGATATTAACATTTGACATGTCAGGACATACAACTTTAGTGGCAGGACCTTGCCAATTGCCACTTGCCCGCCCGTCCCCTCTCTTTACTCTCTCTCTCCCTCTCTCGCTCTTGGCTGCGCGTGTGCACAAATACAAAGGCAAAGGCAAAGAAAGAGACAGCACACACCAATACAATCGCAGCTACGACACACGGATATGCGCATATATTAAGCGGAGACGAACCTTTGCTTAGCTGATCCTTTCTCTTCTTTATTCTTTATTCGTTATTCGCTTTTCGTTATTCGTTTGGCGCTGGGCACTGCTGCTTATAATATGCAGGATTTTGTTATTAATATTCAATTAAAGGGTCGTTCTCTCCTCCTCCTTCTTCTCCTACTCCTACTCCTACTCCTCCCCCTTCATCTCCGCCTTCAATATTAAGGCAAACTCATATAAGAAAGCTGACTACTGATGAGCATGCTCAACTGTGAAATACCCGTAGCAACATTTCCCAAAATTCTTGAGATAAAACACTTGTTAATGTTAATGTGTATTACATATTATATCTATGATCGATATAATATGATCATAGGTATAATATATAATATATGTGTTCATTTAACTCTTATTATATTGAGGTTTAAATAAATTTTATATATAAAAAATTAGTTTTTGGCAGATTTATTACAAAAACTTTCGTTGATGACGATATACTATATCAACAAAAATTGGTAAAAATAAAAATGAAGTGCTATTTGGATATTCTCTATCTAAAGTAAAAAAAACAACATAAACTAAAACATTTTTTTATTTTTAGTAGAGATTAATCTTATAGCTCTTGATTACCATTTTAATTTAAGCTAAGAATGATTTTAAGATTATTTTTCCATTTTAAAATAAACTCAAAAATAATTCATACGCAAACCAAAAAATTAAAAAAGAACATTAATAATATAAGAAATTAGTTTTTGGCATATTTATTATAAACAAAATTTCGTTATATCAACAAGAAAAGGTAAAAATAAAGATAAGTGCTATTTTTATGACGAGCAGTTTTTTGTTTAATATTTTGAATATTTTATTTTTAAGTTGAGCAAAAAAAATTAATTTTTTCATAGCATTGAAGCATTCGTTTACAGTGAAATTTTTAGAATTTATTTAGAATGTCGTTTAACTAAAATCCTCAAAATTTTCAAAATGTCGTTAAAGTAAAAATCAGAGCTAATTTAGAATGTTGTTAAACAAAAATTCAAAATTTATTTGGAATGTTGTTGAACTAAAATTCAGAATTTATTTAGAATGTTGTTAAAATAAAATTCAGAATTAATTTTGAAGGCTGTTAAACTAAAATTCAGAATTTATTTAGATTGTTGTTAAACTAAAATTCAGAATTTTTATAGAATGTTGTTAAACTAAAATTCGAGTCTCTTTAATACGAATGAATCGCCTTTTCTTTTGATGTGCAACAAGTTAATTTGTAATTTCTTTAGTTGATAAAACCCTAACATTATTTTGTTGGCTTGGATGTCGGGTATAAAAAGAGTTTTGTCGCTTTGGCAGTCTTGGCAAAATGCTTGTGATGAGTGCCTCTAATTTATGGCACACACACAGACACACACACTCGCACACACACATAAAAGAACAACAAAAATCGTTGGAAAATTTGATTAGAATTTCGTTTTTTGGGGAAAAGTGTGGAAAAACAATTTAATGGGCCGTTTATGCGATTTTCTAATTGTTTATTCAGTGCAACAAGCAGTCGCCTCTAGCATAAACTCCTCTAGGGGCAAGGGGAAAGGGGAGGAGAGTGGAAGGGGCGTGCCAGCATCTCTTGTCGCTCAACGTGCTGCGGTTTTGCCTTCAACTTTTGTTGTAAACTTCCGCTGCCAAAGGATAATAAACACATGACAAGCAGGCAAAGGCCCCCAGCAGACAGTCAGAGAACACACACACACACACACTGACACACACACACACATACACACACATACTGCAAGTGTGCGTGTTTGTTTGTGTTTGTGTGTCATTAGCGTTTTCGTGCCATGTGTTTCAGTTTTTCCGCTGCCGCAGTTGCTTTTTGCGGCGGCATTTTCCGCACGTGCGTTGCCACAACAACAACAACAACAGCAACAACAACAACTGCGAACAGAATTGCTTACCTTCTAGTTACAACAACAACTACTACAACAACAACAACAATGTTGACAATGCCTGCAATTACAATAAACAAAACAAAACGCAGCAAATGCTAACGGCTCTTCCGTTTCATGCGGTGGAGGGGGAGGAAAAGCAAATGGAAAATGGAGGAAATGAAGAAAAAGGGCGCAAAAGGGAAGCTGCTTGGAGTAGAGCACTCAATGGCAAACATTGCCCACTCGAAGGCAGAGCAAAGAAATGCCACTAATTACATTCAATTATCAGTGCAAACGATACCAAAATGTGCAAACTACAGGGTATATATATATTATATATGTATATATATGTAGTATGCATCCACAATGTTCACAAACACCCGAATAAAAGTAATATAAACAAAATAAATGACCTTAATGGCGTGCAATTATTGGCGAGAAACTTGGCTAAATGTGCGAAAGAAATGAACAAAATCATTTTTATAGAGGGTATAAATTGCAATTTATAGCATAATTTAATATAATGTTGCAGTTATCGCTTATTATAAATGTGCAGGGTATATGCTAGTCGAGTATTCTACTAAATTTCGATATATTTAATTATCTATGTATATAACTTTCTATCTATCTATCTTTATATACATTTTATTGAGCTTTCATTTGAGAATAATTTTATTAAAGGGTAACAAAAGACTGGGGAAAAACAGACTCTTAAATACTGTTTGAATTATTCTCAAAATTCACTTGGTATGCAAAATATACCAAACAAAATACTGAGCTAGAAGCAGTATCAATAAAGCGAGAGCATTCATAGATTTTAAAGTACGATGAATTGGGAATTATGATATACATATGTATGTAGTATTAAATAATCCTATTTTTAATATAAGGTACAATATGGTATATGCAGTATATGTCTTTAAAATATACTCTAAATAAATAGCACAGTAAAATAAGAGCACAGTAAAAATAAAATAAAGTATATGTCAGCAAAAAATATAACAGAAATATACTAAAAACATTTAAAATGAATTGAATTATTCAATTATAATAAGTATTGATGAAATTGAATTGTCACAAGCATCGGACAAAGCTTAGTAACAATAAAATATGGTATATGCAGTATGTGCCAGCAAAAATATACAATAAATATACTGAATACACCAGGAGCAACAATAAAATTAAGTAAATACGACTAGAAAATATACCAGAAATATACTGAAAACATAAAAACTGAATTAAATTATTCAATAAAATATTTGAATGGTCTAAATAAATGAAAAGTTCAAGTAAAATATACCAGAAATATACTGAATACACTACTAATACTGAATTAAATTATTCAATACAAATAATTGAATCGTCTAAATAGATTAAGAATTTAAGTAAAATATACCAGAAATATACTGAATACACTACTAATACTGAATTAAATTATTCAATACAAATAATTGAATGGTCTAAATAAATTAAAAGTTCAAGTAAAATATACAACAAATATACTGAATACACTACTAATACTGAATTAAATTATTCAATAAAGTAATTGAATCGTCTAAATAGATTAAGAATTTAAGTAAAATATACCAGAAATATACTGAATACATTAAAAATGCATTTCATTATTCAATAATGACAAATTGAAGATTGAAGTAAGAAATGCAACCAACATAATTTTCAGTATATTCAGTATATCAATTTATTCAGTATATATTATATTAATTTAATGAATAATATAATAAATGTTGCTTGAGCCTCTCTTGCTTAATTTCTTAACATAATAGTCTATAGAAAATATAATGAATAAACTTATTTATGAAATTAACTGAGAAATGCTTCAAGTTCCACATGAAATATACTAAGTTTAGCTGCAGTATATTAAATAGAAATAAAATGGGCGTGTGAATGCGACCAAGTTTTACATTGTGGCTGTTTGGCTTATGGCTAGAGGAGGAGGAGGAGAATGAGGAGAAGGGGCGTGGCATTGCATAGCGCGTTGTATCGGGTGAGTTCATCGCAATTGTTATTAGCTCACCTCGAATGATTCTTATCGGTTGCATTTGCAAACATAAACCTTGCACCTAAGCGCCATCTATGGTAAATATTTGTCAGCTCGCACTTTGGCTGAGCTGAGCTCAGTTTGTTGTTGTTGTTGCTGTTGTTTCTATTGTTGGCTATAAGCAGTCGCAGTCGACGTTGACGCTGACGTCGCTGCTGGCGTCGCAGTCGGCAACGCTTTGGTTTATTGTTATAGCGCAAACAATTTCATGTCATCCGCAATTAGGCAGACTTTGAGCTGCGCAACGGGACAAAGGTGAGCAGAAGAGAAGAAGCGGGGGAGGGAGGGAGGGGGTGGTGGAAGGGAGGGGAGTGGAGTGGAGGTGCTTCGACGGGGCTTCAGGCTTAGGCTTCACGAGACGCGAGGCTCCGCTGGTCGCGTTATTATCGATTTAATTGCGAGCTGCCGCAGAGCAAAGCCCCAAACACATATGACGAGGGGCGGGGGTAGGGGGCGTGGCACACCCCTAAGGGGACAGTTGGGGGTGCTTGGCTGTTATTTAGCCGGCAACGTCATATGCAAAAACATTCAACAAAAAAAAAAAACGCAGAGCGAGACAGCAACAAAGAGAGCAAGAGAGAGAGAGAGCGAAAGCTAGTGCAAAATTGAATACAATGTAAGAACGCAGTGTAGTACAACAACACGCCAACACTCACGAAACACTCATATGCACTCATTCACACACTCATTCAGAGTGAATGTGTGGAGTCATTTATTACACGCAATTTCTAGTTCGTTTTTTTTTTTTGTCGTTTCATTCTTGGTTTCAGTTTCAGTCTTTATGAGTAGTATGAGTGCATGCCCAGGTATTCATATTCACTGCGAGTTGTGTCCATTTAAATTAATTAATGTTAAGTGCTAAGCAAAAAAAAAGTTGAAATAAATACCAAAATAGTTTCTTGAATGTATTTTTAGCAAATGAAATTTATAGCAAGTTATAATGTGAGATTTTGAATAAATATGAATAATAAATGAATGCATTTTTAGCAAATAAAATTCTTGGCAAGTTGTAATATAAATTTGTGAATAATTATGAATGATTCATAGAAAGTTTTAATATAAATTTGTGAATAAAAATGAATGAACGAATGAAAATAATGAATGAATTTTAAGCAAATAAAATGCATAGCAAGTTATAATGTAATATTGTGAATAAATATGAATGAAGGAATGCAAAAAAATGAATGAAAGTATTTTTAGCAAATGAAATTTGAAGAACGATCGAATGCATATAAGAAAAAAATGAATGTATTTTTAGCAAACAAATTCATAATATAAAATTGTGAATAAATATGAATGAAAGAATGAATGAATAATGAATGAATACAATAATGAAAGTATTTTTAGCAAATAAATTTATAGCACGGTATAATATGAAAATGTGAATAAAAAGGAATGAATGAACGCATTTTAAGCAAATGAAATGCATTTCAAGTTTTAATGTAGTATTGTGAATAAATATGATATGAATGAATGTATTTTTAGCAAATGAAATTTGAAGAACGATCGAATGCATATAAGAAAAAAATGAATGTATTTGTAGCAAACAAATTCATTATATGAAATTGTGAATAAATATTGTATGAATGAACGAATGCTTTGAAAATCGCAGAAAATAATCGTTCTCTTTACGCAAACAACTTCTTGCATTAACTTATTCAATTATTGAGTACTCATGCATCTATAATCAATGTATTCATATAGATTTGTATACGAATACGAAGCATGTATTCACTTGCGCTCGTTTCGTGTATTCATCTTGGTTTCGAGTTTCTTAATTATGGCAATATGTAGACATTCATTGATTCACAAGCTGTGTGTGTGAGTGTGCCAACATTCATTTGTAACCAGGCCGCACTCACACACTCACATGTATTCATATGTCGCGCTTGTATTCATTTCTGCGTGAATGATTCATTCATTCAACGCTGACTGCGCGTCCTCATTCATTCATGTTTCATGGCGCTTGTTCGCTCTCTCTCTCTCTCTTTCTCCTGCTCTCTCTCTCTTTCTCTCTGTTGTATCTTTCGCTGCTGTTTGCTGCTCTGAGTTGTGTTTAAAAAAGAAATTGTTTATTATGCAGCAGCAGCAAGCGGAGGCGACTCCTCTTGCACATGTGCTGGATTTCACATGCAGCTGCAACAACGGAGCGAACACATGTCCCTTCTTCCCTTTGTCCCTTCGTCTTGGCGTCGCCTTCGTCCTGCCTCTGCTAGGCAGATGGCGCCTTGTTGCACATGAATAGACACACACACACACACACACACACACACACTCATACACATGCAACTTTACATGCAACTCCCCAACTGGAGCCCCACTCGAAGCCATCACTTTGCTTGCCTCGCTGCACATTTTTAAAACGTTTAAAGTTTCTGCACTTTTTGTTCTTGTTTCGTTTTGTTTTGTTTTATTTATATTTTCCTTTTTCGGGTTTTCCTTTTGGGTATTTCGCTCTTCGCTTGCATTTCCTTTTTGCTGCCAGAACCCAGAAATTTGTAGCTAGGCGCTTTTGGGGAATTTTCAAACTCATTTGTGCACCTTTTTCGCTTCGTGTGTGTGTGTGTGTTGTGGCACACATCGATAATGCATGAGGGATGCAGGTAAGTTGCTAGACTAGACTAGCGAATACGCTGCCGCAACGTTAACGGATGTGGCAGCAAAATGGAAAGACAAGAGTGAGTGCAAAGGCACAAGAGTTTGACTAGAAAACAACTAAGAAAATGAGACAGAAGTAAATGGCATACCGAAAACAAGAAGAAGCATAGTATTTTAAGAATCAGAACGTTTACGAAGGCTGCAGCAAAAGAGAATGTAGAAAAAACAAGGCAAGACAAAGCGGAGAGAAAGAGTGAGAATAGAGACAAGAAACGAAGAAGATACAAAGAAGTAAGAAGACAAAAGTAGATGACAAGAAGTAAACAAATAGTCAAAACATTTACGAATGCTGAAGCAAAAGGAAAAGCAAAAAAAATGACTATGGAATAAAATTGATATACGTTGAGGAAGTCACTGCAACGTTTAAAACGCGCTTAATGTGACATAAAGTATATAAAAAGAAACGTTGCAACGTTTCCGAATGCTGCAGCAAAAGAGAATGTAAGGAAACAAGCAAGATAAAATGGTAAAATAGGATTGAGTAATAGAGAGGCAGATGAGAAAACTATAAGAAAAGGGGCAAAACTAGATACCCTGAAGTAAACAAAAGTGCATGTCACAACGTTTACGAATGTTGCTAAAAAAGAATGGTGAATGAAATTTACAAACGTTGAGCGAGTCACAGTGGTTATCTAGAAAAGTGAGTGGCAACGTTTAAAACTCTGACAAGAAAAGAGACACAAATATGTGCCATAAAAAGAACACATAAAGTAAACAGAAACCTTACAACGTTTACGAATGTTGCAGCCAAAGTGAATGTGCAGTCAAGTTAATAAACGTTGTTGGAAGTCAGTTGAAAGCAAAGCTGCAATGTTATCTGTGAACGTTTGGCAAAGCTGACAAACAAGTGCACAACTTCCAAAAATCTTTGCATAGGCAATGCAATAACGATAAGTTGGAGAATTTAGATAGCAAAGTCGAGCAAAGGCAAAGAAGGAAAGCACTAAATGCATTAGCTAAAATTCAGCATGCAATTTATGCGATGTCTCGCTTTCATTTGCAGCGCAAAATTTTCCTTCTTTTTCACCCTTTCACCCATTCTTCTTTGGGGAGTTTTGCTGCCTTTGGCTTGCTGCTGCTATAAAGCAACACAAAATAGCATTAAATTAAATAAAGACCCATATTAGGCATGCCCTTACAACTCAGACACACACAGAGAGGGAGAGGGAGAGGGAGAGGTAGGGAGGTAGGGAGAGTGAGGTGTGTCAGGGGCCAGCCTACAACTAGCAACGTAGCACATATGTTTTGCTATTGTTGCCATTACTTTGTTGCTGGTTGTTGGTTGCTGGTTGCTGGTTGCCTTTGTGTGTGGATCAATAACGGGCACAAAGTTGCCATCTAGAAAAAGGGGTTCGTTGTATTCGCGTCGTCGTATGTGGCAAAACGTTTACCAAGTCCGTTTACTGTCGGAGGAGGGTAGATATATAGAATGTGTAGACTTAGTAACGTGGGGAGGCGAGGCGAGGTGAGGTGAGGGGGCGTGGCCAGGTTTAGTTTAGATGCATGCGAGGTTGTTGTGGTTGCTTTTGCTGTTGCAGTTAAGTCAATTTTGCAGCAATAACACAACAACAACATAAAAAAATTACAAGTAAGAGCTACAGTCGAGTGTGCTCGACTGTGAGATACCCGCTAGCCATTTTCAATAAACACGTATTCTATAAATATACTAAATTTATACCAAAATATACTAAAGGATACAACAAAGCAATGCCCACTACACAGTTTCAATAACATAATATTCTATAATTATACTAAACTTATACCACAAAAATACTAAAATATACTAAAGGCTACATCATAAATATGCCCGCCACCAATTTTTAATAAAACCATCTTCTCCAAATATTCTAAAAATATACCACAAAAATACTGAAATATACCAATATTGTGCTGCATTCGAAATATACTATGGAGGTCACAATATACCATATGGGATGCTACACAGTCTCAATAAAACCATATTCTATAAATATACTAAGTGTATACCACAAAAATACTAAAATATGCTAAAGACTACATCAAAGACCAAGACCAAAAACCAAGTAATCTAAAACTATACCACAAAAATACTAAAATATACCAAAGCCTATATTTGCTGCATTCGAAATATACCATGGATGTCAAAATATACCATATAGGATCAAAGATGCCTCCTTCTGTCTGCACAAAGTTATAATACCTTTCTACCCTATGGATATCGGGTATAAAAACACAGAGAAGAAAGGAGTAAAAAACTATATGAAACAACAACACGCATTAGAAATGACAACAACAAGAACAACAACAATGGTAACAAGTGGCAACAATGTGCACTAAATTGTGTGAAACTTTGCAACTATTTACACAACTTCAGTTTGTAGTATATTTTTTATTTATTTGCCATACTCGTTGCAATTAGCAAAGTGCTTTTCAATAACTATTCTTTTTTTTTGTTTTTTTTTTTTTTGCATTTTCAAAATTTGTTCAACATCACATTAAACGAAATTTAATTCATTTTGTCGGACGACGCCTTAAAGTATGCAACACAATTGCGAGTCAACACAATCAACAATTGCGTGTGTGTGTGTGTGTGTGTTAGCTTTTCTTCTATTGATTTAATTAAATTTGAGTGCCATCCTACATAACAATTGGTTTACATGGAGTAAATACGCACAGTTTCTACTTAATGAGTTTCACCAAATGCATATTGCATTGTTACGTCTTAATTACTTTTGCTCCTCCTGCTGCTCTCTTGCTGCTCATTCTTTCATTTACAATCTTATCGAGCTGATTGATTTTGCAAACGGTTCCAAGAAGTTGCATTTCATGATTGCTTTATATAAATAAATATTTCGTAAGCTACGGTTTAGCTTGTGTTAAGCAATATTCTAGATACATATAACAATTTATCTACGTGGTGTAAAGAGAAGCACATAAAAAGAGTACAGAACAGAATTTTGTACTTTTTACATAAACAGCTTAGCTAAGTGTTAACAAAATAATGTAAGCAACATAATATCAAATTTGTAGACTATAAAAAAGTAGAGTTCGCAATGGCATATTTCTATATTTCATATTGTATGCAGTATTGCGTATACGTAATATCTAATTTGATATTTCTTTTCAAATACTGCTGTGACTAAATTTATGTATGTTATTACACTAATTTTTATAGCTATTGCTTCGACTAAAGTTTCATTATTTATTTTAATTTCAAATTCTGCTGATGTAGCTTTGATTAAAAGGTAATTATTTGATTTATTTTTAATTTCTGCTTAGTATAATATGGCAACTTTATTTGCTTAGCTTTTTCCACTTGTCTAAAATTGAATTATTCACAATTTTTTTTAGTGAAACTAACAATTGATTTTTCTACCATTTCTTGGCCTTTTTTTACATGCCTAAAATTATATTATTTATTATTATTTCTCTAATCCGGATCTGTCACATTTTTCATAGACTGTTTTCGCTTATTACGATTTAATAATGTGTATTTTTAAATTCTGTTTGACTAAGATTTAATTAAAATTGATTTTCTTACCTATTTCTTGGTGTTAAATAGCTTACTTATTTTAAAATTGAATTATTTATTTATTTTTACACTTATTTTTATACCAAAGTAAGTCTTACTTCAATCGTTTCAATAATGCTGAAGATCTCAAGCAAAATCTTTGATAAGACTTTTATTCTTGATTCTTATCGATAACTCAGCAATCGCTAATCGGCTGCAAAGCTGTGACAAGTCTTCTAAGAACATCTTCAAGTTTTGAAGGCGATAAATTGATCTGCCTTAGGCTGACACTGTATAGGAGCTATCTCTCTCTCTCTCTTTCCATTTCTCGCTTTGTCTATCTGCTGTCTGCGTGGAGAATTTTATCTGTGTGTGTGCTTCGCTCATCGATTTGGCTGCTTTTCAAGTGCACACACTCCATATTCCTTCTTCTTTTGCGTTTCTTTCGCTCTCGCTGTTTTTATATTTTTCATATATCTGGCATATTTTTTGTTCGCTCTTGTTGTTTTTCTTTTCGTGGTGTTTGCATATCGCGACGCGACATTTGCATAAGCCCGCATGAAGCCGCATGTATCGAAGAGTGAGAGAGAGAGAGAGTATCAGCAAAACCCAAAGAGGAGCCCCATTTTCTCTCTCGCTCTTTTTATCTATATTTTTCATCCGATATGCAATGCAATATGGATGTCTGTGTCTGTGTGTGTGTGCCTTATATACGACATATATATTTATTGTACATGCCGATGCACTCTCTATTATTTACTGAATTTCCAATAACAGCGAAAATTCCATCGACGATGTCGCTTTGTTCTTATTGTTGTTGTTGCTGTTGTTGTTGCTGTTGTCCTTGCAGCGACGGCGTCCACTCATGCGCAAGGACAAAATGCATTTAAATTGATTGAAGGAGCGCGCGCCAAAGATAACTAATCAATAAATTATTGAAATATTATGCGACTCTCCCCTCACCACCATCAGCACGCCCGGAAAACTTTCATCAAACAGCACATTAAATGCCAAAAAAAAAAAGAAAAACGAAAGATACTCAACGAACGAAAGGAAAACGAAAAGGAAAGCAGAGCAGAGCAGAGTTAAAGGAAAGGAAAGCAATGGCAAGGCAAAGGAAACGAAACGTAACGAAACGCTTTTGGCAAACAAAAAAAAACAAGAAGAGCGAAAAAAAATAAAATAAATAAACGGAAAAGGGGCAACGATGAAAAGAAATCAATAGGAAAATCGCTTAAAGCGAAACAATAAAAAATGATCGCTTGTGCATAAAATGAAATTTACGCATATTTAAAGGCAACTATCGAATTGCCAATGAGATTGAAGTCTGGTAATATTAACAGCAAACCATTCTTCTTAACAACTTTAAGCATCAATGAAATTAATACACGAAAGTGTTTAAAGCACTTTAAATGGCTTTTCTATATGTTCAAGTAATTGGAAAAGTACAAATATAATATCTAATATTGTTAAAAGGGTTGTTCAAACATGTTTCTAAAGTAAGTGTATATATTCAACGTTAATAGTTTATAGTTATACCAAATATGCAGTATAATTTGGTATTTTGGTATATTTATATGGTATATTTTAAGATTACTAAATGCACTGATTTGATTTTATTGAAAATGGGAAATGGATATTTTACAGCTTATAGTTATACCAAATATAGGTTGCGGTATAATTTGGTATTTTGGTATATTTAAATGGTATATTTTAAGATTACTAAATGCACTGATTTGATTTTATTGAAAATGAGAAATGGATATTTTACAGCTTATAGTTATACCAAATATAGGTTGCGGTATATTTTTGTATTTTGGTATATTTATGTGGTATATTTTATGATTGCTAGCCGCACTGATTTTATTGAAAGTTGGCGACGCATATTATACATTTTATAAATATACCAAATATGGACTGCGGTATATTTTAGTATTTTCTTTAGTATATTATTATGGTATATTTTAAGACTACAAACCGCACTGCTTTGATTTTGTTGAAAATGGAAAATGGATTTTATTTTGCAGTTTATCGATATACCAAATATAGCTTGCGGTATATTTTAGTATTTTTCGGTGTATTAATTTGGTATATTTTAAGATTGCCAGCCACACGCAAAGCATATTTCACAGTCAAACACACTTGATTCTAGCTTTCTTTTTTGGATTTTTAAACAAATAATAAATAGAACTTATTTGTAATTTTTCATCCACTCAATTCAAATCGGATCTACTTAGAGATTGTAGTTTATAGTATTAAATAGTTATAAACTCAAACTTGACCTATAACATATGATTTATTTAGGGCCTAATCTTTTAAAGTTACTTAATTCATGAAATTCTTTAAGCATGCAAAGCTTCGATATCGCTTAAAGCTTAATTCAAAACTAACAAACAGCTTAAAGCTTAATTATGTGAAAGTACATTATTACGATAGAAATACCAAAGAAATTACCGAATGTAGCTAATGCAAATGCAATTCAATGTAATCGCTGTGCCTTCCAGCTAGTTTAAGAAATGGAAATGGGGCTCTCAAAGACATCTTAAACAGCTAGAATAACAGGCTAAGGAAGTGCCACTCTTGAGTCTATCTGAATCAGTTTTACCCTTTACACGCTGTGCCATAATGAAGGTCAAAGCGTGCAACCAAAAAAAAAAACAAAATAGAAAACAGAAAACGAAAAGGAAAAGGAAAACAACGAAAGGTAGCTAAGGGGCTGACATTAACATCATATCTAGGATTCCACGAAGGTTGATGAAATCAAGGCGAATAACTGATGCCAAAGGCAAGCAAAGATATTCTAATTGGCATTCGGAATTCGTATAAAGTACGTGGCCCCCTCCTTCCCCTCCTTCTCCACTACCCCTTCCTCATCCTCCTCGACCATACACATACATATATATATATTTTTGTGGCCAGTTTCGTTTAAAGCCGCATTGTGGTAGCTGTTGCCACTTTGCCACAAGACACACACCAACACACACACACATACACTTATACACACATGTGACACGAGTACATAAAAACAATGCACTGGCGACACGCGACCAACAACCGAGCAACAAGGAAAACCGGACCAAAGGCCGAAGCGTCGACAAATGGCCGCGAGGGTTAAGCGATAGCACACACCAGAGAGAGAGAGAGAGGAGGGACGGAGTGGGAGGAGGAAGTGGAAGTGGAAGTGGAAGATTGGTTGGCTGGTTGGTTTGTTAGTGAACCACTAAGTTCAGAGACGGGAAACTTGCGCGACCGCAGCGACCCAGAGCGCGACCGCGACCCACACAGCTGAAGCAGAGAGAGAGAGAGGGAGAGAGGCGACCGCCAACTAAACATTACGCATACGCCCGGTTGGCCGCACAACTGTGTGTATTATGTGGCAATGCGGTGGCGTTTTTCCAACGGTGAGTATACCAAGTACTACAATCGTCTGATATGCCAAAACTCAAGGGGTGGGGGGGAAGGGGAGCAAGCAGCGGCAGCGACAGCAGCTGGCAACTCTCTCACAAGAAGGGGAGAAGCGCGAGGAGCGACCTTTTCATGAATTCATTGTCAAAAGCCTGGCACACACACACACACACATACACACATACAGACTGAGCTGTCCTGCCACTTGAGTGTGCTCAAAAGAGACAGCAAATACAGAGTGAGGGGGAGGACGATAGCAGGGTAATGAAACTGAATTGTCGACTGTCAGGCACTTCAAACGGTTTTTTCTGTTGTTGTTGCTGCTGCTGATGATGATGATGATGATGATGACGACGAAGCGTTTATTAAAACTAATTAAAATGTTTAAAACATTTATAGAACAAACGCAAGACGTCAAGTGCCAAACAATGACCAAAAGCGAGGCGGCAGGCAAAGTATCCTAAGACCAAGACTTGGCCCAAACCCAATCCCAGGCCAAGACCGAGGCGAGGCGAGGCGAGGCCCGTAACTTAATTGCGACAATTAAGTTGGCAACAATAATTTTCCAACTTGGCCAGCGAAAGTTATCAACGCTTTTTCGAAAAATACAAGAAAAAAAAAATGCAATGAAATAAAAATCAAAACGATGATGGCGTGTGACGACGGAATGGAAAAATGTTTTTCACTGTTTTAAAACGACTCGAGAAACTGCTGCATAAATAAGTGAACACTTCACAGCAGTTATTATATGAGAAGGGGCAGTGATAAAAAACTATGCGGCGTCATCAAATGTCCCCTCAAGCATTTTCCAGTCGTCGGCGAGCAATTGAAAACAGATTTTTTTTTTCGTTTTTTTTTTTTTTTTTTAATTGGAGTGTGGGAATGTTTGACTGTCGCTGACATGCTGACATCGTTCATTACTTTTTCAAAATCAATTCGAGGCAAAGTCCTAGTTAATAAGTTTGCCTTGCTTGGCACACTTTTTATTTCAACTTTGAAAACAATTTTGTAGGTTTCTCGATTGTCGTGCATTAAACATTTAACATTGGTTGCATTTGTTGCTACCACATGAAATTCGATAGCTGTTTGCATACAATAAGGTTTACAATGTGATTATTAAGTATTAAATATGCATGCTTCATAAACACTTGATAGAAAAATCAATTTTCATATTTATGAATTTCATTATTAATGTAGTTTTAAATAACGAAATAGGTTTACATATTTTTTT
This sequence comes from Drosophila albomicans, assembly GCF_009650485.2. Classification (NCBI taxonomy): domain Eukaryota; kingdom Metazoa; phylum Arthropoda; class Insecta; order Diptera; family Drosophilidae; genus Drosophila; species Drosophila albomicans. Next base: position 10,084,571 of record NC_047627.2, read on the forward strand.
AGTATTTTTAATGTTAATGTTTATGTTGTTAAAGGAATATTTTAGTTACTTTGGTTGACAATTTGGTATATTTTGAAATATGTGGTATATTTTAAATGTAGTACTATATGTATAGATTTTGGTATATTTTGGTATTTTGCGGTATATCAATTTGGTATATTTTAAAATTATTACTTTAGTATATTTCGGACATTATGGTATATTTTAAATGTATTACGAAATCAATATGTCAATATACCTTTGGTATACTTTAGTATTTTTGCGGTATATCAAGTTGGTATATTTTAAAATTATTACTTTGGTATATTTCGGACTCTATGGTATATTTTAAATGTTACTACATTATTATGTCAATATACCTTTGGTATATTTTTGCAGTATATTATAAAAATACCGCACTGCTTTTATTCAAAATGGGAGCGGGTATATGACAGTCGAGCACACCCGTCTGTAGTTTTTTTACTTGTTTTTTTTTTTTAATATTTCGAAAAAATATTAATATTTTTAAATAAATTGAGAGAGTTGAAAAATGTTTTTATTTTATATTATCAAACTACATTATTAATATAGTTTAAAATGAACATGTTATTAAAAGCAAATATTTATATTTGATTATAAATGAAAAGAATAGAAAAAATATGTTTCCCCATTTTCATCTTATATTAAAGTTTCAAAGTAGTGTAGTTGAAATCGAAGAGGAAGATTTATAAAGTGATAATGTAGTATTGAACATGAAATATTTAATATTAAACGTTTCAAATTCGATTGCTAATTTATTTTCAAATCAAAGAGCCAAGTCCAGCTAATTTTTGGTAATATATTTAAAATCAAACATCTATTTATCTTTGCCAAATAATTTATGAGTTTTCGCTTGTAACTTTTGATTGTAACGCCAACAGATCTGAACTAGGCAATTAATTCAATATCAATCTAGAGGCTGAGCTGTTATTGTTTGTTATGTTGCTTACTTGCGACAATATGGAACGTTTTTTTTTGCCCAGAAGTGTCACATAAATAAATAATGAAAAATGTCGATAAAAAAAGAACCTGAACAGAGCAGAAGAGATGAGAAGGGAGAAGACAAGGCAGTTGGCATTTTTTTTTTTTGGTTGTCAACACGCGTTGGCCGCGAAAGGAAGACGATTTGCAGCCATTTGTCATGTTTCGGGGGGCCGGAAGTGCTGTCTCGAAAAATATCAAAAAAAATAAATATGTAATCGCAATTGTTGTTGTTGTTGTCGACACTGAAGAGTGGGCGAGTGGGGGGTGTTAAAATATATAAGCAGTAAATAAGCTTAAAAGCCGTAAGGAAAGGCATCTCTGCTGGGCCAGCTGGCAATTTATGCGTCTTGATTCTTCACACATGCAGGATTTCAGTTGCCATGCCAACAACACCCCCGCTCTCTCCCCCACCCCGCACCGCCGCTTTAACAACTGCTGCGGAAAAGCTGAAAATTGTAAAAAAAAGTTTTTTTCGTTTTCGTTTTTTTTGTTGTGTATTGCCTGCTGTAAATTTCGTTTAAAAGGCGCGCGCGAATAAAGTTTTTTGGCGGCCTCGATAGACTGTTCGGCTTTATGGGCGCCGCTCTTTGTTTCTACGCTTCGCTTTTGCTTTCGCTTCCTTTTGAGAGAGAGTGTATATGTGCTCCACCTCCACTCCTCCACTTCTACTCTTCCACCTACTCCTGCTCCTGCTCTCCATCTGTGCCTTTATCCACTTGCGCTCTCTCTCTCTCTTGCTCTCTTGCTGTGTGTGTTGTTGTTCTTTTTTCTTTCCGTTGTGTTTTGTTTGCAGCAATTTATTCAAATTGAGTTTGCGACTGCAGCCATAACTCAAAGCGAACTTCGAACAACATTCAAAAAACGAAGAAGAAGAAGAAGAAGAAGCAGTTGCTTTTGGAAATATATATTTTCGTTGCGTTGCGTTATACAGCACTGGACCGAGCGAAGCAGGTGTTGATGGCTCCATTTTGATGGCCAGCCGGAAGCCGCAAAAGTGCGTGAGTCATAAAAATAAAACACCAACAACGGCAAATACTAAGCAACAAGCACTCTCACACACACACACATACAGACTCTCACACATTTACAAAATATACATTTATATAACAAGTGCTGAGCGCAGCAAGTTGAATTATGCGATTTTGGCACTCAATCGTAATACGGATTGACTGAGACACTCGCAAGCGTGTGAACAAGACAGACAGCTAGTGTGTGTGTGTATGTGTGGGAGAGAGAGAGAGAGCGACTGAGAGCTAGAGCGAGACAGCTGTTCGCTGTAGTTGGCGGCGCGTTTTGTCTGCATATCTAGATGTAAAAAAAAAAACAAAAACAAAAACCAAAAAAAAAACGCAGGAAGTAGATAAAGATAAAAGAGCATTGCTTTAATAATGCCAACAACGAATAAATAAATAATACTTTAGCAATGGGGTTTTTCTTTTCGGTAGGCAGGCCAGTGTGTGTGTGTGTGTGTGTGTGTGTTTTTCGTGCGGCAGCGTGTTGCAAAGTGCCGCAAAGTGTTGCATTAACGAGATAAAGTATGTGCGCAAAAGATTTGTGCGGCATTACAGCTCAACGGCTCTCAAAACGACACTTTACACTTTACACTTGCCGCACTTGCCTCTTTCCCATCGCCATCGCTTGCTTGCCACCTTAACTCCTTGCCACGACTTGCTTCTAGCTGAACTATAGTACATGCCACATGCTACCTGCTTTGATTGTGAACTGGATTTGAACTTGCTTAAACTTCTCTCTCTATTCTTCTTTCGATTCGAATCGTTCTTAACTTTGCGGTTTGATCGTTTCAAAGGCTTCCTTCTTCTTCTTCTACTTCTACTTCTACTTCTACTTCTACTTCTACTTCTACTTCTACTTCTACTTCTACTTCTACTTCTACTTCTACTTCTACTTCTACTTCTACTTCTACTTCTACTTCTACTTCTACTTCTACTTCTACTTCTACTTCTACTTCTACTTCTACTTCTACTTCTACTTCTACTTCTACTTCTACTTCTACTTCTACTTCTACTTCTACTTCTACTTCTACTTCAACTTCTACTTCTACTTCTACTTCTACTTCTACTTCTTCTCTTATACTTTTCTCTATGCTTCTTTCGATTCGAATCGTTCTTAACTTTGCGGTTTGATCGTTTCAAAGGCTTCCTTCTTCTCCTCCTTCTCCTTCTTCTTCTCCTTCTTCTACTTCTTCTCCTTCTTCTTCTTCTTCTTCTCTTATACTTTTCTCTATGCGTCTTTCTTTACTTCCCTTTAACTTTTCTGTATGATCCTTTCTTTACTTCTCATTCATTCCTTCGTTACTTTTATCTTTTCTTTCACTACAATTCGCTCTAAACTTTATCGTCTGTCTTTTCTTTCTTCACTTTTCCTTTATTTTTAAGTTTCTTTAGCTAGGATTCGCTCTAGGCTTTTTTGTCTCTCTTCTTAAAGAGTTATTTCTTAACTTTTTTTAATACTTTCTTCTTCTTTCATCTTCTTTCATCTTCTTTATTTCTCTTTTACTTTTCTATATGATTTTTCCTTTACTTTTCTTTAACTTTTCTATATTTTTTTATGTTGCATCTCTTTTAGTTTTATATATTTTGTATTTTCTTTCTTCTATTGTTACTTCTATCTATTTTTCACTATGATTCGCTATTAACTTTCTCTGTCTTCTC